>NC_092722.1:50726618-51326618 GCF_047496885.1 Scyliorhinus torazame | reverse complement strand
TCCCTGAGGGACACCACTAGCTACTGATTGCCAACCAGAGAAACACCCATTAATCCCCACTCTTTGCTTTCTATTAATTAACCAATCCTCTATCCATGCTACTACTTTACCCTTAATGCCATGCATCTTTATCTTATGGAGCAACCTTTTGTGTGGCACCTTGTCAAAAGTTTTCTGGAAATCCAGATATACCACATCCATTGGCTCCCCGTTTTCTACCGCACTGGTAATGTCCTCAAAAAATTCCACTAAATTAGTTAGGCACGACCTGCCCTTTATGAACCCATACTGCTTCTGTCCAATGGGACAATTTCCACCCAGATGCCTCGTTATTTCTTCCTTGATGATAGATTCCAGCATCTTCCCTATTACCGAAGTTAAGCTAACTGGTCTATAATTACCCGCTTTCTGCCAACCTCCTTTTTTAAACAGTGGTGTCACATTTGCTAATTTCCAATCCGACAGGACCACCCCAGAGTTGAGTGAATTTTGGTAAATTATCACTAGTGAATTTGCAATTTCCCTAGCCATCTATTTTAGCACTCTGGGATGCATTCCATCAGGGCCAGGAGACTTGTCTACCTTTAGCCCCATTAGCTTGCCCATCACTACCTCCTTAGTGATAATAAATGACCAAAGACAATGAAAAGTCCCAGAAACACTCGATATCTAGGGAAATCAAAAAACTAAAATTCAGTGTATTATCAATGTATTGGATTTGTTTATTGTCAAGTGTACCAAGGTAGAGTGATAAGTATTGTTCTGCTTACAGTCCAGACATATCATTCCATACATGAAAAAAAACATAAGGCAAACATAAATACACAATGTAAATACATAGACACAAGGATCGGGTAAAGCATACAGGAGTGTAGTACTACTCGGTAGAGAAGATGAGTGAAGAGATCAGGGCCGGGATTCTCCCCTACCTGGCGGGGTGGGGGATGAAGTGGCGGGAACCACTCTGGCATCGGGCTGCCCCAAAGGATTTCCCCGCACATTGAGGGCTAGGCCCGCGCCGGAGTGGTTGGCGCGCCGTCGGCCGGCGGGAAAGGCCTTTGGCGCCACGCCAGCCGGGGCCGAAGGGCTTTCGCCGGCCGGCGGAAGTCCGCGCATGCGTGGGAGCATCAGCAGCTGCTGACGTCATCCCCGCGCAAGCGCGGGGGGGGGTCACTTCCGTTTCGGCCATCGCGGAGGCTATGACCGACGCGGAAGGAACAGAGTGCCCCCACGGCACAGGCCCGCCCGCGAATCGGTGGGCCCCAATCGCGGGCCAGGCCCCTGTGGGGGCATCCCCTGGGGCCAGATCGCCCCGTGCCCCCCCAGGACCCCGGAGCCCACCTGCGCCGCCTGTTCCCGCCAGTAAGGGAGGTGGTTTAATTCACGCCGGCAGGACCGGCATTACAGCAGCGGGACTTCGGCCCATCGTGAGTCGGAGAATCACCGGGGGAGGGCCTGCCGACCGGTTTGCCGCGATTTCCGCCCTCGCCGAATTTTCGGTGCCAGAGAATTCGGTGGCCGGCGGGGGCGGGATTCATGCTGCCCCCCGGCGATTCTCCGACCTGGTGGGGGATGGAGAATCCCGCCCATGATCAGTCCATAAGAGGGTCATTTAGGAGATTGGTAACAGCAGAGAAGAAGCTGTTTTTGAATCTGTTAGTGCGTGTTCTTGGACTTTTGTATCTCCTGCCCGATGGAAGAAGTTGGAAGAACGAATAAGCCAGGTGGGAGGGGTCAGTGATTATGCTGCCCGCTTTGCAAGGCAGCGGGAGGTATAGACAGAGTCATTGTAAGGGAGGCAGGTTAGCGTGATGGACTGGGCTATGTTCATGACTCTCTGTAGTTCCTTATGGCCTTGGGCCGAGCAGCTGCAATACCAGGCTGTGATGCAGCCAGATAGGATGCTTTCTATGATGCATCTGTAAAGGTTGGGTCAATGAGGACATGCTGAATTTCCTTAGTTTCTTGAGGAAGTATAGGCGCTGTTGTGTTTTACTGGTCGTAACGTCAACGTGGATGGACCAGGACAGATTGTTGGTGATGTGCACACCTAGGAATTTGAAGCTGTCAACCATTTCCACCTCGGCACCATTGATGCAGACAGGGGTGTGTACCATACTTTGCTTCCTGAAGTCAATGACCAGGTCTTTTAGATTTGCTGACATTGAGAGAGAGATTGTTGTTGTTACACCACTCCACTATGTTCTCTATCTCCCTCTTGTATTCTGACTCATCGTTCAAGGTTCGACCGACTACGGTCGTGTCATCAGCAAACTTGTAGATGGGAGTTGGAACCAAATTTTGCCACACAGTCATGTGTGTAGGGAGAATAGTAGGGGGCGAAGTACTCAAATTTGCGGGGCCCCGGTATTCAGGACTATCGTAAGGTGATACACAGATTTTTGGCTTATCCAAAAATGAATGGGAACAAAATTAAAATGGAAGTAGATACGGGAGCCGCTTATCTGTGTCTGTTATCTGTGAAAATTTATAACAATAAAAGTTCAAAAACATACCATTAAAGCCATCTGATATAATCTTGACAACTAACAGGGAAGATATGGTTCCGGTGAAGGGTTATATCATGGTGCAAGTTAAAGCAAATTGTCAATCTGAAAAATTGCCATTACAGTCAGTGAAAGGAAATTTTCCTGCACTTTTCGGAAGAACATGATTGAACAAAATCAAACTAAACTGGTAACCTGTAAACCAATTGGTTGATGGGAAGAACAGTTGCAGAAAATCTCAGAAAAGTACAAGAAGATATTTGAAAATACCTTAGGAGAAATGACCGGAGTTGAGGCACGACTTAAGATAAAAACCTGATAACATCTCAAAATGATTAAAGGCAAGAAATGTGCCATATGCTATCGAACCAAAAGCTCGAGTGGAACTTGGAAAATTGATCAAAGTTGGAGTGATCGAGTCTGTGACGACAAGCGATTGGACGACCCCAATTGTTCCAGTTATCAAGCCAGATGGCTCAGTCCGAATATGTGGTGGCTTTAAAATGACAATCAACCCAGCATTAAATCCATAGAATCCTTTCAATGCAGAAGGAGGCCATCAAGTCTGCGCCGACATTCCAAAAGAACACCTCACTTAGGCCCACTCCCCTGCTCTATCTCTACCTCATAACCTGCATATTTTTGGACACGAAGGGACAATTTTAGCACGGCCAATCCACCTAATCTGCACATCTTTGCACTGTGGGAGGAAACCGGAGCATCCGGAGGAAACCCACACAGACACAGGGAGAACGTGCAAACTCCAAACAGTAACCCAAGGCCGGATTTGAATTTGGGTCCCTACCACTGTGAGGCAGCAGTGCTAACCACAATGCCACTGTGCCACTCTAAATGGGGGGGATGTATTGTAAACCAATGCATCACTATGCAGTGTGTCACATGATCACATGATGACATCAACAAAGGCATTTGGGAGATTTCCCTCTTTTCCACCTTAGATTGTGAGCAAGCAACACCTCTCTAATAATAAAGTCTGACGGACTGTGGCAACCTTGTCATCCTTTGTTCCTACTGTCAAACAAAGAGCAGTGCAACTAAAACATAACAATGTGGTAGGCAAGCAAAGGAAAGTGAGCAGCACCCAATAAAGGGAATGGAAAAGCAGTAAGTAAAACATTTTTTAAAAAACGTTATTTACAACAAGGGAAGATTTAAACATGTAATGGCAATAATAGAACAATAGTCTGCTAATCTAATTACTCCCCTAACACCTCCCACCCTCCCCCTTCCCCCACATAAACACAAGACAGACAGACAATGGGGAAGGGGAAGGATCAAAATAATGGGGATTAAAATGGACGAGAGATGAGAATCTTTGCTGCTGAGGTTGCGGTCTTTGTAGACAGTGATCCTTTCAGAATGTGAGGTGTTCAAAACGATCGTTTGGTTTGGATCTTCTATTATCTGCCTTCACTTCAACCCTGCAGGCTGCAGGAATTCCTCTGGAAAGGAACTTTCACCTGTACAGGCCTCCACCAGATTGACTCTCAGTCTCACTGACATAGTATTAGAATTCTCTACCTGAGAGTTTACAGCAGGTCCACCATCCACTCTGCATTTCAGCTGCTTCTCTGGTCTTTGTCCAGGGGTTGCTGCTGTGGTATAGAGTGAGAAAGAAGGGCCTGCATTTCAGGAACTTTTAGGATTCTCAGGGGGGATATCAGACTGAGCCTTTCCCAGCCTTCCGAACAGAGGATTAAACTTTCACAGGCCTGCCTATTGCTTGCAGTATTTTACTCAGAAGTTACTTTCACAGGCTTGAATAGAGAGAATGTTTTAAATCACCAGCCTTAGCTGATAGAGCGAGCTCAGACCTGCTGTTTTCTGCCTCTAGGTTTAAACAGAAATGAGTTCAAATGGAGATTGCTTCTTCTTCAAGCATTCCTTCCAGAAGCTTCTGAGGCGCTCCATCAATCAGAATCAAGCATGGGATAAATCTCAGATTTTCAGACAAGCTGATTGCCTGCTAGCCAAGTCCATCAAAATGGCAACATGGGACCCTTCCACACAGGATACTGCATGGAGGGGAATCCCCTTGAGCCAGTTCAAATAGCAGCTTGCAGCAGTGGGGGAGGGGGATCTAAGTCTGTAGCTTAAAAGCAGCCAGCAAGACAGGAATTTAAAAGGACAGTAGGATCAGACAGGGATTTAAAAGAGGTTCCATACAGGGTGCGCTTCCTCCAGAAGAGTTACTGGATCATGATCAGGAGCAGATATGCTGAAATGAATGGAAATGAATTGTGTGATGAATTTGGAAATGTTTATATAGATTATAGTAAAATATCTTTTGCAGTAATTTTTTTAAAATCGTGGTTTAACCTCCAGACAGGTGGTGTGTCTGCAGAAGGTGTATTAACATGTCATAGAAGTGAGATTAGCATTCATTCCAACCAGGTATTTGTTTATAAAGAGAGGCCTAATGGAATTTTGTTATGATCGTTGGTGATGCCCTGGAGAGTAACTAATCTGAGACATTTTAGATTTAGGTAAGCAGGTTAAAGGATCTGAGTGGGATAAGGATGATGTAATTAATGGGAAGATCCAGGTCAGTTTAGTTTTTAGTTTTGCTATGTGTTTTAAGCTAAGCAGCATTTTTTGCCAAACGCTGTCAGGTTAAGCAGTAGTCTGACACAGTATGTTTCCTGAAAGGGTCTCTCTCTCTCTTCAAGCAGTCTTTTCAAGAAATCTCTAAACAAGTGTACATCTAATATCCCTGCATTTGCTAACTTAATTTACCAGTGGTTTTTGACCTGTAATGGCCTTTGCTTAATTGAAGAAAGAGAAGGTATAAGTTAGCAGTTAAAGTGTTTACTTTTCTTTTAAGAATGTTTTAACTGTTAATTGAAAAGCTATTTTCTGTGATGTTAATGTGGTTACTCTGTGTTGAGAATAAAGTTTGTTTGGATATAAATATACCTATTTGTCACTCCTGGAACAAAGAATTCTTTCCTCACAGTTTTAATAATTGTTTTGAGGAAGTGTTTGGGATTCTTGTCTAGTATCCTATCAGATGTTGGGGTCTGGTCTGGGATCTTAACAATTGTCGCACATCTCCTGCCACTCTGGAAAAAACTGGTTAACTCAACACATTCTAGGCCTTTCTTGGTTCTCTCTGGTCTTCAGATCTTAACTCATCCGTGTTCAAACTCTCTGAGCCATTGGCAAGCTACAAATCCTGTAACCTGCCCCTCCAAGTTGTTCTAAACATCAAGCAACATGGAAAAATGTTCATCACCGAGAGACTGCCAGCCAAATTATTGCCTTTTCTTGGGTGTACTGACAGCCCCGGTGCTGCAGTTAATAGTTAACTTGGTACTAAAACTTCTTCGTAGAAGGAAAGGACAGAATATATGATTATGATTATGTCAATAACTGAGACCCAATTTCTTACCAAGATAAGTGACTGTGCAAGGTCTGGTATTCTGACCTCAATATACAGCAATCCTGACATCTCATTAGAAGCTTATGATGAACTAACAACTGAACTAATCAAGAGCGTACATTTCTTTCCACAAGAGACCACATGAATATCCAAAAGCATTCAGGAAATTACATTTCATTCCGTTGAAACTTTTAAACGAAGAGGCTCTGTATGGGTGTCGGCCGGGGAGTGTTAGCACAAGGAAAACGCAGCAAGGTTAGGGAAGCACAGATCCTGCTCAATTCACTGGCAGGCACGAGGTTGGTGCTGCACCATATTAATCGGGAACCGTGGGATCCCACTGAGTGGGAATTGGAAGAGCGGTTCTGATTTTCGCCCCCAGAGTATCCTGGGTTTTCCTCTGGTGTTTCGCCCCTTTGAGATCACATTATTTTGAGTGTACACATCTTGATTATACAAGGTATCACAATTGTGTAGGACAGGCCGGATGGACCAGAGTTGGGAGGGTTGGGGGGGGGAGGAGGGGAGAATATGTTTTATTGTTCATCATCAATTGTACGTGCGTTAATTTTCTGCCACATATCTGACATTACAGGAGACTGCACTTCAAAAAAAAAATCCAGTGACTGTTTTGTACTTAGGGACATTCTGAGGTCATCAAAAACATTGAGCGGAATTTTCCCATATTTTTCCAAAGTGACAGCCCTGGTGTGAACACTGGGGGAATCCCGTTGTCATGTCAATAGGATAGGTTCATGATTAATAAGGGGATCAGGGATTATGGGGAGAAAGCAGGAGAATGGGGACGAGAAAATATCAGCCATGATTGAATGGCGGAGCAGACTCGATAGGCGAGTGGCCTATTTCTGCTCCTGTGTCTTATGGTCTTATGGAAAACTCACAGTATATTTAGCCTCTTGAACATAAAAATATTTCACCACGTGCTTCATGCCGCGCTCATGGCAACTTACCCCACTCGCCCCAAGAAAACCTCTGTAATCAGTGGATTCTCCTTTTAAATGCCTCCCCAGCACTGTTCCAAGTCCAGTCGGGGGAATGGCTTCTCGGAAGACAGCACCACGTTTCACAGAGAGAGCCCTCAGCAAACGTCTGCATGATGTTGTGCAGAGACGTGACAACCTGTACCTGCTATCAGCCAGACTTCCAGCCAGCAAGGTCACCAACCCCGCCTGGGAGACAGTGGCCGTGATAGTGAGAGCCAGCTCGCTCCAAAGGAGGACCAGCCTATACTTTCAAAAGAAGATGCAGCCAGGGTAAGTCTGCCTCCTCATGTCAACTTCTGAACCCCTTAACACAACCTTCACATCTCCACGGTCGTCCCTCACCCACCAACTCATGTATTCCCGGTGCCATCCCCCCGACTCAGAAACGCCCCACAGTGTAGTAGCAGACAGATAGTGGGCAATCACATCCAAGGGGAGGGGCCACCCAATGTCCCACCTCCACAGAGATGAAATGTTGGTGCCTACTACATCTCTGGTGGGTTTCGTGACGGTGGAGAAAGAGAGAGAGCGTGTAAGGAGATATTGTGGAGGAAGTTGGATTGAATATTTGGAGTATATTCCAGCCTCCTTGTCTGCCACATTCCCGCTAGCTTCCTCTCCCACCCCGCTCTCCTCAGCGCCACACTCCTAAGTCCCAGTTCCTGTTTTTTTTTTGCTCTTTCTCGGGCTCCTGCGGCGCGCACTGTCCGAAACAGGCTCCAGGCCACGGCACTCGTGAGCTTCCAATGGCACTCAGGTGTTCCGCAGCACAGCGATTGGGAACCTCTGCCCTAAATCACCCCAATCAATGGCAAGTCGCATTCAGCTCTCTGTCAGGCAGCAGACAGATATTTCACAGAGGATGAGAGGAGCATTGCTCTGTCCTCACTGCAAGTCATCATCATTCTCCTGCAGTGTCCAGCCAATCGCTTTATTACACTGCCCATGAATGTAGCAACCATTACAATGACTTCCCGCAGGCAGCACAGGTTGTCAAACCCCATGGTGGGAAAGGTCTTCACATTCTAGTCCTGGTTGTGCCCAAATCGACAGGCTATGAAGGCATCCCTAACACTGTGTGCCATACGGGCCCTGGCCGTCACCTGAGATACTTGCTCCACCTTCTCCACGGGTTGCCCCTTGCTGCTCTTCTCGACATTCTCCTCGTCCGAGGAGATGGTGATGATCCTCCATCTCCTCCTGGTCGCCGCTGCTTGCCCTGCTGCAGTGCCAGGTTGTGCAGAACGCAAAAAAGCATTATGATGTAGGGCACCCTCTGGGGCTGTACTGGAGGGATCCCCCCCCCCCCCCCCCCCCGACCGGTCCATGCACCAGAGGATTATGGGCAGGCAGTGGGGTGGTGGTATTGTCACCGGATGGCACGGTCGCACAGTGGTTAGCACTGTTGCTTCACAGCGCCAAGGACCCAGGTTCGATTCCCGGCTTGGGTCACTGTCTGTGCAGAGTCTGCACGTTCTCCCCGTGTCTGCGTGGGTTTCCTCCGGGTGCTCCGGTTTCCTCCCACAAGTCCCGAAAGACGTGCTCGTTAGGTGAATTGGACATTCTGAATTCTCCCTCAGTGTACCCGAACAGGCGCCGTTGTGTGGCGACTAGGGGCTTTTCACACTAACTTCATTGCTGTGTTAATGTAAACCTAATTGTGACACTAATAAAGATTATTATTTTTATCCAGAGACCCAGGGTAATGCTCTGGGGATCTGGGTTCGAATCCCACCAAGGCAGTTGGTGGAATTTTAATTCAATTTTAAAAATCTGGAATTAAAAGTCTAATGACGACCATGAAAGCATTGTCAATTGTTGTAAAAACCCATTTGGTTAATTTAGGGAAGGAAATCTGTCATCCTTATCTGGCCTGGCATACATGTGACTCCAGAGCCACAGCAATGTGGTTGAGTCTTCAATGCCCTCAGGGATGGGCAATAAATGCTGGCCCAGCCAGCGATTCCCACATCCCAGGGACGAACAAAGAAAAAAAAATGCATCTTATGCAGGCCAATCGTCTCCTCATCCAGTAGCGAGTCTCAACGAGTGTTTATGGCCTCTGCTCTGGCATCATCAGCCACCTCCGGAGTGGGTACCATTTGTCCAACCGCTGCTCTCCCTTAAAAATGGCTGGAATCTGCGAGTGGCCCAAGATTAACTTTTTAAAAGCGCCACAGGAAAGAAGCACACACCCGCGTAATGTGCATCACATGGTCACAATGGCTGGACATTTAGGGAGTCGTATTCTTTGCGGTACACAATAGCGCCCCATGCCATCATGAGGAGCGCAGAGCCACACGGGCGCAGTCAATGACACCCTGCACCTGGGGCATGACTCCTCTGCCAATCTGGCTCATCTGTCCAGCCCAAGTTGATATACATGTGGGTACTCACAAATAGCGCATCTGTGACCTCCCTTATACACCAGTGCACAGCAGACAGGGAGATGCAGCATAGGTCACCCTATGCTGCCCTCAAACGAGCTGCTAGTTTCTCCCCGAGGCTCCGCCATCTGTGGCCCTGCTCCCAGGAGTTCAATGAACCTGTCTCCTCCTCCTCAGCAGGGCCCTGCTCCTGGCCATGTGCAGCGGTATGTCAATGTCACTCCTGCTGGTCGATCGGAATCAAAGGAATTGCCAGCTCCACTGGCTCCATGATTCTCCAGAATAAAAAACTGAAAAGAAGAGAACATTAAAGTGAGCGCTAAGGAGTCCTGACAATGCCCTGACCCCCAGCTCTCTCAGGATCTGGGACGCCCATCCATGTGCATTCCCCTTTGTGAGCACCTTTCCAATGAGCCTCACTCCCTCCCCTGTCACACAATTGCTTGGAGGTTGGGCTTCCAACTACATTGATCAACAGAAATAACCAAGGAAACTAAATCAAATAAACTGAGGGACAAATAAAAAGGATAGTCCCCCAAACAAAAAGAAAATCACAAATGAGATTGAAAACATAAAATCAAACAGTGATTAATGGAGTCAATAAGGCAACCCAACCCTGTGGTGCCCAATGGGTGTGGATGCTCTCGAGGGTGCCAGTTAACAACACATGCACCCTCTCCTGGGATACCTGGCCATGAATGTAGCCACCATAGAGAGGCAGACAGTCGGGTCAGATGACCCCCTCAGTCGTCAGCTGCCTGAACCCGTTGATGGCAAGTTTGGCCAAGCCTAGGTTGACGAGGGCGTCTTCCTCCTTCCCCATTCCTGTCCGCATCGGGTCCCGTAGATCAGGAGCGTGGGACTGAAGTGCAAACAGAATTGCAACAAAAAGTTATTCAAGAAACTGAAAAGGGGGTGCAACCTAAAACAATTAACAGAAACATCGTCCATGGACTCCACAAGGCCTCAAAATGGGCATTCATCTTGGGAGTCTGTGAATCGAAGCATCCTACGGTTGTATGGGATTGCTGCATGCCACACCCTCTACCTCCGGTCCATGAGATTAAGGGGGAGGACTTCTCCTTAGAGGGACCTCCAGTGGGGAATTCTGCCGCTGGACGGCAACAAGGCGAGCCAAGGCGTGTCCGGACGATAGCTAAGGAAGTGAATGATGTGCAGCAGCAGCTCATACAGGAAACTTCTCCATACAGTGTGAAAGGTCACAGAGGACATTTCCATGAGGTAAATTAGGCTGTGGCGCTGTGGCTCTGGGGGGGTGGGGGGGGGGGGTTGCAGGGCTTGGGCCAATGTGAAATTCTGTCCGAGAGCAGGGATAGGCTTAGACGGGATTTCATCGCACATCTGCACTGCCTCCAGAACATGAGTGCCGTAGGATCTGAGCATGATTGTTTTGAAGTCATGGATGGGATTGGTCGCGAGTCAGACGCTCATCGCCGTGCGACGTGCCAATTAGCAGGGTGCCATCCAACCCACTCAGCTCGGCCACAATCCTGGTCATCGTGGCAGCCACAGCCAGTCCCTTTGCCAGCCACCAGAAGTGGTATTAGTGCCTGTGTGGATTCCTGAGCAGCGGCTCCTTGACAACAGCCGCTACTCCAGACAGGGGAGTCTACCATGTTCCAGTCTTTGAGCAGGTCCAGGTAATAGATGAGCAAGGCCTGCAAGGCAGGGTGTAAGACCTGTCTGGTCTATGAACAGGAACTGCACATCATAGTTCAGACTGTAACCTGACGGTAGAAATACATTGCCAGGTCACACCATCTGGGAGAGAGTTCAGCATAGAGGTGTCTATCGCTGAAGTGGTCTGAATTGTCGAGGTACACCAGCACCTGACCGCCCTGCCTAAGTGGGAAATTCAGAACCTCAGCAGTGATCCAGTGCAATCTTTGTCCCAGAGAACTGTATAAGTATTTTCTGCATGTTTGTGACAAAATCAGGGGGGGGGGGAGGTCAAAGTGACCAGCCAGTACCACTAGATGGCAATCAGCTAGTTTATGAGCAGAACTCAGCCCCTGTAAGACAGCACTGGGAGCAATCCTGTCCAGTGTTTCAGGTGAGCAGTGATCTTGGCCTCCAGCTCCTGCTGATTCACCACCCACGATTTCTCAGCCAGGCAAAGATGGGCTCAAGTAGAGGAGGCTGTTCCTGCTCCAGTTGAAAGGCCCGAGGGGTCCATCTGCCACGGACTGACCAGGAGTCCGGAACGTTTGGGTGAGTTGATCCTGGCAGAGTACACAGCTTGGCACTCGTGCATCCTCCACAGGTCAGCAGGGTCTGTGAACATGAGGAGCACATCATCAGCGTAGGCTGAAAGGACCATCTCGATACCCGGCCACGCAGAACCAATCCTGGCAACCTCCTCAGGATCAATAATTGGGCACCAATCAGTGGCATACTCATGCATTTCTCGTCAAGGAAGGGTCAGGGAGCTGATTCGGCACCTGGCGTCCCCTTGGGGCAGGCAAGGCACATCTGATGCATGTGAAGACTACAATTTACAGTCAACTTCATCCGTAGAGGGCACCCTCATTTCCCAATTTTCAGGGGGCTGTGGGTTAATCAAGCCTTCCAACAGCAGCCACCCATACACTAAGCCCTGACCGCCTGGCCTCCAAAACCACCAGGCATCTCATGTGGCTGGAAACGACCACTTGTCAGAGTCCCTCACCTTGCCTTTGCATCCTGGTATCTTACGGAATCCCACCCAGGGAGCTCACAGTCGCCACCCCCCCTGCTCCGACTCACTTCCCAGCTGCTACTCTGGAAGAGCAATCCCTCAGCGGTGATATCACCACAAGCCCAGCAAGGAGGACACGGAAAGTGCTACCCGCACACCCAGCCATAAGACCACTTTAAACCAAGAGGATCACAGCAGTGAATGGCCGCTAAGGCCTGCGAGCGACAGCTCCCCAATGGCATGCCGTGACTGAGCCAACCCTCCCCACGCCCCACCGTCTCCGGGTTGTGTTTATCTGGGTCCCCCGCTTCCTCTCCAGTGCCCTCTATCCAATTGGCACTGGAGGGTGATGGTAACCTGAGCACTCAACTCCGATATCCCCCTCAGAGGTGAGGTCGCCAGGTTCACGTTTTGTACGCCCGATGAATATTCAGTGGAGGGGGTGGCAGTCCCAGCGAGAGGTTTCGCTAATAAGATGCTAATGTGCTTAAATTAGGTTCCCGACCTTCCCTGGCAGGATTCTCGTTCTGTCACCAGTGAAGAACCTGAAATATCAGAAAACGCCGGCGAGAGTCATATTTCTTGATTCCCCTCACATTTTGAGCCCACGTCGCCATCCTCGTTGACAGTTATTGCGGGCTGAAAATCACCCCCACTAGCCAAACATTTTTGACCATTTCCGCTGGAGGGATCTTCTGGTCCCGCTGATGGCAACCCCCGCCCCCACCACAGGCCCCCCGATCGCGGATGGTGCGAGCAACAGGAAAACCCATTGACAGTGGCGGCACTTGAAGCTCCCACCGCCAGCTATTGGCAGGACACCTCTACCACCACAAAACACGTCACACGAGTCGGAAATTCCTGTCCACTGTGTAAATGCTGATTCTTTAAGAGGAAAATCACCCCCAGGATATTTTCAACCAGATCCCAAGCCCCTGTCTAATTATATGCACCCCAATCTGGATTGGGTGCTCACAATATATTTCTATTTTTATTCACTCTTGGAATGGGGGCATCACTGGCTTGGACAACGCTTATTCCCTAATTGCCCTGGAGATGATGTATCTAGTTGATAAGACTACCCCAGCACAGAACAGGTAAGCACATAGTCTTATATGTCATGGTCTCAAAATTACTGCCCATATCATCACAATTCACCCAGTCATCTCTATTCAGGGCCCATTAAACACACATAATAGTAATTCTTAACATAATATTAAACCTGCTCATTTTGGGATAAAACAATATTTTTGTCTGATTCTGAAGCGTAGAATGTAATAGCTCCTTCAACATTTGTATTTCAGAGTGCAGTGCAAGAATAAAGAATCTGCCTGGGATGTATTTATTTTCCATCTGATAAGTTAACAGGTGTATAAAGGAGAAATGATATCAACCGAAAGCACCAGCGGTGTTGGAATTGTGAGTAAATCTTCCAGAGCACGGTCAGTTAGTAAGTCTGAAATATGTTACTATCTCGGCTGTGCTGATTACAGTAAACATTTGGTTAGAGGACTGTGAAAAGGGTCAAGAGATGAATTGTGCAAGTTGCCCCTCTCCCAATGACAATCTGGATGGTGTCACGTAGACCAATCACCGGTTTTAAGTCACACACCTTTAATATTTTCACCTTTAGCGATCACGAAGATGATTGCCCACCTCAGAAACTCCGTGTTATTGATTGTGGGTTCTGTGGTCCTCACTCACATGGCTGATGAGACCGATCCCAGAGCCGCATCTTCAATCGCACACCTGCCAGGTGTTTCTGGGAGGAGATTGATCCTTTGACTCTAAATTGCTTTCTCAAGCTGCTTTTCTGGGCCTCCTCTTGCCGTTGGGTGCCCTCGAACAATTGTGTCCCTTCCATCAGGATGTTCTTCCAAGTAAGTCTCTTCTGAGTAAGGATCTCCCAGGCATTGACGTCTATGATGCATTTCTTCAGGTAAGCCTTCAGAGTGTCTTTAAAATGCTTCCTTTGTCCCCCTTTTGTTCTGGAGCCTTCGTTGAGCTGGGCGAAGAAGATTTGCTTTGGCAATCAGGACTCTGACATCCTAAGTACATGGGCAGCCCAGCGGAATTGGTTAGGATGATCATGGCCTCAATGCTGGTGCTCTTGGCTCCGTCAAGGACACTGATGTTAGTATGCCTGTCCTCCCAGCTCAGACAGTGTAGATAGTACCTCTCCAGGGCCTTGAGGTAGAGTCTGTACGATGTTCACGTTTCCCAGTGTGCAGAAGAGTTGGGAGGATCTTGGTGTTAGCACAGAAGCAACGGCCGTCAAAGACTCTCGTCTAAGGTGTCCAAAGAAGGAACTCGGGATTTGGGTAAGATGTTGGATCTCCACATCGATGCCAGCTTAGAGAATAGGTTGCTCCCCAGGTAGAAGAAATGTTCCACGTTTGGTAGTGTTTCTCCGTTGATCTTGGCGGAGGGGGAGACTGGATCTTGTCCTGGGGCAGGTTGGTAAAGGACTGGAGACTTCTTGAGGTTGAGGCGTTGAATGATTCTTTGGTCTGATCCCATGAAGATGTCAAGCATGGCTTGGAGATTCTCTTCTGAGAGGATGAAAATGGCGATGTCATCCGTATACTGAAGTTCCACGAGTGGTATCAGTGTCATTTTCTTCTTGGATTTCAAACAGCTAAGGTTGAAAAGCTTTCCATCCTTCATGTCCACGATGTCCACTCCACTGGGAAGTTTGTTCTTAAGAAGGATGCTGGCAATGAAGAAAAGGGTGGGTACAATGACACATCCATGCTGGTCTCCAGTTGTGACCTCAAAGGTTTTTGTCTTATTTTTGTGGGTGAGGACTGTCATCGACATCTTAATCATGGATGAGTCATAGATTATAGATTATCATAGAATTTACAGTGCAGAAGGAGGCCATTCGGCCCATCGAGTCTGCACCGGCTCTTGGAAAGAGCACCCTACCCAAAGTCAACACCTCCACCCTATCCCCATAACCCAGTAACCCCACCCAACACTAAGGGCAATTTTGGACACTAAGGGCAATTTATCATGGCCAATCCACCTAACCTGCACATCTTTGGACTGTGGGAGGAAACCGGAGCACCCGGAGAAAACCCACGCACACACGGGGAGGACGTGCAGACTCCGCACAGACAGTGACCCAAGCCAGAATCGAACCTGGGACCCTGGAGCTGTGAAGCAATTGTGCTATCCACAAGGCTACCGTGCTGCCCCCACAAGGCTACCGTGCTGCCCAGAGGACATTGGCAAATTTCTCTGGACAGCCGACCTTTGACTGGATCTTAGCATTTCCTGATTGACTTAGTCACAAGCCGTGGCCAGGTCAAGGAAGGCGATGTAGAGTGGTTGATGTTGTTCCTAAGTTCTCTTGACGTTGCTGAGCAGTGAAAATCATGTAAGCTGTTCCACAGTTTGGTCGGAAGCCACACTGTCTTTCGGGAAGTACTTGAACAGAGACTGGAAGGAGGCGAACAGGGATTTGAGCAATGATCTTTCCGGCGATGGAGAGTAGAGAGATTCCTTGCTAGTTCCCACAATCCGCTTTGTCTCCTTTTTTGAAGTTAGTGGCAATGACAGAATTCCTTAAGTTGGCCGGAATTTCTTCTCTGTGCAGATTTTCAGGAACAGCTGATGGAGGTGATCCAAGTTTGAAAATCGTCGCTGCAATCCCATCCACTCTTGCGGCTTTTCCATTCTTTGTAAGTTTAATGGTGGCTTTGACTTCATCCATGCTTGGTGGGAGTCCAAGATCATCTTTGATGGGGAGTTGGGGGATTTCCTCAAACACGTCTTCATCTATGGTTGTAAGGCAGTTTAGGAGTTATTGAAGTGTTCCCTCCATAGAAGGCTGATGTTTTCTCTGACTCTCAAGAGGGCTATGTCCTTACCCACATTGGTTTGAGGCCGAGGGCATTGGGTCCAAACATTTCCCTGGTGGCACTGAAGAAGCCCTAGGTGTCTTGCTGTCAGGGAGGAGTTGCAGCTCCTTAGCTTTCTCAGTAAAGCAATGGTTCTTGCTTTCCCTAGTTCTTCTTTGTACCTCCACCTTGGCTGAATAATGAGCTCTCTTCTTTGCCTTGCTGGTTATGTCTTTTTGCCAGGCGCAGAACACTTTCCTCTTCTTGTCAATGAGGTCTTCGATGGCGTGGCCATTCTCATCAAATCAATCTTGGTGTTTCCTGGGCATGTAGCCAATGGCTTCTTCACAGCTCGAGATGATGGCTATCTTCAGCTATTTCCAGTTTTCCTCCACTCCATTAGAATGGAGATTTTGAAGAAGACATTGTTGGAGGTTCGCTTGCATGTTTGGCTATTGAACCCGCTCAACATTGAACTTTTTTCTGAGCTATTTCTTCATTTTCCGTTGCTTTTGGTAGAGTTTGATGAACATAGAGGAGCGGATGAGCAGGTGGTCTGTCCAGCAGGCATCTGCACTGGTCATCGCTTTGGTGATGAGAGCATCCTTTTGGTCTCAGGGTCTGATGATGACAAAGCCAATCATGGTCCCAGTGCTTTCTCTGATCATGGATGTCTCCAGGAAGTCTTGAACTTGCCTTTCTGGCTGAACAGCGTGTTAGTGATGACAGGCTGGTGCATTTGGTGAGCAGGAGAACCCTGTTGGAGTTGCAATTCCCAGCTCCTTCCTTTGTGATGGTTTCTTTCCAGAGTTGGGAGTCCTTTACAACCCTGGCATTGAACTCCACAAGGAAGACGATCTTATCTTCCTGAGGAATGATAGAGTATAGTGTCCAGGGTGGAGTAAAAGCCTTCCTTAGACTCATCATTGGCATCAAGGATTTGGGGGAAGTATATGACCGTTGTCTTCTGGTTCTTGGCAAATTTAGACAAAGGATCATGAGGCACTCGTTGATGCCAACAAAGAGCTCCGAGAGTCGGCTGACAGGTTTGTTCTTGATGATAAATCTAATTACCTGCATCCTGAACTGATCCTCGGGTTTTCCTCGCCAGAACAAGTTAAACCACCGCCATCTTTCCTCAGCTGCTCTTTGCCTGCTCTTCGAGTCTCTTGCGGGGCAGCGACATCAATGTTGAAGCACTTGAGTTCACAGGCAACAAGGATAGTTGTGTTGGTTTCGCCTCGGTAGACGCTTGATGCGGGATATCTTTTAGCCTGGGTATGCTGTTGCACATCAGCATACACACTGTCCTTGACAAGGGGTAGGTCCAGTTCCAGTTGCAAGGGAACCCCCGATGACTTGGGATTTATCTATTGCTGCAGCCTTCATCTGCCATTGCAGCCATTGTACCATATGACTATCTTCCACCAGATCCGTCGCTGAGGCCTTGTTTTGGATTGCGAACTGTCTGGTTCCTCCCCTCCAACCGTAGTGTCATGGATGACGCTGCCAGGAGTTTACAACTCCCGATGACATTGTTCTCAGGAACAATTCAAGCCTCTCCACCACAGAAAGGTGGCAATCCAGAGAAATAAACTTTAAAGATATCATGTATGTGTGCCTGCATTAAAAAAATGAAACAAACCAAATGTTCTATGTAAGAGCATTTTCAGAGACTGGGTATTAAGCTGGCTTTTACGTGGTGACTTTGCCCCACCTAATTGCAGTTCAGCTAACACAAAGACTCGCAGAGACAGCAACTCTGGTCAAGACAGCTTTACTTTCCAAGCTTGATTCAACGTACAAGGGAGAGTGATTTGGATAAACACCCAAACCACTCTGCTTTACATTGCTTTAGTTTCAACAGTTATACAATTTACAAAAATCAGTAACCCGCCTCAGTTGGACTCGATCCAATCCTTGTCGCTGTAGATTTTGCCTTGACCAATGAATTTTACTTTAGACAGCATGGTGACTGCTCATGATTTAGCCCCATTCTGTTTCCTGGCCATCTATTATTTTCCAAGACCCTTGTATCCGCTGTCTCTTGCTCTCCCCTATTCTCATTTCTTTTATCTCAGTGTGTGCCATTGTCTGCCTGAGCGCAGGATGCTGGAGCTGCTGAGAAGAACTGCTTATTAAGCTGGCTGTGTTATTGCTGACCGCATTATTTCTGTCTGACCCTGTCTGTCTTAGGAAAGTGGTCAAGTTAGCTAGCTTAAATCCCATCATACATTGCAGCCACTACTATTAGCAAGAGTTGAAATGCTTGTTACTGCTACTTTCTATGATTAGTTTCAATCCTCAATAAACTTACGTAGAGCTATTCCAGTGTTATCCTAATTATCCAGTTTTAAGGGGTCTCATCTCAGGACCGCCCCCCCCCCTCATTCTAACAGGCATGTGCAATGAAAAGATATTGTGGGACCACTTTGTGGGCGATTTGATGACATCATGTTAAATGTGAAACCAGCATGGAAGCGAGATATATAGGACAGGAAACAGACCAGATCTGGTCACCAATAGCTAATAACGTGGTTTCTCTCAGAGAGTGGGCACCACTTTCAGCCTCAGCGACCTGGCTTAGGGAGGAGTTAAATCAGAGATGGTTTTCTTCCTTGTGTTCCACTGGGTGGTACACCCAGAACCTATGTTTGCATGGACGGGCAGGATTGGATTTGATTGTGTGGCCTTGTGCAATCAGCCACCTCTCACTGTTTGGAGTCTCAGATAAAAGAATGGGCAATTGGACGAGGTAACAAAGCTGACCCCCTTGAGTGGGCCACAGTACAATGCAACAGCAATAAATGAACATTTGCAAAATAAATCTGAAAATAGGGATCAAGCGTCACGCTTCCAAAAGGATTAAGTGGAAAGTAAATTCTTCAAAACAGTCAAGAATATTCAACAAATAATATAACCTTGTGTTTGACAACAAGTTAAATGACTAATCTTTGTGCTTTCACTTACTTTCCCCAGACAGTAAAATGTCTGCCATCTGACTGAAAATCATTACTAAATATAGGCAGTGGTTAAAATACTCTGTACATCCTCTAACTTTTCGATGAGATGAAAAGTTAATGGAGATCATTAAGGTTTTTGTGAAATATGACCCTTCATTTTAATATAAATATCCTAATGGAAGTTCAATTGTAAAACAAGAGAAAATAATCCCAGAGATTCCACAGACAACCTGTTTTAGGACAAATTGTGTATCACAGCAATTGAAAACATCCATCATCCTGACATTAAGTACTGTTTAGGTATTACTGTTTGTTACTTTTAGATTTTTCTTCATTTCTTGAAGCCGACTGTACAAAAATGTTCTGTTGGCTTGGAAACGGCAGTGGGCAAATTCTTCTCTATAACGAGGAGAAAGAAGAACATTGAATCACGCGACATTTGATATTCATCAGTCTTTTTCCAACGAACAAGACCTTTGGCATTGCTAGTCGGGTGACTAAAGTCTGCAGCACCGTTCTAATGTCCAGCGATAATGTTGGATATATCCCACTCAGGGTTCTGTATAACAGGGAGGGATGTGGAGGTGATATGTTCCCGTGACATTGATACTTTGGCCATCTCGGTGGCTGAAGTTGCATGGTAAGGAGTTGCTGTTGAAGTAACTCAGCACAATAACTTCATCTCAATCTTAAAGTATCCTTGGTTTTGTACCGAGAACATGTAACATGGGATTTCAACATACAGCCCTCACAAAGCTTGTAAAGCAAGGTTGGTTCATTCTGCCAGCATCAGAGCTGTGTAAGCTCACAAGGGAAAGCTTAACTTCAAGAAACAAGCCTTTTGCAGAGAACGTTCATGGCTGATGCTCCAAATCTATGCCCTATTTGTGGCCTTGGCTACTCGATGCGGTGACTCACCAGGCTGGAAGTGCTGCTCTAACTCCTGCCTGCAGTCCCCTCTCTCTGTAGCTTTTGGTTCCTTCTTCTCCTCCAGCCAGCACTCCCAGCTCAGGCTCTACTTCCCAGCTCTCTTCAGCCCATGCTCTGGGCGTAGACTTCGCCCCCAGATTGCCGAAGACTTCCACTCTTGTTCAGGGCTCACAGCTGCTATCTATCCACCCTGCCCATGCCCCTCATAATCTTGCCCATCTCAAACAGGTGCCCTATCAGCCTTCGCTGCTCCAAAGAAAACAACCCAAACTTATCCAACCTTTATTCGTCACTAAAATGCTCCCTCTCGGGCAACATCCTGGTGAATCTCCTCTGCACCTTCTCCAGTGCAATCACATCTTTCCTATAGTGCGGTGTCCAGAAGTGAAGACAGTACTCCAGCTGTGGCCTAACCAAAGTCCTGTACAGCTCCAACATAACCTCCCTGCTCTATAATCTATGCCACAACTAATAAAGGTAAGTGTTCCGTATGCTTTAACTGCCCTATTAACCTGTTCTGCCACCTTCAGGGATCTGTGAACAAGCATCCCAAGGTGCCTCTGTTCTGCTGAGCTTCCTAGTGGCCTGCCATTCATTGAGTACTCCCTTGTTGTGTTCCTCCTTCCAAAGTGTGTCACCTCACACTTTTCAGGGTTAAATTCCATCTGCCACTGATCTGTCCATCTGATCAATCCGTTTGTATCCTCCTGTAACCCAAGACCTTCACTTTTACTGTCGACCACCCAGCCAATCTTCGTGTCGTCTGAAGACTTACTCATCATCTCCCCCACATTTTCTTCAAGCCTCCAGTCACACAAACAGCCTTCTACCACCACCCTCTGTCTCCTATCACTCAGCCAGTTTTGGATCTAGCGTGCCACGTTACCCTAGATCTCATGTGCTTTTACCTTATTTATTAGTAACCTATGTGGGACCTTGTCAAAGGTTTTGCTGAAATCCATACAAATTACATCAACTGCACTACCCTCATCGACACACCTGGTCACCTCCTCAAAAAATTCAATCAAATTTGTTAGGCATGTCCCTCTGACAAAGCCATGTTGATTGTATCTGATCAAACCTTGCCTCTCCAAGTGGAGATTGATTCTGTCCTTCAGAATTTTCTTGAATAGTTTCCCTACCACCGATATGAGACTCACTGAAATCTAATTCCCTGCCTTATCTCTACCACTCTTCTTGAAAAGTGGAACCACATTAGCCATTCTCCAGTCCTCTGGTACCTCCCCTGTGGCCAGAAAGGTATTTAAAAATTGAGTCAAAGCCCCTGCAATTTCCCCCCTTGCCTTCCAAAGCAGCCTGGGATACAACTCACCTGGACCTGGGGATTTGTCCACTTTTAAACCTGCCAAAGCCTCCAGTACCTCCTCACTCCCTGTGTCAAACTGCTCAAAAACCTCACAGTCGCTCTATCTGAATTCTACACTCACATCCTTCTTCTCCAAGGTGAAGACAGATGTGAAGTATTCTTTTAACACCCTACCAATATCATCCGGTTCGACGCGCCCTAATGGGTCCTATTCTTTCCCAGGTAATCCTCTTCCCCTTGATATATTTACGAAATATCTTGTGACTTTCCCTAATCTTACCCATCAGTATTTTTTATGCCCCCTCTTTGCTGTCTTAACTGATTTATTGATTCCCTGCTGCACTTTCTACACTCCACGAGGATCTCTGTAGATTTGCTTCCTTTACGCCTGTTACAAGCCCTTCTTTTCCTCCCTTTCCAGTTCCTAGACATCCAAGGTTCTCTGGACTTGTTGCTCCTACATTTCACCCTAAAGGGAACATGTTGGACCTCTACTCTTGTCAATTCCATTCTGAACACCTTCAACAGTTCTGGGCAACCCAGAAGTAGCTGTTTCCAGTCTACTTTAGCCAGATCCTTATTTTATTAAAGTCAGCCTTCCCCCAATCCAAAACACCTTTTTACAGACCATCGTTATCCTTTTCCATGACAATTTTAACTGCAGAGTGTTGTGGTCACTATCACTAAAATGCTCCCCCCACTGCCACCTCGAATACCTGTCTGGCTTTGTTCCCCAGAATTAGGTCCAGCGCTGCACCATCTCTTATTGGACCTTTGTGGTGTTGATATAAAAAGCTCTCTTGAATACATTTCAACAAATCTTCTCCCTCTAAACCCTTTACAAAGTGACTATCCCAATTAATGTTGGGGAAGTTGAAATCCCCTAATATAAATACTCTATTATTGTCTTTACACACCTCAGTGAATTGTCTACATATCTGCTCCTCTATTGCCCACTGACTATTTGTTGGTCTATAATACCAGTGGTGTGACTGCCCCCTTTTTAGTCTACCCACAAAGCCTCATTAGAAGACCCTTCCAAGGTATTGTCCCTCCTCACTGCATTAACTGACTCCTTAATTAATAATGCAAAACCACCTCCTCTTTTACTCCCTTCCTGTCCTGCCTGAAGATCCCATACCCGGGAATGTTGAGTTGCCAGTCCTGCACCTCCCGTCAACCATATCTCTGTGATGGCAGCAGCATCTCAACCCCATTTGTCAATACACGCTCTTAACTCATCTATCTTATCTACGATACACCTAGCATTAGCGTTGAGGCCACCCAAACCTCGCCTTACTCCCTTTAAACTCAACATGCTGTGATTCTATTGCATAAACAAGCTGTGTACCCTCCCCCACCGAACTAGATTAAATCCCTCCCAAGAGGACTAGCAAACCCACCTGAAAGGATGTTGGTCCCATTCTGGTGCAGGCACAGACAGTCCCACTTGTACATGTCCCATCTTCTCCAGAAACTGTCCCAGTGATCCAAGAATCTAAACCCCTCCTTCCTACACCAACTCTTGAGCCAGGCATTCATCGACCCTATTCCCCTCTTCCTGCACTTGTGGCACTGGGATAATCCAGAGATTACAACCTTTGAGGTTCTGCTCTTTAGTCTACTCCTTAACTTCGTGATGCAGGACTTCATCCTTCATTCAACCTTTTTGGTTGGTACCAATGTGGGTCACAACCTCTGTCTCATCATCCTTCCCCCCCCCCCAGTTAAGGTTGCCCTGCAGCCGTTCAGTGACATCTCTGACCCTGGCACCAGGGTGGCAATACACCATCCTGGAGACATGGCTGCATTCAGAACTGGCATTTGCATGCATTTGACTGTGATTAGCGGCTTGCACACTTCATGCTCCGCCCTTCCTCGATGCTCCGCCCCTCTCAGGCAGACGTCTCGCAGGCGTGAATAACTACAAGTATTTACAAAGGGGGTCTGGTCGCCATGGGTGCGGAGGGGGAGCGGGAGAACAAATAAACAATGAAAAATTGTTGAAAACTGTCAGGCTTACTGAGGGCTGGCTGCCTGCACTGGGGGCAGTAGTGGGGAGCGACGTGGTGTCGGGTCCGTAGACTCGGATTGGTCCCCTCGGGATCGGGGTGCCCAGGCTCAGATCTCTATTGCTTCAGTCTGTCTTTTCAACGCACCTCTTTGGTGCTACTTACAGGCTCCTGGCTGCTCACACTGCTGAATGCTGCATGTATCGTTTGAATGCTTAGAAGGCTTCTGGTCATCTGGGAGCCCACCCAGGCCGACCCTCTGGACATCCTCATACCCCAGCTGTATCAAGAGAATGGGCGTGGCCAAGCTCAATTAGGGGCCCACCAGGTGCTTGCACTCCTCAGAAGTGCTGCCCACTACAGAGGAAATTGGGAATCAGCAGATCTCACCCCAACCAGAGGACACCTGCACTGTGAACTTTGGGGCCCTCTCTGGTTCTCTGCCCTGTCAGGGCAGTGGCCTCAATAGTGACTTCCACCCCTCCAGATCACCAGCTGTCTCCTCCTGGTGAGGCTGGCAGTGCTGACTGTCTCTGTCATCACATTCCAGACACTGTTCAGGAGGATAGGCTTGAGTCTGCGGCCCACCCTGGGGAAGGGGAGGTCCCTCCGCTCCTCACTGTCACAAAGCTGTGGGTCCACCTAGGACTCCTGACCTCAGGGGCTGGGCTTCTGTAAGCCATCTTGGTGGCTGCAGTGAGTGTATGGTAAGTGGAGCACTTAAAACCAGCTCCAGCTTCTAGGCTCTTTAGCGCTAACTCCGGCTTCAATGGTTAGAACATAGAACATACAGTGCAGAAGGAGGCCATTCGGCCCATCGAGTCTACACTGACCCGCTTAAGCTCTCATTTCCACCCTATCCCCTAACCCAATAAACCCTCCTAACCTTTCAGGACATTAAGGGCAATTTATCATGGCCAATTCACCTAACCTGCACGTCTTTGGACTGTGGGAGGAAACCGGAGCACCCGGAGGAAACCCACGCAGACCCGGGGAGAATGTGCAGACTCCGTACAGACAGTCACCCAGTGGGAAATCGAACCTGGGACCCTGGTGCTGTGAAGCCACAGTGCTAGCCACTGTGCTGCCCCACAAAAATGTATTTGAATGGACTGAATTTAGATGAATCGTTAGGTGCATCCATAATTGCAAATAGTACAAACAGAATTCCTTTATCCCAATTCTCTGGATAATCCTGACCCTCAACATTTAATTCCAGATTTTTATTAGATTCCAATTTCACCATCTGCTATGCTGGGATTTGAACCCAGGGTCTTTGGATTACTGGTCCAGCGACAATACCACTATGCCACCAGCTCCCCTTAACGGCTACCGGGCCACGAAGTGCTCTGAATTTGCGCTGGCAGATTGCTGTCCAATTTGCATGTCCTGACTCATTTACAGAATAGCACCCCCAACGGGAACACGAACTGTACGCAATTCAGTTCTGGCTTCAACGCCTGGGCTCCCAAACGGAGAATCCTGCCCCACATCAAAAAAATTGGGTGGGATTCTCCCATTTGAAGGTAGAGTGTTGACGCTGGCAGAGTGTTGACGCTGTCGTAAAAACTGGAGAGTTTAACAATGACGTAATCGGACCGCCAAGTGTAGCGATCCTCTGCCCTACAAGAGGCCAGCACGGCACTGGAGCGACCCACGCTGCTCCAGCTGCCGATACCGGCATCAAATGGGCGCCACGGGTCTGCGCATGCGCACTGCGACCGGCGCGAATGCGCGCATGCACGGTAGCCTCCTTCTCCGCGCCGGCCCCGATGCAACATGGCGTAGGGCTACAGGGGCCGGCACGGAGCAAAAGAGGCCCCCACCACGAGAGGCCGGCCTGCCGATCGGTAGTCCCCCCCGGGATTGGACTCACCCACCAGGCCGACCGTGCCAGCGCCAATGGACGGGCGTCGGGGCAGCGTCCCACGAATGCCGCCCGGCCCGGCGATTCTCCGACCCGGCATGGGCTGAGAATCCCGCCCATTATTCTCTAAGGAGCTCATAAAACTGTTGATTATACAGGCAGCTATTCAAACTTAATTTCAAAAATAACCTTAATTGGTAAAAAATTGTCAAAGTGTTAAAAAGCCATTCATGATCCTGTTAGGAGCTCATAAAACTATCAATGATATCTAATCTCCCAGTCCCCTTGCCAGCTGTATCAACAAACCCTGCTAAACTGAATGAATTAGTGGGGTTTTGAGTCCAGCAAAGCATGAATAATAAGATTCTATTACTGACAATGAAGCTTCCAGAAGTAAATAAATTAAAGCCTCTGAAGTCGTGGAGTAGATGGCCATCTGTTGTCAATCCATGTAATGATTAAATTGATTCAATTGGCCTCTTAAAATCTGAATCACAACACTGTTAAATGTATAGGAAGTATTCCGATGCATCTGACCACTTTCACAATGCTAATCAATTTAATGGCCACTTACCTCATTGCATTAAAATTATACTCAATTTATCATACAGCATCTAATTCTGACAGTCCTGAAATCACCATCCTGCAATGAAACCACTGCTTTGGAATTGCTGAGTGCTGGATCGAGGCTCACACCCTTATCCCACTTCCCTGAAAGTAGTAGAGGATTGAATGGGGTCCAAAGTCCCGGATTAGGGTCACTTCGCCTCTTTTACCCCACCTAATATGACAGCAAAGTCCGGACCCATGACTTAAAGGCACGAAAAGCTACAAATGGTCTGGAGCCAATGTTCCACCTGGCTGTACCATTGTAGCCCCACCTCAAGTGTGTCTATCCTTCTAGGTGTGCAGAGGGGGTGATGGGGAAGTACAAGTCGTTCTGTCACAGGACACTGTTTTTTATTTACACCGGGAATGTCAAGTAGAGGAAAGGGAGCCCAGGGTTGACAGCACTTTGAGGAAGTCCCCGGGTTTGAGAGGCGACACAGGTAAGGGTTCTGAGGACAGTGGAACTAATCCTGTAATCTTGAGAACTCTTTGGGAGGGATCCTGTTATCTGGGAGCATAGGACAGGGAAATCCCAGATACTTTTTTATAATCTATTCTCAGGATACAGTTGATGTCTGCATCTCTTGTCTCCAGTAAAACAGCAGACAAAGGACTAACTCAGAAACCCCTCAGGTAATTGCCCACTCAATCTGTCAACAATCATTTACAGAGAACAATGTTCAAGCTCCAGTGTGACGCAGCAACTTTACCAAATGACTGTTAGACTCTAATGGCTGTAAATGCAACTATCAGCAGAAATATGTGGTACCCGTTAAAGGTTTGTAGAACACCTCATAAAAGGTTTTAGATGAATCATTTATTTCCAATCGGTTTGTTGTGACTATTATTGATGAATTTCTGATTGCATAGTGCAGCACTACCGACTGCCTCCAACGTCTTTAGTTGGCAAACAAGGGGATTATCTATTTAATTTATAATGGATTCCATGAACAGCTTTTGAGATCAGTCAACCAGAGAGGGATTGAATTCATGGAAACATTGTAAAAATGCCGACATAGTGATTAACATTTGTCTTTGTCATAACGTTGTTTAACTCATTGTTTTGTTTAAAGTGCTGTCTGCTTTATAGTCTGACTGCTTTATTAACATCAGAAAATAGAGCAACATAAACCGCAAAATACCTCTATCATGTATGGTTCATAAGGAAAACACTGTTGCAGATAGCTGATTCACGTGCGGAATGTAAACACCAAGGCCTATAAATTCTTGGGCAACACCCCCACCCCTCCCCACTGCCTACACTATCCCCACCAGCCCAGCAGTAAAGTTATCCTCATGCACAGATGGAAAGGTAGGACAGCACTGTGGCGCAGTGGATAGTGCTGCTGCCTCAAGCCGCCAAGGCCCCCCGGGTTTGATCCCAGCCTCGGGTCACTGCCTGTGTGGAGTTTGCACAATCTCCATGTGTCTGTGTGGGGCTCACCCCCACAACCCAAAAGGATGTGCAGAGTAGGTGAATTGGCCAGGCTAAATTGCCCCTTAATTGGGTACTCTAAATTTGAAGAAAAGATGGAAAGCCTAACCTTTACCACCTTTTTCATGCAAACTTTAACCTTCACTGGAGCTTGTTGCCTCTGCAAAAACTAATTTCAATCAAATCCTTATTTAACTTCATATATTTCCTATACAAATTTTTCTAAATACTTGGAAAAAGGTTTTCTCCTCAAGGACTACATTTGGATTGGGAGCCTAAGTTTTGGGTGTATACATGTTCCACTGGAGGCCTGTGCCACACCCAAACCTGTTCCCATCCAATGCTGTCCAAGGTTTGTTATCCTCTCCCACCAGAGACCTATACACCCATTGGGCTAGTGTACTTGGCAGGCCCGGAAACGGGCGGAAACCACGCTGCCAGCCGCACTCTTCCCCGGAACGCAATTCCACACTGGCTTCCCATTTAACGGCCAGCCAACTGGGAAAGGCTCAGCGATGCCGGGAAAGGTGGGAATATGGTAGCATAGTGGTTAGCACAGTTGCTTCACAGCTCCAGGGTCCCAGGTTCGATTCCCGGCTTGGGTCACTGACTGTGTGGAGTCTGCACGTTCTCCCCGTGTGTGCGTGGGTTTCCTCCGGGTGCTCCGGTTTCCTCCCACAGTCCAAGATGTGTGGGTTAGGTGGATGGGCCATGCTAAATTACCCTTAGTGTCCAAAAAGGTTAATTGGGGTTACTGGGTTCAGGGGATGGGGTAGAGGAGGTGTGTGCTTGAGTGGGGTGCTCTCTCCAAGGACTGGTGCAGACTCGATGGGCTGAATGGCCTCCTTCTCCACTGTAGAGTCTATGATTCTATGATAAGGTGGGTGCCCAGAAAATGGAGGGTGCACAGTTGGCGCTTCTGATGGGTTCCCAAAAGAGGGCCACCACAGTGGAGCTGTCTCAGGGAGCTACAGACCTGAACAAAATAAATCCTCATGGAAATGTGCTGCAGCATCCAGGCAGCACGTTCAAACACAAACCTCAGTCCCCAGAGACCTTTTAAAAATGTTATTTCAGCCCTGATCTTTCATCCCACCATTGATCAAGGTTGATGTGGAGGTGCCGGCATTGGGCTGGGGTGGGCACAGTACGAAGTCTTAAAACACCAGGTTAAAGTCCAACAGGTTTGTTTGGAGTCACCAGCTTTCGGAGCGCAGCTCCTTCATCAGGTGAGTTGATCGAGATTGTACCTAAAATGTAACAGTCGTCTGGCCAATTGACCTGCCCGCCAAACGTAAAAGTAGGTGGGCCACGTAAAATGGCGTTCAACGACCACTTGGTGGGCTAAAACACCTGATTGACTGTCGGCCTGCGTGCTTCCAACTCTCGCGCGTGCACCGCCCGCCAACTGAAATATTGCATGGGTTAGCAACGACATCGGGGCGGGCAATTTTGCGCACTTCTGGGTCGGGCATGTACCCTCCCGCGAAAGTTAAAATTCTGGCCCGTATCGAAGTCCAGATGTTCCCCTCCAACTCTGGACTGTAATACAGCACGTCATTTTTTCACAAATGCCCTTGGTTTTTTCCTCGCTGTCAGTCCACCCATCTGCCACTCTTAGCATCTCTCTAGCTTGTAGCATAATGGGAGAGTTGAGACACATTGGAGGGGATTCTCCGAGCTCTGCGCCGGGCCGGAGAATCGCCGCAACCGCACCACGCCGCCCCGACGCCGGCACGCGATTCTCCGAGGAGCGGAGAATCAGGGCCATTTACGGCGGCGCATTTGGCGCAGCGCCGGTCGCGGGCCGCTGATTCTCCGGCTTTGATGGGCCGAGCGGCCGCGTGGAAATGGCAGAGTCCCACCGGCGCCGTCCACTCCTGCTCGCAGCCGGCGGGAACTCTGCGCGCAGGGTCGAGGGGTGGCCTGTGGGGGGTGGGGCTCCTTCACCGGGGGGGGTCTGGCCCGTGATCGGGGCCCCGGCCTCTCCAGCCCGGCCCATTCTGTTACGCGGCCGGCCCCTGAACCCCCGCGCCATGTTGCGTCGGGGCCGGCGGGTTGAGGAAGTCCCCCCGCGCATGCGCGGGTTGGCGCGGTGCCCAGTTGGCACCGGGAAGGGAGACTGGAGCGGCGTTGGAGCGGTTCACGCTCCATGGGGGCCAAATCGGTAGTGACTGCGCCCGTTTTGCACCGTCGTGAAACGCGACGGCCTTCACGACGGCGCGAACACTCTGCCTCCATTTCGGAGAATCCCGTCAATTATTGTTAGTCTGCGGGGGGAAAATAGTTTGAGTAAGAGGCCGTGGAATCAGCCTTCATTTCGATGCAGTGAGGAGTTAGAGAGAATGACCAATTTATAGGATGACATATTTGGAGTTTGGGAGGAATGCAAAAAAAAAATTGAAGAGCAAATGTGACTTGGACAGAGAACGGGAGGGAGACTAGAGGTGATCAGCAGATCTGTATTCTCTCATAACATCTCTACGTTTTCCAACAGGAATTGTTACTTTCAAGTAAGAAGAGGCTGAAGGAGACCAACCTTTAAAATGATGTTACCATTTCTGTGCAGAAAATGATTGAATTAGATTGCTTTTGCTCAGGGACAGACTGGCAAATGGGCTGAGACACAATAATTAAATTGGGCCTCACACAAAACTAAGCCGCTGACATGTTACCCTTTTAAGCAGCAACCCACAAGCAACAGATAACACAGCTTAGGGAGATAGTGATTGAAGATCATGGAGAGTTGCAACAGGAGGGCAACAGAAACCCATGTAAGGAATAAACAGATAAGGAGCATGGTGCTGCAGATGGCAAGCTGGGAAAAATAAGAAACTTTGGGCCGTGTAATGCACTATCAATTACGACGAGACGAGAGTATAATGTAACCGAGGCTTTATCACACAGAGTTGTGTGGCCTCCTACAGCAGCTTATGAAATGGCTGCTATTCGGAGAGCACACAAATTTATACTCCGCCTCCTGGGTGGAGCCAGCAGGCAGGGATCTACCCCTGGACCTGTAGTACAGGGGCCTTACCGTAATACCCAGATGTACAATATAATACAACAGTGGTGACTACCACATTCACCCCCTGTTAGAAATGAGCCCAGCCCGGGGGGGGGGGGGGGGGGGGGAGTTATTTACACACAGATGGGTTTTAAAATTACAGAGAAGGTTACACATTTAGACGATCGGGCGCCTTGATCTGTCGTTGAGAGCGCCGCAGTGCTGGTGGCGACTCAGGCGTCGGCTTGGTCTTCGGTGACTCCGGGAGCGTGTCGAAATCCTCTTCATCCCTGGGTGGGAGCAAGGGGAGGACGGAATGTCCTGGAGCAGGGGCTGCAGTGGGGTGCGCCGGGGGAGGGGAGTGTAGCGCCGGGGCAGAGGGGGGGGACCCAGCTGGTGACAGATCCCTAAGGGAGACTGTGTCTTGGTGGCCGTCGGGGTATGCTACGTAGGCGTACTGCGGGTTCGCATGAAGTAGCTGTACTCTCTCAATCAACGGGTCCACCTTGTGGAGCCGCACGTGCTTGCGGAGGAGAACGGGTCCTGGAGCTGCAGCCACATTGGGAGCGAAACCCCGGAGGGGGACTTCCTGGGGAATGCAAAGAGACGTTCATGGGGGGGATTCGTTGGTCGCGGTGCACAGGAGCGACCAAATGGAGTGAAGTGCGTCGGGGAGAACCTCCTGCCAGCGGGAGGCCGGGAGATTTCTGGACCGTAGGGCCAGCTGGATGGCCTTCCAGACCGCCCCATTCTCCCGCTCCACCTGCCCGATTACCCTGGGGTTGTAGCTGGTCATCCTGCTCGAGGCAATGCCCCTGTTGAGCAGGTACTGGCGCAACTCCACGCTCATAAATGAGGATCCCCGGTCGCTGTGGAAACCGAACAGAGCGAAGATGGTGTTGAGGGCTTTGATGATGGTGGCAGACATCATATCGGGGCATGGGATGACGAAGGGGAATCGGGAATACTCGTCGACCACATTAAGAAAGTATGTGTTGCGGTCGGTGGAGGGGAGTGGTCCTTTGAAGTCCATGCTGAGGCGTTCAAAGGGGCGGGAGGCCTTCACCTCAGGCGCGCACGGTCTGGCCGGTCGAAGTACAGTTTATCCTCCGCGCAGACCTGGCAGTCTCTGGTGATAGCCCTGACTTCTTCGATGGAGTGGGGCAGATTGCGGGTCTTAATGAAGTGGTAAAAGCGGGTGACTCCCGGGTGACAGAGATCGTCGTGCAGGGTCCGGAGTCGGTCCACTTGTGCGCTGGCACATGTACCTCGGGACAGGGCATTGGGGGGCTCGTTGAGCTTACGGGGGCGATACAAAATCTCATAATTGTAGGTGGAGTGCTCGATCTTCCACCTCAAGATTTTATCATTTTTGATCTTACCCCGCTGTGCGTTGTTAAACATGAAGGCAACCAACCGTTGGTCAGTGAGGAGAGTGAATCTCCTGCCGGCCAGGTAATGCCTCCAATGTCGCACAGCTTCAACGATCGCTTGGGCCTCCTTTTCGACGGAGGGTGCGGGAAAAGAATGCCACGGGCCTGCCTGCCTGATTGAGGGTGGCGGCCAGAGCGACGTCGGAGTCATCGCTCTCGACTTGGAAGGGGAGTGTCTCGTCGACCGCGTGCATCGCAGCCTTGCCGATGTCGGCCCTGATACGGTTGAAGGCCTGGTGAGCCTCGGCCATCAGTGGGAAAGCGGTGGATTGAATGAGTGGGCGGGCCTTGTCCGCATAGTTTGGGACCCACTGGACGTAATACGAAAAGAACCCCTGGCATCGTTTGAGGGCATTGGGGCAGTGGGGGAAGGGGAGTTCCATGAGGGGGCGCATGCGATCGGGGTCGGGCCCCAGAACTCCGTTCTGAACCACATAGCCGAGGATGGCTAATCGGTTCATGCTGAACACACACTTGTCCTTGTTGTAAGTTAGGTTGAGGAGTGTGGCGGTGTGGAGAAATTTGGAAAGGTTAGCGTTGTGGTCCTGCTGGTCGTGGCCGCAGATGGTGACGTTGTTGAGGTACGGGACTGTGACCCGCAGCCCGTACCGGTCAACCATTCGGTCCATCTCCCATTGGAAGACCGAGAACCCGTTGGTGACGCCGAAGAGAACCCTAAGGAAATGGTAAAGGCGGCCATCTGCTTCAAACGCAGTGTATGGGCGGTCCGCTTTACGGATGGGGAGCTGGTGGTAGGCAGATTTCAGGTCCACTGTCGAGAAGACACGGTACTGTGCAATCTGATTGACCATATCAGATATGCGTGGGAGGGGGTACGCGTCGAGCTGCGTGTACCAATTAATGGTCATCCTGTTTTTCTCCCCAGTTTTCACCACTACCACATGGGCTCTCCAGGGGCTGTTGCTGGCCTCGATGATACCTTCCCGCAGCAGCAGCTGGACGTCAGAACTGATGAAGGTCCTGTCCTGGGTGCTGAACCGTCTGCTCCTGGTGGTGACGGGTTTGCAATCCGGGTGAGGTTTGGGTCGACCTTAAGAGTCGCGAGGCTGCATACAGTAAGGAGTGATAGGGGCCCGCTAAATTTCAGGGTTAGGCTCTGGAGGTTGCTCTGGAAGTCCAGGCCGAGTAGCAAGGCAGCACAGAGGTTGGGGAGGACATTGAGCCGGAAGCCGCTGAACTCTATGCCCTGGACAGTGAGGGTGGTGATGCAGTACCCCCAGATTGCCACGGAGTGGGACCCGGAGGCCAGGGAGATTCTTTGGTTAGCGGGGTGTACCACGAGGGAGCAGCGCCTTACCGTATCGGGGTGGTTGAAGCTCTCCGTGCTCCCGGAATCCAGAAGGTAGGATATCTCGTGCCCGTCGACCTTCATCTTTGTCGAAGCGGTCGCGAGGTTTTGCGGTCGAGACTGGTCGATCGTGACCGTGGCGAGACGTGGCTGGTTGTCGGCGGTTGCAGGCAATGAGCGGCCCGATTGAGGTGCCCGATCTGCAGGGGTCCTGAGGTGGGTAAGATGGCGGCGCCCACGGGCCGCACGTGCCCTAGGGCAGGCAAGATGGTGGCGCCCTCGGGACGCACGTATCCTGAGGCAGGCAAGATGGCGGTGCCCGTTGGTTCTGAGGCAAGCAAGATGGTGACACCCACGGGCTGCACGTGTTGTGAATGGAGCAAGATGGTGACACCCACGGGCTGCACGTGTTGTGAGTGGAGCCAGATGGCGGCGCCCACGGGCCGCACGTGGGGGTTTCCGGGACAACAGCGGCGATTGAGTGGGCCTGGCACACTGCAGCGAAATATCCCTTCTTGCCACAGGCCTTGCAGAGGGTGCTCCGTGCCGGGCAGCAGGTCTGTTCGCAGAAGTAGCACTTGGGGCCCCCTGGGGTTGGTTGGCTGCCGCGCGGCGCAGGCATGGGGTTGGCTGAGGACGGTCGCTGATGGGGCCCACGATGGGCTGGCCGCTGGCGGGGTCCACGATGCCCAGGAGGGGTGGGCCGTGCAGTCGGGAGCATACGCCTGTACGTTGCCCTAGTTTCTTGGTCGCCGCGAGCTCAAGCGTGGCCCCTTCTAAGAGGCGCTGGCAAATGTAGTCAGACGCTATGCCTGTAACAAACGCGTCTCTCATTAGCAGGTTCGAATGTTCAGTGGCCGAAACGGGCTGGCAGTCACAGTCTCTCACGAGGGCGAGCAGGGCACGCCGGAAATCTTCCATAGACTCACTGGGAAGTTGGTGCCGCGTGGAGATGAGGTGCCTGGCGTAGATCTTGTTGGTCTGCTGAGCATAATTCTCCTTCAGTAGCGCCGTGACCTCTGCGTAGGTAGGCGCGTCCTGGATGAGGGGAAAAACGTTGGAGCTCAGCCGCGTGTACAGAATCTGGAGTTTCTGTGCTTCTGGGATTGGGTCTGGCGCAGACCCGATGTATGCTCCAAAGCAAGCTAGCCAATGTGCGGAGTCCTTTTTGGCGTTGTCTGCTTGAGGGTGCAGCTGCAGGCGATCCAGCTTGATGCAGAGATCCATCTTTGTAAAATCTCTGTGTAATAAATTGATGCACTATCAATTACGACGAGATGAGAGTAGAATGTAATCGAGGCTTTATTATGCAGAGATGTGTGGCCTCCTACAGCAGCTTACGAAATGGCTGCTGTTCGGAGAGCACACACATTTATACTCCACCTCCTGGGCGGAGCCAGCAGGCAGGGATCTACCCCCGTACCTGTAGTACAGGGGCCTTACCGTAATACCCATGTATACAATATAGTACAACAGTGGTGATTACCACACGGTGCAAATCCAACGAGTTTTTAAATGGCGAGCACCAAACGTGAAGAGAAGGGACATTTTAAAGAGCTCATGAGATTATGTGTGACTCTCAGGGAGAACAGTGGAAGAATTTCTTCCTCAACCTTAACATTTAATTGTGGGACAGCACTTTACAAATATCCTGGAAATTCACAGCCAGAATCCACAAAAGAAACACCTTTTGTTAAAAGGTTCCAAATGAAATCTTAATTCATCCATCAATGGTGTATGTTTTCTCACACTGACTTTAGAACTGTCGCAAAATTCAAGTATTGGGCGGGATTCTCCAACCCCCTACCGGGGGTCGGCGTAATTCCCGCCCCCACAATCCTCCGAATTCTCCGGCCCCCCAAAAATCGCCCCAGCATGAATCGCGCCACCTGCCTCGGAGAATGGCGGGGACCGGCGTGTCTCAATGGGCCCGGGGGCCGCCCGAATTCACCTGGCCGGCATGGCCCGAAGTCCCGCCTGTTTAACGAGGATCCCGCTGGCGTAAATCAAGGTTGGTCCCTACCGGTGGGACCCAGCTCCGTGGGCGGCCTCCGAGGTTTTCGGGGGGGTCGCGGGGGGATCTGGCCCTGGGAGGTGCACCCACAGTGGCCTGGCCCGCGATCGGAGCCCGCCGATCCGCGGGCGGGCCTGTGCCATGGGAGCACTCTATTCCTCCGCATCGGCCACTGTGGTCCTCCGCCATGGCCGATGCGGAGACAAACCCTCCCGCGCATGCGCCGGGATGACACCAGCACACGCTGGCGCTCCCCGCATGCGCCAACTCGCGCCGGCTGGCGGAGGCCCTTCGACGACGGTTGGTGTGGCGCAAAGACCCTTTCCCGGCAGCCGATGGGGCGAAACCACTCCGGGGCGGGCCAAGCCCATAAAGGTGCGGAGGATTCCACACCTTTGGGGCGACCCGATGCCGGAGTGGTTCATGCCACTCCGTCCTGCCGGAGTTGCCCGCCCTGCCGATTACGGCAGAATCCCGCCGATTGTCTATCTTATTTTATCTCCAGTATCTATTTCTTCTTTGAACTCTTTGATTTATTTACTGCCATTTATAATCAGCTGACCATTTTCTGTTACCCCCGTAGCTGTACGATTTGGTTAGCCGCATCCTGCATTCCCAGATTAAAATGTGTTTCTTCTCTGCACTTGGGAGGTCAAACACAGATTGATTGAGCACTTTGAAGATCATGCCCTTTTAAGTCAGCAAGCATGACCCCCAAGCGTCTGGCCATCTGTCCTCCACCCAATCCCCATTCTAACTTCTTTGTTCTCAACTTTGCACAAGTTTGACAGAACTTGGGGAAGAGAAGCTCATCTTTCAGTTGGGCACATTGCAGCATTCCGGACTTAACATTGAGTTTTCAACAATTTCTGATCATCACCTCTACACCCCATTTGTTTAGAGAGCAGATTTTGAAGATGATTCGCATTTACAGCTCCTCTAGGCCCAGCTTCCGTTTCCTTATTTGTCTCATTCCCATTTTCTTTAACCTTTTCCACCATCCTGTTTCTCATTAAATCTCTTCTGTCTTCCATCTGATCACAGGCCTTTCCTCCCTCCGCTCTCTCCCCTTCCCCCATACCCTATTCCAGTGTTTTTCAAACTTTTTTTTCCCGGGACCCATTTTTACCAACCGCCAACCTTCGGGACCCAACCCGGCCGACCTTCGCGACCCACGCCTGCCGACCTTCGCGACTCACATCGGCCGGCCTTCGCAGCCCACACGGCCATTCTTTGCGACCCACGCCAGCCGACCTTCGCGGCCTACGCCGGCTGACCTGCGCGACCCACCATTTTCTCTAACCTTGTTTACTGCTGACAAAAGTGAAGGAAATGATTTTGGGTCCCTTTGGCCCTCGTACACGCTCCTCCAATGGAACTTGTTGGATGAAGGTGAAGCCTTCCGGTGTCGGAAAGTATGGCGTCTCCATCTGTCCAAAGTTCTGCATTTTTTTTCCTGTAATGTTTTATCAAATAAAACCCCTCCGAACTTGTAAAAAAAAAATGAATGAAATAAATGAAAAAAATAAAATGAATAAAATAAATGAATAAAACCTCCCCAAACTTGTAAATTAAAAGCTGGGACCATTTTTTAAAAAGCAGCCACACTGCGCATGCGTGCCGATGATCTGGCGCGCATGCGCAGTGCGGCTGCATATTTTTTTACACGTTCGTGGCCATTTTGAAGGCCGCTTGTAGCTGCCGTTATTAACAGCCGGCTACTGCGGCTGATGTGCGCAGATTTGCTAAATCGGGGGAGCCGTCAATTGCGGCGCTCCCGACACCCGCCCGCGACCCACCCTCTGGGCCGCGCCCCCGAGTTTCACAATACCTGCCGTATTCCATACTTCCTTAGAACCTGTTACATCGCTAATGTTTTCCAGTTCTGACAAAAGGTCATCGACCTGAAACATTAACTCTTTTTCCCGTTTCCACAGAAGCTGTTTCACCGACTGAAAATTTCCAACGCTCTCTGTTTTTATTTCAGATCTGCTCTGCGCCGAGGCCGTATAATTGGCCAAGGTTCGAGCTCTTAATCACAGGTGCTTGTCCTGCAAGTCCAGCTGTGTGGATCGGCTTGGTTGTGGAACACACAGGGAACACTGCTTGGGCATGGTGTCAGGGGGTAAATCACGCAGAGTCAGAATGGGAAGATTGGAGTCAGCGGTGAAAAGACAATAAAGCAGGTACAGCCAGGAGTGAGGTTAAAAGATACAAAAAGGGAATAGTGAATTGACTTCTATCCAGGGAATTGTCTGAATTTCTTTGGATTGGGAGGGAGCAGAGATAGGGAGGAAATTGGCTGAAATGGAGGTGAGGCAAATAAATGTTCCTGAATTTAAATAATTCAAATGGAACCCAATTCATCGCCAGACGGTTTTCATTTATGCTTCAATTGGTACAGGGATAAACCCAGAACATAAATAGTATTTGGAAGGTGATTTTCAAATGCTCCAATTCTAGCAGGTAAATGTGCAGTCAGGTTTGGGCACATTCATTTACTCTCTTTGAAGTGATTCTATACCCTAATGGATATCCACAAGGGACCATTAATATGTTACAGATGTATGACCAACCTGCATAGCCCTAGCAAACTCAGGCAAGCGACCACTCAGAAGCGATGACTGTAGAAAAGTTTGATTTTGTTCTCCTTAATAAACACTCCTGCTACTCCCCAAAGGGTCTCCCACGCCAGAACCTACACCGGGCTAGGGTATTTATATCCCAGCAGTCCTAGCAAAAGGGGGTAGCCCCACCCCTTCATCTGGGTGAACCATATTCAGGTGAGGCCATAGGGACTCTGAGGTTGCAGATCCCTTCCCTCCTGTCAGGTTATAACACAAACATTTGCTATGTAAAGGTGGTATCATCTTACACATATATCAAGCCCCACTGTAGCATTCAAGTGAAATTAGTTTTAAAATGATGTTAAACTGCAGAATATACAAACCACAAGAAAACTACTATGAGCTGCAATTGTTTCATGAAGCCAGACACGATAGGCCCCATAAGCCTGATTTTTATCTATCCCACCCAGTGGGTCAGATAATTTAGGTTTGATATCTATTTTGAACCTCATCCCCTTTGACTAACTTCAAGACAATAGAGAGCAAAAAAGTGGACAGAGTGAAAAATGGGTATTTGACCGCAAACCTGCACTCTTTCTGCTGGTTAAAATTGGACCTGATATTTCTATCTTTGTTGAACAAAGAACAATACAGCACAGGCACAGGCCCTTCAGCTCTCCAAGCCTGTACTGGTCCTGATACCAACCTTGGCCAAAACCCTCAGCATTTACTTGTGCCATGTCCTGCTATACCCATCTTATCCATGTATTTGTCAAGATGCCTTGTGAATGCCATTAATGTATATACTTCCACAACCTCCCCTGGCAACGAGTTCCAGGCACTCACCACCCAGTGTGTAAAAAACCTGCCTCGCACATCTCTAAACTTTGCCCCATGGACCTTAAACCTATGCCCCCTGGTGACTGACCCCTCCACCCTGGGGAAGAGTGCCTGCTCATCCACTCTATCCATGCCCCTCATAATCTTGTAGACCTCTATCAGGTCACCCCTCAAACTCCATTGTTATAATGAAAACATACCGAGTCTATTCAGCTTCTCAGCGTAGGTAACACACTCTAGACCAGGCAACATCCTGGTAAACCTCCTCTGCACCCTCTTCAAAGCCTCCACATCCTTTTAGTAATGTGGGTTAGAGAAACCATGAGCAGAATTTATCTTAGTGTTTGTTAAACCTAAACCTTCCTTCCCCTTCCCTTTCCCATCAAATGTCTCTCCTTCCTTCCTGAGGGCACTGATGTTGGGGTTAGTTCCATGGGTGTAAGCCATTGACTCCAGTGTGTTACCATGCCTCCTGTGTGACCCTAGGCAATGAGGGGTAGATTCCTTGGGCAGAGAGCCGACAGGAAAATTAGGCCAAAGGATTGCATGCTTCCTGACAATACACACCGTCCTTTCATTTCAATGGAGGAATATTCTAGTGGTTTCTGTGACTGGGTCTGCACCTCAAGCATTAGCTTGGTGTTCCTCTTCACTCTTGCTGAAGCACCTGTTAATGTTTTTGTTTTTATTTCAGGAGTGCCTTCCATAAAAAGATGCACATCATTTTACAGCCAATAAAGTTAATGGATAGAAAAATGCAGGCTGCATGCAAAACTTTGCTGTCTATATTCCAGAGGGACTAATTGGATTTCAAACAGCCGTCACAGGGATGATGGGCTGAGCACAGAATAATAGAACTTTTACCTCCTTGTTAAAACAGAATAGAGGGGGTTTAACACTACTTGTCCCCTCTTGTACATGAACCACAAGTAGGATTTTCAGAGGAAAATGTAATTGGGGAAGGGTCACTACTTTACAAGGAGAGATGAGTCAAGGGTATTTTTTTTGATAGGGGGGTGATGGGGTTTTCGAAGGGGGTGACAGTACCTGAGGAGAGGGAACCATTTACAATGTCAGATTACACAGGAACCAGGTAGGGTGATTAGGGACGGCACGGTAAAGCAATGGTTAGCACTGCTACCTCATGGCACCAAGAACCCAGGTTCAATCCCAGCCCTGGGTCACTGTCCATGTGGTGTCTGCACATTTTCCTCGTGTCTGCGTGAGTCTCACCCCCACAACCTAAAGATGTGCAGGCTAGGTGTATTGATCATGTTAAATTGCCCCTTAATTGGAAAAAATAATTGGGTCTTCTAAATTTATTTTTAAAAAGAAATGGTAGGGGAATTGGGTGGCTTGCAGTTAAGAGGGATTGGGATAAAGGGAGCACAAAGGGCTCAAGGGCAAGATGAAACTTTGAAGGGGAGAAAATTGCCAGACTGTAAGGGAAGAGCAGGAGAATGGAACCATTTGGATGGTGCGACGAATATAAGAAATTGTTATATTTTGTAATTGTTGCAATAATGTTATTAGAAAAATGGATTTCAGATGCATACAGTCAGTATGTCTGCTAAAACTGTGATTCGGGTGTTCTAAAAGTGAGGTAATCCTTAATTTTGCAGGGGAGGTGCTCTGCTGATAGATTTAAGAAGCATTTACTTGTTTACAGATAGGTGGCTAATGAAATATTGTTTTGGTTTGGAGGTCCCTGGAGTGTGGATAATTTCTGAGAGATATTGGGCCGGATTCTCCATTGCTCGACACTGGAATCATGTTTTCCGGTCAGGCGGAGAATGGAGCGTCGGCCAAAAAACGGAATCGGTGCCGGGCAGCAAACCCGTTGTGATGCTCTGATTCCCCCACCAGAGGTGGCAGCGAGTTACACGCCAGCGGCAACATGTAGAACTGTCATTTGCATGCATTTTAATCTGATTAACGGGCTGGAAGCCGATTCTCCACCCCCCCATCCCCACCCCCAGCCTTCACCCTCCCCCCACCTCCATCGCTCACAGCTGGGAAACTCCTCAGTGCACTCCTCAAGGAGCATCCCCACAGCAAAGGAAGCATTGGCAGAGTTCCCCCTAAACGAAGGACACATGCATTGTTGCCCCTGGAACCCTCCATGGCACAGAGCCCCTCTCAGTGTCACCAGTGAGGCTTACTCTATCACATAGCCCAACCTTGAGGATCTTCAGATGTTTCCAAACCCTGCCTGTCCACAGGGCCCCTGATCTCATCTATCCCTTCCCCAGCCCGGAAATGTGACCAGCTCCCTGTCACAACCTGTGTGTAGAGCTCCACATAACACTGCAGCTCAGGTTCCAACAAACGCACGCATCCCTCGCTCACCCCCATCTGTAGGACGTGTCTTAGCTTAGAACCACGTGAATGTCTCCACCATACAACTAGTTGCAACGCATCTGGCGGTAGGGCACAGGTCCCAGGTTTGATTCCCGGCTTGGGTCACTGTCTGTGTGGAGTCTGCACGATCTCCCCGTGTCTACGTGGGTTTCCTCCAGGAGGATATGCATTTTCCTCTGAAGATATCCAGTTTCCTCCCACAAGTCCCGAAAGACGCGCTGTTAGATGAATTGGCCATTCTGAATTCACCCTCAGTGTGCCTGAACAGGCGGCGGAGTGTGTAGATTAGAGGATTTTCACAGTAACTTCATTGCAGTGTTAATGTAAACCTACTTGTGACAGTAATAAAGATTCTTATTATAAATTCTCACCCAGTGAGAAGACTCACAGTAGCCCCCACAGGACCCCACAGGGCAAGGGCCACAGTGTTTCTCGCTTACACTGAATGTGGCAACCACCAATACTCTAGTTGGCAGGGATGGGTGGTGAGGATAGAAGCTCCCCACATCAGAGGCTGGATGCCAGTCACTGATGTGGACAGGAATGCAGTGTGGACTACATTTTCACAAAGAGGCCCGGGGGGGGGGGCACGGTGCAGAGGAAGAGATAGTGCCTGCAAGGAAGGGTGATTGGTTACACAATCTGTTACACAATTGGACGGTTCCCGACTGTCAATTGAGCAACTAAATTTCTCATCTTCGATATTTTTACATCTAATAAATAAAATTGCTGAAGTGAAATGAAAACAGAGCAGCATTTGCATTTTTTGTTAGCACCGCTATGATTTTTCTCCTAAGTTGGCCACTGTAGTGTCCTGGAGATTAATCTTAAATTCCGAGAAAATTGAGCCCTGGGAGCTTGGAGGCTAATTGTAGTTTCTACGCCACCACTGAGCTCAAAATAGGCAGATGACAGATCCAATTTGTATATTTCCTGGCCTGTAACACATTTATCCACTTTTGTCTAATGAGCCATCAAGGGAGCTCAATACTTTGCCATTAACTAACCCAAAGATAGATACTCCAAACCTTCCATTTAGCATTATACAATTTGACAAATTATCAGGCCGCACAATGAACTTGATTTTTTTTTTAATTTGTGGATTTTATTTTTTGCATTCCTTCTCCTTTTCTGTGATTCTCTCCACTTTCAGATTTGAACAATTCAAAGCACGAGGCTCAATTTTCCCTGTCCTTTAGTGGCAGACTCCGAGATGGGGAGAGGTGGAGCCGGGGAAATATAGGAAGCTGTGTTGGGAGTGTGGTGTTGGGTGTTCTGAGGTACAGATGAACCAACATGGTTTTATTTGGTACAACGCTGTTTTATTTCAACTTGTTATTTACAGATCTGTCCTGGTACTCAGCACGTGGTGACTCTCTGAGTGTGTTGTTAATCAGGTCCGGTCCTTGCCCTGGTCTCCAGATCTACTGGCCACCAGGTGTCGTGTTTCTTCTCTTATACTGCCTCTGTCCTTGTCTGTGATTGGCTGTCGTGTTATGTGTGCTGATTTGTCTGTTGGTCTGTCTATCATGATGTGTGTGATTGAATATCATGACATCCCCCCTTTTTTACAAGATTATATGCCTACGTGGTTATAAATATGAATGTGTCCTGAGTGCAGCTAAAAGTGTGTGTGCGTGATATTTACAGCATGTACATGTGGCGTAACTATATACATGGGGCGATGTCAGGTGTGTCATGCTAACGAGGTTGTACCAGAACAAAACAAGAAGAAAAAACTTTGAAGTGTGGTCCGGTCAAACGAGATCTGGAATGATAAAACAGTAACATGTTACAATACAATAGTTTCTCAACTTTAACGTGTGAACAGTCTCATAGGCCCAATCTAGTAGGTGTGCGACGAATTCGGGTTGACCGCCTCAAGGGTGGGTCGAGAACCACCGGCTGAGGTGCGAGCCTGGCCACGGGTGGCGACAGAAGTGGCATGGTATATGGCAGCTCCACGAAGTCACTATCAGGAGCCATTGGAGGACGCGGCGTCTATGTGTGGTTCCGTTGCGAGCGTGGAAGTAGGCGAAAGGCTCGCCGATTGCGCCTACGCACCGATCCATCCATTATGCGTACCAGGAACGAGGTGGAGTCTTTTTTCTTTTTATGTTTGTGGTGGTGCCGTCGGATGGCATCTTGTAGCTGATGGGTCGTTGACATTGAAGAGGTACCATCAACAATATCATTCAAGGTGATGAATGTGCCAGATGTTGAAGTCGGATGAGACTGTGCATGCTGGTTCTGGCCACCTGCTGTGCTGGAAGGGAGATTCTGCTGAGAAGCGTTGAAGCATGTCGCTTTGGAGACAGAATTGCTGCTCGCATCAATGTCTGGTGATGGTGTGAAACTAGAACCTTGCATCTGATAGGAAAATGCTATCTGGCCAGGCTGTGGTGCAGCAAATCCTGGGCAGTAACTAAGGCATCCAGTCTGTAGTGCAGATTGCGCTGGCGGTAGTCCTCCTTCGGTCTTGATTCCATTAGTGGACAATCCGCAGTGCTGGCCTGTTTGAGAATATGCTGCATAGACTGCTGGCTGCTGCAGGCTTGAATACTGGGTCTGTCCAGCATGAGCTGTCATTGGCCGCAGTGTCGGTGTGGAACAAATGTGTGGACATAGCCATGGTGAAAATTGGTGTATTCCTCTTGGACTGTAGCTGCTGCTTGTTATTGCTGACCCAGTGTGATTGTCGCGTGATCCATCTCCTTTCGTTGTGGCATCTGCTGTTACCCTGAGCGTGCCATCACTGAGGTTGCGACACTGCCTGTCTGGAGTAAAGTCTGGCTTACGTGAATCAGAGTCGGCGTTTGGTTGCTCCCCATCTGGAGTCCGGTCTGTTTTTTGTTGATGCTCCCCGTCCGGAGTCTTAGCGGAGTCAGCTGAGATTTCTTGAAGCTGCACTTCTGGAGTCGGAACATGCAGGAATGCATTGACTAGTGGAGAGGTTCGAGCAATTGAGGGTGGAAGTAGTGTGGTGTCACCGTAGTTACCAGTGGTCTCACCGTGATCGTCGAGTGCCTCTGTACGCACTAGCTGAGGTCTGTCACTTTGCACCTTTTGCATGGGAAGTGGGATGCTGTCGTCACTCGTTTCACATACCGTGGATAGATCCTCATTAGCAGCTTGCTGTTCACTAGGGTTGGGTAAATTGTCAGAGTTTAATCTGGTGGTGCAAACCATGTCGGTGGACTGTCATTGTCTTGCCGTTGTCCTTCATTTGGGCTTTTCTTCTTTGGAATTTTAAATCTTCCCCCAGACATTGCAGAACCTTGTTCATTTCCCTCAATTTCTCCCATATGTAGGGCATCAAATGTTGGATCCAATGTTTCTTTCGTCATTGTACTAGTTTCCAAAGAACAGTCCGTTTCAATTTTCTTCTCAGTTACTTCATATGTATCTTTTTCTAATGTACATGCCTTCATAGTCTCTGAGTCTGATTTTGCTGGGACTGGCATAGTCACAGTCTCTCTTTTACTGTTCTCAATTGCCCACATTCCACTCCCCAGACATAAATGCTTACTCTCTGGAGTTAATGTGGTACAATGGATAATCGGGTCGACCTTATCTGCATCTTCACCATCACTGGAAAGCACAATTGGTTCACTTGAAACTGCTGCGGGTTTTGAGTGCTTTGTCTGGCTACTCGATGTCGGTGTCCTCAGGATTCTTGCTCCAATGTTCTGCTCATTTATCAGTGGAGTGTGCATAGGTTCAATGCGATTAATATTCCCCTCAGGGTTTGAATAGTCATTACTAACTAACTGCTGGTCTCTGAAGTTGGGATTTTGCGGTTTTGTGTTGAAGGGAGACAGTTGTCCCTGCTGTAGATATGATTCAGGTTGTGTTATTTCCATTAAATGAGGATCAATGTCTTGTCCATTTTTTCGATCCGTACTAAAACAATGGCAATTCTCAGTCTGCTCCTTGCAAGTTAGACATACAGGTAATTTCTTTAGCAAATCCTCAGCATCCTTCTGTGACTGTGCAGCATTATCAATATCTCTTTGGCTATAATGATCCTGAAGGTCAGCGCATAATACTTTTTTCTTCGGGCTTGGAAGAGGCGATTCCTTTGGCTTGTCTTCATTTGGGCTTGAACAGTCATCAGCGCTGTGCCCTTCATTGTAGCATGAGAGGCCGTCATGGTCGTCCTGCTGTGCAGTGGAGCATGTTATACTGTTATAGCCTTCTTGCTGTTTACGTGAGCATGGCAGACTTGCATCGTCTGCCGCTAGTTGGTCAGAGGAGGTTGTTAGACCCTCATGGTCTTGTTCCTGCAAGGACTGCGAATCGGAGTCATGCGTTTCTGCCATTGTGGAGTCTGTCCACGAGCTTGCTGTGGAGTCTTGTGATACTGGAGTCACGTCTTGTTCCTGCAAGGACTGCGGTGTGGAGTCTTGCATGTCTTCTTTCATAGAGTCGGGATCCCTGAGTGGGGCGTGGACCACGCTCAGTGTGGCAGCAGGCCGCTCTCTGTGGGCTTGTACCGCTCTCTGTCTCTTAATTTCAGGCTGCAGCATCATCCTGCACTGATGAGTTGGGACGTCATATCTGCTGGGTTGAAGATCCTCAGATCCGAAAAGTGAATCCGCATCTGCGTCGGATTCAATGTGGGGGTCGCCAATGTTCAACACGAAAGGTTCATCCGAGTCGTAGTTGTATAGGACCACGGAGCTGTCATTGAGCTCGCGAGGTCCAGAAAAAAATGTAAAGCTCGGTATCGAAGTATTCAAGGTCGGAATCATCGATTTGTGCGTAGGTAACTGCTTGTTGCAGGGTTCTTCGGAGGTTAAATTCATTTCCTGGTTCAATTTGAGGCATTTTGCTGTCATTCCAGGTGAAGGAAGGTTGTTTTACAGCTTTAAAAGATTTTTGTTTTTCTGATTTGGGACGTTTCCCCTTTAAATTGGATTTGGGACGTTTCCCCTTTAAATTGGTGCGGTCTGGGGACTCTGACGTCATGACGCGCGTGACGTAGCACGTAGGAAACGATTGCGCATGCGCAGATCGCGGTTCCGTTACCGATGGCAGTTTTCTTGTGCATGCGCAGACGAAACCTCCGGTTCTGCGCACTTCTCGCGCAACTGCGCTAGTGTAATACCTTTAGCAGGATGGCCGCCGACCACAACCCAAATCTCTCTCAGGTCCGGGATTTCGGCCTCCGGGAATTCGGCCTCCGGGATCCCGGCCTCGAGGTGAGTACTGCCGCTTTTCTTACCTTTCCTTGCCGATTGGAGTGTGTTTTCCTCACAGTATTTGGCGAATTTGTCCAGGACTGCCTGGAAATCGTACCTGTTTTGCCCCTTGGAGAACTTGAATTTTTAAAAAGATTTCTTCTGCTCGGCGATGGGGAGGAGAAACTCTATTTTTCATCATCGGCCAGGTCTTTGAGTTCGGCTGCCACCAGGAAGAAGTCAAACGCTTGCCGGAATCGCTGCCAGTTTTCGCGGAGATCGCCGTGGCACTGGAGCGGCTGCGGAACCGGGAGCTCGTACACCTTGCCTGGGTATTGCTGGTTGTCTCTGTACGCTGAGGTATGGCGGCGGGTATCGATCCACTCACTAGGTACCATGTGGTGTTGGGTGTCCTGAGGTGTTGTGTTTCTTCTCTTGTACTGTCTCTGTCCTTGTCTGTGATTGGCTGTCATGTTATGTGTGCTGATTTGTCTGTTGGTCTGTCTATCATGATGTGTGTGTGTTTGAATATCATGACAGGGAGGGCATATGCACTCCTGCTGTGGGCTTAGCACCCCATTTGGACTCAACATCGGGGTCCCAATGCCTTCTGCAAAATTTAGCCATGGTCTCAAAAAGGTCTAGTCGGAAGCCTGCTCATGCGGCACTGCCAGTTTTGTTCGGTGGATGCAATTAAGAAGCGTCCATGCGCATCAAGGGAGACTAATCATTTTTGTTGAGCATCTCTCCAGAATGGTATTGCTTTTATATAACATGTTTAATGCAGTAAAAAGTTACCGTCGGTGCATTATAAAGGAAGATTTGACACCAAACCACATAAGTAGAGATTTGTCAAGGTGGAGGCTTCAGGATACCAGAAAGGAGGAGAGAAAAGTAGAGTGAGAGATACTTAAGGACGGAATTCCAGAAGTAATAGCCTAAGTACTGAAAGCGGGTCTGTCAATGGTGGAACGATAAAAATCTCGGATGATCATGATATTACATCTGAGGGAAATTGAGATCTTGGGGGGGGGGGCGGGGTGCGTTGGAGGATATGCATTTTTATAATTAATTTATGGGATGTGGGCATCATGGCTGGGCCAGAATTTGTTGCCCATTCCTAATTACGCTTGGGAAGGTGATGGTGTGCTGCCTTCTTGAACCGCTGCTGCTCCTGAGGTGTAGGTACACCCACCGTGCTGCTAGGGAGGGAGCTCCAGCATTTTTAACCCAGCAAAAAGTGGAGAAACAATTATATATTTCCAAAACAGGGTGGTGACAGAGATAATAAGGGGTATGACCCTGGGGTAGTTTGAAAACAAGTATGAGAAACTTAATATTGGGACTTTGCTGGACTCGGGAGCCAATGTCAGTGAGCATGGTGGGCTGGTGTGTACGCAGGACTTGCTGTGAGTTAAGACGTGAACAGCAGAGTTTTGGTTAATGTCAGGGCCTTTCCTGTTGATTCCCTTACTTCCCATTTCTTTTACTTCGTGGTTATCATTTTGAACCACGGATCCAGAAATACTGCCTATTTGCTGTTTTCTGAACCTGCAGAGAGGGTTTTTGAGACCTGGATGAATCTGCAGTGAAAACCATTACAGATTGAAAACAAAAACCTCCAAATGAAGGCGTAGACTGAAGAAAGGTGTACTGGAAGATGTCCATCTAAAACAAAGACTCTTATCCCTTTACTTTCATCATTGTTTTGCATTCTGCTTTCCTTTCTGTGCTTGTCTGTCTTGTGTGTCTGTGTGTGTGTGTGTGTGTGTAGACGGTGGGGTGAGGTAAAGGGGGGATTAGGATTTAGATAATAGTTAACCAGTTAATCATAGTTATTGTTATTAATAAAAATTAATTGTGTTTAAATTTACAAACCTGATGACTGTAATTATTGGGCATCTAAAGACCAAAGACTTTGGTTACTTTCTAAGAAATATTTGTTAATTTCAATTGTATTGCGACTCCGGGTCAAATGGGGCTGGAATTGACCGCGCACTAAGCCAGAAGATTTTTTTGGTCAGTGTAAGGTGGAAGGCTGGCCAGGGAGAACATTGGAATGAATAATCTAGAACTCTGTAGGGCAACAATAAAGCACAGTGTGATCACTTTACTTTTCTTCACCTTTTTAGAATTCATGTAGCACCTTGTTCAATTATGTTAGATTTTTAAAAATTTATTTACGGGATGCGGGCATCGCTGGCTATGCCAACATTTATTGCCCATCCCTAACTGCCCTTGAGAAATTGGTGGTGGTGAGCTGCTTTTATGAACTGCTGGAGTCCCTAAGGTGTAAATGCACCCACAGGGAATTCCAGGATTTTGAAGCAGCAACAGTGAAGGAGCAGCCAATATATTTCCAAGTCAGGATGGTGAGTGACTTGGAGGGGAACCTCCACGTGATGGTGTTCCAAAGTATTGCTGAACAAGGAGACATTTTGTTGAAGTTTTTCATCTCGCACTCATCAGGGCACTTTGCGAGAATACCAATTGTCCTGATGAGTGCAATGCAAAAAGTTTTGACAAAATGTATTTTTTTCAGCAATAATCAAGTTCTGTACTACGAGATGACTATTTACGTTACAGCATGGGGAAGGAGTGTCAAACCCACCATCCCAAAACCTCCTTCGAGCAGCTCGGGTGAATAACCACCTCTGTGCCCTGGCATCACTCTTCTCTCTCATTCCTCACATCTGCCCCCAGTCCCTGAGAGCCAATAATACCTCACCTACCAGCATCAAACCCGGGTACTTGGCATTGTGATGCAGCAGTGTTAACTCCTGTGCCACCCTGCCCTCTATGAACCCTCAACACATGTATTGTTCTCATTGGCCAGGAGCCTTGCACACACATGCCACCAGCTACAAACCCCCCAGAAATCTCACGTCCCGGCTTCTCATTATGTCCTTTCTGTGTCCCCAAGGATATAATGGCCCATAATTGCCAGGAGTGTCAGAAGACGGGAGGGGGCATCTCAGATATTTGGTTCCACACGCCCATGAGAAAAGGGCCCTGCAACCCGCGGGGGAGGCCGAGGAGAGGGCAGTGGCTGGAATGGGGTTTGGCATGCACCAAACAAGTGACAGTCCACTGCAACGCAGATAGTCCCTATAGCAATTGAGTCACTCCTCTCCCACAGACCAGTCCTCCCCAAGGTCTCACCGCATGTCATTTGACCAGTAAGATGACCAACAGACGAAGGTCGGACCGTGTGAGGTCACTGCACCCCATCCATACCTCCGAATACCTCGGGGATGACATTGATGTCTTGGCGCTGCATTCATCTGCACCATCCACTATCGCAGAGACTATCACCTCGGTGGGTTATGTTAATGATCAAGCACCAGACACATACTGCAGCACATCAGATGGAGATAGGAACTTCCTCAGAGGGCTGCCTGATCCCAGAGAACAGCTGTCACCCAGACAGATGTTGCATTTCTGGAAAAGATGATCCCATCACTGGTGTAGATGCAGAAGCACAGCCAGAATGGGCGGCAGGCTGGCACAGTCGATAGCACTGCTGCCCCACAGTGCCAAGTACCCGGGTTCGATTCCAACCTCGGTTTATACATTCTCCTGTGTCTGCGTGGGTTTCCACCGGGTGCGCCGGTTTCCACCCATTGTCCAAAGGTGGGCAGGCTACATAGATTGGGCAGGCTAAATTGCCCCTAAGTGTCCAAAGGTTAGGTGGGGCTACAGGGATAAGGTGGGGGATTGGGCTTTCAAAGAGTCAGTGCAGACTCGATGGGCCGAATGGCCTCCTTCTGCACTGTAGGGATTCTATGATCTACAGAAGGTGGTGTATTTGCAGCACCTGCAAGGACAGCTGGAGGAATCCATTCACTTTGAGACTCAGGAGATGGTGCCGACAATTAATGGCACCCAGGCCAACACTGAAAGTGTAGTGTCTGTGGTGGAGGGCCTGGGGCAATGCTTCAGGGCCATATGTCAGAATATCCAAGGCTGGGGACACACTGTACTGTCCATGGCCAAGGCGCAGGACAGGGGAGCCCAGTTACAGGCAGACATGTCCCGGGCGCAGATGAACATTCCTGGGGCTGTAGAGCTTAGTCCATTCACAGGGTCACGACTGAGGGCATCGAGAGCATAGGCCGGGCACTGACTGACCTAGCCAGTCAGAGAGACATGGCATAGGCACTGAGGGACATGACCAAGGCAAGGTGGGACATGTTTCCCTCACTGAAGGAAATGACCCAACCTCCGTGCACATGGGTGAGGCATCAACACCATGGTTCAGACTGGCAGTGCTAGGTGATGCTGGGGCCTCCGGAGCTCACTCCGACCTCCCTTCTGATCCATGGAATAGCATGGGGGCCAGCGAGAACACATAGGGAGGAGGAAGTGACAGGGCCCATCCCGGCGCCTCCCCCAGGCGTATGCTGGAACACCTGAACCCTTTCGAATACCCCCCACTTGACACTGGTGCATCTCATGATAAGTGGGCAGAACAGGGTGACACGTCATTACCTGTGACATCTGAAAGTCAGCCAGGCCCCTCCAGGCCAGGCCCTCTAGAGGACAAATGCCAAAGGCATCACAGGGCAGATGGCGAGACCAGCAGCAGACTGCCTCCACTTTTGATGTGCCGTTTGGGATAACACCTAGAAGAAGCGGAGGCCACAAAAGAGTAGAAAGATAGATGACACTTAAGTTGGCATGGGTGTAGTAGGTCAGTGTTTTACAAACTGTTTTTCCCAGAATCTACTTTTACCAACCTTGGCAACTCACGCCGGCCGACCTTTAGCGAGCCACGGCAGCCGACCTTCCCAACACACCATTTTTGCTTACCTTTAATGCGACAGGTGTTGCTCTTTTTAGCCTTAGGTTATTAGCTCTGATTACGTCACCTTTGCTCACGAGTCGCCAGGTATCTTTCTGATACTGCCACGTGGTTCAAGTTCAAGTTATGATTAATAAGTCAGCACACCGCTTAGTAAGATTGAAATCAGCGGTCATTTATTATATACAACAAGTAATGTTTACACAATAATCCTACTATCTATATAATAAACCTATCACTACTGGCCAATACCTAACTTTAGGAAGAGCCCACCAGGTCAGGGAAACGAATGGCTTATCCAATCGGATCTGGCCCGCGGGATTCAAAAGGCTGATACAGGTCGATGGCTAGGAGTCTTTATCGGATAGCGATCGCTGGATTCAAACTTACAGTTGTCGGGTGCTGTTCTTGCGAAGGTCTCGAGCAGGCGAAGAAGGGCGAGAGAGCGAGATCTGAACTTGGCCCCTCACTTTATAGGGCCCAGGGGCTTCCCGCCTCTCAGGGCGGCCCTTGACCCTGAGTCCCAAGTGATTGGACTTGTTCCCAATCACTGGGTTCGATACGTCCAATTGCGAGGCGATTCCCCGATCGGGGGGTGGTCGTTCACCTGCCTTTGTTTCGGCCACTGCAGGCACTGACAGGTCTGGCCCGGTATTCAATTGCTAATATGTTGCAATTGTTCCCGGGGATAGCCGATAAAACTGCAGATGGCTGGGTTGATGGGCTGTTAATAGCCCTGAGTATCGATCTGGGCCGACTTCCCCAGAGCCGAATATGATATTCTGCCTGCAGCTGTCCGTTTGTGTCTTGTTACCTGCTTTTCCCATCAGCCTTTCCGGTTAGCCATTTTAAATCGGGTTTTGGCCAAATTAATCGGGAAGCAGCCATTTTACGTGGCTACACAGGTGAGCCTGCTTGGTACTGATGATCTCACTCCAATCAGGTTCAGGAAAGGGCAATGCGCATACCAAGTGCAGAGTTCAGCTGGTTCCTTTGTGCTGTCTTTATCTTTGTGAGGCTGTAAATATCCAGTCTCATACATTTGTGAAGGGCAAAGTAACAAAATGCTTGTTTTACTCAGCACTGGATATAGCACAGTGGGCTAAATAGCTGGCTTTTAAAGCAGACCAAGGCAGGCCATCAGTGCAGGTTCAATTCCCGTACTAGTCTCCCCGAATAGGCGCTGGAATGCGGTGACTAGGGGCTTTTCACAGCAACTTCATTTGAAGCCTACTTGAGACAATAAGCGATTTTCATTTTCATTTTTTTCAGAGGCACTACTCCAGAATGCTGACAGCCTCATGGACTTGTGGTGTTCCTTTAACGTGCTGTCACAGGTGAGGAGCAGAAGTTTGGTTTCTTCATTTGGAGTCAGCTGCAAATTGATAATTGACTCTGGGGTCTCAAACTCAAAAGGATTGTTCACCCACCTCTTCTCTTTCGAAGCCTGAAAGTTTTCCTCTGGAAATTAGTGACAGAAACTGTTGATCATCGCAACCAGATGCGACTGAATAATGTTGCCAGTCTATCGGCAGTTCCCTTACTGACACTGTTTTCTTCGATGTGTCGTACCAATGCTGGGAACGTGTAGTAAATTGCGCTCGCATTTGCCAAACTTTCAATGACTTTTGGAAAGCATCTATTTCTTCATAGTGCTCAAAGAAATCATCATCCTTCCCTGCAATTTGAGTTTCAATTTGTTTAGAATTGAAGAGATGTCTTCAGGGCAAGTTTCATCGCCAAACGAATCAGCCAGAGGGGACGATTTCTCAAAGAGGAAAGCATGGATCTCATATCTTAGTTCGCAAACTCTGGCAAGCACCCGACCCCATGACAGCCAACGTATGTGTCGAACAATATCGGAACAGTGCCTTATAAAGCTTGGTATTGAGTGTGCTGCGTTTAATGAACTTCACAACTTTCACAATTCCTTTCAACACCACTTCAAGATCAGATGGAATTCCCTTTGATGCCTGTGCCTCATGGTGAATAAAGCAATAATTCTAAACAATAACCTGACCAGCTGCCTCCTTAATCCTTATTATAACTCCGCTGTTTATCCCAGTAATGTTGGCTGCCCCATCGCTTGTGATTCCTCTGCAATGAACCCAGTCAAGGCCGCACGTTCCAACCACGTAACTATTCAACGCTTCAAAAATCTCTGCGCCAGTCATTCTGGTTGGCAGTTTCAGACAGCAAAGAACATCCTCACCAAATTCATTGTGCCAAACATACCTACCATAAACTAGCAAGGTTGCACAATCTGAAACGTCTGTACTTTCAACCAGTTGTGTTGAGAACTCCTTTGCTGACTTTAAATGAGAAATAAGCTGGGCTTCTAAATTCTCACCAATATCACAAATTCGGTGAGCCATTGTGTTATCACTAAGTGGGATGCATTTCAGTTTTTCAGCTGACCTCTCATCTAGGACTGTACAAACTATGTCTAATGCTGCAGGGAGAATTAATCTCTCTGCTAAGTGCGGGGCTTGTTCTCTTTAGCTACACAGTAAGCTACCATGTAAGAGGCTAATTGTGCTTTGCCTTTCAATGTTACGTTTCTGCTAAGGAATTCAGCTGATGGTTAAAGTTGTCACTGCATTTTTTGAAAAAAAATCAAGATGATTGTCCTCAAACAAGCTGGGCGCGATTCTCCGAAATGGAGACCGAGTGTTCGCGCCGTCGTGAACGCTGTCGAGGTTCACGACAGTGCGAAACGGCCCCTATCCCGACCGATTCAGGGCCCACAAATGGGCTAGGAGCGGCGGCGCGTCATTTACGCGCGCCAGGCCTTGGCGCCGCGTAAAGGCGGCGCCGCATACATGACGCGGCCGGCACCGCATAACTGGCGTCACCCGCGCATGCTCGGGTTGGCCGGCGCCAACCCGCGCATGCGTGGTTGCCGTCCTCCCCAAGTCCGCCCCGCAAGTAGATGTCAGACGGATCTTGCAGGGCTGTGGAAGAATGGCAGTCCTCCTTCAGAGAGGCCGGCCCAACGATCGGTGGGCACCGATCGTGGGCCAGACCCCATTTGAGGCCACCCCCGGTGCAGGATCCCCCATCACCCCCCCGCAGGCCGCCCCCCCAGCGTTCCTGCGCTGTTCCCGCCAGCAACGACCAGGTGTGGACAGCGACGGGGGAACCCGCCGTTTTGGGCAGGCCGCTCGGCCCATCCGGCACTGAGAATCGCCGGGGTACCGGTGAATCGCCATTTTGCCTGTCTCGGGCGATTCACTGGACCACGCCGCGCAAAACGCGATTGTGCCAATCTGGCCGCTTCTGTGAATCGTGGGACGGCGTCGGACCGGCGTGGCGGGAAAATTTGGCGACCCAGGCGATTCTCCCAACCAGTGTGGGAGCGGAGAATCGCGCCCCCTATGCTTAGATTTCAAATGCTTTTGAAGTTTTGATGTTTCTAAACTTTCATTTGCCTGTACTTCCCTACATATAACACAAATGGGCTTTACATCCTGACTTGCACTGGCACAATTAACAAAGCCATACCTCAAGAAATCATCTTTATACTGCTTTGCTCCCAATTTCAGTTTCTTCTGAGTAGCTTGTACATCAGAGGCCCTGGAGCCCGGTTTTCAGCTGACACCAGCACTGCTTTGTCTTGCTTGGATTCTCCCGAGTCGCTCTCTCCATCAGATTCATTTGAGATCCTGGCCTGTTTATGTCTCTGGCCCTCTCTTCCTGATTACAAAATGATCCATCTGCAGTTCTTCACAGTCTGGTTGCTTGCATACCCATAGCTAGAAATCTCTCCTCCGTGATTTAATGCGAAAAGTACGAATGTACAGGGTGCATGACATCAGTGTACATCCCGGGCACATGGCCTGCTCTCTGCAATCGCTTCTGGTGGGAAGGCTGCATCATTCGCATTTAAAAGCCGATCGTGGCTGGTATCCTCAGTTTAAAAGCTGGCTGCGGCCATCATTCTTAAATGCCAGTCATGGCTGTTGGGCGCTTCTCTTGCAATCAGGAACGCCATGACCGATCTGTAGGTTCTACAGTTCCCGGTGTGCGGGGAGGTAGGATGGATCTGGTCGGAGGTGGGGTTGGTCCGGTCGGAGGTGGGGTGGGTCCGGTCGGAGGTGGGGTGGCCTGGCAGCATGCAGGAAACCTAGAAGAAAGCTCCTGACACATTGCGCTGGTGCTCCTCGTACATTTTGTTAGTGTTCCTGGTGCACCCCTGGACTGCATATTGGGAAAATGTATAATCCTGGCTTGTGGTTTCCAGCTTGTTAAAATTATGTGGACAAAATAACGATGGATCTGTAATTTCCTAAAAAACAGAGCTCATCCCTAACACACAAAAAGGCTTGCTGCTGGGATTATTTAAATTGGGACAACCACTCCGATAAGAAAATGCACACACCTCGCATACCTTGGTCAGGAAAAGTATTTTGTAAAAAGACATGCTACACACTGGGGTACATTCTCTATTCCCCCCGCCCCCACCGCCCCAGCATTGCGCCAGCCGCACAACCCGCCATTCCTAGAGAATAGTGGGAGAGCCCTGTGCCAAAAGGGATGGGCAACCGCCGGTGTAATTTTAAGACAACTTGCTTTTTTTCCTCTCCACCTCCCATTGGCTGATGCCAATAACGCTTGTTTAACATTCTGATTCGAGATGCTAGGTTTTGTTATTGCAATAATGTCCTGATTGGAAAGTCAGTCATTTGCAATTTACCCATCTTCTAAGTCCATTTTCATTTATGTCTTTTTCGTGAATGGCTTGCTCAGCAGCAAGGGTATTCAACTGGATAAAACATCTGCACAACTAAAAGAGCTCGCAGGTATTCCGCATGGACCAACCACTCTTTTCAACGGCCTTGAAGTGTTATCATCCCTGAACCTGAAGCAAGTAGGAGGTTTATATTCTCCTGTCCTTGTACCTATATGTGTCTTTACTTCTGTCCTCACTGCTAAGTGAAAATAAATAACATTTCAACCAATCCATTCCACTTACGGTGGATATATAACTACTGCCCAATCCGATAGAATTAAATACGCCCATGATCAGTACACTCATTACTGGACTTCTTGTGAACGCTGCAATTCCCTCAGACTGATAAATATCATCTTCGACTTCCAAATCTCCCATGTTGTATATCACTTAGATTACCCGATTGAACAATTTGGCGCATAATGATGAGCGGGATTTACCGACCAACCCGCCGCGTGTTTATCAGCGGTTTACCGACCCCGCTGTTGTCAATAGGATACCCTGCCGGCGTGAACAGCTGGGAGATCGTGCCCGACATTTTGAATCACATCTCAAACATCTCTGGAGGCTGAATCGTTGAGTAGGTTCAAGACTGAGGTCAAGAGGCTTCTACATCGTCTAAACATCAGGGGATACAGGGATATAGTGCAGGAAAATGGTGTTGAAGTAGAAGATCAGGCATAATCTCATGGAATGGTGGAGCGTGCTCGAAGGACTGGGTGGCTCAGTCCTGTTCCTATTTCTTATCTGCCATCGGTGCTAGAAATGCTGGGAATTACTGTTTTTCCATTTTTAAAAAAAGTATCATACATCAGGGGCGGGATTCTCCGACCCCCTGCTGGGTCAGAGAATCGCCGGGGGCTGGCATAAATCCCGCCCCCGCCGGTTGCCGAATTCTCCGGCACCGGATATTCGGCGGGGGCGGGAATCGCGCCGCGCCGGTTGGCGGGGCCCCCCCGCTCAATTCTCCGGCCCGAATGGGCCGAAGTCCCGCCCAGAAATTGCCTGTCCCGCCGGCGTAAATTAAACCTGGTATTTACCAGCGGGACGAGGCGGGGTGGGCGGGCTCCGGGGTCCTGGGGGGGGCGCGGGCGATCTGACCCTGGGGGGTGCCCCCACGGTGGCCTGGCCCGCGATCGGGGCCCACCGATCCGCAGGCGGGCCTGTGCCGTGGGGGCACTCTTTGCCTTCCGCCTCCGCCACGGCCTCCACCATGGTGGAGGCGGAAGAGACTCTCCCCACTGCGCATGCGCGGGAAACTGTCGGCGGCCGCTGACGCTCCCGCACATGCGCCGCATTTCCGCGCCAGCTGGCGGGGCACCAGACGCCATTTCCGCCAGCTGGCGGGGCAACAAACGCCATTTCTGCCAGCTGGCGGGGCGGAATTCCCTCCGGCGTCGGCCTAGGCCCTCAATGTTGGGGCTCGGCCCCCAAAGATGCGGAGCATTCCGCACCTTTGGGCCGGCGCGATGCCCGTCTGATTGGCGCCGTTTTTGGCGCCAGTCGGTGGACATCGCGCCGTTGGGGGAGAATTTTGCCCCTTATGTTGCTTTTGTTAGGAAATGATAGAGTAAGGTCATATTTTGTATTTTCTTGGTGAGGACCTCACCAGTGTCCACATACCTAGTTCATTTTTACATTGGTCAAAAGGTTCAGATTCAGGGAACATCAATGGGAATTCAAAGTCTCACACTTTACACTTGGCTTCACCGTTCTTCTCAAAAATAACTCAGATTACAACCTTCTGCCTGAAAAAAAATTATTGGTTTCCAATCTTCACCTTCAGGCAATCATATTAAGCTGATGCCAGCTAGATGTTGAAGTACGAAACTAAACGCAAATCCTTTTCTTGATCGTAGGTTTATTCACAGATTGCAGCATCACAGATCTCCTGCGCTGCATTGATGAACCAGCCATATAAATACCGCGGTGACAAGCAGGCCAGAGGCTGGGACTCCTGTGGAGAGGAACTCAGCCCTTGACTCCCCAAAGCCTGTCCACCAGATACAAGGCACACGTCAAGGAGTGTGATGGAATACTCTCCACTTGCCTGAGGGAGTGGAGCTCCAACAACACTCAAGAAACTCAATAACATCCAGCCCGCTTGTTTGGTGCCCCATTCAGCAGCTTCACTCCCTCCACCACCAACGAACAGTGGCAGCCGTGTGTTTCAGCTGCAAGATAATAAATTCGGGCCTAGCCAGCGACACCCACAGCCCTTGAATGAAGAAATAAAACAAAATCAACCCAATGTCCCATTTTATACGCTCTTTTGAAAACCAGATGAATAAAAACAAACTAACTAACACACTGAAAGTCCGTTAAAGGGTAACTGTAACAAAAAAACAAAACATTTAAAGGAAACTTAACAAATTAAATGAAGATATTATTACCAGGGCTGATGATGCATTCTATCCCCTGCAACACCCACCAGACACGGAAGGCCTCAAGCCTGAGGCAATCAATTAATTAATATCCATCACCTGTTTAGTCCAAACTGTAATAATATAATTGGCATAACTAACACCGGCATCACCTACCTTGGAAATCCAAAATCTTCAGTCAACTCCTTCAATAGCACTCAAAACAGGACCCCCACTTACTCTGCAGAAGCCAAAGAAAGTTAAAGAACCTCACGTGAAAGCTGATCTCTTCAAATAATATTCATGAGGGGACCTCTTGTTCAGCTAAATGCATGTTCAGCTGGGAGTGATTACAAGAAGGTGCTAACCGGATCTGCGAGGTCCAAATTGATAGACGAGACCTTGAACCAGTGTTAGTTGCTGTTTGGCATCACAATTCCCACACTCTGCATGCTTCTGGCACATTCCCAGCCATGCCCACATGAGCACTGGCACCCTTACAGTCAGGGAAGTGTTCTGGCTGACATTTTCAGAGTTTCAGGCATTGTATAGCGTTAGCAGCACAGCAGGATTTCACAAGTTGAGTTGAATAACTTTAAACCTTTGGGTTCCTATCGAGTCCAACCTGGCCAATTATTGCCCCATCAATATACTCTCAACCACCAGCAAATGACAGCTAGTTCACACCGCTCTCAGTGGCACTTATTCAGTAATACCCTACTCATTGATGCTCAGTTTGAGCTCCGCCAGGTTCACCCAGCTCCTGACCTCATTATCACCTTTGTCCAAAAGAGCTGAACTCAAGAGGTGAGGTGAGAGCGACTGCCCTTGACATCAAGGCATCGTTTGATCATAGAATCCATACAGTACAGAAGGAGGCTATTTGACCCATCAAGTCTGCAATGGACCTTGCTCCGATAGAGCACCCTACCTGTACTCAATCCTCCGCCACTATGCCCATAACTCCACCTAACCCTTGGGCAATATTAGCATAGTCAATCCACCTAGCCTGCACAACTTTGGGTTGTGGGTCCGAAACTCAGGCAAACACGGGGAGAATGTGCAAACGCCACATGGACAGTGACCCAGAGCTGGGATCGAACCTGGGACCTCAGCGCCGTGAGGCAGCAGGGCTAACCCAATGTGCCACCGTGCTGCCTATCTGGTTCATCAATAACCTTTCCTCCACCATAATGTCAGAAGTGGGGATGTTCGCTGTTGATTGCACAATGTTCAGCACCACCCGCCCCTGTTCAGACACTGAAACAGTCCATGTCCATGCGCAGTAAGAACTGGACAATATTTGGAATTGGGCTGATAAGTGGCAAGTAATATTCATGTCATGCTCATTCCAGGCAATGGCCATCTCCAACAAAAGAGAATCTAACCATCTCCATTTGACATTCCTTCGCAAAATCCCCCATGATCAAGATCCTGCAAGATTACCATTGAAAGAATACACTTTTACAAAGTCTAATCCCGCAATTCCCTTGTTTCCCAGATCTAAAAAACTATGGATTGTCTCAGCTTCTCTGCCCTGTTACAATAGAACCATAGAATTCCTACAGTGCAGAAGGAGGCCATTCAGCCCATCAGGTCTGCACCGACCTTCTGACAGAGCACTCTGCCTAGGCCTACTCCCCCACCCTATTCCCAGTAACCTTATTTAACCTGCACATCACTGGACACTAAAGGGCAATTTAGCATGGCCAATCCACCTAATCTGCACATTTATGGACTATGGGAGGAAACCAGAGCACCCGAAGGAAACACAGACATGGGGAGAAAGTGCAAACTCCACAGACAGTCACCCGAGGCTGGAATTGAACCTGGGTCCCCAGCGCTCTGAGGCAGCAGTGCTAACCAGTGTGCCTCCATGCCACCTAAAGTTTAAAATTCAAACCAAATGTAGTAGATAGTTCGATTCTACTTCTTCCCCATAACATTCAACAGGCAACAGTCTGAGATACAATGCTACCGTAAAGCAGTGCCGTTAGATAAGATTAAGGGGCTAAAGGGAGTAACTTTATTGTAACCGATTTCCTTTGGAGAAAATGAAGCAGGGACCATGAGCTAATGTTTAATGGCAAAAAATTAGTAGCAAATTAGGTTCCTAATGGGATTTAAAATCTGCAATGAGGTAATAAGAAAATAAGCATTTTGTTTTGCTAATTTAACCTCAGTTAGTCTCAATCTAAACTAAAAACTAAAATAATATAGATAGGTCACAACATCATTTATCTCATCTTTCTCATGTTTCATAGTTGAAGGTTGAAAGATGGTAATCACTGTGAGGTAATTCTCATTATCATGCTCTATCTATTATTCATACACAATTGTACATGACTTTATTCCATGTCCAGATCGCCAACTTCACTTATTAATTTTAATTAAATATAAGTTTAAAAAACTTCAGTTGAATTAAATCCTTTGGGGCATTTCACTCCATCATCTATTAACAGCCAGGGATTTCAACCACATACAAGAAGATAACTTTTGTGCTATTAGTCTGCCACTTTTCTGCCTCAATAGGCAGGAAAAGGGAGGAAATCGTGAAAGGTAATTTCATAGATTTCATAGATTCCCGACAGTGCAGAAGGAGGCCATTCGGCCCATCAAGTCTGCACCGACTCTCCGAGCACCCCACCTAGACCCACTCCCATGCCCTATCCCTGTAACCCTACCTAACCTGCATGCCTTTACGCTAAGGGGCAAAATTAGCTTGGTCGATCCTCCTCACCATAATCATAAATACAAATTTAACAAGCGTGAATACCTCGTTTTGTCTGATGGGAAGGCGAAATAAAATTACTTTTGTTCATTCAGGGTAACACGGTCGATACTGAAATGTTCTTTGACACTGTTCTTTTGGGTTCTGTGATAAATTCAGTCTGGTTGCCATTTTGATAATGAAATACATTAAAACTGGAAATCTATCGGAGGAGCATCTTGTTCTTTGGAGTAGATACAACCCTAATTGCCATTGAAATCCGTCTACAATTTACTCAGTCTGACCCACAAGAGTCTCAATCTAGCGATTGTATAATATGTTATCTTGCTGTGTTTGAAGGTTACTCCATGACTCATGTGCAAAACATGTTATAATCTCACAGCATGTAGATGATTTGAAAGAGAAACAGAGACTAAAAGTTTATGGCGTCGCTCCATCAACATAATTCGGGTGCTAAGTGACCATTTGGAGCATAGAATCATTGAATTTACAGTGCAGAAGGAGGCCATTCAACCCATCGAGTCTGCACCGGCCCTTGGAAAGAGCACCCGACCCAAGCCCACACCTCCACTCCATCCCCGTAACCCAATAACCCCACCCAACCTTTTTGGACACGAATGGCAATTTAACATTGCCAATCCACCTAACCTGCACATCTTTGGACTGTGGGAGGAAACCTGAGCACCAGGAGGAAACCCACACAGACACGGAGAACGCACAGAGAGTGATCCAAGCCGGGAATCGAACCAGGGACCCCGGAGCTGTGAAGCAACTGTGCCAACCACTATACTACCGTGCTGCCCTTACTTAACTCCCACCATTGTTCAAGACCCTCACTCCTCCCTACATCCCACTCCCCTTCTTCACCAGCCAAAAAAGCTGCCAGGCAAGAAAATCAATCTTATTTATCCCGTCAGGATAGGAAATATTTCCAGGGTTGTCCGAGCCAAGATTCTGGTCTGGAGATCGCATTTGGCCCCACTTGTGCCACTGAACTAATCTGCACAGCAACTCAGGCTGTGCATGAGGGGAAAATATTTCATGACAACTCCCTTTCCTTCTTCTTCTCATTGGACATCAACGCCCATATTTGGGGCAGAGGGAGGTTCAGTTTACCCCAGGCTCCTGCATGAATTGCAAGGGGCTTCTGAGCAGACCCAGCATTTCCAGCATCGACCGGGAATCCTGAATCCTGCATCCCAGGCCCACCTTTGAGACTGAACATATTCATTCCCGGAGCAATATAATGTGAGATCCCTCACCTGCAACGACCATTGTCAGGCCAACAAGAAGAGATCAAAGCAAAGAAAGGACAATCAAGTTCCGTGGCAGAGGTCAAGATCCTGTAGAGCCCAGTTACAGAATCCTGTGGCCAGGAATTGCCAATTCGAAGACTATGTGTGACTCTTTCCACCCAATTCATCTGAGCCATTATTTCTGAAGAGAGAGACAGGCAGACAGACACTCACAGCTGCTCCTCTCAGCATCCAAGATCTGACTGACACTTCTTGTGTCCTCTAAAAAACATTCCACTTGGGTAGGACCCAATCACCGCCTGTCGCCGGGCAGAATACGGCTTTTTGCTAATTCATTGGCCACCAAAAACCAATCAAACCAAATCCCTCCGATCTCTCGGGTGCCAGAAAGTCTGAGTTTTTCTGTTCAAAAGCTATATCTCCACTAGCACAGTGTACTATTTTGCAACTTTTGAGTTCCTCACTTCCTCTGCTCGATTTAAATGTACATGTCCATTAAACATCCATGGATCAAAATGATGACGACAAAGTAAAAGTATTGGGAAATAAGAGAACTAAGAGGAAGGGCCCTTACACCATACTAAGTTAATGCTATGGATACTGACCCAGGTTTGGTACTGTTAAAGGAGTTAGCTAAGTCTAAGGCAGTGTGACTTGAACATCTTGTAACCACAGAATTAGAGAATTACAGGACCTTTACAATGCAGAAAGAGGCCATTCGGCCTGGCAAGCCTGCACTGGCTTGCTTGAAAGAGCATTCTAACTAATCCCACTCTCCTGCCTCATCCCCAAAACCTTTACACATTCTCTCTTTTCAGATAGCAACCCAATTTCTATTTAAATACCTCGATAGAACATGCTCCCACTACCCTCTCTGAAAATTTGTCTCGGGCTCCAACCGTCCACTGGATGAAATCATTTTTCCTCATCACCTTTACTCCTTTCGCCCATTATCTTGACTGCGTGCTCTAGTCTTTGAGGTACGCTTGAGAGTAATACATTGAAACCTACTGTTGTTTCATTTTTACTTTTCATGAGTTTGATTTCTATGGCCCGGATTCTCCGTTGCAAATCCGCCCGGCTACCAGGGAGGATGGAGAATGTGGCGCTCAGCCAAACCTCCCATTCACTGCAGTGGGAATCCTGCCCATAGTTTATAACTGATGTCATATTTTCTGATTTTGGGTGAGCTTTTATGGCTTCGTTAAGCCAGTACGAGAGAGCAACTCGGCAGGTAGATCCCGGGAGAGGCCTCTCGTGGGTTTCCCGGCAGCCTACATGCCTCGCAGGATCTACCCAAGTCCCGCAAGGTGTCGGAATCTGAAGCAAGCCCAAAAGGGGCGTGACCAAACAGCGCACGCCTAAGTAGCGTTTAGGCAAGCTCACCCAATATCTACTAGCCTCCCGGGATCTACTAGCATCCCCGGTGAGGCTGCAGCCCGGTGCTGTTCAGTACTGGTCCACACAAATGGGGGGAGGCCATCGGAGATTCCTGGGCGGTCAGGGACCATGCAGGTTGGCTCCTTGGAATGCAGGCACCTTGGTACTGCCCGGCTTGTGGCTTGGATCTGTCAAATTGGCACTGCCAAACTGGCAGGAGCACTGCCCACATGTTGAGGTGGCAGTGCAAGGGTGCCCGGCTGCCAGGGTGGCACTGCCAAGGTCAGGGCCCGAGGGGGGCAATGTCCATGATAGGAGGATGGAGGGGTTTTGAAGGATGGGGGAGTGCATGGCAGTTAGGTAAAGGCCTCTGGGAGGTTGGGTGGTGATGGATGGGGGTCCTGGAGGGGCTGGGGGCCTGTAAGGGGGTGAGGGGGGGCCTGAAGAGGGGGGATCCCCAGGGACCCATAGCAGGGTGCCCTTACTTGGGAGGGATGGGGTAATGCCCATGTGTGTGTGTGGGGGGTGGGGTGACATTGCCCATGGGTGGGAGGGACAAGCTCACTTAGAGATCAGGGCACCCTTGCAAAATGGTGGCCCGATCCTGGACTTCAGCTCCCCAGTGCTGAAAAAAATTCTAATTGTGGGCTAAACCAGTGAGAGACTCCCCAGGACCAAAATAAGTGACTAAAAGTGATGATTGATAGACATGGGGAATTTTGCCGGCAGAGCTGGCGGGAAACTCCTTGAAAAACCTGCCACAAATGAACTCAGAAATGTTTCCATTAAATTCCACCCTTACTGTTTCGGTCAACACAAGATAGTTTGCTTCAATTCGGTGTGTTAATTACAAAAATAAGAGGACAAAGCAAGATTTTGTAAATTTAAAATAAATACAGGAAGTGCTGGAAAAACTCAACAAGTCTGGAAGCATCCGTGGAGAGAGAAAAACAGAGTTAGCGGTTCAGGTCCAATATGACTCTTCTTCCACAGTCGTCATATTGGAATCAAAACATTAACCACAATAATAAGAGTTTCTGGGTGACCCTGGGAGGTTTGTGCATAAATTTATAAAGTGGTTCAGAGGGGAAGGAGGATTCATGTGCAAGGCTAGCCTTTGAAGCAAAGAATATGACATGCATTTGAGAAACATCTAAAAATATGCTGTTTTCCAGATGGAAATAAAGTACATCACTACATACATATGTACATGCTGAACCAATACTAAATTATGTGCGAACACATGGCAAAGTTTATTTTCCCAATCCTTAAAGTAACATTTAGCCAAAGTGCATCTTTCTCCGATATTTTTATTATTCTTAGATGGTTTCACATGCTCCGCCCTCAACATTTTTTAGCACAAAGAAACTAATCACTGCTAATCACTGTTAATTGTCCACAGGCTTATGTAATTATGGTATTGTCTAGAAAAGATGCAAAACATAAAAGTGGGAACATTGAACAAATAATATAGGTATATATTTGTACTCACACACATGGAATCCCCTGTCAGCGGGACCCTCCAGTGGGTTTCCCGACTGCATGAAGTGGCACAATAGGACACCCCATTGCCCGGCTGCGGGAACAGAGAATTCCGCTGCTGTCGTGGGTGTGCCTCACCTGAAATCGCAGCTGGCAGACCAGAGAATCCCACTCAATGCTCTTGGTAGAGGGCTAAGCTTAAATGCACTTTCAGAGACTTCATTAGCGTACAAAAAGGGATTTATTTAGCGATCTTCAAGGGCAGCAGCATGTTTGCTGCTCACTCGAAAACACCTCTGCCCAGGAGAACTCCTCCCCCTGGGGTGATTCCCCACTCTGAGTCCCGATTGGTTAACCAGGCCAGGTAGCCCTTACTCTGCTGTGTTGCCCTTAAAAGAGAAAATCACCACAACTGTTAAGAAATAGCACAGCAAAACTACAGCACCAATTCCCTCACCTACAACATTGGTCAACACAGCTCCTTGATGAAATTACCCCATAATGCCATGAAAAGTGGCCATTTAACTGAACATCCTTTCACTTAAAATGTCAAAAATACCAAATGAATGGGGCCACAAAAAATCTGGAAATTAATTCAGACCAAATAACATTTTTACTGCAGTTTTAATATCCAATACCATCCACAATGGACAAAGCTATTGATTTGTAGAACCATCAGTCAACAAATTCTGAATTTAACAAATTAGGTTGATTCAAAATAGTGCAATGTTGCTGTTTCACCCAATTCCCATTTCGCAACACTGAATTTCTGCAATGAAATGCTGAAGATGTGATTCACATGACTTGACTGTTCATTTCATTTTTTGAACAATTAATTATTTTCGAGTTTGTTTAAAAATGTTGTAGCAGGGCAGCATGGTGGCACAGTGGTTAGCATTGCTGCCTCACAGCGCCACGGAACCGGGTTGAATTCCGGCCTTGGGTTACTGTCTGTGTGGAGTTTCCACGTTCTCCCCATGTCTCCGTGGGTTTCCTCCGATGCTCCGATTTCCTCCCACAGTCCAAAGGTGCGCAGATTAGGCGGATTGGCCATGCTAAATTGCCCCTTGGAATCCAAACGATTAAGTGGAGTTACAGGGTTAGATTAGCGGTGTGGGCCTAGGTAGGGTGCTCTTTTCAAGGGTTAGTGCAAACTCGATGGGCCAAATGATCTCCTTCTGCACCGTAGGGATTCTATGATTCATTAATCCATGACAACATATTTTATTCTAAGACGAAGACTGATAGGCATCCCAGCTCGAGGAAACATCTCAAAGTACTCCACCTTCAATATGATATATATATTTACTTGATGTGGCCATTTTTGAAGTATAATAGTTTTATGCAAACATGGCACCGAGACAATTTAATCGGATTTTTGATGGTGTTGCTTGAAGACAATTCCCACTCTTGTTCAGATCTTATCATGGGAACATTAACAACCATCCAATCCACTGGAATAGACTGTTTAGAACTCCGCTTAATGTCACATTAGAGGATATTCATTTAGATCCAAGTATCTTAAGAAACATGGAAAAAATAGAATAAACATTCGGAATATCTTTCACCGTCAATGTTAATTTGAATTGTACAAATTTGAAAAAAAAAAACAGAGTCTGTCTTAAGAAATAGCAGGCACATTCTGGGCTATGGACAGAAATCCATGGGTCACCCACCTGCCATTTTTCACATGTACTCCCTAAGGGTCCATTTTCTGCTGGAAGTTCTAACTCAAACTTCTAATGGTTCATTTTACATCCACTTTCAGAAACTTGAGACTAATTTGAATGAAATCAAAGAAAGAGGCAATTATGTAAATGTACAGTTATGCATGAACAAAAGTCGAATTGCGGTTTTAGAGAAAATTGAGATAAATCATATCAGAGTGAATATAGCTCCCATTCAATACATTAGAATTCATGCATTTGATTGTGTAAAGCTGTATTCTCTAATCAAACAGACAGCATTGTTTATTCATTTTAATTAATTTTAAAATATCATAGATCATAGAATTTACAGTGCAGAAGGAGGCCATTCGGCCCATCGACTCTGCACCGGCCCTTGGAAAGAGCACCTTACCTAAGCGCACGCCTCACCCTATAACCGTAAACCCACCTAACCTTTTTAGAACACGAAGGGCAATTTAGCACAGCCAATCCACCTAACTGCACATCCTTGAACTGTGGGAAGAAACCGGAGCACCCAGAGGAAACCCACGCAAACACGGGGAGAACGTGCAGACTCTGCACAGTGACGGACCCAAGCCGGGAATCGAACCTGGGACCGTGGAGCTGTGAAGCAACTGTGCTAATCACTGTGCCAACGTGCTGCCCATTATTATTGGAATAATACTTCTGAATTGTAAATTAACTTTGAGAACTATGCTTTAAAAGACCATGATAATTAAAAGGAAGAAACTTTGGAAAAGTGCAAGTAAAAGACTTAACTATGTATAAACAGCTGTCAACCTCTCATTACAAAAGTATGCTTCCTTTGGAACTTAATGACAAAAGTTGCAGACTTATCAAAGTTTTATCTTTTTTATTATAGAGAATGGTAATGGTGAATTCTCCATTAATTACAGACCGTTCCTTTATTCTAATTTTGATCCAGCAGTGGAAACATACAAAAATACATTTTCGTAGGTGCTTAATGTTACCTAGTGCACAGATTTCAACAATTTCAAAGGAAAATTCAGTATTGACAGATGTGCCTTACATACTCAGCAGTGTTTTCACAGAAGGCGCCTAAGTATTTAATTATCAACGTTGGCAAAGCCGCTGAATAGATATAAAGTAGAATACTGTGAACAATTTTAGTTCCATCCCAGAAGGCAATAGAGAGAGTACAATATATTTCTGAGTCACGAGCGAGGTTAGAGATTTAAAGAAAAACTATTTTTCTTTAGAATATTGTTCATATGGAAAAGACTCCAAGTGATACAGGGTCATTTGAGAATGTTGAAAGGAATCAGGCTGATTCATTTCAAAAAGTAATTGAACTGACAGATTTATTTTTTTATTCATCTTGGCGAAAGGGCATCACCAACATTTACTGCTCATCCTCAGTTGCCCTGGAGAAGATAGTGGAGGGAGAAAGAGAGCTAACATTTCGAGTCCATTTGACTCTTCTGCAGTCATACGGACTCGAAGGTTTAACTCTGTTTCTCTCTCCACAGATGCTGCGAGGCCTGCTGAGTTTTCCAGCATTTTCTATTTTTATTTCAGATTTCCAGCACCCTCGGTATTTTGCTTTTATTTCCGGTAGTGAAGGGTGATGTGTTATGTACTCTGGGATAACACAGGCTGCAACTTCAACCAAAAGATACTCCAGACCTTGAAGTTAGTTCTGATTTATTGAACCAGTAGCACAGTTAGCACAGTTCTCTAAGAGTTCAACTCTCTGCTAACCTAAGTGTGGTTACTCTGTCTGACTGAATCAGACTAGCTCTTAGCCACGTGCTGGAGGTGTGATACTGTTCATACACCCTGACTCAGCCTGTAGATGTTCATCAGTTTAAAGAGGCGGAGTGTGAGTGCCTCATGCCTTATATAGTGAGATACCACCCCTGAGTGTCCTGCCTGCTCATTGGTCATGTCCTGTTCTCTGTGTTCATTAGCTGCCTGTCTGTATATCATTATCTGCATGTTTTCATATCATGACATCTCCCTTTTTTTTTGTATGTTCTGTTGGCATGTGGGAACGTATTTAAATGTGGTGGCATATACTAACATATGTACAAGCGGTGGCATATGTGAACGTATTTACATGTGACGACAGCTGTCTAATGCGAGAAAACAGAACATAGCAAACAAAACAAATGTTCTTAAGTCCAGTCTCTGGGGCTTGTGTCTGATCCTTGTCGACCGCCGGAGAGGTGGTGGTGGGGACGACGGCGCCTTGACAGGCGGGATGGAAGCCTGACTGGTGGCCTCGTAGTTCGAGGTATCAGGAGGTGGCAAACCAACGGACGGAAATGGAGAAGAAAGCAGTTGCGTGCAGGCAACCTTGCGCAGTGCCCGTCTGTTTCGTCGCACAACAGAACCATCAGCCATACATACAACATACGAGCGGGGCACAGCCTGTCGAACAATGACAGCTGGAGCAGACCAGCCACCATCCGGTATCTTGATCCTGACAGTGTCTGCGGGGATAACACTGGCAAATCGGTGGCATGAGCATCATAGCCCTGTTTTTGCCGGTCTCGGAGATGCTGCACCTTCTGCAGCACCGGGAGGTGAACCAGGTTGGTCACGTGTATGGCTGGAAGTGTCGTCCGCAGGTCCCTGTTCATCAGGAGTTGAGCTGGTAACATGCCAGTGGACAGTGGGGTCGCCCTGTACGCACGCAGCGCGAGGTAGATGTCAGAAGCAGAATTTGCGGCCTTGCAGATGAGCTGTTTCACCCCTTTTTCAACCTTCCCATTAGACTGCGGATAGTACATAGAACATAGAACATAGAAAATACAGCACAGAACAGGCCCTTCGGCCCACGATGTTGTGCCGAACCTTTGTCCTAGAGTGTGGGCTGGAAGTGACATGTTTGAAATGGTATGACTTGGCAAACATAGACCACTCGTGGCTGTTGAAGCACGGGCCATTGTCACTCATGACAGTGAGTGGGATACCGTGCCTGGAGAACGTCTCCTTACAGGCCTTGATGATGGTCCGAGATGTGAGGTCTGAGAGCTTCACGACTTCAGGGTAATTGGAGAAATAGTCAATAATCAACACGTAGTCATGACCATTCGCACGAAAGAGGTCGATGCCAACCTTGGACCACGGGGAGGTCTCGATTTCATGCTGCTGGAGCGTCTCCTTGCTCTGCGCTGGCTGGAAGCGTTGACAGGTCGCACAGTTGAGGAAAATATTCAAGATGTCCTGGCTAATACCGGGCCAGTAGTCAGCCTGTCTGGCTCTGCGCCTGCACTTCTCGACACCCAGGTGTCCCTCATGGATTTGGCGGATGCACCAAGCTCTGGAGACTGAGTGGAATGAAAATCCAGTCCAGCTTGAGGAGGATACCATCAATCACCGTCAGGTCGTCCTTTACATTATAAAATTGAGGGCACTGCCCTTTCTGCCAGCCATTGGCGAGGTGGTGCATGACACGCTGCAAGAGGGGGTCTTTGGCTGTCTCCTCGCGGATACGAACCACCTTCTCATCAGACGCCGGGAGGGTGCTAGCACACAACTGCACCTGTGATTCAATCTGCCGGATGATTTCTAGCGGTTCACTAGGCAATGTGATGGAGCGGGACAATGCATCAACGATGATGAGCTCCTTACCAGGCGTGTACACTAAGTCAAAGTCGTATCTTCTGAGTTTGAGGAGAATGCGCTGCAACGGAGGCGTCATGTCGTTCAGGTCAGTGTGGATAATGTGGACCAGAGGCCTATGATCCGTCTCGACAGTGAATGTCGGCAGGCCGTAGACATAGTCGTGAAACTTGAGAATTCCAGTGAGAAGACCCAGGCATTCCTTCTCTATTTGCGCATACCGTGTTTAGGCGGGCATCATGGCCCTCGATGCATTGGCTACCGGTGCCCAGGATGAAGTGTATTCGCGTTGGAGCAGCACTGCACCGATGCCATCCTGGTTCGCATCTGTTGAGATCTTTGTCTCCCTGTCGGGGTCGAAAAATGCCAAGGCGGTTGCAGTGGCGAGCTTGGCTTTCAGCTCCATCCACTCTGCCAGGTGTGCTGCTTGCCACTCAAAGGCAGTGGACTTTTTCACCAGGTGTCATAGGGCTGTGGTGTGTGAGGCCAGGTTTGGGATGAACTTGCCCAGAAAATTGACTATGCCCAGGAAGCGCAACACCGCCTTCTTGTCTTCAGGGACCTTCATGGCTTCGATGGCCTTGACCTTCTCTGTGTCCGGGCGCACGCCCTGCTGAGAGATCTGGTCACCTAGGAACTTGAGTGTCGACATGCCAAAGCAACATTTGGACCTGTTCAGCTTCAGACCCTTGGCATGGACACGGCGGAATACCTGCTGGAGACGAGATACATGCTCTTCAGGGGTCGTGGACCATATGATGATGTCGTCCACATACACACGAACCCCTTCAGTGCCCTCCATCTTCTGCTCCATGATGCGATGGAAGATCTCCGATGCCGAGGCAATGCCAAACGGCATACGATTATAGCAGTATCTGCCAAACAGTGTGTTGAAGGTGCACAGCCTTCTGCTGGACTCATCCAGCTGGATTTGCCAAAATCCATGTGACGCATGTAACTTGGTGAAAAAATGTGCCTGTGCCATCACACTGGTGAGTTCCTCCTGCTTCGGGATGGGGTAGTGTTCACGCATTATATTCTTATTGAGATCCTTGGGATCAATGCAGATGCGCAGGTCTCCCAAAGGCTTTCTAACACATACCATCGAGCTGACCCAGTCAGTCGGTTCGGTTACCTTGGAAATGATGCCCTGTTGCTGAAGATCCTTGAGCTGTGCCTTCAGGCTCTCCCTCAGCGGAGCCGGGACCCAGCGTGGTGTGTGGACCACTGGCTTGGCATCAGGTCGTAGCAGAATCTTGTGTCGATATGGCAGCGTGCCCATCCCGTCGAACACATCCGGATGCTGAACGAGGATGTCGTCAATGCCGGCCTGAAGATCCACATTGGAGGATGCCGTTGTGTAAACCCGCTGCACGAGGTTCAGCTGCTTGCAGGCCTGCGCGCCAAGTAGGGATGCCCTGTTTGCCTTGACAATTTCAAAACGTAACCGAGCATGGGTGCTCCGGTTGGAGACGAGTAGATGGCAGGATCCCAGCGCCGTGATGGCATTTCCATTGTAGTCCAGGCTGCTGGAAGGACCTTGGGAGGCTTCTTGATGCGTTTGAAATCTGCCTATGAGAGGAGGTTGGCAGAAGCACCTGTGTCCAGTTTAAACTGGATGGAGCAGTGGTTGACCTGCATCACCGCACACCATTCGTCTGCAGAATCCACAGCGAGGATGGATTGAATTTGTGATGACTTGGATGTGGCATATTAACATTTGGTAATGATGCCCACACAGTAGGCGGAGTCCAGGCATTCTTCCTCTGGATCCGTTGTGCTGCCAGGATCAGAATCCTGTAGTCATTGTTGCACACTCTGAACGCGCTGTCGTCGGAATTGGGAGCGCTGGCCCCTGACTGGTGGTGCAGACCTGCACAAGGCTGCATAGTGTCCAGGCTTCCCACAGCTTAAACATCGCCTGCCTCTTGCAGGGCAGTGTTTCTTTAAGTGGGCATTGCCGCAGTTCGAGCACGTCATGACGTCGGCGTCCTGACGCTCCGCGCGTCGTCGCACAAGTGCAGTGCGGGTGTCAGCTGCTTCGTTATCCCGTTCGCATCACGCATGCGTGGGGCCCCGGGAAAAGCGCGCAAAATGGCCGCTTTCATCAATGCTGAAGTGCTGCATCCGGGAGATGGCCTGCACGCTCTCTGCCTTGTTGGAGGCAATTTTCTCATTTTCAGCTGATTTATACTGGGCATAGCGATTTTTGGCGTGCTCATGCACTGTGCATGTTTCAATCGCGACTGGCAAAATCATATGCTTGATTTTCCGTAGCTGCTCTCTCAGTGGATCAAAGTGAACTCCAAAAACGATTTGGTCTCTGATCATGGAGTCAGCAATATCACCAAAGTTGCAGGACAGCGCTAGCAGGTGGAGGTTAGTTAAGAAGGAGTTGAAGGATTCATCTTTACCTTGTAGACGCTGTTTAAATATGTAGCGCTCGAAGATTTCATTGGTGTCCACTTCACAGTGACTGCCAAACTTGTCCAGGATGGTCTGAAACTTTGTCTTGTCCTGGCCTTCGGTGAAGTGAAAAGAGTTGAAGAGTTTGATGGCTTGATCACCCGCTGTTGAGAGGAGAAGCGCGATCTTCCTTGCATCAGATGTACCCATGAGGTCTGAAGCCTCGATGTACAGCAGAGACCTTTGCTTGAATATCCGCCAGTTGGCACTGAGATTGCTGGAGGTCCTGAGCTGGTGAGGAGCCTGAATCTTCTCCATGGTGCCGGGATCCATTCGCTGGTCCTCACAGAACGGACTGAGGTAAACCACCTAGATTAAGCAGTCTCCTGGTAGCATGATGTGTTATGTAATCTGGGATAACACAGGCTGCAACTGGATGCAGCTTTAGCCAAAAGATACTCCAGACCTTGAAGTTAGTTCAATCTGATTTATTGAACCAGTAGCACAATTAGCACAGTTCTCTATGTGTTCGACTCTCTGCTAACCTAAGTGTGGTTACTCTGTCTGGCTGAACCAGACTAGCTCTTAACCACGTGCTGGAGGTGTGATACTGTTCATACACCCTGACTCACTCTGTAGATGTTCATCAGTGGAAAGGGGTGGAGTTTGAGTGCCTCATGTCTTTTATAGTGAGATACCACCCCTGAGTGTCCTGCCTGCTCATCTGGGCATGTCCTGTTCTCTGTGTTCATTACCTGCCTGTCTGTCTATCATTATCTGCATATTTGCATATCATGACAGAGGGTTGCCTTCTTGAATTGCTGCGGTGCATGTTGTAAGACAGGAAACATAGAAAATAGGAACAGGAGGAGGCCATCTGGCCCTTTGAGCCGGCTCTGCCATTCATTATAATCATGGCTGATCATCCAACTCAATAGCCTAATCCTGCCTTCCCCCCATATCCTTTTGTTTACATAAATTTAGAGTACCCGATATTTTTTTCCAATTAAGGGGCAGTTTAGCATGGCCAATCCACCTACCCTGCACATCTTTGGGTTGTGGGGGTGAGACCAATGCAGACATGGGGAGAGTGTGCAAACTCCTCACGGACAGTGACCTGGGGCCGGGGTCGAACCATGTCCTCGGAACCATGAGGCAGCAATCCCCCCCATATCCTTTGATTCCCTTTTCGAAACATAGAAAAGAGGAGCACAAGGAAGCAATTCGGCCCTTCGAGTTCCAGCATTTTTACCCAGCAACAATGAAGAAATGCTGACACATGTCCAAGTCAGAAAGGTGTGTGACTTCGAGGGCACCCCATCCCCAACTCATTAAGCCTCTGCGAATGCCGGGGCTGGATTCTCCGTTTTGGAGACTAGGCCCTCATGCCGGCGAGAAAATAATGGTCTTTTACGCCGGGAAAACTAGCTTAAAACGGCCACCGATTCCCCGTTTAGCGCAGGGAGGCAGCGTAGAGCTCGCAGCTCTAGCTGCCGATACAGGCCTGAGCACTTCCGGATATGAGGCTGTGCATGCACACGGCCGCAGCCTGCAGCGGCCGCGCCGTGCTCCATGGCAGACTCAGCCCGCGGACCTGGACCGCTAAAGTAGTGCCCCCCTTCGGCCACTCGTGCACTCCCGACCGCCCACCCACAGTGCCCCCAGCCCCAAATGAAGAAGCATCCCCTGCCCACGGATCGGCCCTCTCCCGGCTGTGATGGCCCGGACTGAGTCCGCAGCCGCCACGCTGAGTTCACGAGCAGTGTGAGTACACGTAACCCACTCCGCCGTGAACTTAGCCAGTCGGAGACGGAGCGTCAGGCCTCAGGCATTGGCCTGAGGCCATGGATAATCAGCACAGTATACTCTAGGAGGAAGCCGCTTTTCAGGGGGCAGAGAATCAGAAAACTGGCGCCGCTCCCGATATGGGTGTCAAAACAGATTCTCCGCCCGTCGCCGAACGCGATTTCATTCAGCCCCCTATTTTTTAGCCAAGAAATTAGCAGATGACAGTCAAAAATTACCCCCCTTACCGTACATGACATTTCAAAGTATCAAAAATGTTTTTAAAAAGTTAATCATTTCACGTTTTCAGAAATATTCAAATAGTTTCCAATCAGTAAAATTTCTGTAATAAATCAACAATAAAAGTCGATTAAGTAATAATTATGTGAAATGGCTTGCGACAAGATATGAGAGAAGACTGTGTGGCTGGGTTAGCTTGTTAGGAAGGTGACTGAGCACTCATGTTATTGAAGTAGAAATTGTACAAATTGTGTTTTCAAAAAACATATTAGAATTTCTGTAGCCTTCCTTGAAGGTGAGCCATAACCCTCAGACGAGGGAATCATAGGCTCAAACACTTGTTCGGAAAGGTTCTTCACCGGATGAATAAGCAACAACTGAAAATTTAATAGATAGTCGAGGCAAAAACCACCGAGTCATTCAAGACTCAGATGAATGCTATTTTCCTCTTTGAGAAATGGGATAAGACCGCCCACACCCGCTTCTCATTTGAATGCAAGATGTGGAACTATGTAAGAAAAAAAGCTTGCATTTATAAAGGACCTTTGATATTTAATCACCTCAGACACTTTACAGCTGATGAATTACATTTTGATGTGTAATTACTGTTGTTAATGAAGGGAAGCGTGACAGCCAAATTATGCACAGCAAGATCCCAGAAACATCACTGTGATTGATTGTTCGCCAAAACACAGAGAACCCAGCTCTTCTTCCAAAAAGCACTTTCCATCTGTCTGATTCGACAGACTTTGAAACTGAAAGGTGCCATCTTCAATAATGCAACATCCCCTTAGTATTATACTGCAGTCTAGATAATGAAATGGGACAAGAAGCTGTAATTTTCTGGCCCATAGGGAGCGGGCTACCACTGACTCAGGCTGACATCAATGAAATGATAATAGAGTGGATGAATCAAACAGGCCTGTCTCAAATGTAAATCTTTATGCTGTTATCATTATACTGTTCTCTTTTTATACATAGGGACATTGAGCAAAGATGATAATATTACAAAGTTTCTTTTCTCTGCGGCATCTTTAAATCTCATGCCTCAGGAAGCAGCCTTTTCATCTAGACATAACATCATTAAGCAAAACGACACAAATTGCATAGAACGCACTTGGCTTGTCTAATAGCTCAGTGTTTTCCTTGTAACATTAGAAATGCTGGCACCTCGACTGCTTAGTGCCAAACCCAGGTGCCATTCCAGCACTCAGTAGTAGATAAGATGGGTCTCATCAGATTTTTTTGTGTGTTTCCAAACAGTCTCTTCAAAGCCGCTTGTCAACATGGTCAAGATCTGAAACTGCAGGCAGGATTCTCCGGTGTTCCCGCTGCGTGTTTCTCGGCGGCGCGCCGTTCGCTGGCGAAGGGATTCTATACTCCCGCCACTTGTCAATGGGATTTCCCTTTGAAGCCACCCCACGCCACTGGGAAACCAGTCAGCAGGGGGGGGGGCACTGCCAACGGGAAACGTAAATCGTAACGGCCACCCAACACGAGGGTAAAACAAACTCAAGAGTATTCTGTTGGTTTAATCATTTGAACTAGTGTGTACCCAGAAAATTATCAAGTAAGATGAGGAAATGTAAGTCCAAATTTATTCTAATTGAATTAAATAAAATTCCCTCATTGCGCTGTTTAGTGCAAACTGGAAAGCCTGAGATCTTCTTAACATTTGCGGCGGAGCAGCTGGTTCTGACCATTAACATTTCCTTCAATGTCACTGTGCGAAAATTATATTCCTTCTGTAAGTTTGTAAGTCACTTATTTGCAAATTAAGCAGTTGATTCGATTGAGAGGGTATCACAAGTCATGGAAATATGTTCCTTTTACACACCTCGCTGCACAAGGCCACCTTGCGTCACTGGAAAGAATTCTTCCACCTGCCCTCATTGTATGTGCTTGGCTGTGAATCCAAACTCAGAAAAGGATTTTCCCAGCAGATATTCTGTTCTGACAGCTCGAGAGAACTGTTGACTTTTCTTGATTGACATTTTTAGGCGATTATAATAAAATGTTATTTCATGATCTCTTTTGTCAAGATCTCAATATTTATTTGCAAAGGTTTCAGAGGTGTGATGTGTATGAAGCCTCTGCTCTTGATACTTTAATGGTCTCCCTAGTAGACACTTTTGTGGGATTGTAAGAGCAATGAGTTTTTTTCCCAAAAGAAGATTTGTGAAGGCTAATTTTGTTTCCTCAGCAATTTCACAAATGCCTGTGTTATTACATGGTTCACTAGTTCTGTCATTAGTGTATGAAAACCTCCTGCACCTGTTGCATCTGGTGGGCAGCGGGCAGAACAGGTTGGCGCCATGGGACACCCGAGCGACTGCAGGGTCCATCCAGGCCCAGTCGCTCCAAAGGATAGCCACCAAAGGGGACCCAGGTCACAGAGCAAGAATCGCAGCACGGCGCCTCCACTCTTGCTGTATCTCCTGGGGATCCAATGTTAGGGACTGTAAGGTCAGAAAGGTAGAAACCAGGGCAAGGGATGGGCGGACATTGGAAGTGGGCATGGGCCAGAGCCCCACGATTGGACACCGCACATCGCCCCATTATCCCATCCCTCCACCTCCCTCTCAACAGAAAACACCCACCACCTCACGCTGCCCCCTGTCCCCACCTCCTCCTCTCAAGGGTTTGGTGGGAATGTGGGATGGAATGGACAGCTCGCATCCAGGGATCACCAGGTGGACAATCAATAGTGCAATCTTGGGCAGCGTCAGAAGTTGTCAAACAATGCGGAGCACCAGAGCTCATCACAGAGCTAGTCATCATCATCTGCCATCTCACGGACCATCCCGCTGTTACTGCCAACCCAGGACCCGCGCCATGGTCAGGCAGGGAGCAATCATGGAGTGGGTTGCAGGCGGGTGGGGGGTGGGAAAGGGAGAGTAGTCATGTGAGGGTGTGGTCAGATGGGGGGTGGGGGGGAGGGTTGCGGTTGAGATGCGATGTTTGTGCCGTTAGTCAAGCCCCCCCTAGTCGGTGAATCTGAAGGCGATTAGAGTATCCCGTGCGCGCTGGCCCTGGTGCACATGTTGTGCAGCCTTCTGTACCTGCCCTGGCCTGATGCCCTGCCAATCCTGTAGTGCCATATTGTCTTGCTGCATTGGTGACAAGTAAGGATTTGGAAAGTCAATGTCCTTGAAGATGTTATCTTGGTCAGTAACATTTTGACGTTGAGACGGAACATGATGTTTGATCCGCAACAGTGCTTTTCTATTTCGTCTGAACATAAAAGCTTAGTTCAGTCTGGACTAAGTACGATCTGGGTGCGACTTGTCTGAGAACTTTAGCTATGTGTTGCCATCCACCATCAGGATTTTGGATACGTATGTAGTCGCCTTCTTTTAGTTTTGATCGAGGTTTTGTTTGCTTGTCATAGGCCTTTTTTGTTTCTGTTTCCTTAATCTGATATGGTTTTATGTCTCTTGATGATCCATGTCTGGAATAGTTATCTCGGGTAATGTGGTGCGAATTTTTCTACCCATCAGCATCTGAGCTGGCGATAATCCAGATGACAGTGGTGTTGCTCTGTATGTCAACAGTGCCAAAGATAAATCTTTGTTGTCATCGATTGCTTTATGGAACAATTTTTTGACTATTCCTACGCCCTTCTCTGCTTTGCCATTTGATTGAGGATACAGTGGGCTTGATGTGATGTGATTAAAGCTGTACTTTTCTGCAAATTGTGTCCAGTCCCAGCTTGTGAAGCAAGGATCATTGTCAGAGACAATGTGTAATGGTATCCCATGGTGTGCAAAAATGAATTTTGCTGCACGTATGACAGATCTTGTCGTTGAATCATTCAGCGTCATCACCTAGGGATAGTTGGAATAATAGTCGATGAAGACTAGATAGTCACGACCTTTAAAGTAGAACAAATCCTTACCAACTTTAATGCATGGATTGGTGGTGAGTCCATTTTCCTCCATACTATCTCTGCACTGCACAGGTTGATGCATTTGGCAGATTGTGCATTGCTGTACATGGTTGTTGATATCCTTGTTGATTCCAGGCCAGTACACAGATTGTCTTGCCCTTTTACAACATTTTTCCATACCCTGAAGACCCTCGTGAATCTGTTGCAAAATGCCTTGTCGGAGGCATGCATGAATAGCTTATCCTATCTCCTTTGAGTGGGAATCCATCAATTACTGTGAGGTCATCTTTCATACTGCGAAAGGCAGAGCAACATCCATTGGGCTATCCTTCTTTGAGATATTTGATTACACTCTGGAGCGTCAAATCCTTTTCTGTTTCTCCTTTGACGATTCGTAGTTTTTGGTCAGACACTAGTAGCATCTTAGCAACAAATGAAGTTTGTGCTTCCACAATGTGTACTATATCTGTATCTGACGTGTCAGTATCAGTGGTAGCTCTGGATAGGTTATCAGCAACAACTAAGTCATTTGTTTATTTTTTTTTAATATTTTTATTCTCCTCCTTTTTCACATGTTCTCCCAAATTTACACCCACCAACAATAAACAATAATCAGGAACAAATATGTCAATTCCCATATCAATAACAACGATCCCATCCTCCCACCTAACCCCAAACATTAACCCACATGTTCACATAAACAAATGACAAAAAGGAATCAGGAATCACCCACAGTCACCATTAACACACACAGCCCCCTCCCCCTCAACCCTCCCACCCACCTCCCCAACTAATGTTCAATGTGATCCAGTTCTTGAAAGTGCGTAATGAATAATGCCCATGAATTGTAGAACCCCTCCATCCTTCCCCTCAGTTCAAACTTCACCTTCTCAAGAGTGAAGAATTCAAACAGGTCCCCCCGCCATGCCAGGGCACAGGGTGGAGAGGCTGCTCTCCAACCCATCAGGATCCGCCTTCGGGCGATCAACGAGGCAAAGGCAACAGCATCTGCCTCTGCACCCGTTTCCAACCCTGGCTGGTCCGACACCCCGAATATGGCCTCCCAGGGGCACCTCGAGTCCAGTTTCAGGTGCACCACTTAAGAAATTACCCTAAAAACCTCCTTCCAGTAATCCTCTAGCTTTGGACAGGACCAAAACATATGAACGTGATTAGCGGGGGCCCCCCCCGCAACGTTCATACACATCTTCTACTCCTTCAAAGAATCGGCTCATCCTCGCCCTCGTGAGGTGTGCTCTGTATACCACCTTCAGCTTTTTCAGCCCCAACCTCGCGCACGAGGTGGGGTGTTCACTCTCCGGAGCACCTCACACCAGAACTCTTCCTACATATCCTCTCCCAACTCTTCCTTCCACTTCGCTTTGATCCCTTCCAGTGGTGCCTACTCCTCTTCCAAAATAGCTCGGTAAACCGCCGACACTACCCCCTTCTCCAGTCCCCCTGTCGTCAACACCTCCTCCAGCAATGTGGAGGCCGGCTCCACCGGGAAGCTGTGTATCTCCTTTCTGGCAAAATCTCGAACCTGCATGCATCTAAACATTTCCCCCTGCTCCAGCCCATATTTCGCTTCCAGCTCCTTCAATCCTGCAAACCGACCCCTAAGAAACAAATATTTTAGTGTCTTAATCCCCTTCTCCTCCCATTTCCGAAAATTTCTATCCCACTTCCCTGACTCAAATCTGTGGTTCCCCCGAATCGGCATTTCCCTTGACCCTGCTCCCAACCCGAGGTATTGGCGAAACTGCCTCCAAATTCGCAATGAAGCTATTATTACCGGAATCCCTGAGTATTTCCCCAGGGCCAGCAGGGGGGACATTGGACATCTCTGCCTAGTCCCACGGTGGAGAGAAAAGTATCTGGAGCTGATGTTGTTTGTGCGGACACTCGCCCTCTGCTCCTTATATAGTAGCTTTTCCCAGTTCACAAATCTTGGTCCAATCCCAAACCGCTCCAGAACTGCCATCAAGTATCCCCATTCTACCTGGTCAAACGCCTTCTCAGTGTCCAATGCCACAACCACCGCTGTTTCCTTCTCCTCCGCCGGTGTCATAACGATGTTCAATACCCTTCTAATGTTTGAAAAGAGCTGCCACCCTCTCACGAACCCCGTCTGATCTTCACCTGTCACCTTCGGGAGGCACTCCTCCAGCCTACCCGCCAGTACCTTCGCCAATACATTTGCGTCCACATTCAAAAGTGATTTGGGCCTATATGACCCACACTCCGTCGGGTCCTTATATTTTTTTTACCAACAGGGAAATTGATGCCTGCCCCAAAGTTTGTGGCCTTCCCTATCGCCTCTTCAAACATCCCCACCATCAGGGGTGCCAGCTTATCCTTGAATTTTTTTATAATATTCCACTGGAAACCCATTTGTCCCTGCCACCTTCCCCGACTGCATCCTCCCAATCGCATCTTTTATCTCTTGCTCCACTATCGCCCCCTCTAATGTAGCCCTGTCCCCCTCCCCTAACCTCGGGTACTCCAACACATCTAGAAATTCCTGCATCTCCCGGTCTCCCCCAGGTGGCTCTGACCTGTACAACCTCTCATAAAATTCCTCAAAAACCTTGTTAATCAGATCCGGAGCCACCACCAACTTCCCTGCCCTATCCCTCACCTGAACAATTTCCCTTACCGCTGCCTCCCTCCAGAGCTGACCTGCTAACATACCTCGCCGTATCTCCATGCTCGTAAATTGCACCCCTTGTTCGTCTCAGTTGGCGCTCCGCCTTCCTGGTAGATAGTCAGTCAAAGCTCGCCTGTAGTTCCTTCCTCTTTTCCAACTTTGCTGGGTCCCCACCTTCTGCATAACTCCTATCTACCGCCAACATCTCATCTATTACCCTCTGCTACTCCAACCTCTCCTCTTTGTCCACCCTGACCTTAAAGGAGATCACCTCATCCCTCATCACCACCTTTAGAGCCTCCCAGACAACTGCCTTCGACACCTCACCCGTACAGTTGAAACCTACACATTCCTCAATTATCTTTTCAATTTTGTCACAGAACCCTTGGTCCCCCAAAAGTCCCACATCTAATTTCCACCCCGGCCTCTGCGCTCCCCCTTCTCCAGTACCATACCACCCAATGCGGAGCGTGATCTGACACTGCAATTGCTGAATATTCCGTCCCCTTAACCCCAGCCGGCAAAGATTTCCCCACCACGAAAAAATCGATCAGTGAGTATACCTTATGGACTGCTGAGCAAAACAAGTACTCCCGTTCCCTCAGGTGCAGAAACCTCCAAGGGTCCACCCCTCCCATTTCCACTATTAGCCCAGCCAACGCCTTTGCCCCCCCTGATGGGACCAGCGAGCGCGGCTGTGACCTGGCCAACCTTGGCTGCTACACCAAGTTCCAGTCCCCCCCACTATCAGTTCGTGTGTGTCCAAGTCGGGGATGGCCCCAAACACCTTCTTTGCGAATCCCACATTGTCCCAATTGGGACTGTATACACTTAACAGCGCCACTAACCTCCCCTCCAGCTCCCCTGTCACAATCTCATATCTACCCCCCTGATCTGCCACCACGTTCTCCATCTGGAAACGTACTCTTTTGCTGACCATTACCGCTGCCCCTCGAGCCCTTCCATCAAATCCAGAGTGAAACATCTGACTAACCCAGCCTTTTTTAAGTCTCACCTGGTCCTTCACACTCAAGTGAGTCTCCTGCAGCATTGCTACATCGGCTTTCAAACTTTTAAGATGCGCAAGCACCCTTGACCTCTTGACCGGACCTCCTAACCCCCTCACGTTCCACTTGACTATCCTAACCTGGGGTCTCTCACCCCCCCCCCCCCCTCCCCCCATCCTACCTATCCACTATCATCATACCACCGGGCCCTGCCCCATGAGTCTGACCCATCCCTATCCATTATTAACATCAAACCCCTTCCCCCCCCTCCAAAATCCCCCCCTACATTTCCTCTCAAAAAACCATCTCCCAGCATCGATCCTTTCCCCCCCCTAGCTCGCCTTGTAGGCCCATCGAAACCTGCTAACCAGGCTCCAATGTCCGCAGCCCTCCTCTCACCTCACCTCTGTTCACTAGCCGACTTTAGTTAGCTAGCGCGGGTGGCTCCCCCCACCAAGATATACCGTCCCCTCCTGCCCAGTCCCAGAGAAAAAAACAAAAACAACAATCCAACCCATACAATTCACTAAAATAAGATATAACCGTCGCAACACAGAATGCTAATCAACCCAACCAATAACTTGAACTCTGTAACATTGTGAAGTGAAGTAAATTACAATACACGCCAATGAAAAGAAAGTTATAGCATTTATTCATTTTCCAGCTCCCCAATCACAGTCCACAGTCTCTCTTCCAGCTCCGCTCCTCACGTCTGTCCCAAGCCTTCTGCCCTCACGAATGCCTCAGCTGCCTCCACTGTTTCGAAATGAAAGTCTTTGCCGTTATACCTCACCCTCAGCTTCGCCGGGTACACCATACCACATCGCACCCGCTTTTTGTACAATGCTGCCTTCACTCGCCCGAACGCCGCTCGTCTTTTTGCCAACTCCACCGTCAAGTCCTGGTAAATCCGAACTCTAGCACCATCCCACAGCACCTCATGATTCTGCTTCGCCCAGCTTAACACCTTCTCCTTCATGCAGTACTTATGGAATCAGATAATTACTGCTCTTGGCGACTCATTCACTTTGGGCTTCGGTAATTAAAAAAAAAAAAATTTAGTGTACCCAATTAATGTTTCCAACAATGGGGCAATTTAGCGTGGCCAATCAACCTAGCCTGCACACCTTTTGGATTGTGGGGGCGAAACCCACGCAAACACGGGGAGAGTGTGCAAACTCCACACGGACAGTGACCCAGAGCCGGGATCGAACCTGGGACCGCGGCGCCAAGAGGCTGCAGGGCTAACCCACTGCGCCACCATGCTGCCCTGGGCTTCATCCTTAATGACCAATGAACTCGGTCCACCTCATACCGGGAAGGGTTCTCACTCTCCCTCATCAACTCCACCAACATCTTAGCGAAGTACTCTGTTGGCCTTGGGCCCTCTGTCCCTTCGGGCAAGCCCACAGTTCTCAGATTGTGCGCCTCGAGCGGTTCTCCAAGCCCTCGAGCTTTGCTCGGACTCCTCTGTTGACCTCCACCACCCTCCGTAGCTCGTCCCCCATCGAGGTGAGCTGGTCGCTGTGCTGCGACACGGCCTCCTCCACTTCCTTCATCTTCTCGCCCTGCTCTCTCGCCTCGGCCGATGTCTCTGCCACACAGCTACCCTCACCGGGGTGATTGTCTCTTCCACCAGTGACTTCAAAGCGACCGCCATCTCCTTCCTCAAAACCTCCATGTGCCTCGCAAACTTCTTTTACAGCTCCACAGCCATCACCTCGGTCATCTTTTCCACCGTAAGCATTGCGGCCCCACCATGCGGTCCGGCATCCGCCATCTTGTCAGCACTTTTGCTGGTCCTCTCATTCAATGGCGAGCCTGCGTTTCCTCCCTTCTTCGACGCTGTTTTTCGCATCCTTTAACGACTTATTATTTTTCCTTTTTTTCCCCCCTTCTTTCCTCCTTCAATCTTTTTTTTTAAATAAAAAATTCTTCCTTCAACAAAAAGAAGAAAAAAAAAAAATTTTTTCACAAACTTTCTTTTGAACTTCTTTCTCTTCTTTTTTGTAGTCCTCAAAAATTCCCCTGGGACCGGACTTCAGTCTTCTTAAAATATTCTAGGCGGGAGCCACTCAATGTGGAACATCTCACTTACATCGCGCTCTGGCTTCGTGCCTGCTGCCTCGTCCTCCGTTTGGCTCCACCCCCGCTGCTCCGACCGCCGCATGCGCTGAGCCCGACACCTCAGCTCTAACCGCCCGACACCCGCACGGGGTTCATTGCCAGTTTTCAAACCGGCCCCGCTTGATGCCCGGGACGGCCCCAAAGGCCCACAACAATCGGGGCGGGGAGCGAAGAATCGGGGAAACCCCCAAAAGTGCCGCTAATAGTGGCCACCAGCGGGAGCTCCTGTCGATGTGGCCTACCCGCTCGCAAACGCCACCGGAAGTCCCAGCAACAACTAAGTCATGTCCTGGCTCTTTATGCTGGTCATTCAAAGTGTTGGTTGTGTGTATCCTTTCAACTAAGTTTAATTTATCACAAGCATCCACCCCAATTAACGATGACTTATCATCTTCCACTATCGCAAAGTCAATTGGCATTTCGATGTCACCATTTCTAACAATGAGACGGCAGGATCCTCTTGGGGCTATAGTGTTACCATTGTAATCGGTCAGCCGACAAATAGATGTCTGTATTAGCGGTGTACTAAGTGCTTGCCTTAAATTCTTTTCTGTGATAATATTTGTGTGTGCTCCTGTATCAATTTTAAATGGCATATCTGAGCCATTCATTTCCAATAATACAATCCACTCTTTAATTATCTTTGAGAGCTGTTGTACTGGTTTGTCATTACAATCCAGCGCATTAATCCTAGTGACTGGTTCAACCGTGAAAGTATCCTTTAGCGTGTATGGTGAGAAATCTTCATTATCAGTTAAGATATTTGATTTTTTATCTTCACTCTGAACATTTTGGATCCTTCTGTAGTCATGGTAGGATTTTTAAAATTTGGTTACTGGACAAGCTGTTGAGAAATGACACTGTGCTGCAAAGTGGTTCAACTTGCAACTATTGGAAATTTGTTGGCCTTGTGCCGGACATTTTTTTACTGTGGGTGTGGCCACAGTGCGTGCACGTCATCACACTCGTGATGTCACTCTCAAAATGGCTGCCAGCCGTTGTACGCAGTTTTCTGTGCTGCAACACAGCATGAATGGTGTCTGACACTTTTCCCGATTTTGTGTCTTTTTCGTTAGCCCTGAACTCTGCATATTCAGAGGATGCTTGTTCACTGGCTTTGCACATATTAATCGCGTCTTCTAGCGGTAAAATCGGTCGTCTCAGCATTTTTACATGCAAATGTTTGTCATTTATCCCAAATATAACTTAGATTGCGAAGCATTGAATCAGCAACGGAAGAAACGTTACACGACTGCGCTCTTAACTTTAAAGCTGTAATGGAAGAATCTACCGATTCTCTTTTTAGTTGCAGCCTTTTTCTGAACATGTAGCCCTCATAGGTCTCATTCACCTGCTTCTTGCAGTGTGCATCGACTTTCTGTAGCACTATTTCTTGTTTGTTTTATCCTCATCAGCAGTAAATTCAAAGGAGTTATAAAGCTCTAACGCTTGCGTTCCAGCAAAATTCAGAAGAAGTACTATTTTTCTATGATTGGAAACATTTTATAACGAGGAGGCAGATAGGAAAACTTCAAACTTCTGTTTAAAGTGAGCCCAGTTCTAACATTGTTTACCGGTTGTTCTGAAGTAGTCAGGCTTCTTGAGATTCTTCATCTTATGATTTGTTTTCTGTGTAGATTTTCTGATCCATGTAGCGGCATGATTGTTTTCTTCACTCTTCTTAAAGCTAACCTGTCTAATCTAACTGCTTATTAATTGTAGAAATAAACCCCTGGTACCATGTAGTGTTCCTTGTGTTGTTAAATTCAGGATAGTTGCCGCTGTGTTCACAAAGACCACAAAATAGCTTTAACTTGAACAAAGCTATAAATGTATTAATACTACTAATTTGGATTTGACACATACTTCTAAATAATATACAGTTGATAATAAACATATAATCTACACTCATCTACTACTAATCTCTACACTATAATATTAACTATGATCTGCTCTCAATCACACTATCTTTCCTTCAGTCTGCTCTTTAGCCTTCTCCTTAACCTCTCACCCATAAGGCTTTGCATCAATGTCTTATATACTTATACATCTAGCTCCCTCTAGTGTTGAGTTGTACATTTCATTAACACGTGCAGTTCTTACATTTATGATAATACCACACCGTTGATCCCCCTCCTGCAGCATGTTTCCCTTCTGCTGTGAGATGTTGTGGAGCACGTAACAGACCACCACCATGTGGGAGACTCTCCAGCGCAATACTGGAGGGCCCCTCCAGAGTGGTCTGGGCACCTGAAACAAATCTTCAGGATGCCAAAGCACCTCTCGATTATTGCCACCGCTAGGATGCCAATGCTTGGGAGCCTAGGTGACAGGGTGGCGCTAGCAAAGGTCAGAACCTGAGGGGGACCATACCCATGAAAGTGGAGATGGGGGAGTATGAAGGATGGTGAGGGGTGAAGTTTGGATATGAAGGGACCTCATAAAGGTTGGAGGGATTAAGAGTCGGGGTTCTGAAAATGGGGGGCCTGAAAGCGGGGGTTGGTGAGGACTGCAGAGGGGGAGGGACCCTCAGCAACCCCATAGTGGGTTGACTTCATTTGTGTGGGTGCGGGTCTCTCAAGCACATTTAGAGATCAGGACAGCCTTTCAAAATAGCAGCCCAATCTGAGGAGCCGATCTCGCCGGCAGGTTCTGTTCACAGTAACTTCATTACAATGTAAGCCTACTTGAGACAATAAAGATTATTATTGTTATCATTATTAGGTTCAGCTCCCCAGTGTTGAAAATTTTACTAAGGGCGGGATTCTTTGGCGTCCCCTGCCCAGCGACTGGGAATTCCCGCACGAGAGCAATGGAACTTTACATGGTCTGCGACCAACCCGTAGCAATCTTGGCCTAAAAAAAGGACTACATGTGGTCGAATAGCGGTGTGGATCTCACCCCAAAAGCTGGCGAGACACACCACACAAAACTTGCCCAAAATAACGCTTAGAAATTTCTTTGGTTGAATCGCGCCCCACAAGTATTTAAAAAGGAAAAGAGTAATTAGAGTGAGTGTTTGTCCTCCAGAAAGTGAGTCAGAGGAATAAGATGAGGAAATGGCAGATGACCTGAACAGATATTTTGAATCTATCTTCATTGTAGAGGATACAAATAACATCCTAGATATAATTATGAATCGAGGTGAAAGGAAGGGAGGATCTTAAAACAATTCCAATAACCAGGTACAAAGTACTGAGAAAATTATTACAACTAAAAGCTGACAAGTCGCCAGATCCTTAGATGCTAATGAATGTAGCTGCTGGGATAGCGGGTGCATTAGTTTGCATTTTTCAAAATTCCCAAGATTCTGAAAAGGCCTCACTAGATTGGAAAGTAGCAATTGTAACTCTTCTATTCAAGAAAGGAAAGGAGACAGAAAGCAGGAAAAAAAAAAACAGGCCAATTAAGACTTGAAATAGAAAAAATGCTTGTATCTATTATTAAGGAGCAGAAAATCTCAGTGCAACCAGGCAGAGTCAACATGATTTTGAAAAGAAAAGTCATGCTTTACTAACTTTGAGGAAAATACAGGTAACATGGATAAAGGGGAGCGTGGATGTGGTATCTTTAAATTTCTAGAAAGAATTTGACAAGATGGCACATCAAAACTTGCAACACAAAGTAAGAGCTCATGGTGTAGAGGATAAAATATTAGCACTGATAGATGATTGGTTAGCTAACAGGAAACAAAGATGGCATAAATGGGGTTATTTTCGGGCTGTCAAGGTGAAACGAGTGGAGTGCCAGAGCTATCAGTGCTCCAATTTCAACTACTTGCAATCTATTTCATGATTTAGATGAAGGGACCAAATGTATAGTTGCTGTTTTGCTGATGACACAAAGCTAGGTTGGAAGATAAATGGCGAAGAAGGCATAAGCATAAGCATCTGCAAAGGGATGTAAGTTAAGTGAGTGGGCAAACATTGGGTGAGATTTAACGGAGTCTGGGGGTGATTCAGATCAGCATATCTAAATGAGCCATTAGGCTTACTTAAGTATGGGTTTGCAGGATTCTCCCAGCGCCCGGACCTAATGCCATGCCTGGGAGATGTCGCCCAGACGCCATTTAGTACAGTCTTCCGCAAACCTGGACCAGTCGTAATGGCGCTTTGGGGGTCTCCCGGGTGGTTGGGTGAGGGCAAGGTGGTACCCTGGCATTCCTGCTGGCGACTGGGCACCTTGGCTCTGTCAACTTGGCACACTGACAGTGCCACCTGGGCACCCTGACAAGGTTTCAGGGTGGCAGTGTCAAGGGGCCCGAGTGCCAGGTTAGCACTGCCACGGATAACCTGGCAGCCAAACCAGGTAGAGGGGGGTGGTGAGCGGGTGTTCCCGGGGTCTCGTTGAGGTTGGGGTGTCAAATATTTTGGGGGGCTAAAAGGAGGCTGGGGAGAAAAGGATAAGGACAAGCAGAATAAATGGCGCTCCAATCTGCGAGGAGCCTTTCCTGTTGGACTCGTCAGCCAGAAATGACTCTTAAGTGCGGCCTTGATGGGGGGAAACACATCCAGGCCAAAGAATCTGGCAAAGGGCCGTTGAATAGCACCCAAAACCGAACATATGGTTAAATCGCGTCCAAGGGGTCATCCATTTAAGATAGATGAGGAGAATTTCTTGCTCCCAGATGGCCATGATCTGTGGAACTCTTTTCCTCAGAGAGTAGTAGAGGCAGGGTCATTGAATAATTTTAAGGCAGTGCTGGATAGATTTTTGACCAACAAGGGAATCAAAGGGTATCGGATGCAGGCAGGATAGTGGTGTTGAAGCCACAATCCGATTCAGCCATGGTCATATTGAATGGCTGATCAGGCTCGAGAGGCTGAATGGCCTACTCCTGTTCTAAATTTGTAAGTACGTATGTCCAGTGGTGCTTCCCGACCTGCAGAGAAATCAGAAGAAAATGGGGCTGTGTTGGGAATGCAGAGGAAAATCGGATTTCCTCCAAAAAGTGCAAGTATGGCCATTCACGTACTGAAACACACCTCTGGACCCTGACAAAAATTGTGCGCACGATATTAAATAGAGGAAGTAGTCTCCATAGCTCCTGAACTTCACCACAAGCACATTACAGTTGCAGGGCACTGCAAAGCTCAAAAGATGTCGAAGCCTGCCTGGAAAGTATCCCAGCCTGGGATATATTATTCGTTGAAGTAATGGCTGCCTACAGAATGGGGAGCTGAATGAGTAGATTCACTATACAAGCCTACTGAAGCCAACACTGTAATCAACAATTTCAGTCCATAACCACCGTTTCCATTTTGTTGGTGCTGTTGTTATTTACAGATCCTCGGGCTCATCTTTACTTGTTTCTTTACTTAACCCATTAGCCACACACACCAACCCCCCCACCCCGCTTTGCACCATCACCTCTTTAGTCATTTAATCACTCTTGCCTTCCACCCTATCACAGATGCTCCTCACTGTTCTCTCATGACCTCCCCCCACCCATCCACCACCACCACCATCATCCATGCCTCTGTTCTTGTTAGATCTTTCAATTTTTTCTAGTTCTGTGGACAGAGGCTACCAGACGTGGTGAGCACATCCAGCGCTCTCTGTTTTCATTTTAAGTACATTAACGTTTGCTGTGAAACAAACATTAAGAAGAAAGCTCTTGCAATTATTAGAACATTTTAGCCTATCTTCTTTCAACTGTGGTTTATGCTGTACACAGAAAAATCATTTCGGGCTCTGCCTTTCTGACTTAAGGATGCTGGGTGGACAGACGAAACGGAGACAAAGAGCTCAGGATTTCGGTGGACCGCGGAATGGACAGTGAAGGAGATGGTGGCAATGAAGAAGGCAGGAGCAAGACATCAGGCAAAACTAATCAGACTGATTGTCTCAAGGTTTTGAGCTTTTCCTCCAAAAGTCAAATAAATGTTTCTTCTGCTCAACTCGCATTAATGTTCACTCCAAGGTCCATAGAATTCCAACAGTACAGAAGGAGGCCATTCAGCCCATCGGGTCTGCACCGACCATCTGAAAGAGCACCCTGCCTCGGTCCACGCCCCTGCCCTATCGCCATAACCCCACCTAACGTACACATCCATGGAGACTTAGGGGCAATGTAGCATGGCCAATCCGCCTAACCTGCACTTTGGACTGTGGGAGGAAACCGGGGCACCCGGGAAGAAACCCATGCAGACAAGGAGAGAAAGTTCAAACTCCACACAGACAGTCACCCAAGGTTGGAATTGAACCCAGGGGCGGGATTCTCCGACCCCCCCGCCGGGTCGGAGAATCGCCGGGGGCTGGCGTGAATCCCGCCCCCGCCGGTTGCCGAATTCTCCGGCACCGGAGATTCGGCGGGGGCGGGAATCGCGCCATGCCGCTTGGCGGCCACCCACCCCCCGGCGATTCTCCGGCCCGAATGGGCCGAAGTCCCGCTGCTGGAATGCCTGTCCCGCCGGCGTGGATTAAACCACCTCTCTTACCGGCGGGACAAGGCGGCGCGGGCGGGCTCCGGGGTCCTGGGGGGGCGTGGGGTGATCTGGCCCCGGGGGGTGCCCCCACGGTGGCCTGGCCCGCGATCGGGGCCCACCGATCCGCGGGCGGGCCTGTGTCGTGGGGGGCACTCTTTTCCTTCCGCCTTCACCATAGTCTCCACCATGGCGGAGGTGGAAGAGACCCCCTCCACTACGCATGCGTGGGGATGCCGTGAGCGGCCACTGACGCCCCCGCGCATGCGCCGCCTGGCAATGTCATTTCCGCGCCACCTGGCAGGGCAGAAATCAGTCCGACGTGGGCCTAGCCCCCCAAGGTTAGGGCTCGGCTGCTGAAGATGCGGAGGATTCCGCACCTTTGGGGCGGCGCGATGCCGGACTGATTTGCGCCGTTTTTGCCGCCGGTCGGCGGACATCGCGCCGATTACGGAGAATTTTGCCCCAGGTCTCTGGCGCTGTGTGGCAGCAGTGCACCACTGTGGCACCGTGCCTCCCAGTCAGTTTTATAATAAACTTGCATCTCAATAATCTATTACTCGCCATTTGGTTAACTCTAAGGTAGGATCCTACTCAACTGTATGTAAAGTATCTTGGGCTGGATTTTCAGCGAGCAGGATTCTCCGTTGCGCTGGCAGAACGCCCATACCTGGGGATTTTCCGACAGCGTGAGGGTGCCCATAATGGGAGACCACATTGGCCGGTTGGTGGGACTGAGGATCTGGTCTATGGGAAAAGTGCAGAATGCATCTGCTTTTAATTTCAATTGGTTTCAATGGGAGGAAAATCCCATTTTCCCGATTCCCACAATGAACATGCAATCCCTACCGAGGATCCCAACACATTAGTGAAGATGAAAATTAGCCCATAATATTGTTAGAAAAATACTAATATGTCACTGACTGCTTAATGTATGATATTTCACTCGCTTTTCTTCTTAACTTTTTGTTCATCAAGATGAGATGTGTTAACACTACGGAATGAAGTACTGTCAAATCTTGTATAGAAAAGCCAAATGCTGTTGCTCTACTCCATCCCAACAGTTATAATCCCTATAGAGCCCAATAACCTGGAAGAATTACACATCAAGCTTTCACAGTTTAAGACATTTACTGTAGCAAATGACTAAAAACATTATTAACTATACAATAGCATTGTAGGCAACTTAATCTTCAAACCACAGAATGGAATACCCACCTTCCTATTGTTAGTGTTATGGGTCCGGGTTTACAGAACCCCAAAGTGTTTCATGGAGTTCAACCGACCCACAATTGTTAATAGATTGTGGTATGGGAAGCACACGGCGTACTCTCCAGGTGTGATACTGCAATTATGGACAAATGGTTTTTAAAACAAAACAATGTTTATTCTATGAACTCAATTTAACCTTTAAAAAACAAACATTGAATATCTTAACACCCATTACCCAAGATAACCCCAAAAGAGTACAACACTAAATAATCCTTCAAACTGTTCCTTTAAACATCCAAAAGACTTCAACCTTCAAATACAGACATAAGGTTACATTCAATATATTTATAGTCTTTGGATTTGCAGACAGCAACAGACCAGCTCTGTGTTTTCTTCCTGCAGCTCTCAGCAAAACACACAGACACTCCCAGCTTTCTCCTCAAACTGAAACCAAAAGCAGAAGTGAGCTCAACTCAGCTCCCCCCACCCCCTGACATCACTTCAGTAACATGATCAGCTCCATTTCTTAAAGGTACATTTCTTAAACATCCATTTCTTAAAGGTACTCTCACATGACATTAGCAAAACTGAAGAAACACTTGGCTGGTGTATTACACTGTGCTTTAGGTAGACATTCATTTTCCCAGAATCAATTTGAAGTCACTCTTAGATCTCAAGGGTTTATTCTTGTATTCTTCTTTCCTCAGCCTGGTAACTTGCAATCTTAGAACATCTTTTCCAGTGAAATTTTCTTTTCCCAGAGACTCTACCTCAAGCCCAAGCTAGGTGAGTCCTACAGCTTTAACTGCCCACAAATTCAATCAGAGCGCAGGCATCCACCCACCCTCCTGTGTAGCGAACCATGGAAATTCTTTGGTTTCTAGCTGCATTCCTGTCTCTTGAAAACATTGTCTGTGAAACTCAGTGATATTCTAGGAAAGCTTGTAACCAGGGGCGAAATTCTATTTAGCTATCCTTGGTAACCCTGATTCTCATCTTGGCACTGTTTAAAGCTTGAATGTTTACAGTCTGACATTTTCAAGACTTTTCTGGGACTTTGGAGACTCTCAGTCGCCACTGTTAGCACACAGGCTGCTGCCCTTGTCTCCACGCATAAATATCTTGCAGCTTCTTCCCAATAAAACTTTGATCTCTAACAATCAAACCACCCAGGCTTACTGCCATGCAGAATACAGACCTGGTAACATGATTCTCTCCCTTTTTAACTGAAAGGCAGGATGTAATATTCTTACAAGCTTCATAATTGAAACACAACATTGCACTCTCTCTCCAGATTTTTAAACGCCTATTCCTGATTTTTGTCCCTCATTTTCAACAAGCATCCCATGGCTTCTGAGTAAGATTGTCACTTATTATCAAATGAGGAATGGGAAGGTGTTGTGCTGTGAGATCACGCTGATGAGGAATTAGAATGAGGGTTGCCCAAAACTATTACTTAAAAGCCTCTTGCAACCAGAAAGCCATTGGTATGACTTTGATTTAAACCCAGTACCACAAGTCGAAATCCACCCACTAAACAACCCATTGTTCCGATCTATTTGCTATTTCAATGGTAGCGTCAGCCAATTTAAGATAAGCTGGTTAACTGCTGTGTTAAAAATAGAGGAATGTCATATCAGCACATTCCTGTTCATCTACTAATATCAGGAACAATTGCTTCTAGGCTATTGCCTCTTGGATTGAGCCTGCAGCGAAAGGCATTATATCCCGAATTGATTGTGTCTCAAGCACAGTGAAAGAAAGAAGCTATTTCTATATAATATAGCCAATTAGCATGTCTCTCAAAGCACTTTGCATTCAATATGTTCCTTTGAAAGACAGCAACTTACGTAGGCAAATATAACAACCATTACCCGAACAGCAAGATCCCAATTACCAGCAGGAGTCGGTGACCAGTTATTATGTTTTTTTTCATGTTGCTTAAGTGAGGAATAAACTAAATTATGCTCAAGAGAAGAGCTAAAGCTGGAAAATAAGAACTTCTCAAATTTGATGTGAAATGCTTACTGTGCTAGTTATGTAATAAAGTCCCCAAACCATCGCTTCCAACTTACTGGACAACCTGCCCCGTGAATTATATCAGGGCTCAGCTGGGGTGGTTAAGAGAGCCAACTCAATGGAAAATTCACACAAAAGCCACCTTCCTCAATGGATATTTGGATGTCTGACCTAGTTACCATGTCCAAAGATATGCAGAGCATGTCAATTTGCCCCTTAACGACAAGAAAGTAAAAGAGAAAGAACATTTTCCTCAGGCAAGTTACTGGCTTTCCCATGTCTATCTATCTTCCAAAATAATCTCCTGCTGTGTGAACTACTCAAACAGAAAGTTACTGAGTGAGGAGAAGCCAGTGCGTAAATTGAAGCTGTGGAATAGAAGCCTCCGACTGGGAACACTTTCACTAGAGAGCAAAATATCAATAAAACAAGCTGAGAACATTATTGTTCTTCCCCAGGTCATTGCCATCTATGACAATACCACACGCTGTGTAGTATTAACAGCAAATGTCAGATACAGATTTAACGTAGTATTTTACTGGCACACCCCAACACACAAATGTGATGTGGCTAGCCGAAAGTAAACTGTTGTCATAAGAACTAACGGCCAAACGCCGCTGTGATTTTGTCCAAACAAATTCCAGTGAGGCCTCTAATGTATTGATGAGGATTAACCTCAAATGTTGGAATGGCAATTTGAGTGCAAGGTTTTGAGAGTCAGTGACGTGATTCTAGCCCTCACCATTCATGTTGTTTCGCTTATTCCCATTTCTTTGCCTTTGTGGTTATCATTTTTGATCCATGGATGTTTAATGGATATATACTTTTAAGTCAAGCAGAGGAAGTGAGGAACTCAAAAGTGGCAATATAGTACACTGTGCTATTGGAGATAACCTTTTGAACAGCAGAACTCAGACTTATTGGCACCCTAGAGATCGGAGGGATTTGGTTTGATTGCGTGGCTGCTGGCCAATGAATTGGCAAAAGGTCGGATCTGCCTGGTAACAGGAGGTGATTGGGTCTTGCCTCTGTGGGCTGGGTTTCCGAGGATGCAGGATGTGACAATCGGATCCTGTGTGCTGAGAGGAGCAGCTGTGAGTGTTTCTCTCAGTCTCTCGCTCGCGCTCTTCAGAAAAACTGCCTATTACTATTTTTCTGAACCTGCAGAAAAGTCTTCTGATCGGGAGGAATCTACAGTGAAAACCATTACAAACTAAAAACCAAAACCTCCAACTGAAGGCTTAGATTGAAGAAGAAGGTGCACTGGAAGATGTCCATCATTATTTTCCACCCCTCCTTCCTCTCTGTTTGTCTGTCTTGCGTGTGTGTAGAGGGTGGGGCATGTTAAAGAGGCGGGGGTTAGGAATGAGATAATAATTAACCAGCTGTATTTGCTGCATATTTAATTATTGTTATTGTTATTAATAAAAATTAGTTATGTTTAAATTTACAAACCTGGTGACTGTAGCTATTGGGCAGTCATCGATAAAAAACTTTGGGTATTTTCGAAGAATTAGTTGATAATTTCAATTGTTTTGTGACTCCAGGTCAGGTGGGGCTGGAATTGACCACGCACTAGCCAGGGGGTCATAACACATGGGCAATTCTGATTTGGGCTCATTTGCTAAAGAATAGCCAATAAATGTTGACTAAAATGAAGCTGAATTTCAGCAGCTAAACACATCGGTTGGCTCATATGAGGCACCATATCCCCCCGCCCCCCACGCCCCAACTCCCCCCCCAGCTCAGTCTACCTACTGTAACCCAGCTGCCAAAGGGGGTTAATATACTGGGAGCGGCCTTATTGTTTCAGAACTGGTCTTCGGCTTCCATCTGAGAGGAATATCTACCTATAGATCTGCCAGTCAGTTGGCTGACAGTTCTATTATCCCAGCAGTGCCAGGACAAATAGTGGCCACTACAGCTGTTGCTAACTTTTGGTTGGTTCAATTGGCTCTGTTTTATAACCTTTGCTCTAGAGTCGCCAGGTATCTTTATGATACCGCCACGAGGTTCAAGTTCAAGTAATGATCAATAACTCAACATACCAATTAGTAAGATTCAAATCAAAACACATTTATTATACACGGTAAATCGCTACTCATGCATAAACTCTACTTTCTAGGCCATTTCTATCACTTAACAGGCCTATACTTAGCTTCGGACTGGCCCACCAGGTCAGGGGAACAAATGGCCTTTCGTTCAGATCCTGAGTGTGCGGGATTCAAAGCTGGTATGGACTGGTAGCTAGGAGCGCCTATCTCGTAGCGAGCATTGACTGGAGACTTACTTGCTTGGAGGCAACAAGACAGGTCACTGTCAAGGGTTGGTTCAAGTTGCTGAGTGACCCTGCCAAAGAAGGACGATTTGAACTTGGGGGCTTTACTTTATAGTCCCCAGGGGCTTCCCGCCCTTCGGGGCGGACCCCGTACCTGGTTCCAAGTGATTGGACTACTTTCCGATCACTTGAATCGATTTCTCCAATGCTGGAACGGGTCCCTGATCGCTGGGCGGTCCCTAAGTGTCCGTTGGCCTTCCTTTGTCTTGGCTCCTGCTGGCGCTGAGGAGTCTGGCTTGGCTTTGTTTACCTTAACTGTTGCCATTGTGCCTGGGAATCGCACATTACTATGTAGATGACTGCTACATTACTATGCAGATGGCTGCTGGTTTCAGTGCTGACGGGTTGTTTTGCAGGTTCCAATTTACATGATTTCTGTATTTGCTAGTCTTTGCCTGTGTTGGTTGAATTTCCCTTCAGCCTTTGCGGGTCTCCATTTTAAGTCGGGAAGTGGCCAATTCAGGTGGCTACACAGCACGATCCAGAGAAGAGCTGATGGAGCCCAGACTGACAGTTACGTCAGGAATTTTTGACAGGCCAAGCTGGCAAACCTCAGCAAGGTTTGTGCGCAGGTTTGAGAAACCGGCTTGTGGACTGAAAGGAGAGGTTCAGGTTTGGGGGTGGGCATAAGGGTCCCCTCACAGGAGGACACCCAGTGAATGTTTCCAACCTTGTCTCCATTTCTCCTGCCTCACGTAAAATAGCTATGAAGGTGGAATGAGCACTGAAGTCTGCTACTTAAAGGCCTCACGAGTCCTCAGGGAGGGCGAGCTTACGACGATACACATTAGAAGCGCCAGTAGGCCAGTAGGCCTCTCAAGCCTGTTCCGGCATTCAGTAAGATCATAGCTCATTTGAATGTAACCTCAACCCAACATTCCTGCTGACCCCCGATAACCTTTCACCCCTTTGTTAATCAAGAATCTATCTAGCTCTGCCTTAAAAATATTCAAAGATTCTGCTTCCATTGCCATTTAAGGAAGAGAGTTCCAGAGAGTCACGGCCCTCTGAGAGAAAAACATTTCACCTGATCTCTGTTTTAAATGAACAACCCCTTAATTTAATCACTGACCCCTAGTTCTAAATTCTCCTACAAGAGGAAATATCCTCTTCACGTCCACCTGTCAGAATCGTAAAGGTTTTGATCATGTCACCTCTTACTCTTGGAAACTCTAGTTTGATACAAACCTAGCTGGATACAAACCTAACCTCGTGAACTCAGGTCCCCAGATCATTGCCCTGGGTCTCTGGATTGTCCAGTGACAATGCCACCATGCCACTGTCTCCCCCTCAGTATATTTTGACAGGAACAATACAAAAGAAGTTTGTTATCTAAATGGTGAAAGATTGAATAACTCTGAGAAGCAGAGGGATCTGGGTGTCCGGGTGTATGAATCAAAAAGGCCAGTGCACAGGTACAGCAGTAACTAGGAAGGCTAATAGAATGTTATTGATTATTGTGAACAGAATCGATTACAGAAGTAGGGAGGTCATGGGCGGGATTCTCTGTCTCTGAGACGAGGACACCACGGAGAATTCATGGACGTTTACCACAGAAAAACTGCCCCTGCACCTGGACCGATTCTGCTACCGCTGAGGGGCTAGCACCGGTGCCACATGGAACACACTCGATTCCACTGATAAAAGGTGTGGCATACGTCCGTGATCGACACTCGGGAGGCTGACAAGCTACAGCCGCACATACACAATACACTCCCTACACATACTTATCCCAGCCAAAATGGTGGCACTGGTTGTGTGGAGCTCGCCCATACAGCTGATGGGTCGTCTGGAGCCAGAGGGCATCCAGTGGGGTATCCTGGGGGGAAACCTATATGACCCGTGGTACCAGGTTCAAAGTGGGCTGTTAGCGGTGTGCGTAGCTGCATGGCTGCCTTGCCAGCTGTGGCAATTGTGCTCCATGTCTGTCCACCCTGATCCCACAGCCCACCTCCTGGCCATCCCCACTACTCCCCCCAGCCCTGGCAGAAGCCACCCGGCCAGCGGCACAACTGTCAGCACACTATGGCCATGTTGGACACTTTCCGTACTCCCTCTCTCTCTCCCTCAGCAGCCGCCAAGCCAGTTTCACAAGTGTCCCACGCCATTGAGAATTCGGCCCATTGGAGGCTGAGAATCGCGGAGGCCCTGGAGAGTACCGTGTCAGGCCCGCTGATGACATGCAAACGGTGCCTATTGTACGTGCGGAGTGAAACGCATTGACACCGTTTTCGAGGTAATGGAGAATCGTGATTTGGCGTCAAATTGGCGCCTGCTGCAATTTTGGCGTTGGAATGATTCTCCGTCGAATCACCTTTCCCGTTTTCGGCGTTGGCCAACGGAGAATCCCACCCTATGTTTCAGTTGTACAGGACATTGATGAGATCACATCTGGGGTACTGTGTACAGCACTGATCTCCTTATTTAAGGAAAGATGTAAATGTGTTCAGAGAAGGTTCACTAGACTAATACCAGGAATGGGAAGGTTGTCTTGGCGAAATTTGAATTCAATAAAAATCTGGAATTAAAAGTCTAACGATAACCATGATACATTACCAATTGTCGTTAAAAACCCATCTGGTTCACTAATATCCTTCAGGGAAGGAAATCTGCTGCCCTTACCTGGTCTGGCCTATATGTGACTCCAGACCCACAACAACGTAGTTTACTGTTAAGTGCTCTCTGTAATGGCTTTGCAAGTCACTCAGTTCAAGGGGAAATTATGGATGGGCAATAAACGCTGGCTCAGCCAGCAACGCCCACATCCCTTGAATAATGTTTTTTTCCCCAATCGAGACCACACTCTTTGTTTTTCCATTGCAATCATTCTTGCCTCCTCGATTTTGTTGACACTACAATTGTCATGGCTCTTCTAAACTTGACCTGGGGCTGGTTTAGCACACTGGGCTAAATAGCTGGCTTTTAAAGCAGACCAAGGCAGGCCAGCAGCACAGTTCAATTCCCGTACCAGCCTCCCTGAACAGGCGCCAGAATGTGGTGACTAGGGGCTTTTCACAGTAACTTCATTTGAAGCTTACCTGTGGCAATAAGCGGTTTTCATTTCATTTCATTTCCCTTCCCTATTAAATGCATTCTTCTACACTCTGCCCTCCTCCATTAATCTTCACAATGTTGGAGACAAGTGCAGCACTCTCATTTAACATATTGATTTTTGTCATGCCCACCATTGCCTTGGAGGAGCACAAAAAAGAAAATTGGACAAGAAGAATCGCTCAGCCATAACAGCTAGCCTGATTTTTCCCCTGCTGATTTATGGCTAGGCAGTGACCCCCAAACATTTGTCTTCTCTTTCTACCTTCCTCTCGGGCAAAACTTAATGTCCTGACAGGAAAGATGACAATACGACCAATTGATTCCAAGGCCTCAACACTGCAAAAATCTTCACTCCCTTCAGTTTGTACAGACTTCCAAATAAGAGATTTGGCACCATCTAATCTGTATATCTTTAATGGTCCCATATTCTTGCCAGTACAATGACCCTTAACCATGGAATTTGTTTCTTCAAAACTCAACTGAGGACAATGTTCTATTTTTAGCACATTGGCTAAGACGTTCCTGTCAATGTTATTTTAGCAACATTTTAGCCCCAGTTTAAATGGATCAATGACTTTAAAATGGTATAAGAAAGACATCAGTGGACATTGAGACATTACCCTGTGCATTACTAAGAGCATACAAGGGAAACTGAAGCTCAGCTTGACTAATAGACGCTCCTCTACATTAAAGGTGGCATCAGATGTGCCGTCTTGGAGGCATCTGCCACAACCAACTTGAACAGGGTTGAATCCTTTCTAAATGAGCCAAACCCCTTCCAATCATGTTGCCAATTGCCGCTTTCAGTAATTTCACCGCAACCAGATCACTTTGGATCACCTGCTAATCCAGAAAGAGTTTTTTTCTGTCTTCTTATGTAACACAAAGTGTTCTGAGGAAATGTAATCCTTCAGGCTTTGCTGAAAATACACATTTAGGAGCAGAATATAATGGGAGCGCTTATCAGCAAAAGAACATTCGCAAGTAAATGAAACCAGCCAAAGAGATACAAAAACCTCGACATCTACACCCTTTGTGGTTTATTGCAGACTGTCTGGAAAAAGCGCTGCTTGTTTGTTAAGAAACAGTAAAGCTGGGATCAAGAGCTGAATGTGGATGGTGGGAAACGAAAGTGACATGTCTGTTTGCCTCTGTGGGCTGAGGACTCTCTTTGTTTTCAAGGTCAGGGAATTGTGCTCCAGTGAAGGCAGAGTGCAGAAGCCCAAAGAAAGTTTCTGCCCTCGGGCTGGTCTGACTGCCCAGCCGAGCTCCTGGAGCCCACCTTCAATATTCATCAGGCCGCAGAGCCATAAACATCTCTCAGTTCCGGGGCATCCCTGAGGCAGGTGGACACTGTACCCCCACAAACGAGGATCAAAATGGAAAGCCCAATCCATTATATCAGTTATTAAAAGAAACTGCATTCAGATTTTGAAAACGTTGAAGCCGTATTGAAAATATCATCAGATAGGGGTGGATCTTTATTAGGAATTTTCTATAGGCCCCCAAACAGTAACAGAGATGTGGAGGAAAAGATTGCAATGCAGATTTTGGGTAGGTGCAGTAGTCACAGGGTAGTTAACATGGGTGACTTTAACTTTCCAAATATTGATTGGAACCACTATAATTCGAATAGTTTGGATGGGGCTGTTTTTATCCAGTGTGTGCAGGAGGGTTTCCTCACACAATATGTGGATAGACCAACAAGAGGCGGGGCCACATTGGATTTGGTACTGGGTAATGAACCGGGTCAAGTATTAGATTTGGTTGTAGGAGAGCACTTTGGAGATAGTGACCACAATTCAGTGACTTTCACTATAGCAATGGAGAGGGACAGGAACATACGACAGGGCAAGGTTTATAACTGGGGGAAGGGTAATTACGATGCGATTAGGCAAGAATTGGGGAGCATAAGATGGAAACAGGAACTGTCAGGGATAGGCATAATTGAGATGTGGAGCTTGTTCAAGGAGCAAATACTGCCTGTCTTTGATATGTATGTCCCTGTCAGGCAGGGAGGAAATAGTCGAGTGAGGGAACCATGGTTTACAAAAGAGGTTGAAGGTCTTGTCAAGAGGAAGAAGGGGGCTTATGTAAGGATGAGAAAACAAGGTTCAGTTAGGGCACTTGAGGGATACAAGATAACTAGGAAGGAGCTCAAGAAAGGGCTTCGGAGAGCTAGGAGGGGGCATGAGAAGTCCTTGGCGGATAGGATCAAGGAAAACCCCAAGGCTTTTTACACTTATGTGAGGAATAAAAGAATGAGCAAGGTGAAGTTAGGGCCGGTCAAGGACAGTAGTGGAAACGTGTGCATGGAGTCTGAAGATATAGGAGATATCTATAAATGAATACTCTTCTTCAGTGTTCACAAAGGAGAGGGGCCATGTTGTTGAGGAGGATAGTGCGATACAGGCTGGTAGGCTGGAGGAGGTAGATATTTGGAAGGAAGATGTGTTAGAAATTTTGAGAAGCCTGAGGATAGATAAGTGCCCTGGGCCAGATGGGATATATCCTAGGATTCTTTAGGAGGCGAGGGATGAGATTGCAGAGCCTTTGGCTTTGATCTTTATGTCCTCACTGTTTACAGGAATAGTGCCAGAAGACTGGAGAGAGGCGAATGTTGTCCCCTTGTTCAAGAAAGGGAATAGGTATAACCCTGGCAATTATAGGCCGGTTAGTCTCACTTCGGTCATAGGTAAATTATTGGAAAGGGTCCTGAGGGATAGGATTTATGATCATTTGGAAAGATACAGCTTAATACAGGATAGTCAGCACAGATTTGTGAGGGGTAAGTCTTGCCTCACAAGTTTGATTGTATTCTTTGAGGAGATAACTAAGCACCTAGATGAAGGTCGAGCAGTTGATGTCATACACATGGATTTTAGTAAGGCGTTTGATAAAGTGCCCCATGGTCGGCTCATGCAGAAAGTAAGGAGGCATGGCATAGAGGGAAATTTGGCCGATTGGATCAGTAACTGGCTATCATATAGAAGACAGACAGGTGGTGGTAGATAATAAATTTTCATCCTGGAGCCCAGTCACCAGCGGTGTACCACAGGGATCAGTGCTGGTGCCTCTGCTATTTGTGATTTTTACCAATGACTTGGATGATGGAGTTGATGGTTGGGTTCGTAAATTTGCAGATGACACCAAGATTGGTGGAGTAGTGGATAATGTGGAGGGCTGTTGTAGGCTGCAAAGAGCCATTGATAGGATGTAGAGCTGGGCTGAAAAGTGGCAGATGGAGTTTAACCCTGATAAGTGTGAGGTGATTCATTTTGGTCGGACAGATTTGAATGCGGATTACAGGGTTAACGGCAGGGTTCTGAAGAATGTGGAGGAGCAGAGAGATCTCGGAGTTGATGTCCATAGGTCTCTGAAAGTTGCCACCCAAGTGGATAGAGCCGTGAAGAAAGCCTATAGTGTGTTAGCATTTATTGACAGGGGGATTGAGTTTAAGAGCCGCGAGCATATGCTGCAACTGTACAAGATCTTGGTTAGACCACATTTGGAGTATTGTGTGCAGTTCTGGTCACCTCATTATAGGAAAGATGTGGAAGCATTGGAAAGGGTGCAAAGGAGATTTACCAGGATGCTGCCTGGATTGGAGGGTAGGTCTTATGAGGAAAGGTTGAGGGAGCTAGGGCTTTTCTTATTGGAGCGAAGGAGAATGAGAGGTGACTTAATTGAGGTGTATAAGATAATGAGAGGGATAGATAGAGTGGACGTTCAGCGACTTTTTCCTCGGGTGGATGTAGCTGTTACAAGGGGGAATAACTATAAGGTTCATGGTGGAAGATATAGGAGGGATGTCAGAGGTACATTCTTTACTCAGAGAGTGGTTGGGGCGTGGAACGCACTCCCAGCTATGGTAGTGGAGTCGGACACTTTAGGAACTTTCAAGCGGTTATTGGATAGGCATATGGAGTGCACTAGAATGATTGGGAGTAGGTTGATTATATACTAGTACATCTAGCTCCCTCTAGTGGTTGATTTAGACATTTCATTAACCCTTGCAGTTCTTACATTTATGATAATGTCACAGTGTAGTTCAAGTTGGCATTTTGTGGGGTTGGCATAGTTTTCTGTAGAACGGACCAATGTCTGTTCTTCACCTTAATGATGTTGGTATCGGCATGTCACAAATTAAAACCAGGGATGATGGTTCGCACCAATTCCTCTCAAACTTGACAAGTTCTCTGGCCTCCTGCTTCTCTATTGGCTCGCCAAGTTTAGCCACGGGCACAGTTTCGATCCCAGTCTGCTCTGTTAGGACTGCAGCATTTGCCCTCTGCACCCTTTGTAGAAAAGAAAAATAGGGGGCAATTCCTGTTTCTGACTGAGATTCAATGACACAGGCAGAAAGTAAGCAGGTATTCTTGAAAGGATGACTGAAGCAGATTCAATAGCAGATTTCAAAATAGAATTGGATAAATACATAAAGGGAAAAAATTACTGTACTACCTGGAAAGTACAGGTCGTGGAATAATTGGAAAGCTTTTTCATAAAGGACATGAAGAAGCTCTCTTGAAATCCTAGTAACATTCACTGTTTACACCATCGGCCAATGTAGCAAAAGATAACTAGAGACAATTAATACCATAACTAGAGGCCGTCGATGTATAATAGTCACCAAAGAAATCCAATGGAGAATTCTAGAAGAAGCTTCTTTATCCAAAGAGTTGTGAAAATGTGGAACTCACTTCCAAAGGGATTAGTTGAAGTGAATAGTAGGGATGCATTTAAGGTCAAACTAGACACGCATATGAGGAAGGAGGAAATAAAATGTACATGAAGAAAGATGAGAGATGGCTCGAGAGGTTGGGGGGGGGGGGGGGGGGGGGCAGTGGCGTAGTGGTATGTCGCTGACTAGTAATCCAGACACCCAGAGTAGTCCTGCCAAGGCAGATGGTGAAATTTGAATTCAATAATAAAATCTGGAATTTAAAGTCTAGGGATGACCATGTAACCATCGTCGATTGTCGTAAAACCCCATCTGGTTCAACAATGTCCTTAAGGCAAGGTAATCTGTCGTCCTTACCTGGTCTGGCCTACATGTGACTCCAGATCCACAGCAGTACGGTTGACACATCCTCAAGGATGTGCAATAAATGCTTGCCCAGCCAGCAATGCCCAAATCCCATGAACGAATTAAAAAAAATATGGACTGGATGGGCCAAATGACCTGTTTCTGTGTGGGTGCGCAATGCATGTAACCCTTCCCTGTGGATGAATTTCTAGGGACTTAACCCTCTGCAAGATATCAATGGTTTCAGGAGCAGAGGGAAAGTAATTGGAAAGACAAACCAAAAAGTTAATTGATTTCTAAATGCAGAGGTATGACGAACTGAAGAGACAGCCATATCATACATTGGTCCAACATCCAGAAAGGCAACTTAAACCAATACAAAGAATATTTTCTTCTTCTTCACAGGGATCTGCACAATGGCATGGGCAACAAGTAGGCACAAACAAGCAAAAGCACATTATTTTTCTTTATTCATTCATGAGGTGTGGACATATTGCTGGCTAGGCCAGAATCTATTACCCATCATTCATTGTCCAGAAGGCATTTAAGAGTCAACCACATTGCTGCGGGTCTGGGGTTGTTGCTAACTTTTGGTTGGTTCTTAGTCTGGCTCTAATTAATCACGTTGCTCAAGAGTCGCCAGGTATCTTTCGACACCGCCACAAGGTTCAGAACTGAATACTGATCAATGACCCGATACACCAGTTAGTAAGTTCAAAAGCAATTCTCATTTATTTACACACAGTCAAATTTACTCATGCATAAACTCTACAAACTAAACTACCACTATTACTAAAGCCTATACTTAGCTTCGGGCGCCCACTCAGTCAGAGGAACAATGGCCGTTGCTCGGTTCTGAGGCTGCTGGGTTGAGCTGTTTACAGGGTAGCAACTAGGAGCGTCTATTTCGTAGCGTGCATTGACTTGGGACTTACTTCGTCTGATGCAGCTGCTAGGCAGGTCTCTCTCTTCGGTGAGAGCCAAAGCCAAAAGAGGAAGATTCTCCCTTGGGTGATACCTCTTATTCTGCAAAGGGCTTCGTGCTCCTTTGGGTGGGCCTTGAACTTGGCTTCAACTAATTGGGTCTTTCCCAATCATCTGTATCGATTTTCCTCCAATAGAGGGGTGGTTCCCTGATCGCTGGGCGTGTCCTGGTGACAGTCAGTTTGCTTTGTCTTAACTTCTTCTGGCGCCGGGGAGTCTGTCCTAACATTGTGTATCTAAATGTTTCCCTTTTGTCCCCGGAGATGGCTCATTAGTATGTAAATCGTTTGGTAGTTTCTGTCCTGTCTGAGCGTTTAAGGTTCTAATCAACAGACAAAGCTTGCACTTGCTTGTTTCTTAGCATTGTCCAATTTTCCTGGCATTCTTTGCGGGTGTCCATTTTCTAATCGGGACGTGGCCATCCCAGATGGCTACAGGGTCACATGTAGGCCAGACCAGGTAAGGACAGATGGGTTTTTACGAGAATCAGCAATGGGTTTGTGGTCATCATTAGACTTTCTAATTCCAGATTTTTATTGAATTCAAATTTCACCATCTGCTGTGGTGAGATCATACCTTCCCAGAGCATTACCCTGGGTCTCTGGATTACTAGTCCAGTGACAATACCACTATGCTACCGCCTACCCCACCTTTATCCAAAATAATCCACGCAGCTAATAATATTGGCAATGGCCAGGGAAGGTATTTTTTTAAATTTCGAACTTTTCCAATTAAGGAGCAATTTACCGTGGCCAATCCACCTACCGTGCACATCTTGGGTAGTGAGGGTGAGACCTACGCAGACACGAGGAGAGTGTGCACACTCCACATGGATAGTGACCCGGGGCTGGGATTGAACCCGGGTCTTTGGCGCCGTGAGGCAGCGGCGCTAACCACTGCACCACCATGCCGCCCATGAAGGCATTACTAATGAGAATACTCAGGTCCTTTATTGCTGCATAGGACTGTGTCAATGTTCTGACACATGACCTTACCTCCTACCTCCTCTGGCGTATCACCATCACAGATCCAGTTATTCCATCCTCCTTAGCTCTAACTGAGCACACAAACACACTTACTGTTACTCTGCTGCATCAGCTTTTGAGAAAAGCAACAGTTGTACGGTAAGTCTACAATAGCGTATGCTACAGTCACTGTATCTCTCGCACCATACTTCAACAGAATACTAGCCAAAAGCAGCAACTCATTTCTTCCATTAACGAAATGAATTGCATAGCAGGGCATTGCATACCAGCCTTACAGCTCAGCAAGGAAGTAAAATATCACAGACTGTGGGATTTTATAACCTGTCTCCAGATGGTGGAAGATTACTGCAAATGACACGAACAACATGATATTCCAAAAATATGTAACCAAACAGAGACTACCTATCGGAGGCAATCTAACAAAGGGTAGCTTAATGTTAGGTGTACCTTTAGCATCAAAGCAGAAATGAAGATTAGTGACCGAATCAGATCAATACAGCAAAAGCTGGAAAATTAAAATAGCATCCTGGCTTATCAGTTAAATATTTTTGTGAACTGGTATTTAATTTGCACCTCGCTGATAAAAAAAAAGGTTTTACATCGATTCAAATCCAATGCTCGCTGTGAAATTGAAGCTAAGAAACAGATTATCCAACTTTAATCCCTGACCTCTGCTGAGTTTAAAGATTTCATGCAGACACCTCTGGGTTAGGAATGTGAAAATCATCTGGCAAACCCGGTTAGAATGGGGATATATGAAGATATAATAATGATCACTGGTTTGTTACTGCAGGTTACTTCTGAAATCTGTCAAAATGTCCATCCATGAGCCTCTTAAAATGTATAATATTCCCCCATTGCCTCTCTGAGTAGATCATTTCTTATTTACAACCCATCAAATTAATCTTAACTTTATAAATCATAATTTCTTGAGTAAGTTCATGCCCCCATACTTACCTTAATATTGCACACTATACTTGGATTCAGTTTAAGGATGCTAAATAAGCCAATTTTGGATCCAACTTTTCCTAATGTAACTATCGAAAGCACTGTAAATCGTTCCTCATAGTTGGTGCTATATATTGATGCTTTATCTGTAAGTAGCTAGGAACCAATGTGTAAGTCATGTGCTAGCGTTCCGGGGGACCAAATTTACACAATCTTGAAATGTGATTGTTAATATCATCTGGGAGTCAAGAGACAGCGAGATCTCAGGGCAGTTAGCTTCAAGTGTATCAGGTGGGTTGCCTTCACTGTACTTTCTATAAAGATATCTCCCCATAACTGTGCAGATCACACAACCTGGGGACAGGATTCGGATTGGTCGTGCCACCATCTCAGTGTCAAACATCATGTCAGCAGTCTATCAAGAATTTTGTCTTTGGACCACTTACGTGTACATCACAGAATCACAGGATTGTTACTGTGCACAAGGAGGCCATTCGGCTCAACGTGTCTGCACCGACTCTCCAGGTGAGCATCATGATTCCGTACCATTCTCCCACCTTTCCCCGGTCTCCCCGCACATTGTTTCAGTTCAAATAGTCATCTGATGCCCTTTTGAAATCCTCAATTGAACCTGCCTCAACTGCGCTTCCAGGCTGAGCATTCCAGGCCCAAACCACTTGTGTGAAAACGTCTTTTCTCACATCACGGGCGGGATTCTCCGACCCCCCGCCGGGTCGGAGAATCACCGGGGGCTGGCGTGAATCCCGCCCCCGCCGGTTGCCAGATTCTCCGGCACCAGAGATTCGACGGGGGCGGGAATCGCGCCGCGCCGGTTGGCGGGTCCCCCCCGGCGATTCTCCGGCCCGGATGGGCCGAAGTCCCGCTGCTAGAATGCCTGTCCCGCTGGCGTGGATTAAACCACCTCTATTACCGGCGGGACAAGGCGGCGCGGGCGGGCTCCGGGGGTCCTGGGGGGGGCGCGGGGCGATCTGGCCCCAGGGGGGTGCCCCCACGGTGGCCTGTCCCGCGATCGGGACCCAACGATCCGCGGGCGGGCCTGTGCCGTGGGGGCACTCTTTTCCTTCCGCCTTCGCCACGGTCTCCACCATGGCGGAGGCGGAAGAGACCCCCTCCACTGCGCATGCGCGGGGATGCCGTGAGCGGCCGCTGACACACCCGCGCATGCGCCGCCCGGAGTTGTCATTTCCGCGCCAGCTGGCGGGGCGGAAATCAGTCCGGCGCGGGTCTAGCCCCTCAACGTTAGTACTCGGCCGCTCAAGATGCGGAGGATTCCGCACCCTTGGGGCGGCGCGATGCCGGACTGATTTGCGCCGTTTTTGGCGCCGGTCGGCGGACATCGCGCCGATTACAGAGAATTTCGTCCCACATTTGCTTTTTTGCAAATCACTTAAAATCTGTGCCCTCACGTTCACAGTCCTTATACGGGCGGAAATGGTTCTCCCTGGCTACTCTGGACAATCCCCTTATGATTTTAAATATCTCTATCAAATCTTTAACCTTCTTCTCTCTAAGAAGAACAGTTCCAACCTCTCCAATCTATCCCCTTACTGGAGCATGCTGGACCAAACAAAAATTTTCATGATAAAAGTGTTTCCAACCATTTGCTTCGATATCAGATTACTGATACCAACAGGTTTACGATCCCCCTGGGAGTGCAAAGCGGTAAGCAATTCAGTGTTTCATGGAATATGAAGGATTCCCAGAGAATCCCGCTGTCGGGCTGCCATTTTGAGTGGATGGCCTGATAGTGAGGTCCCAGGGCCGGTCACCCCCCCCACCCCGCGGTCACCCCCCCCCCACCGGCCATCCGCACTTCAAATCAACGGCCTTGACCCTCCCCCCGCCCATCCCACACCACCCCCTCCCCCACCCCCCGCACTGCACAGCAGTCCCCCCACCCTGGGATTGTCTGGGTGACCACCTCCCTCTCCTAAGTATGGGGATGACCCATCCCGCCCATCCCAGATTCCCTGTAATAGGGAGACCCCAAAAGGACCCCTGCGATAGGGAGACACCCCCACAGGGACACTTGTAATAGGAAGACCCCAAAGGGGGCCCTGTGATAGGGAGACACCCACAGGGACCCCTGTGATAGGGAAACCCTCCACAGGGACCTTGTAACAGGAAGAGCCCCCCATAGGGACCCACTGTCTAAAGGGACCCCTCCACAGACACCTCCGCACACAGACCCCACCCTCCCCAACCAGAGATGAGGTGCGTCATTCTCCAACCCCCCGCCGGGTCAGAGAATGGCCGTTGGCCGCCGTGAATCCCGCCCCCGCCCCCGCCGAAGTCTCCGGTACCGGAGATTGGGCGGGGGCGGGAATCGGGCTGCGCCAGTTGGCGGGACCCCCCGCTCAACTCTCCGACCTGGATGGGCCGAAGTCCCACCCAGAAATTGCCTGTCCCGCCGGCGTAAATCAAAGCTGGTATTTACCGGCGGGACCAGGCGGCGTGGGTGGGCTCCGGGGTCCTGGGGGGGGCGCGGGGCGATCTGACCCCGGGGGGTGCCCCCACGGTGGCCTGGCCTGCGACCGGGGCCCACCGATCCGCGGGCAGGCCTGTGCCGTGGGGGCACTCTTTCCCTTCCGCCTCCGCCACGGCCTCCACCGTGGCGGAGGCGGAAGAGACTCTCCCCACTGCGCATGCGCGGGAAACTGTCGGCGGCCGCTGACGCTCCCGCGCATGCGCCGCATTTCCGCGCCAGCTGGCGGGGAAACAAACGCCATTTCCGCCAGCTGGCGGGGTGGAAATCCCTCCGGCGCCGGCCTAGTCCCTCAATGTCGGGGCTCGGCCCCCAAAGATGCGGAGCATTCCGCACCTTTGGGGAGGCGCGATGCCCGTCTGATTGGCGCCGTTTTTGGCGCCAGTCGGCGGACATCGCGCCGTTGGGGGAGAATGTCGCCCGAGATCCCTGTCTGGAAGTTAGAGAGCTGTCCAAGGACGCATTACAGCTGGAATACTTACCTTGCAGCACCATGTGTCCATTCCTCGAAGGAGAGCTGCTGTGATCTGTGTCTGGTTTCCACAGATCCATTAGTTGGAAGCCATTCATAGCTTTCTATCAGTGGTATGTGTTTAACCATCTGCAGCTTTGATTCATTCATCTCCCTTCACGGTTCAATAGCCTAAGTGGTGAAACCCCAATGTTTGTAAACATTGACACATCAAAAAGAGGTATGTGCATTTCAAGCACCAAATGCATCCCAATCACTCAAACGTGTGATTTCACTGCACTTATCTCTTTGAGGTGGTCAATTTCTTTACATGCATTTATTTACATTTGATTTTTGGGGGGACGGCACGGTGGCACAGTGGTTAGCACTGCTGCCTCATAGTGCCAGGGACACGGGTTCAATCTCGGCCTCGGATGACTGTCTGCGTAGAGTTTGCACTTTCTCCCCATGTCTGCAGGGGTTTCCTCCGGGTGCTCCAGTTTCCTCCCACAGTCCAAAGATGTGCACGTTAGGTGGATTGGCCATGCCTATAATTGCCCCTTAATATCCAAAAGGTGAGGTGCAGTTACAGGGACAGGACGGGAGTGGACCTGAGTAAGGCGCTCTTTCAGAAAGTCGCTGCAGACTCGATGCGTTGAATGGCCTCCTGTTGCACTGTAGGGATTCTATGGATCACAAAAATACTTCATTAGCTGCAAAGTCATGGAGGTCATGAAAGGTACAAGTCTTTTTCTTACTTCTTATGCGCACCCAGCCTATTTTCACATCCCACATGGCCAGAATACTGGAGAGCTGCCAAAGTCGGTCAAGCCATTCCCTGCCATAAGTCAGCACCTTCAGGAGAGAAATGAAGAAAACAACTTGGAAAAGGTTGCCAAATCTGTATAGAATAAATTTAAACAGGGCACTTTCCTGCTTAACACACAAAAACAGACAAGTATAGTTAATTTAATAAACGGAGGCTAACTCAGGATCAAAATTTTATTTCTGCGCTGTGCTCCAATTTATTACTCCCCAAAGTTAGAATAATTGTGACATTTATTTCATGCCACTATTATAGGTTTTAAGTGACAATCTATAAAGGGAAATATAATAATGAACCTATTCTGCAATTCTAAGTTCGTTCATTATAAATAAATGTCTAGATTATATATCCCAGCTACAGTAGCATTAGAGTGCTCCTTGTTCTATATTTAAAGCTCTAATTAATGTAATATGGGTACAAGAAGATTAGCATAATTTATTCAAATACCAGATCACAACCTTGTAATCCAACTTTCACATTTAATAGAGTTGCACCTTTAAGAGGTGCTGTTTTTAGCAGAAAGCATCTGATGAACTGTTTTTTGGGGTTGTTGAAAATTAAGTGTGATGGCACAGTTACCATTTGTACTCGACAACATTCAGACAAGAGTGACATCCAGTTGTATGAGAGCTCTGCTTCCAGGCAACCACGATGAAGGCTGCTAAAGATTTATAAGTGACGCAGGTCCTGTGAACATTGGTGAGACCCAAGGCATGAGATTTTAAGTCTGAGACTTAAGAGCTGCCTTTTGTTTATGCTGGTAACATCAGAGGTAGAGCTCAGAAAGGAAACATGCTGTCAAAGCATTTCGCCTTGCACTCATGAAATGAAAATCGCTTATTGTCACAAGTAGGCTTCAAATTAAGTTGCTGTGAAAAGCCCCTAGTCGCCACATTCCGGTTCAGGGAGGCTAGTATAGGAATTGAACCGTGCTGCTGGCCTGCCTTGGTCTGCTTTAAAAGCCAGCGATTTAGCCCTGTGCTAAACCAGCCCCTGAGGACAGATTCACAAGAATACCAGAAAAAAATGGAATTCCTGCAAATCTGTCCTGCTGAATGCAAGGTGCAAAGCTTTGACAGCCTGTCTCTTTTTCAACAATACTCAAGCTCTGAACTACAGAACGACTATTGGAATATCAGAGGTATGGGCGAACCAGTACAAAAGATCGCTGAACTTCAAATGTAAATGAGTTATCCCCAAAAGCAAACGCGTTTTCCACAATCTTTTCCACTGTTCAAGATTCCATCTGCCCAAAGCTAACCCTATCCACTGGCCTTATCCCCAGGATAAAATTGCAAGATTTTGCTGATTGGGCTGGTTTGAAAAGGTTCTATAAATTGCACTCATCTTCTTCAGTACACAGGAACCCAAGGCATGTTTTTAAATGGTTTGCATATCAAAAATATTTAATTAATTAAGAAAATGACTGGTGTGCAACAATGGAACCATTAAGCGAATCAGTATAGATTTTTTTTATAAAGTGAATTTTAGCGATTTGTAAAGCAGATTATTAATGGCTCGAGGGTGTGCCTTCTCAATTTAAAACGTTTATATATGGTGATGGATCCATTTTGAGCTGAATTCACCTGGTCACCACTCTCAAATACATCAACAAATAAACTTTAATGCAAGAAAAAAAAAATTACACTCTGTTACACTTTCCTGATGGCACACGTTCAAGGACATTTTTCATTGTGGTTGTGCTAATGAGTTTTAATGGAATCTTGGATGGTAAGCTGGCCAATGCAACTTCAAGCGCATTTTGAGTGCAATTTCCCGATGGCATCTAGAGCGGAAACTCCAGCTCTTGATGTGTTAAATCTTGCAGCAGATCCGAACATGTAACACGCAGTAAGCTCTATTTGTTAGCAACACTGGAACAAAACAGCAAGGTGGTATTCTCTCATTGTCTATCGTCTTTGCTTTTAAATACTTTTGTCTAAATGAGCTATTTCATTGAATAAACTACTGAGTTGGCAAGATGTTCATTCCCTAACGGCTGTGAAGCATGAAATTCTTAAGGGATTCGAGGAGAATATTTCCCCGAGCTGGGAAGTCGAAAACTAGGGTGTACCAGTCTCAGATTAAGGGGTCATCCATTCAGGACTGAGATGAGGGGCAATTTCTTCACTCAAGGGGTTGTGAATCTTTGGAGCTGTCTACCCCAGAGGCTGTATATGTTCCATCATTGAGCATATTCAAGACAAGAGTTCAATATACTTTTGGACTCGAAAGCAATCAAGGGACTTGGGGATAGGATGGGAAGCTGGAGTTGAGGTACTTCAGCTATGTTCTTGTTAAAAGGCAGAGTGGGGACTTCCGGGTGCGGCGATGACCAGATAAGTCGCACGTTTCGGCAGCTCCCGGTGGAACGGACTTTTGGGCTCTTAAGAGCCCCAACGGCAATTTTAACGGCTAAAAGAACTGTGCGGTAAACCAGAAGGGAATCCCCCCTGGATACGGATGGAAAAAGGAGAGGAAAGTGGCCGGATTGCGGTGGATCCTTTAGAGCAGCGGCAAGGAAGGCAAGCAAAAACCAAGATGGCGTCGGAAGGTGGCAGTTTAATATCGGGCCCTGAACAACACGAGTTTTTGAAACGCTGCGTGGAAGAGCTTAAAAAGGAGATGAAGAAGGAGCTGTTGGCCCCGGTATTACAGGCGATCGAAGGGCTAAAGGATGAGCAAAAGACCCAGGAGCGGGAGCTTCGGGTCGTGAAGGCAAAGGCTGCCGAGAACGAGGACGATATACAGGGCCTGGTGGTGAAGACGGAGATGCATGAGGCACATCAGAAACGATGTGTGGAAAGGTTGGAGGTGCTGGAGAATAACGCGAGGAGGAATAATTTAAGGATTCTTGGTCTTCCTGAAGGTGCAGAAGGAGCAGACGTCGGGGCATATGTGAGCACGATGCTGCACTCGTTAATGGGAGCGGAGGCCCCGGCGGGTCCGCTGGAGGTGGAGGGAGCATACCGAGTGATGGCGCGAGGACCGAGAGCAGGAGAAATTCCTAGAGCCATAGTGGTGAGATTCCTCCGTTTTAAGGACAAAGAGATGGTCCTTAGATGGGCAAAGAAAACTCGGAGCAGTAGGTGGGAGAACGCGGTGATCCGCGTATATCAAGACTGGAGTGCAGAGGTGGCGAGAAGGAGGGCGAGCTTTAATCGGGCCAAGGCGGTGCTTCACAAAAAGAAGATAAAATTTGGAATGCTACAACCGGCAAGACTGTGGGTCACATATCAAGGGAGGCACCACTACTTTGAGACGGCGGATGAGGCGTGGACTTTTATTGTGGAAGAAAAACTGGAATAAGCGGGTTACTAAAAAAGAACGTTTGAAACAAAGTGGTGGGGCGAGTATGGGGGGCGAAGAGGGGGGAAAAAGGGGGGGAAAGATGAGTTTTATGTTATTAATCCTGCGATGCGGTAACTTTTCTCTCTTCCACAGGTGGTGGTGGAGGGAGGAAGGGAGGTGGAGGAGATGGGGCGTTGGCCATGGGGGGCGGGGCCAAAAGGGAAGCGCGGGCTTTGTCCCCGCGCTATGATAATCATGGCGGGAATAGGGAAGCAGGAAGGAGGGGGCGTCGCGCGGTGCGAGCCGAGGTCACGGGGTGAAGCCGAGGTCGGCCAGAGTTTGCTGACTTCTGGGAGCAACATGGGGGGTGTAACTACGCTAGTGGGGGATCTAGCGGGGGGGGTGGGAGGGGGGAGTTAATGGGTTGCTGCTGCTGGGGAGAGGGGGGAGCCGGAATGGGGTGGGGTGGGCGGGGGGGCGCCGCCTGTGGGGGACACAGCTGCGTGGGAACCGGGTGAGGAGCTGGCAAAAGGGGATGGCTAATCGACAAGGGGGGGGGGGTAAAAAGCCCCCCAACCCGGTTGATCACGTGGAATGTGAGAGGGCTGAACGGGCCGATAAAGAGGGCACGAGTACTCGCACACCTTAAGAAACTTAAGGCAGACGTGGTTATGTTACAAGAGACGCACTTGAAACTTATAGACCAGGTTAGACTACGCAAAGGATGGGTGGGGCAGATGTTTCATTCGCGGCTAGATGCGAAAAACAGGGGGGTGGCTATACTAGTGGGGAAGCGGGTTATGTTTGAGGCAAAGACCATAATGGCGGATAGCGGGGGCAGATACGTGATGGTGAGTGGCAAATTACAGGGGGAGGCGGTGGTCTTGGTAAACGTATATGCCCCAAACTGGGATGATGCCAATTTTATGAGGCGCATGCTAGGACGCATCCCGGACCTAGAGGTGGGAAAGTTGGTAATGGGGGGAGATTTTAACACGGTGCTGGAGCCAGGGCTGGACAGGTCGAGATCCAGGACTGGAAGGAGGCCGGCTGCAGCCAAGGTGCTTAAAGATTTTATGGAGCAGATGGGAGGAGTAGACCCGTGGAGATTTAGCAGACCTAGGAGTAAGGAGTTTTCGTTTTTCTCCTATGTCCACAAAGTTTATTCGCGAATAGACTTTTTTGTCTTGGGAAGGGCGTTGATCCCGAAGGTGAGGGGGACGGAGTATACGGCTATAGCCATTTTGGATCACGCTCCACATTGGGTAGACTTGGAGATAGGGGAGGAAACAGAAGGGCGTCCACCCTGGAGAATGGACATGGGACTAATGGCAGATGAAGGGGTGTGTCTAAGAGTGAGGGGGTGCATTGAAAAATACTTGGAACTCAATGATAATGGGGAGGTCCAGGTGGGAGTGGTCTGGGAGGCGCTGAAGGCAGTGGTTAGAGGGGAGCTGATATCAATAAGGGCACACAAAGGAAAGCAGGAGAGTAGGGAACGGGAGCGGTTGCTGCAAGAACTTCTGAGGGTGGACAGGCAATATGCGGAGGCACCGGATGAGGGACTGTACAGGGAAAGGCAAAGGTTACACGTAGAATTTGACTTGCTGACAACGTGTACTGCAGAAGCAAGTGGAGGAAGGCACAGGGTGTACAGTATGAGTATGGGGAGAAGGCGAGCAGGTTGCTGGCCCATCAATTGAGGAAAAGGGGAGCAGCGAGGGAAATAGGGGGAGTGAGGGATGAGGAAGGAGAGATAGAGCGGGGAGCGGAGAGAGTGAATGGAGTGTTCAAGGCATTCTATAAAAGATTATACGAAGCTCGGCCCCCGGATGGGAAGGAGAGAATGATGTGCTTCCTGGACCGGCTGGAATTTCCTAAGGTGGAGGAGCAGGAGAGGGTGGGACTGGGAGCACAGATCGAGATAGAGGAAGTAGTGAAAGGAATTAGGAGTATGCAGGCGGGGAAGGCTCCGGGACCGGATGGATTTCCAGTCGAATTTTATAGGAAATATGTGGACTTGCTTGCCCTGATACTGATGAGAACCTTTAATGAGGCGAAGGAAAGGGGACAGCTGCCCTCGACTATGTCGGAGGCAACGATATCGCTTCTCCTAAAGAAGGAAAAAGATCCGCTGCAATGCGGGTCCTATAGACCTATTTCCCTCCTAAATGTAGACGCTAAGATTCTGGCCAAGGTAATGGCAATGAGGATAGAGGATTGTGTCCCGGGGGTAGTCCATGAGGACCAAACTGGGTTTGTGAAGGGGAGACAGCTGAATACGAATATACGGAGGCTGCTAGGGGTAATGATGATGCCCCCACCAGAGGGGGAAGCGGAGATAGTGGTGGCGATGGGTGCCGAGAAAGCATTTGCTAGAGTGGAGTGGGATTATTTGTGGGAGGTGTTGAGGAGATTTGGCTTTGGAGATGAGTATATTAGATGGGTACAGCTGCTGTATAGGGCCCCGATGGTGAGCGTGGTCACGAATGGACGGGGGTCTGCGTATTTTCGGCTCCATAGAGGGACGAGGCAGGGATGTCCTCTGTTCCCATTATTGTTTGCACTGGCGATTGAGCCCCTGGCAATAGCATTGAGGGGTTCCAGGAAGTGGAGGGGAGTACTCAGGGGAGGAGAGGAACACCGGGTATCTCTTTACGCGGACGGTTTATTGGTGTATGTGGCGGACCCGGCGGAGGGGATGCCAGAGATAATGCGGATACTTGGGGAGTTTGGAGAATTTTCAGGATATAAGCTAAATATGGGGAAAAGTGAGCTGTTTGTGGTGCATCCAGGGTAGGAGAGCAGAGAAATAGAGGACTTACCGCTGAGGAAGGTAACAAGGGACTTTCGCTACTTGGGGATCCAGATAGCCAAGAATTGGCGTACATTGCATGGGTTAAACTTAACACGGTTGGTGGAACAGATGGAGGAGGACTTCAAGAGATGGGACATGGTATCCCTGTCACTGGCAGGGAGGGTACAAGCAGTTAAAATGGTGGTCCTCCCAAGATTCCTCTTTGTGTTTCAGTGCCTCCCGGTGGTGATCACGAAGGCTTTTTTCAAAAGGATTGAGAAGAGTATCATGAGTTTTGTGTGGGCCGGGAAGACCCCGAGAGTGAGGAAGGGATTTTTGCAGCGTAGTAGGGATAGGGGGGGGCTGGCGCTACCGAGCCTGAGTGATTACTACTGGGCCGCCAACATCTCAATGGTATGTAAGTGGATGGGAGAAGAGGAGGGAGCGGCGTGGAAGAGATTGGAGAAGGCGTCCTGTAGGGGGACTTGCCTACAAGCCATGGTGACGGCACCGTTGCCGTTCTCACCGAAGAAATACACCACAAGCCCGGTGGTGGTGGCTACTCTGAAAATTTGGGGGCAATGGAGACGGCATAGGGGAAAGACGGGAGCCTCGGTGTGGTCCCCGATAAGAAATAATCATAGGTTTGCTCCGGGGAGAATGGATGGGGGATTTGGAACATGGCAAAGAGCAGGAGTAACACAATTGAGAGATCTATTTGTAGATGGGACGTTTGCGAGTCTGGGAGCGCTGACGGAGAAATATGGGTTGCCTCAAGGGAATGCATTCCGGTATATGCAACTGAGGGCTTTTGCGAGGCAACAGGTGAGGGAATTTCCGCAGCTCCCGACGCAGGAGGTGCAGGACAGAGTGATCTCAAAGACATGGGTGGGGGACGGTAAGGTATCAGACATATATAGGGAAATGAGGGACGAGGGGGAGATTATGGTAGACGAGCTGAAAGGGAAATGGGAAGAAGAGCTGGGGGAGGAGATTGAGGAGGGGCTGTGGGCTGATGCCCTACGTAGGGTAAACCCATCGTCCTCGTGTGCCAGGCTAAGCCTGATACAATTCAAGGTGTTACACAGGGCGCATATGACTGGAGCACGGCTCAGTAAATTTTTTGGAGTAGAGGATAGGTGTGCGAGATGCTCGAGAAGCCCAGCGAATCACACCCACATGTTCTGGTCATGTCCGGCACTACAGGGGTTTTGGGTGGGGGTGACAAAGGTGCTTTCGAAGGTGGTGGGGGTCCAGGTCGAACAAGCTGGGGGTTGGCTATATTCGGGGTTGCAGAAGAGCCGGGAGTGCAGGAGGCGAAAGAGGCTGATGTTTTGGCCTTTGCGTCCCTAGGAGCCTGGCGCAGGATACTGTTGATGTGGAAGGAAGCCAAGCCCCCGGGTGTGGAGACCTGGATAAATGACATGGCAGGGTTTATAAAGCTGGAACGGATTAAGTTCGTCCTAAGGGGATCGGCTCAAGGGTTCACCAGGCGGTGGCAACCGTTCGTCGAATACCTCACAGAAAGATAGAGGGAATGGAAAAGAAGAAGACAGCAGCAGCAACCCGGGGGGGGGGGGGGGGGGGGGAGGGGGGGGAGGGGAGGGAGGGGAGGGGGAGGGGAGGGAGGGGAGGGGGAGGGGAGGGAGGGGAGGGGGAGGGGCCGGAGGGGGGGGAGAGGAACCAGAGGGATTCTCAGGGATGTTAATATATAAGTATATAAGTATAATATGTATATGTTGTTGTTATAGATAATTGTATATTGGACGGTTAAAACATATTTTTGGAGAATATTTATTTGGGACAAGGCAGTTGCCATTTAGTTTTGTTTTTGTTTTTGTTTATATATTATTTATTTCTTGTTTATAAAACTGGCCATTGTTATTTATATTGTGATATTACTGTGTAAAGGATACACAATGTACTGTGATGGTTGGCCAAAAATTTTCAATAAAATATTTTTTTTTTTAAAAAGGCAGAGTGGGCTCATAGCGTCACATAGCCTAATGCTATTTTTTTCTCTTAAATTCTTATGACCTAGGTATGGGAGATTAAAGTGTTTTCTCTTGCATTCTTCGAATTAGAGAGTACAATAGGAATGGAGTTCATGAAAGGAAATAATACAATCAATCATTTCAATACAGTGCTTTTACAAGCCTGTAGTGGACAGGGGAGAGATGGAAAAACTGAACTTCTTTCCTCTCACCAACCGTCCATTAGCAGAAGGTGTTTTGAATTGTTTTTCAAGTAGACTGTAGAGGGAGGATCCAGCAGCTTGCCTTTTACCTGCAGCAAGTTTATTCTACATACAGCACAGGAGAGATTCAAATTCCTGGTTTCCCCCACCCCAGCTGTGCCCATTTATGCTCTCTTGGAGGTTGAACCAATAACCATCACCTGTAAAAGCATGAACTTGCTGATACATTGACACGTTGACAGAGAGACAGTGACAAGGTCAACCCAGCGGCGAAGTAGTTCTGGGCCATAAGAGGATCGAAAAGGGAAAATGTTGATTTTCTTTTACTTTTCTTGTGGGGTTGTAAGGAGAGATTGTGATTTCCCCAGGCCCCACAAGGAATGGTTAGAAGTCCACTGTCACGGGCTTCCTGTTCCCCTCCCAGAAAAAAGATAAAAGGTAAAGTTGCCATAGTTCCAGGTGATTATAGGCTGCATTCCCCTTTGAGGGAGAGAGCTGACTAGTGGTGATTTAACCTGAGGGTCACCACACCTCAGGGCAGGGGCAAGGTTGAGAAGACGGACCATTCATAAATAACCTCAGCCAATACGGGAATTGAACCCTCACTGCTGGCTTTGCTCTGCATCACGAACCAGCTGTCTAGCCAAATGAGCTAAACCAGCCCCCTCTCCCAGTAACACCTGCGGGATAACCTTGGAAGGTGTAACCCACGACCGAGCTGAACTTGATGGGGGTGGTTTTCCGGCAATGAGTTGTTAATCAGAGCTATGATACCTCAAGCCGCATTTCTGGAGCAACAGCCTAGTTTCTAGTTTATACAATCCACCCAAAACTGGTCTGAAGTTAAAACCATGGCTTGTGATTCTTCCTCAACATTCTCTGAAACAAATCCAGCACGTTATATTTCTCTATAACCTTCAATCCCCTTCTCAACAGCTCCCTTTTATGGGTGTCAGCTGACCCCAAATAAAATAATTTATTGTGCAGTCGGTTCTATATTTCCACAATCCCAAGCGAACCTTTAACCTTGCTCTAAGCTGTGAATTTTTTATTGGTGTCCTCTCATCCGGTGCGTATTGTCCAAGTTAAACAGATTGTTCACTTTGACCTCATCAATAATTGTCATTTTCCTTTTGTTCATTTGTTGTGTGTACCAGCTTTCAAAAACGTGGAGAATTCTTTCCTTTGAAACAGGAATTTGAAACGCGTTTCAGGGACTTTAACGTGGTCAGTCAAATTATTTTGTTGCCGTTCATTTTGGGCACAAAGTCGGCTTTGTAATACTGGCACTGCTATCAGATAATGGCCCTCCTTACTCAGTTCGAATCTTTGATGCTTCCTATCCCTTTATTTAAACTGCACCTACCGTGTCCCCAGGAATCTCAGGCACTGCCACGTCAGAATTGATTTTATCCAGTTTAGCTGCTTAAAGTACACCCTTAGGCTGGATTCTCCGTCGGCAGGTGCGCGTAAGAAGAAAGAAAAAGACTTGTACCTTTCATGACCTCCATGACTTTGCAGCCAATAAAGTATTTTTGTGATCCATAGAATCCCTACAGTGCAGAAGGAGGCCATTCGACGCATCGAGTCTGCAGCGACTTTCTGAAAGAGCGCCTTACTCCTGGACTACATTGGCAAATGCACCAAACCTATTCTTAGTTTACCAGTCCTGTGCAAATCTATATTAAGCAAACAGAAATACAACAATGTTGACAACGCAGCTGTAGGGATGAGTACAAGCTTTGCTTGATTGACATTCCAATTGTAATAAGTTTTTCAATGCCGATATGTTCATTTACACAAGATGAAGGGGGTCTGAAGTTGATGAAGGATTTTGACATTGAGGCTATGAATGGCTATGATTAATTAATACTTCTAAGAGGTTGTAAACTAAGCAGTTTTTTGCAAAGTATCTTTTCAAAGCCTCTGTGCGCAATTCTCTGGAAAGATTTCCAAGTCTGGTAGCGAGCGGGAACTGCCACGAGCTTCCTGGCGTTCAGCCCATTAAGGCCAGCAACGCTATTCTACGTTAATTGATCCACCAAAATAGGCCCCATGGACTTCATGCCAAAAAATGAAGGCTCGCCAGCCGATTTGCCGGGACTCCGCTTGCCAGCCCACACTAACAAGGTCGAACAGCACTTAAACAGCACTCAGCTCACAGGCATGGCACTGAGACAACCAGCCCCCAAAGTTTGGAGATGCAGACCTGGGGAGGCTCCGAGATGCGGTGGAGGCCAGGAGGGATGTCCTGGTCCCCGAAGGTCCCAGAGAGTAAACCATAGGGCAGCCAGTGCCACCTGGGATTAAGTGGCAGCAGTCGTCACCTCGGGAAACGTGACCAGGAGTACTGGCCTCCAGTGCCGCAAGAAGGTCACCAACCTACACCTGGCAATATAGGTGAGTTGACCCCCCCCCGAAATCCCCCGCAGCATGAACTGTCCCCCAACCCTCCATTTTGCCCCCCCAACCCACCCTTCACACCCCTCCCTTCAATCATCCCCCTCTCCCTTAACCCCCTCCCTCCACCGCCGCTCACCACACTCCTCCCTTCACCTCAAGCCTAACTTTAAGCCACCCCCGCCTGCCAGTGAGCTGCACTCGTGGCTAACAATGCCCTCCCTGTGTCTTCGCAAGAGAAGGTCTCCCACAATCACCGGCAAAGGGCCCAGACTGGCGGAGGGGTGCCAGTACCAAGCTGACCGTGATGAGATGCTGCGTGACATGTTCCAGTCTTGGAAATGGCCAAGGTTCTGCGGAGTTTGTCCCAGTTGCTGAGGAGCATCGCCGAGGGTGTCGACTCCATGGTACTGACATTGGGGAAACATCAAGGCTGGCAGAGCCAGATGATGCAGGGGCAGCCGGGGCTCAGTCCAGCTGCCTCTCCATCCTGAGGTGAACCTCAGGGCCCAATCGGCACCAACTGTCAGGAGGGGGCGCTGGGTGGCAGCCCGGACCCATCCTATGGACCGAAGATGGTGGCCACCAGCTTCCCCAAGTTCCACCCCTCTGATGAGGCTGCGTCTCGCAGCCAGCACTCAGAACTGGGCGACAGAGCTGTGCTTGTGCCATCAACAAGTGCACCGGGGCCCTCTGGCTGCAGAGCCCCCAGAGAATGCCCGGTCCCCCGGGCCATCGAAGGCCACCAGACACGGTATGCAGCTGGCTGCCTCCACCTCTGATGTGCATCCTAGGGGATACACCAAACATAGCGGTAGAGCAAGGTAGGCCAAGCACATCGAGGATCACTGAGGGCGCAGGGGGCGAGGGTAGGTGGGGGGGGGGTAAAGAGTGGAGTGTGCATTGGGGGGGGAGGGAGCATTGTGGGTGGCTTGGGGGTGCAAGGGAGGGAGAGTTGGGATAGTGGGGTGGCACCATCGGGAGATTGGGACAGTGGTGTACACTTGTACGAGGAACATTTAAAAAGCCTCGCCACAACCAGTATGACGTCTCTGGCTCTTTGTTCCGCGATGATTGCCGACCACCAATCACATGACACATCCGCCAAGACTTGGGCACCCCCCCCCCCCCCCCCCACGAGGATCCATCTGGGATGTGTGAAGTGCCCACTTAACCATGATTGCCAATGTCCTATTAGCAATAGCCACACGCTTCCGCGGTTAGGAGGAATTATGTTCGCCAGGAAGGTGGGACAGACAGGCAGGAAGTAGGATTGCCTCCGGTATGGCCCAGGGGTTGGCATGTCAGACCCGCGCACGTCCGACCCCATGGCCCCCCCCGGAGAGCCCCACCCAGCCTAGATACCCCCAACCCCTCAACGGGGCTGAACCTCCCGGTTGCCTCCCCCCCCCAGCCCCCGCCGAGCATGCCCAGTGCCCTTCGGCTCACTGCCTGTGAGCGAAGATGGCTGCTCACCTCCTTGGCTGCCCGCAGCAGCCCATCCGCCAGGTTCACATTTTTCAACGGCGCCAGTGTGACGACTTGCTGAGGAGGCTGCTGAATGATGGGAGGCCGTTGGATATGGGGTGGCTCCTGTTAGGTGTATGGACATGGGGCTTATTTGGTGATAATTGGTTTCTCGCCACGCTATGAGCAATCCCGATCTCGCCTATGGGAGTGGTCTGGTTGCATCGTAAATGGTTTGCTGCCCAGCACGAGGCCTCATTTTCCACCTCTCCCACTGTTCACCGGCCTCGTTCCGCTCGAGCGAGAGTGCAACAAGGCTGGAGAATCACTGTTTATGTTGTCAATTTCAGGAGCAAATCAAAACTTGCCAGATTTGCCAATGGCTCATTGGTTCTGTACTGAGTGGATACTGGGTGAGTGAGTATAGAGAATGCATAGAGGGCACAGAAGAGTCATAGGGCAATGGATGGGACTTGGAGGATTCGGGAGGCATGGAAGCAGCATGGGGCCAATGGAAAGGGGATGGAAGGTATATGGGAGACAAGGAAGGAGTACGCTGTATATGAGGGTATGGGAACCGCATGGGAAATATTGAGGGGGTATGGGGGGAAGGGGGGTTAGGAATACAGGAATAGGAGTAGGCCAGTCAGTCACTGAGCCTGCTCCGCCATTCAATATGATCATGGCTGATCATCCAATTCAATGCCTTCTCCCTGCATTATCCCTATAGCCCTTTACACCATTGGCATTTAGAAATCTGTCGATCCATACTTTAAAATACTCAATGATTGAGCTTTCACAGCCCTCTGGGTTAGAAAGTTCCAAAGATCCTCAACCCTCTGAAAAAAATATTTCTCGTCACATTGTTCCTCCTTATTTCGCAATCGTGCCCCCTGATTCTAGAGTCTTTGACCAGCGGAAACATCTCACCTGCATCTACCCTTTAAATGTTTTGTCGGCTTCAAGGTGATCACCTCTCATTCTTCAAAACTCTCGAGAATAGAGGCCCAATTCCCCCAATCTCTCTCCTCAGGACAATCCCACTTCTCAGGACAATCCCGCCATTCCAGCAACCTTTGTTGGACTCTCTCTATGGCAGTGATATCCTTCCTAAGGTAAGAGGATCAAAACTGCACACAGTACGGCAGCGCGGTCTAACCGAGCTCCTATACAATTGGAGCAAGACCTCACTACTCCTGTACTCAAAATCTCTTGCAATAAAGTTCTACATACCAGTAACAGTCCTAATTGTCTGCTGCACCTTTTCATGTTAGCTTTCATTGACTTATTGACGAGGACACCCAGGTGCTTTTGTACATCTACTCTTTCCAATCTCTTTACCATTTATGAAATACATAAATTCCTCCTACCAAAGTGGATAACCTCACATGTCTCCACTTATATTCCATCTGCCATGTTCTTGCCCACTCGCCAAGTCCGACCAAATCACCTTGAAACTTCTTTGCCTCTATGGTACCCATCGAGACACAGCTTGTCAATGTGAGAATGACCCGTTTATTCCTACTGTTTTCTTTCTGTTTACCAATCCGTAATGCACGCCAGCATATTACCACCTAATTCATATGCTTTGATTTTGCTAACCAACCTCCTATGAGGGCCTTTATCAAGAGGTTCTGAAAATTCAAGTATGCTATATACACCGATTCCTCTTTATCAATTTTGTTAGCAACATCCTCAGAAATCTCCGACAGGTTTGTCAAACAAGATTTCCATTCATAAATCCATGCTGACTATGCCCAAACAGGTCATTATTATCCAAGTGTTCATTTAATGCATCCTTTGTAACAGATTCCAGCATTTTCCCTACTACTAATGAAAGACGAACAGTTCTGTGGTTCTATGTTTTCTCTCTCTCGCCCTTCTTAAATTGTGGAGCGACATTTGCCACCTTCCAATCTGCAGCAAACATTCAAAATTTTGGAAGGTGTTCGCCAAAGGATCCACAAGGCCCATAGCTACCCCTTTCGACTCTCTGGGATATGGGTCATCAGGTCCCAGCGTCTCATCGGTCTTCAGACCCCATAATTTCTCCAAAACAACCTTTTTACAAATACAACTTTCCTTCAATTCCTCATTCTGCCTAATCCTTGGGTCTTTATTCCTGGGAGATTTCTTGTATATTCCTCAATGAAGACAACAAAGTAATCATTTTGGGGGAGTTTGGGGATTTTTCAGGGTATAAATTGAACATGGGGAAAAGTGAGTTGTTCGTGGTGCATCCGGGGGAGCAGAGCAGAGAGATAGAGGATTTACCGTTGAGGAAGGTAACAAGGGACTTCCAGTACTTGGGGATCCAGATAGCCAAGAATTGGGGTACATTACACAGGCTTAATTTAACGCGGTTGGTGGAACAGATGGAGGAGGACTTTAAGAGATGGGACATGGTGTCCCTGTCACTGGCAGGTAGGGTGCAGGCGGTTAAAATGGTGGTCCTCCCGAGATTCCTTTTTGTGTTTCAGTGCCTCCCGGTGGTGGTCACGAAGACTTTTTTCAAAAGAATCGAGAAGAGTATTATGAGTTTTGTGTGGGCCGGGAAGACCCCGAGAGTGAGGAGGGGATTTTTGCAGCGTAGCAGGGACAGGGGGGGGTTGGCACATCCGAGCCTAAACGACTATTACTGGGCCGCCAATGTTTCAATGGTGTGTAAGTGGATGGGAGAAGGGGAGGGAGCGGCGTGGAAGAGATTGGAGAGGGCGTCCTGCAGGGGGACTAGCCTACAAGCAATGGTGACGGCACCATTGCCGTTCTCACCGAAGAAATACACCACAAGCCCGGTGGTGGTGGCTACATTGAAAATTTGGGGGCAGTGGAGACGGCATGGGGGAAAGACGGGAGCCTCGGTGCGGTCCCCGATAAGAAATAACCATAGGTTTGTTCCGGGGAGAATGGATGGGGGATTTGGAGCATGGCAAAGAGCTGGGGTAGTACAATTGAGAGATCTGTTCGTGGATGGGATGTTTGCGAGTCTGGGTGCGCTGACGGAAAAATATGGGTTGCCCCAAGGGAATGCATTCCAGTATATGCAACTGAGGGCTTTCGCGAGGCAACAGGTGAGGGAATTTCCGCAGCTCCCGACGCAGGAGGTGCAGGATAGAGTGATCTCAGAGACATGGGTGGGGGATGGTAAGGTGTTGGACATATATAGGGAAATGAGGGACGAGGGGGAGATCATGGTAGATGAGCTGAAAGGGAAATGGGAAGAAGAGCTGGGGGAGGAGATTGAGGAAGGACTGTGGGCTGACGCCCTACGTAGGGTAAACTCATCGCCCTCGTGTGCCAGGCTAAGCCTGATACAATTGAAGGTTCTACACAGGGCGCATTTGACTGGAGCACGGCTCAGTGGATTTTTTGGGGTAGAGGATAGGTGTGGGAGATGCTCGAGAAGCCCAGCGAATCACACCCACATGTTCTGGTCATGCCCGGCACTACAGGGGTTCTGGGTGGGGGTGGCAAAGGTGCTTTCGAAGGTGGTGGGGGTCCGGGTCGAACCAAGCTGGGGTTGGCTATATTTGGGGTTGCAGAAGAGCCGGGAGTGCAGGAGGCGAGAGAGGCTGATGTTTTAGCCTTTGCGTCCCTAGTAGCCCGGCGCAGGATATTGTTAATGTGGAAGGAAGCCAAACCCCCGGGTGTGGAGACCTGGATAAACGACATGGCAGGGTTTATAAAGTTAGAACGGATCAAGTTTGTATTAAGAGGTTCGGCTCAAGGGTTCACCAGGCGGTGGCAACCGTTCGTCGACTACCTCACAGAAAGATAGAGGGAATGGAAAAGAAGAAGACAGCAGCAGCAACCCAGGGGGGAGGGGGGGGGAGGAACCGGACGGACTCTCAGGGATGTCATTGTATATGTATAGACATATAATAGGTAATGTATATTGGATTGTTGGATTGTATCTTTGGAGAGTAACTATTTTTGACAAGGCAGTTGCCTTGGTTTTGTTTTTGTTTTTGTTTATATATTATTTATTTATTTGTTTAAAATTGGCCACGGTTATTTATATTGCTTTGTTGTTGTTCAAAAGAAAAACTATGTACTGTTATGTTTGGCCACAAAACTTTGAAAATTTTGAATAAAATATATTTTTTTTAAAAAACAAAGTAATCATTTAGCCACTCTGCAGTGGTTAGCACTGCCTCACAGCACCAGGGACCCGGGTTCAATTCTGAGCTTGCGTGACCGTCTGTGTGGAGTTTGTACATCTTCCCCTTGTCTGCGTGGGTTTCCTCCGGCTGCTCCGGTTTCCTCCCACAGTCCAAAGATGTGCAGGTTAGGTGGATCGACCATGCTAAATTGCCTCGTAGTGTTGAAAGGTTAGTTGGGGTGACGGCAATATGGCGGGGGAGTGGGTCTAGGTGGGGTGCTCTTTCAGAGGGTCGGTACAGACCCAACGGACCGAATGGCCTCCTTCTGCACTGTAGGGTTTCTATGATTCTGCCATTTCTCTATTCCCTTTTAAATTCTCCTTACTCTGCCTGTAATGGACGGACATTTGTCTGAGCCAAACGTTTTCTTTTTACTTACCCACAGAAGCTTTTGCAGTCCATTTTTATATTTTTACGAGAATACATTCATATTTTATTCTCCCTTTCTTTTTCAGTTTCTTGGCATTCCATTGCTGTATACTAAAATCCTTCCAATCCTCAGGTATGCTACTATTTCTGGCAACTTTGTAGGCTTTTTCTTTTATTCTTATACAATCCTTCAGTTCACTTGTTTGCCATGGTTAACCGACTATGCTTTTGCCGTCTTTGTGCCTGAATTGAATTTATAGTTGCTGTAAACTGTAGTCAAACCAAATGGTAGCCCCCAGGACTTTGATAACTTCAATTAAACTTCCAGAGGAAAAACAGATTAGTCCCACAACATGGACATGTAATTGATGTTAGTACTGCAGCTTTTCAGCTATGAACTGATCCTGACTAACACATTCACTGACTCAATAAGTGGGATTCTCCGACCCCCCCGCCGGGTCAGAGAATCGCCGGGGGGGGGGGCGGCGTGAATCCCGCCCCCGCTGGCTGCTGAATTCTCCGGCGCCGGGGATTTGGCGGGGGCGGGAATCACGCCCTCCAGGCGATTCTCCGGCCCACGATGGACCGAGTGGCCGCCCGTTTTAGGCTGGTCCCGCCGGCGTAAATTACAACAGCTACTTACCGGAAGGACCTGGCTGCACGGGCAACCTCCAGGGTCCTCGGGGGGGTGCGGGGGGATCTGGCCCCAGGAGGTGCCCCCACGGTGGCCTGGCCCGCGATTGGGCCCACCGATCGGTGGGCGGGGCTGTGCCGTGGAGGCGCACTATTCCTCCGCGTCGGCCAGTGTAACAGTCCGCGATGGCCGACGCGGAGATGAACCCCCCCTGCGCATGCGCTGGGATGATGTCAGCACACGCTGGCGCTCCTGCGCATGCGCCAACTCATGCCGGCGGTGCCCCTTCGGCGCCGGTTGCCGTGGCACCAAGCCCCTTCCGCGCCGGCCGGCGCGGCGCAAACTACTCCGGCACCGGCCTAGCCCCTGAAGGTGCGGAGGATTCCACACCTTCGGGGCGGCCCAATGCCGGAGTGGTTCACGCCACTCCTTCGCGCCTGAGCTGCCCGCCCCGCCGATTCCTGCACAATCCCGCCCAATTTATTTGGATATAGTGGCTCTGAAATATGCCTTGAAAATCTACAGGCCCTGCCCAGCATCTGCCACTGATCCAACCAAACCTTGTGGAAGCTGTGGGTGGGGGGAGGGAGGAACGAGTTGTAAAGGGGGCGTTCCCTTCATCTACTTACACCAGTGAAGAGATAAAATATCGAATGAGAATTTTTCTAGCATGTCTCATGACTTCAGGGCATCCCAGAGTGCTTTGTTGATATTGAAAATGTGGTCATGAGGTAAATTCACCGTCGAGCCAATTTGCACACAGCAAGCTCCCGTAGATAGCAATGTTGGATCTTTTACATCCATCCGAGAGAGTAGACGTGGTCTCAGATTAACATCTCATCTGAACACGTGGCACCACAGGTAGTACAGCACTCTCTCAGGACAGTACTGGGATTATCAGCCCACGTGCTCAACTCTCTGGAGTATGACCCATAATACACTGAGCTCCAGACAGCAGAATGCTCCAACTCAGCCATCAAGGGTGCATCTGATCTACCTGCTGTTCCAGCAGCTCTGGACTGCCCGGCTGAGGTGGCACTGCTAGGACTAGTGGGGGTGGGAGTGGGGGTGGGGTTTCTGGGGCTGCAATGGAAATTTGGTTGTTTCCTTTTGTGGGGGAATCCTTTTTAAAATGCTGTTTTTAATTATACAGGGAGCTTGTCGGGAGGAAAATTCATTTTTCAACGCACTTCTGGCCTGTTCATCAGCAATTTTGTCAACCTTTCTCATCAGCTTCAACTGGGGCAGCATGGTAGTACAGTGGTTAGTACTGTGGCTTCACAGCGCCTAGTACTGTGGCTTCACAGCGCCAGGGTCCCAGGTTCGATTCCCCACTGGGTCACTGTCTGTGCGGAGTCTGCATGTTCTCCCCGTGTTAGCGTGGGTTTCCTCCGGGTGCTCCAGTTTCCTCCCACTGTCCAAAGACGTGCAGGTTAAGTGGATTGGCAATGCTAAATTGCCCTTAGTGTCCAAAAATGTTCAGAGGGGTATTGGGTTATGGGGATAGGCTGGATGTGAGGGCTTAAGTGGGTCGGTGCAGACTCGAAGGGCCAAATGGCCTCCTTCTGCACTGTATGTTCTATGTATATCTATGTATGACTGCAAGCATGCTTTCCTGCTCAATGATGGTGACTCCTGGGCCAGAATCTTACGTCTAAAGTTCGGGTTCGTCTGACCCAGAAGTGTGCAAATCGCATGAGAAGATGTCAGGAGTGCACCCCGAGGCCATCGCGCCCTCACGTGATATTTCGATGGGCAGATGTGCACACTTGCACAAGCCAGAAGTGGGCCCACCGACAATCAGGAAGCCAATTTCAATTAATTAAACAGAAATTGACCGGGATTTTAAGTTGCCTGTTTATCTTTATGGTTGGCGCACAGACCGAATGTTTAAGCTACAACCTCTATCCAGGGCGGGATGAACTGTCAGGGCGGAAATAAAATTAACAAATAAGTCGGGGCTGAGGTCCATGTATGATTGTGCTGCCTGGACACTTTTGCCATAGTTTTTCTGCTGAAACGTTATTTATTTTTTAACTGGTCAACCGTTCCCTCAGACAGAGCTGCAGCAGCTACCCCCGTGAGGAGGCACATTGGGAGCACCAGACCGCGCAACCCCTCCTCTCAGCACCCACCCTCTTCACACCCACCCCAGCAGAACTCAATCTTTTAAAGAGCACATTTCACACTGGGTAGCCATTAAATGGCTGGCCAGTATGAAATTCTGCTCCGTGGCTGACCACGTCCACGTCCGAGCCCAACGAGTGAATGCGTCCAACAGGCGAAAAGTTCAGGCTCTTGTTCTTTACCACATATCGGGGTTCAATAATTTCTTCATCCTTTCCATGTAGTCCCCCCTGGACCTTGCAATTGAATGGAGGATAGCTGAAATGTGATATTTCTAAGCCACTTTACTTAATCAGATAATACTGAAACACCTGTGCCAGTATCTAGCCTGAATTCTGTGGGGTGATCAACAACATGTAATTTAACGCTACAATAATTATTTCCTGTGTTATTAATCTCTTCTGAGAAGGTTATTTATTTCACTTGTTGAATTTGATTTGGCCTTCTTATTTTCTCCCTCTTCCTGTGAACTCCTTGTGTTTTAGATCGGCAAACAATTTTAAAACGGGAGCCATAAGGACTCAAAACATTATGTTTTACTCTCCACAGATGCTGTCAGACATGCTGAGTTTATCCAGCATTTCCTGGCACTCAGCTCCCCCGCTAGGCATTCTTCCCTCTTACACAAAGTTTTTCCCGCCACACAGAGCATTTCAAGATGGTGGTTGGCGCACTTTCTCAATTTGCTTCAATGTGCTCTTTTCTGTCTGACATATTGAATGACTCTACTCCACACTTTCCCCACTGACAACCATCGGTTACCTTCTTCAGCTCGATCTGTTGTGCTATCAACACTGTCTATGAACAAACAAAGGACAAAGAAAAATATAGCGCAGGGACCGGCCCTTTGGCCCTCCATGCTGCCCGTCTAACCTGAAACCTTATACACTTTTGGGGTGCATATCCCTCTATTCCCATCCTATTCATGTAGTTGGCAAGACGCCCCTTAAACGTCACGATCATACCTGCTTCCACCACCTCCTCCAGCAGCAAGTTCCAGGCACCCACTACCCTCTGTGTAAAAAACATCCCTCACACACCTCTAAACTTTGCCCCTCGCACCTTAAACCCATATATCCCAGTAATTGACTCTGGGGAGAAAACCTCTCACTCGCCACTCTGTCCATGCCCCTCACAATCTTGTAGACTTCTATCAGGTCACCCTCAACCTCGTTGGTTCCAGTGAGAACAAACAGAGTTTATCCAACCTCTCCTCATATTTAATGCCCTCCATACCAGGCAACATCTTCGTAAACCTCTTCTGTACCCTCCTCAAAACCTCCACATCCTTATGGTAGTCTGGCGACCAGAAATGAACACTAAATTCCAAGTGTGGCCCAACTAAGGTTCTGTACAGCTGCAGCATCACGTGCCAATTTCTATATACAATGCCCGGCCGATGAAGGCAAGCATGCCGTATGCCTTCTTGACTACCTTCTCCACCTGCGTTGCCACTTTCAGTAACCTGTGGACCTGTACACCCATATCCCTCTGCCGTCAATACACACTTTTTCAAAAACTGAGGTACATCAAGTGGCTGGAGGAATTCAACATATGAGCTTCAAGCCATAGCAGCTCTCTCCATTACTACTGCATTGATTAAAGCATTGGTCTGATCCTTTTCCTCCTTCTTACGTAAACCTGAAGTTGTTGTGTAATCTGGAGAATCTCCTCTTCTCATTGTCCCATTCTTGAGCCTGTTGTGAACCTTCAGCAATTTGGATTGGCTCGAGGACTGCAATGTAGACATCCATGCTTACTCTAAGCTCTGGTTCTGTTACCACTCCAGCACTATGGCTTGTAGATCTTGATCTCCACTCACAGCAGTCTGGACTCTGAGTCTGCATGTCTGCTTGCATCTGCTGTGCCCACGATGCTCCGTTTTCAGGCGAGTCTGCAAGCTTTTATCTTCTTATTCCTTTTCTAAGGATTAGTGGGTCTTTGAGGTTTGCATTTTCATTTGGAGTTTTTCTGGGTCTTTATGCTCTGTCCACTGCCACCAGGTTTCCTCGTCCATGTGGGGTCTGCATGGGGTATATTTAGGGTTGGCTGTTACATTAAGAATGCTATCATAGATTATTATTTGTAAAAACTATTCTTGTTTATTTCCAGATCTATGGACACCTCGGTAGTCCTATCTGAGGTTGTAGATGTCACTTTGTCACATTATGCCATAGTTACATTGGTACCAGGTGCTCCTGATCTTTTTTTTTTTTACAAATGTTTTTTATTGGGTTTTTGAACAAAGTGTATTTACCGCTAAGTACACAGGATAAGAAACATATATATATATATATAGAAGAGAAGGGCACACTCAAACATACCAAAGAAAAGAAAATAGTTTTTTTAATACAATTTTAAAAATAAAATAGGATAACTGGGTATTGGGCACCAGCTCAACAGCAGCAATTCTGTACAACTGGCAAAATTATTTACAACACATAAGGCGACTGTTTGCGGGAGGGAGGGAGTGGGGGGGGGGGGGGGGGGGGTGGAGTCCGGGGTGGTAAATATATATTCGGTTGCCGGAGACAATTACAGTGGGCAATACTCAAATAGGTTTGGTGTTGTTGTCGCTTCCCCCCCCCCCCCCCCCTCTCAATGCCCCGGCTACTCCCCACTGATTTTTGGCTACCTGGCTATTCTTCCTCTCATTCATTGGCCACAAACAGATCCCGGAACAATTGCGTGAATGGCTCCCACATTCTGTGGAAGCCGTCGTCTGACCCTCGGATGTCGAATTTGATGTTCTCCATTTTGAGAGATTCCGAGAGGTCGGACAGCCAGTCTGCAGCTTTGGGTGGTGCTGCTGACCGCCAGCCGAACAGGATTCTACAGCGGGCAATCAGGGAGGCAAAGGCAAGGGCGTCCGCCCTCCTCCCCAGGAATAGATCTGGCTGGTCTGAAACCCCGAAGACCGCCACTTTCAGGCATGGCTCCACCCTCACCCCCACCACTTAGGACATTGCCTCGAAGAAGGCTGTCCAGTACCCTGCAAGTCTGGGGCAAGACCAGAACATGTGGGCGTGGTTGGCCAGGCCTCCTTGGCACCGTTCACATCTATCCTCCACCTCCGGGAAGAACCTACTCATACGGATTCTTGTTAAGTGGGCTCTATGTACCACTTTTAGTTGCGTCAGGCTGAGCCTTGCGCCCGTGGAGGTGGAGTTGACCCTATGCAGTGCTTCGCTCCAGAGTCCCCACCCTATCTCAATCCCCAGGTCCTCCTCTCATTTCTTTCTTTTTGCGTCCAGTACGGTGTTGGCCCTTTCTATCAGTCGGTCATACATGTCACTACAGTTTCCTTTATCTAGTATGCTTGCGTCCAGTAGTTCTTCCAGTAGTGTCTGCGTGGCGGTTGTGGGTACGTCCTTGTCTCCTTTTGTAGGAAGTTTTTGAGCTGTAGATACTTTAGCTCGTTCCCCCTGGCTCGATGGAATTTCGTCAGTTCGTCCAGTGTTGCGATCCTGCCGTCCGTGTATAGGTCCCTGACTGTCAGTGTCCCTCCGTCCTGCCCCCACCTTTTGAAGGTGGCGTCAGTCAGTGCTGGTGTGAACCTATCGTTGTTGCAGATGGGAGCTTTATCCAACATTTTGGTCAGGCCAAATTGCTGCCGTAGTTGGTTCCAGGATTGGAGGGTGGCTATCACCGTCGGGCTGCTGGAGTGTTTTTTGGGTGGGGATGGGAGTGCCGCCATGGCGAGGGCCCGAAGGGAGGTCCCCCTGCAGGAGGCCTCTTCCACGCGCGTCCACTCGGCTTCTGGCTCCTTGATCCATCCCCTTATTCGCTCGGCCGTCGCCGCCCAGTGGTAGAATTGTAGGTTTGGGAGGGGTAGCCCCCCCCTGGATTTTGTTTTTTGTAGGAACTTCTTTGGGATCCTAGCATTTTTCCCCCCCATACGAACGCCATGATTAGTTTGTCCAGCGCTTTGTAAAAAGCCTTGGGGATGTAGATCGGAATGGACCTAAGTAGGAAGAGGTACCTGGGCAGTACGTTCATTTTGATCGTCTGGACTCTCCCCGCGGGGGAGAGTGGGAGTGTGTTCCATCTTTGCAGGTCCTTTTTTACTTCCTCCGTCAGACTGGTGAGGTTCCATTTGTGGATCCCTTTCCAGTCATGGGCTATTTGGATCCCCAGGTAGCGGAATTTGTGTCGGGCTTGTTTAAGCGGCAGTCCCGTTAGTGCTGCCCCACCTACTTGTGGGGGTAGTGGGAAGATCTCGCTTTTGCTCATGTTGAGTTTGTAGCCCGAGAAGGTGCCAAACACTTTCAGGAGCGCGATGATGTCCATGCTGCTTTGTGGGTCCGAAATGTAGAGGAGCAGGTCATCTGCATAGAGTGAGACTCTGTGCTCTCTGCCTCCCCTTCAGATCCCCCTCCAGCTTTTTGCTGCTCTGAGCGCGATTGCTAGTGGTTCGATCGCTAGAGCAAACAGCAGCGGGGACAGTGGGCATCCTTGTCTGGTGCCCCTGTGCAGCTGGAAGTATCGGGAGTTGGTGTTGTTGGTCCGTACGCTTGCCATGGGAGCGTTGCATAGGAACTTTACCCAGGAGATGAACCCTGTTCCAAGCCCGAACCGCTGTAGTACCTCTATGAGGTATTTTCATTCGACTCTGCCGAAGGATTTTTCTGTATCTAGGGAGGCGATCACCTCTGGTGTTCTCTCCCCAGAGGGGGTCATTATCAAGTTCAGCAGGCGCCTGATGTTCGAGGTAAGCTGTCTACCTTTGACAAAGCCCGTCTGGTCCTCTGCGACCACCTCTGGTACAGTCTTCTAGCCTTTTGGCTAGGATTTTGGCCAGTATTTTGGCATCTGCGTTCAGCAGTGAGATGGGTCTGTATGACCCACATTCCGTTGGGTCTTTGTCTTTCTTAGGTATCAGCGAGATTGAGGCCTGTGCTAGCGTGGGTGGCAGTGTGCCCCTCGCTAGTGAGTCTGTGAATATCTCCCGCAGGTGCGGGGACAGTGCTGTAGCACATTTTTTGTAGAAGTCAGCCAGGAACCCGTCTGGTCCTGGCGTCTTCCCTGCCTGCATGGAGCTAATGCTGTCCATGATCTCTCCCAGTGCTAGTGATGCTTCCAGGCCCCGTTTTCTGCCCTTCCCCATGACTGGTATGCCCAGTCCATCAAGGAACCGTTTCAACCCAGACTCCCCCATTGGGGGCTTTGAGGTGTACAGCCCTTGGTAGAAGGCCCTGAAGGTTTTGTTGATCTTTTCTGGTTCTGTTTCTAACGTGCCTCTGGTATCCCTGATTTGGGCAATTTCTCTGGCGGCTGCCTGCTTTCTCAGCTGGTGTGCCAACAGGCGGCTGGCTTTGTCTCCGTGCTCGTATCGGGTTCCACATGCCTGGCGGAGTTGGTGCACTGCTTTCCTGGTGGAGAGCAGGTCAAAGTTCCTTTGTAGCTCTTTCCTCTCCGCCAGGAGCTCTACGGTCAGGGCCTCGGAGTATTTACGGTCTACCTCCAGTATGGAGTCAACCAGCTGCTGCCTAGCCACCCTTTCCTCCCTATCTCTTTGCGCTTTGAAAGCAATGATTTCCCCTCTTAGTACGGCCTTTAGCGCTTCCCAGAACGTGGAGGGTGAGACCTCCCCATTCTGGTTGTTCTCTGTGTACTCTGCAATGGCCTGTGATAACCTTTCGTTGAAGGCCTTGTCCGCTAGTAGGGCGACGTCCAACCTCCATGTGGGGCGTTGGGCCCTGCCCGTCTCCAGCCTCACATCCATGTAGTGTGGAGCGTGGTCTGATATCACAATTGTGGAGTATTCCACTTTGTCTATCCCTGGAAGCACCATTTTCCCCACCACAAAGAAGTCAATTCTGGTGTATACGTTGTGTACTGGGGAGAAAAAGGAGAATTCCTTCTCCCCCGGGTGGGCGAACCTCCAGGGGTCCACCGCTCCCATCTGCTCCATAAGGTGACTGAGTTCCCTTGCTATGCTTGAGGTTTTCCCTGTTTTGGGGTTTGATCTGTCTGTCTTTGGGTCCTGTACACAGTTGAAGTCCCGTCCCCCGTCCCCCATGATTAGTCGATGCGTCGCTATGTGTGGGATTTCTGCCATAGTCTTCTTGATGAAGCTCGTGTCGTCCCAGTTGGGTGCGTACACGTTAACTAGTACTACCGGTGCCCCATCCAGGGCCCCGCTGATCATGATATACCGTCCCCCTGGGTCCATAACCGTCCTTGTCGCCCTAAACATCGTCCTCTTGCCGATCAATAGCGCCACCCCCTGGCCCTTGTCCCATAGCAGGAATGGTAGGTTTGTCCCACCCAGCACTTTCTTACCCACAGTCGGTCCTGCTCTCTCAGGTGTGTCTCTTGGAGGAAGACTATGTCGGCCCTCATATTTCTTAGGTGGGTGAGGACTCTGGATCTCTTCACTGGGCCGTTGAGTCCCCTTACGTTCCAGGTGACTATCCTGGTGGGGGGCTTCTGTCCCCTCGCTCCTGTGGGATTAACCATACTTACCTGGTGGACGTGCCCCTGCCCTCCGGGGTTTCCCTTTGTTAGGGGGCCGTCCAGGATGGCCGCTGTCACTGCTCTCTCCATGCGGTCAGGTCCCTGCGCTCTGGGGTTTCCCTTTGTCCTGGGGGCACCCGACATGGCCGCCCACTGTGCATCCGCCATGCGGGTAGTCCCCTGCACTCCGGGGTCTCCCTTCGCCCAGAGACCGTACTGGGCGGGTGCTTGCAGCGATTCCTTGTTTCGAGCCTTGGTTGTGGCACTTTGCAGCCCTATTGCTATTCCTTTTCTAACTTTGTTTGTCCCTCCTTCCCTGTGTCTCCCCTCCACGGTCTCTCCCTCCCTGTGTCCCCCCCTCTCCCGGTCTCGCCATTTTCCCACCTCTCCCGTATACCCCTCCTTTGGCCTTCTTTCGCCTGTTCCCATCCCCGTTTGCTCTCCCGTCTCTGTTGAGTGGTCCCCCCCACCCCCAGCCTGGCGCCTTCCCCCCTGTTGGGGGCGTGCTGTGGCCCTGCTTTGTTTCATGCCCCCGGTGCTCGCTTTCCCGCTAGTACGGTGGCCCCCCTCTCGGGAGTTACTGTCTCGCTTCTCCCCTGCCCGGCCTCTACGGTTTTCTGCCTGCTCTTCCCCTATCCTACCCTGCACTCCTCTTCCTTGCTCTCCTTTCTCCGCTACTCTCGTTCCCTCGTGCTGGGGCCTGGCCCCCCCACCTGATGCGGTACCTCGGGCAGTGGTTTGTTCTTTGTTCAGGGTGCGCTCGCCGTGGCGAGGGCGGGGGGCCTGGCGTTGCCTCACCCCCCCCCCGGTCGGCGTGTTGTTGCCCCTTGCCTGGGGCCCTCATTTCTACCCTCGTTGGTGGTCTTCCAGCCTGTGTTCTTCGACAAACTTGTTTGCTTCGGCAGGGGCTGTAAAGAAGTATTCTCTTTCTTGGTATTAGACCCAGAGTTTCGCTGGGTACAGCATACCAAAACGCACTTTGCTCTTGTGAAGAGCTGCTTTCGCTCTATTAAACTCAGCCCGTCTCCTTGCGAGGTCTGCCCCAATGTCCTCATAAATTCTAATGGCGTGTCCTTCCCATTTCCTGGCCCAGCGTAGGATTGTTTTCCTGTCTTGGTACCGGTGCAGTTTATCTATAACTGCTCTCGGGTGGTCCCCTGCTTTGGGCTTCGGGCGCAGCGACCGGTGTGCTCTGTCCATTTCTGGTGGGTTGGGAAAAGTTTTCCTCCCCACTAAGTTGCCCAGCATCTCGGCCACGTATGCCGTGGGGTTTATACCCTCGATCCCCTCTGGTAGGCCCACTATCCTGACATTTTGCCTCCTCGAGCGGTTTTCCTGGTCGTCCACTCTGCCCTTCAGGCTCCACTGTGTTGTGCCCAGTCTCGCCACCTCCCTCTCCAGGGCCGTGATCTGTTCGCTCATGTCAGTCGCTGCTTTCTCCAGCTCCTTGATGGTCGCTTCTTGGGCTTCCAGTTCCTCTCCTTGGGCGTCCAATTTCTCCTCTGCTCTGCCCAGGGCCTGCTGCACCTCCATCAAGGCCTTGGCCATTACTGCCTGCACTGCGGTCTCTATGTCTGCCCTAGCCTCTGTTTACCTGCTGATGTTCCCTCAGTGCATCGGCAAAGGCTGCCTTCCAGGTCCAGTTCCCCCCTGGCCCCGGGGGAGAATGCACCTGTCTGCCCAGTTCTTATTGATGCGGCGATACTTCCGTTCTGCCGCTTCGTGTGCTGATTAGCTCGTCTGAACTGGCTCGCCCATTGCCCCGCTTGCCTTTGGTGCCCCTCCTCCCTCTGCTTTGACCCTTCTGGCAATTTTTATTTTCCCTTTTTTTACCCCCCCTCTTTCCCCCCCCCCCCCTTTTTTTTTCAGTTTCGTCCCTTTTTCTTCTCCCCTCCCTTCTCTCCTTTACCACTTTATTATTCCTCTTTTATAAAATTCTTCTCAGGTGAACTTGTTATGGGTGAGAAAAAGGAGGGAAAAAAAAGTGCCAAAAGAATTTTTAAAAATTTAAAAGTTTTCTTTTCAGATTTTTGGTTTTGCAAAAGTTTTGCAAAAGTTCTTTTTTCCTTCCTTTTCCCTCACTCACCCAGGTCAAGAGAGAGAGAGAGTGGCTTCTGGTCCGGAGTCCCTCTTTGTTCCTGCCTCGTGGTGGTCGCCACTGGTGGGGGGGGGGGGGGTCGGTCGGTCGTCCCCGCTGCTGTCCCCGCTGCTCGGTCCGGGCCACCGCCGGATTGCTCCGCACCCGAGGGCCCAGTTCCCCTGCTCCCGGTTTCGCGGGATTTCAATTTTTTTTGTAACCCGGAGACCCCGTGAAGTAGCCCCAACTTCGTGGACCTGCAGGAGCCTTTTTGCTGCGACCGCTCCGCTCACGAACGCCACCGGAAGTCGCCTGCTCCTGATCTTAACCCTTTACTCTACAAAGCATGACAGAGAGGGGATCAAGGGTGATTAAGGGTGGGTCATAGGTTAGGCTGGGAGAGTTGAGGATAACTGAAGGTTGATCAAGACCAAGAGGGTCGAGGTTCGCAGGTCGAGAGTGACGGGAGACAGATCCAGGTTGCTGGAGGGTAGTTTGATGGTGGCACGGGCTACCTCTAGGCTGACAGACGCTTGATCCAAGGGTGACGGTGGGTGGTTCGAGGATCACGGTAATGGTGATGGAGGCTGTGGTGGTATGTATTAGGGGTAATACGGTACACCACGTGTCGACAGGCTATTGGTGGAGGGATGCCAGGTCCTGATAGGATCTGCCACCTACTGGACTCCACCCAGAAATGCCGGTATAAGAACCCAGTTTTTCCCTCCATTTCCCTCAGCAGTTGCATTCTGTAACCACGCTGCTGGGGATAAAGTTCTGCTTAATAAAGCCTTCAATTGACATTACCTCAACCTGCCTCGCGTCATATTGACGGTGCTACAGAGGCAAGGCCAAATGTGACTGAGGGAGGGTGCAGGGTAATGCAGGAATCCAAGTATGGCAGATGGAGAGGGGGTAGCGGTAGCAGGTCATGTTCAAAATTCCTCCTCTCGGACAGGCAGAATGATGCTGTTGGCTTGGCGGAAGTGTTTGTGTGTCCAGGTGCTGTTTAAATATGGAGCCTGAATCTTCCTCTATTGTGAGGTAATAGCAGGGTCAGCCTGTCCTGCCTGCCCCTGCCACACAATTCACCTTGATTGTGCCTATCTAATTGGCTGGCATGTGACAATATGTGGCCAGCCTTCCTACCTCTGAGGTCCCACTCACTCCCAGTCACGTCATCGATACACACCGCTGCAACAAGATTCTACCCAATGCGCACGTGAGAACAAAATAGATTTTAAAAATTCTATCAAATAATACACTCTGTAATAGCCCTCATGAGACCCACGGGGATGACCGTGGGGCTCGTGGAATCGACCCCTAAAAGCCTGAAGAGAGTGTATAAAGAACCCTACATTTAAAAATGGTGCAGAAATAGAAGCTCTTCAATTCCAATAAGCTCTATTGTAAAAATGTTGTTGAAGGAAAGCTTTCAATTAATTTAATATTTCCTTTGCATTTTAGGGTCATGATTTTGAACCTAGTTCAATCAATCCTTTTGTTGAATTCTAATTCTATCTTGCCATTAGATTAGGCTCAGCTGACAAAGAATATCCCTTTTAGAGTGATAATCAGGATAGTTTTCAGCCTACAGCACTGAGGACCCGGGTTCAAATCCTGGCCCTGGGTCACTGTCCGTGTAGACTTTGCACATTCTCCCCATGTCTGAGTGGGTTTCAACCCCACAACCCAAGATGTGCAGGTTAGGTGGATTAGCCACGCTAAATTGCCCCTTAATTGGGAAAAAAAAATTATTGGGTACTCTAAATCTTTTTTGAAAAGGATAGTTTTGTGAGTGAAGTATTGCATGGAACAGTCATACGAGCATCTGTTTTTGCACCTTTGCATGTTGTGTTGTTTTAAGATTCAGTTCAAGCCGTTTTCATTCAGCATAACTTAACTCGATCGGTATACTAGGTTGTGTCAGTTTCCAAACAGAGGATGATGTTTTCCCTCAATGTTCCTTCGTGTACAGAGTGCAGTCTCCATTATTGCACTCTCCACCTATAATGCCAGTCTGGGCTAGTGAGAGGCACAGAGGGGTGTCACTCTCTCATCATTGAAGAAAACTGAGACACTTCAGGCCTACATCAGTGCATATAGTTGAGAGAAAGGCAAACTTTTTTTTTTGCCACTGTCGCTTGTTGTTAGGTTCTGATCCCACTGAGCATTGACCTCTGTTCTCCGAGTAACACCACCTGCTCTCTCAACTTTGCCGCTATTAACACACTTCAGTCCCTCATGACACCATTTGATGTGTTGGGTGTTCTGGATCACAAACAGGTCACCAACACTGGAAGTGGTGCAACTCTATTTTATTATAAGGTTAACTATATTAACATACTTGAACTGTGGGTAAATGCAATACCAGCTTTAACTGGTGACCCTTGCCTAGTCCTAACCAGGTGATGCACTCAGCACATGGTGAATGTCTGTGTTGCAGGCTGTGAGCTCTGTACTCCAAGCTGGCTGCTACTAGAATGAGCGGGAACTCTCCTGTCCCCTGTCTTTATAGTGCGTGTGCTCTCACTGGTGATTGGCTGCGGTGTTGTGTATGCTGATTGGTCCCACTGCATGTCCATCAGTGTGTGTGTGTGTGTCTGCACCATAATATACTGGTGTATATTATGACACCATTAACAGCCCCTTTGTCTCATATCTGTCATATCTTTGTCAATCTCTCCTTCGCTCCGACCTATGACTGATTTCCATTCTACCCCACCTCTCCCTGCAAGTATACAATTAATCATATTTCTATCACTTTTCAGCAGGGTCAATGGACTCGTATCATTAACCATGTTTCTCTCTCCACAGGTGCCACCAGACCTGCTGAGTTTATCAAGCATTTTCTGTTTCTACCCCATTTTAAAACTTTTCACTTGATGCGACCCTAGAGTGAGAATTGGGTGGTTTAGGCAGAGGGAAATTTGGAAGTTCAACCAACAAAAATACAGACACAACAAAACAAATAAGATACCGACGTTAGCAGGCTCTGTCACTGGATTAGGTCGCACCAACAGGCAAAAAAAAGGAAGCATATTTTAAGGGACCTCATAGCTGATTCTTGGACTGTCAAACCTGAGTTTCTGCCCCACAGCTGCCATTGCTGCCTCGGAGCTCACAACACCAATCGCCCGTTACACCAATCGCTCATTCCACAACTCCACTGGGGTTCACGACCCACAGTCTGGGAACCCCTGATATATGAACGTGTAAATATACAAATTAGGCCACTCGGCCCCTCAAGACTACTCTGCCAGTCAATAGCTTGTAACAGAGAATGTATGGCACTCGTTAGCTCATGAGCAATTAATTTCTAAGTGAGTTCAGCCTGCAACAGTCATGATACTCATGACTTAATCAATTTTTTTCTGAGCAGTGATAGGAAATAGATACATCTCACTGAAAGACCGTACACTGTTCATTATTGTATTCTTCGTAAAATAATGTAATCAGCCTCATTTCATCAGAGTGCTTCTCAATCCACTTTATAAGAGATTGGAGAATGCATGTATTGGCATTTACAAGTTGGGATATTACATACATGCAAGAAGGGGGCTATGTTTCCCTTCACAGAGTTACAAAGCCAATGCACAGAGTAGACAGGGAAGCCCCTAATCCATCTCTTTGTTTGCTCCAAAAAACAATTCAAATTGAATCCAATTCTTGGGGCTGTATTCTCCGATCCTGCAGCTATGTCCACAGGATCTGTCTGGTCTCACGACCAGAAAGTCGACGTCGCCCCAGCACCGAGCCTCCATCCGGTGGGGGGCTTGCAGCCACACAGCGTAAAGACCCTGGATACAGCCACAGTATGGCCTGGTCCGTGGTCGCGCATGCGCACGGCGGCGGCCACGTGCAGACTCAGCCTGCCAAAAACTGCCCTCCTGTGAATCCCACCCATGGTCTCCACAAGAGGGACATTACCAGATCCAAGCTGACAAGAAGAGGCATTACTCCAGATCTTGGGGTTGATTCTACGCTTGATCTTAGTCAAAAAGTCGAGACAATTCCCAGCTCCTGCTAACATTTGATTAGACGTTGATAGTAATGACCTCCTAATCGTGAGGAACTTTAAGTCCACTTATTGAAGTGACCAATGGCACCGAACATGAGAGAATGGACCCACAAATTTGGAACACGAATGGTGCATTTTGTCCCTTTGAACATCTTAGGAACTTGTCAAAATGTTAATACAGAGAACCAGACATCGGCAGGTTCTGAACAACTTAAATTTTAAAAGCTTTCACCTGCATTTGCAAGATTACACCATGGGGGAAAAATAATCAAGGTAGCATCTTTGAGATGTACAAATTATGACTTGGAAGCGCAGATTTGAAAAAATTACATTTTCAAAACATTCTCCTGGGTGCGATCATTTGGCGAAATTGAAACGGAATATAATGTTTTAGGTTTGTCCCTTCCTGAAGGGACGCTTCTACAAAGAGCTCGACAGTTTTTATAATTTGAGCAAATTTTTAAAATTAGCAATATAGCAAAATGAAGCTGGAATAGTTCTTAAGCCACAGTGAATTATGAAGGGCAGATAAAAAAGCTTAGACAATGTTTTTCTAAATTCCTCCGCTCTCCCCCTCTGTCCACCCCCCCCCCTTTCTCCCCTTCCCCCCCCCCCTTTCACCATGTGAATCATCACCACCGTGGGCTGTGCATACCAAATCAATCCTCAGTGGAACGGGTACCATGTAATAAGCGTCGCTTTGAAACCTTATTGTTTCAATTGTCTTTAGATAGGTTGATAAATAAACTGATGCAATATTTTTGAAAGAGGTTGATAAATAAAATGATACAATATTTTTGAAAGTGAAACTAATTTCTTGAACTTCAATTTTCTCACAATAAAACTTATAGCAATTGAAATTAAAGTTTAATGTATTCTGGAATTATATAGACCGTAATGCTGTTTATGACACGGAGTCACATCGAGCCTGTGTACGTCTGGGTGCTGAGAATGGTTTTGCCTTTTGAGAGCTGTTGGACCCCTCAAGGTTTAATAAAGCATTGTTTTGCTTCAGTGATGCTGATTAATGAGGAGAAATGTTAAATGTGTCTTAAGGCTGCACGGTCTCAAAATTAGACTAAGCCATTTAGGATCTGGCCCCAAGAATGGAAATGAGGGGTGTTCAATATGGAGCTAGCAAAGACAGGAGAGAGCAAAGATGCCAGTTTATTCTGCAACGATTGCTTTGTTCTAACAGCAACCAATCAGATGAAGAAACACCAACCAATCAGATTCCAACGTTTTTTTGTATTCGTTCATGGGACAGGGTGTCGCAGGCTGTGCCAGCATTTATTGACCATCCCTAATTGCCCTTGAGGGGGCAGTTAAGAGTCAACCTCATCACTGTGTCACATGTAGGCCAGACCAGGTAAGGGTGGCAGATTTCCTTCCCTGAAGGACATTAGTGAACCAGATGGGGTTTTACGACAATCGACAATGGTTCCATGATCACCATTAGACTTTTAATTCCGGTTTTTTATTGAATTCAAATTTCACCATCTGCCATGGTGGGATTTGAACCTGGGTCCCCGGAGCATTACTCTGGGTCTCTGGTTTACCAGTCCAGTGACAATACCACCCACTCTCTACAGAGGTACCATAAATCAATTATCTTTTGTAAGAAAGTTGTAAGTTTGTGAGTGAGATTTGCGTAAACTATTTAACCTGGGGGAGCATCAATAGTTGAAATGGAATGTGGGCTGAATCCTACGGTCCCACCAAAGTTGAACCCTCCTGCAGCGGGTTCCCTAGCGACGGGACGAGCAAACCATGGAACATGGCGTAGACATCGGCAGGCCCGTAAGATCCCGACGGCTCTCCCGCTGTCAAACACACCGTGATGGGGGGAGGGGGGCACAGAAAAATCCCACCCACAGAAACCCACCAAAATCTTATTGTGAGTGTCAAAAGACTTCTCGATCTAAAGTAACCTATTAAAAGCTGCAGGTTGCTTCGTTTTTCCTGGTAAAAAGAGTCATTGGTCTTTGATGTAAAACTGACACTTCCAAAGCAGTGGAAAGTTTAGCAAGCAGCCGGAAAATCAGGGGAACCAACACACTTCAAAGCAGTGTCATTTTTGTGAAACTTAATGTTTCAATAAACATAAAGGATGTGGAGATGTGATGTCTGGTAGCTGCCATGAAGATAAAAGGCAAAATGCTAACTCAGCTGCCTTAAGTGCTCCTCAGCATGTTTTGAAAGTACAGGAGCTGACACAAAATGATGCTGATTGGTAATGTCAGAGTTTGTCCTCTCTTAAAATGCAGAGAAAATAACTCGACCAGAAGCCAATTTTTATATAGATGCTTTATCATAGAAACTCTAGGCAGAATCCTCTGCACATTCATGTCGGTGGGATCTTACAATCCCGCTGATGCCGCATATCTATCGTGGGTTTCCCAGCAGCGAGGGGTGCCTTCAACGGAAAACTTACATTCAAATGGTGGAGGCCGAAGCTAGTAATAGTCAAAAGTGAATAAAATGACTCGAAAAGTAAGACATACCATTGAATTTCCTCAAGAGTATTGAAAATCAGAGAGATCTAGGTGTACAGGTCCACAGGTCACTGAAAGGGGCAACACAGGTGGAGAAGGTAGTCAAGAAGGCATACGGCATGCTTGCCTTCATTGGCCGCGACATTGAGTATAAGAATTGGCAAGTCATGTTACAGCTGTATAGAACCATAGTTAGGCCTCACTTGGAGTATAGTGTTCAATTCTGGTCGCCACACTACCAGAAGGATGTGGAGGCTTTAGAGAGTGTGCAGAAGAGATTTACCAGAATGTTGCCTGGTATGGAGGGCATTAGCTATGAGGAGCGGTTTAATAAACTCGGTTTGTTCTCACTGGAACGACGGAGGTTGAGGAGCGACCTGATAGAGGTCTAAAAGATTATGAGGGGCATAGACAGAGTGGATAGTCAGAGGCTTTTCCCCAGGGTAGAGGGGTCAATTACTAGGGGGCATAGGTTTAAGGTGCGAGGGGCAAGGTTTAGAGTAGATGTACGAGGCAAGTTTTTTTACGCAGAGGGTAGTGGTGCCTGTAACTCATTGCCGGAGGAGGTGGTGGAAGCAGGGACGATAGTGACATTTAAGGGGCATCTTGACAAATACATGAATAGGATGGGAATAGAGGGATACGGACCCAGGAAGTGAAGAAGATTGTAGTTTAGTCGGGCAGCATGGTCGGCACGGGCTTGGAGGGCTGAAGTGTGCTGTACTTTTCTTTGTTCTCCCGCGCCAGTTGGGAGAATCGCCTGGGTCGCCAAATTTTCCCGCGACTCCGGTCCAACGCCCTCCCGCGATTCTCCCAAGCGGCGAGAACGGCCCCGTCGAGTTCCGCGTGGCGCAGGCCGGAGAATCGCCCGAGACACCCAGAATGGCGATTCTCCGGCACCCCTGCTATTCTCAGGCCCGGATGGGCCGAGCGGCCAGCCCAAAACGGCGGGTTCCCCCCCGCGCCGTCCACACCTGGTCGCTGCCGGCAGGAACAGCGCGGGAACGCTGGGGGGGGCAGCCTGCGGGGGGGTGGGGGGGGGATCCTGCACCGGGGGGGGGGCCTCAAATAGGGTCTGGCCCACGATCGGTGCCCACCGATCGTCGGGCCGGCCTCTCTGAAGGAGGACCTCCTTTCTTCTGCAGCCCCGCAAGATCCGTCTGACATCTTCTTGCGGGGCGGACTCGGAGAGGACGGCAACCACGCATGCGCGGGTGACACCAGTTATGCTGCGTCATGTATGCGTCACCACCTTTACGCGGCGCCAAGGCCTGGCGCGTGTAAATGATGCGACGCCGCTCCTAGCCCATTATCGGGCCCTGAATCGGTCGGGATAGGGGCCGTTTCGCGCCGTCGTGAACCTCGACGGCGTTCATGTCGGCGCCAACACTCTGCCTCCATTTCGGAGAATCCCGCCCAGGGTACCTGTAATAACTTTCCACCTGTGGTGACGTTTGCAATTCTATTTGTTGGGGAGGGTCCGCAAGGAAAACTGCAGACAAAGATCGCAAGGTGCACAGTTCACGGAAACAACTAGACTTCCTGCAGTCGTAAATCGGCATGCAGTTCATGCATGGCATGGAATACGAGGGATCCCCAGGAAACCCCGCTATAAGGCCGCCATCTTGAGCAGGCGGCTGGATTGCGATGTCTCGTGGTTGGCTACACACCCGCCGCCCTCCGCATCGCAAATCAGCCCCTCCCCTCCCACACCGCATTGCAGCTCCCTACTGCTCGATTGCCTGGGTGCGCCCCTATTCCTAAGTACGGGGATCACCTGATCCACCCATCCCAGGGACTCCTGTCATAGGGGGAACCCCCCCACAGAGACACCCTACCAAAAGGGACCCACGTACAAAAGGACCCCCCTCCATGCATGCCCCCCCCCCCCTGCCACCCCCCCCCCCCCACACCCTCCCGAAAAGGGACCCTTGTCTGGAAGCTAGAGTGCAATCCAGATGGGGGCAGTGGGAAGCATTATAGCTGTAACACGTACTTTGCTGCTCCACATGTCAATCACTCAAAGAAGAGCAGCTGTGCCTGTGCCTGGTCCCCACAGGTCCATTAGCTGCAAGTCATTCATGACTTTTGGGTAGTGTTCTGTAATTGGCAACTTGTAAAAAAACATATGCAGCTTTGATCCATTCATATCCCTTCACTCTTCAGTAGCCTAAATGGTGAAACCCCAATGTTCGTAAAAATTGACCACATCAAAGAGAAAAAGCCATGCTTGAGTGATTGGAATGCATTTCGTGCTTGGAATGCGGCAGAGGCTTCTGGAGGTCATTCCAGTTGCCCCTCCATCCCATGGAGTCCCCTAGGACCCTACACCACCCTCACGGAGGCGGAGGTGCTGGAGGTCACCTAGATGTAGCACTAGACCACAGAAGATCAAGAAGAATGAGGAACACTGACTGGGTGCTAGTGAGGTCACTATCTTTAGCTGGGGCGAATGGAAATCTGTCACAGTAAAATGTTCACTATTAAAAAATGGCATACCCAATACATGTGAAGTCTCTGTCACATTAATCTTCGCAGATTCCGTTCAGAGAATGGGAGCGAGCGCGCTGCCAGCAGAAAGACAGGCGTCAAAATTTATCATATCCTAAGGAGCACCAGAGCTTACCTCACAGTGAGTGGTCATCACTCTCCTGCCTTGAGTAGTGACCAGCTGACAGTGCCAACACAGGCCCATCACCCTGGAGTGATGTTACACAAACCCTTGGAGAGGGAATATGGTTGTTCAGGAGGGGGAAGTGTGATGGGGGGTGAGGGGTTTGGGGGGAAATGGGGTGGGGGGGGGGTGTTGAGAGGATGGACATAGCCTCGTCCTAGGAGAATCTGGAGATGGCGAGGGGGTCTCTAGTCCTCCTGGCATGGCGGACCCTCGCCGCAGCCTGTCCTCCAACCTCCAGCTCATCCTCACAGTCGGCCTCCAGCCCCTTCTGGTCCACCACCTCCTCCTCTTCCTCTTCAGTATAGGCCCCATGTCCCTCCTCCTCCTCCAGCATATCACCCCGCTGCTGTGCCAGATTGTGGAGGGCACAGCAGCTGATCAGAAATCAGGAGACCCTCTGAGGGGTGTATAGCTGGGCCGGCAGAGTGGTTAAGGCATGGGGAGCATATCTTCAGTAGCCCAATGCACCACTCAGCGTCAGCATGGGTGGCAAATCATAGCCCCCTGATATGTGGCGTCACCTCCAGCCTGCATTGGCGTTGCTGCATTTTTTTATCTGGTAGGAATTGGAGAAGGAGAGTGACCGAAAATCAGTTTAGGCTTCCATCCTGGGACCCTCAAATCCCCCAAGCCTCCCCCACCCTTACCATGACTGCCCCGCCTTCTCTAGAGTGCCGTCCAGCCTGCCAGTTGTGCTGGAACACCTTGCTCTGCACACTTACCCCCAGCCACAACAGAAGCCCCTAGATTCCAGACCTCTGCCAGGAACATTAGGGAGGTCGTGCTCTGCTGCCCTCTGCTCATCCACACACTTACCCTTTGGTGAAACCCCGCTCTTTAGTATCTTGGCAGCTGTCTCCATGGTGCCGGTGCTCCTAAAGCACAGGCACAATGTCCAGGCATCAAAGTTTGCTAGCCATGCCGTGCACTAACCATCCTCTGAGACATGGCACCTGTTCCTTCGAGGAGGCACTTGAGAGTTCAGGAGCGTGAACTGCTCTCACAACTAACGAGGCTAATTCCTAATTTGATAGGTGGCTGCTCACACTCAACAGGGTTGAAATAGACTTTCAGTAGAGAAGCTGCAGCAGGGATCTTCCCTGGACGTTTGGTAGGACGGACAGGCTGCAGTAGTGGTTTCCCCTGTTATGGGTCTCCACAATATTTTAAGATTGCTTGAAAGCCACACAGACGCAAAGCCCCTCACTGCACCCCCCCCCCCCCCACCCCCCAGTTCAGGGGTGACCCCCCACCCGGGATGCTCCAGGCCCCCGAACAACCCCAACCCTCCACCCCTGAAGGCCCTCTACCCCACAAGGGCTGGGGTAGCAGCTCCGGTGCCCTCGAACTGCGTGCCATAAAATGGAGAGGACTACTCACGTCCTCACTTCCCCTCAGTAGCCATTGCACCAGCTTCACATTTTTGAAAAGGGCCACTAACGGACGCCCACGTGACTTCCCACTGAGGAGATGGGTAATTCACGGGAGGCCAGTGTATTCGACTTCAATGTCGTCAGTGAGATTGAAATGAATGAAAATGAGGGTTAATGATATTCTCGCCATTTTGGGGCAAGATTCGGAGCGCGCCATCAGAAGCGGACTGGGTGAATCGCAAAATGGTTCACACCCGACGCAAATCTGAATGTTGCCTTCTGCTATTCACCCGGTGTTTCCAGATCCACACTGGGCACATCTCAGTCACTAAATCGCACCCTTCATTTAAAATACCTGAGGTCCTTAGTTAAACCAAATAAACTACAATAACCAGGTTAGTAGCTATAACACAGGTAGCCTTTTATTGTGCACCGTATTATAATTAAACTGCCAGAAAGATGTAAATGACTATCTAGTATGCCTTTCCCAACCCCTCCTTCTTAACTACCCCCACTCTCTGCACCCACACACACAGACAAACAACACAGAGGGGAAAGGGTGGTTGAGAGGGAAAGAAAATAGTCATGAAATATAAAGGAAAGGATCTTTGAAACACTGTGATGACTTCCAGTTTATGTCTTTCTGAAGTTCAGGCTTTCGTTTTGGTACTTCTTTCTTCTAAGCTTGAGATGCTTTTCTCTGACAAGGTTGTCTACCTTCTCTGCAGACTCAAGATCATTTCAGGGTTACAACAAATTATGTGCCAGGAACTCACTGGTTTTAGAACAATCAAACAGTTATTTCAGTTCAGCAAGCAAGAAAGGGGGATCGAGTGTGCTCCTTCTTCTAAGGTCTAAATACTTCTCCTAAGTTCTCTCAGAAAGCATTAAACAGGAATGAACCATTGTTGTCAGGTGGAACACTGTCCCTGGCCAACCCATTGGTTGCCAGTTAACCAATCGAATTGAGCCCCTCCAAAGTTGGTTCCCAAGATCCACTCAAAGTCTGGTTTCTCGTCTCAAAAATACAAAATGTGGGAACACGCTGTCCTGGCAAGGAGGCTGTTTTAACTTGGTCTTCTGCTTAAAAGCATATCCCGATTATTGGTCCACAGACCAAAAATAATAAAACAAAATAAGTGGGAACAAAAGAAATGAACAGGAAGGACTACGTCATTAAAATCCCTCGCTAAGGGCATACTCACAATGGGTCGTGAAGGTGTTCTTCTATATTTCTTATATCTATCACATCTATTGCTTATCTGAAGTTTGGTGCATTGTTCATCTCTTATACCCACATCCCTGAGAAAAATATTTAATCTTTGTAAAGGTGGATGGGCAAATTGCCGATGCAACTTTAACATATTCCACCTTTTGTTTTCTAGACTCCTGGGCCGGGATTCTCCGCCAGCATTATTCTCCGTTATGCCGGCTCCCGGGGGTTTCCTGGCGGCGTGGGGCTGCCCCACAATGGGAAACCCCATTGACCGGCCAGAGTAATGGAGAATCCTGCCGGTCAGTTGGGGCAGGAATGTGGTGCAGCGAGGCAGAGAATCCCGCCCCTGTTCTCTGATGCTAACAGTACTTCATTAATTTCTTTACAAGAAAAAATTGGATTCATTAACAGCATATAATGGTATCCAGACTGTGTAAATTGTAAGCCCAGTTTTTCCAGAGACAAAGGCCTTGTCATTTTCCATGTCAAATTTCATATGTGCATTTTCCATCGATGGTCGGCTCAATTATAAAGGTATTTCGCCGGATACAACATCAGGGCTAATAAAATTATTCCTTCCGGTGATTTTATAAGGAAACACAGTTTTCAGCGATTTAAGGGTATTATCACCACAAATATGGAACTTGTGGAACTTCTAAATTCCTTCACCTTGTTCCGATCTTTGTCACTTAGAGTCCAGGTAATATCTTAACCAGTCTTTTCCACATAGATGCACATCCGCTTTCTAACACGGCACAAAGATGTGCAGCTTAGGTGGATTGGCTATGCTAAATTGCCCTTAGTGTCCAAAATTGCCCTTAGTGTTGGGTAGGGTTATTGGGTTACGGGGATAGGGTGGAGGTGTGGACCTTGGGTAGGGTGCTCTTTCCAAGAGCTGGTGCAGACTCGATGGGCCGAATGGCCTCCTTCTGCACTGTAAATTCTATGATACTATGATACAATTGAAGGACGCTGCGACGAACACTTACGTCACTGGACTGAAACTTCATGTCACTAAGACAATGCCTTCTTTTTGGTCAATATATCCTTCTTCTTAAGAGTCTTCTGTCTCCTGTTTGGTTTTAAACACTCGATTATATCTCTTAGGTCAATTTATTGCATAATGGAACTTTGAATCACACTTAAAACACCAACTGGCCACACCCTGGGAAGTTCTGGGGTTAATTTTTCTGTTGAAATTTCCCAATTCATTCCTCCTGCCATAATAGGGCAGCACAGTAGCACAGTGGTTAGCACTGTTTCTTCACAGCTCCAGAGTCCCAGGTTCGATTCCTGGCTTGGGTCACTGTCTGTGCAGAGTCTGCACATTCTCCCCATGTCTGCGTGAGTTTCCTCCGGGTGCTCCAGTTCCTCCCACAGTCCAAGAAGTGCAGCTTAGGTGGATTGGCCGTGTTAAATTGTCCTTAGTATCCAAAAAGGTTAGGTGGGGCTACAGGGATAGGGTGGAGGTTTTGGCATAAGTGGGGTACTCTTTCCAAGGGCCGGTGCAAAGTCGATGGGCCAAATGGCCTCCTTCTGCACTGTAAATTCTATGAATTGTTAAAGATGTTTCTGCCTTCGTTATTATTAGTTATATATCTTTGTATTGACACTTGCTACCTGTTTCTCGACCACCTCACCATCCCGTTACCATGGTGTCTTCCATAGACTATCTTATCGCCGATAGGCCCATTTTTGTCATGAGAGCTGCCGGGAAGGAATGTTTGCCCAGGAACTTCTTTGGAGCCTCTGACATTTGTACTAGCAGTATGTGTGTCTTTCTGCAAATTTAACTCCCATCAAAACCAAAAGCCTAACCATATTTGTAACTTTAGCTCCATCTAATAACTTGAATGCCAGCACTGATTGAGGAATTGCTAGATGAAGCTTTTGCAGCTTTGTATATAATCTGTTAGAATCCATTATGCACTCTCCTGTGGAGGTATTCTCCGGCTTTCTAAATTTTTCAAAATCTGACCAAGCCTCATGAGCACTTAATAAGTGATACTTTTTTGTAACTCTTATCCATGGAAGTTATTAATGTCTCCAAACCTTCATCTTAGTTTAAATACTCCAACTCCAATTCCGAAAATACCTTGCACCTTGTTTTGCTTTTGTACGGTAGTGAAAGTGCCAAGGCTATTCCTTGCTTTTTTCTTGGGCAACCCATGTCCACATGGTAACCTCATTCTTCCATTGGTCATAGGATTGACCCTGAGAATGCAATGGTGGGTAGTCATATACCCTGACGTGCTACACTTGGATTCAGCCATATATTTTTCAAGTTACTCTAATTCAGCCTTCAAGGTTAGAATTCAGAACACAGCCTTTCATCCGAAAAAATCTTAGTTTGCAATCCTTTTTACTCACAAGCGCTAACCATCCTCTGCTCCCATTGTTTCGCTCCGATGGTAACACGATAATAAGAACTGGAAAGTCAGTTTTGACGTCTTAGACTCCAAGTTTATTGTGTTCAGCAATCACTTCTCCAACAACACCACAGTGCCACCTATATCCCCTTTATATTTGGTGCAGCCTATTAAACAATAAGTACAGTCTATTAAACAATTAAAACCGCAATTTCAACTTAAATACTAAGGAACATTAACTCTTTCCTGACATGTTTAAGATAGAGATTAGGGCAGCACGGTGGCGCAGTGTTAGCACTGCTGCCTCAGGACGCCAAGGGCTTTGCCCTCACAACCCAAAGATGCGCAGGGTAGGTGGATTGGCCACGCTAAATTGCCCCTTAATTGGAAAAAATAAATTGGGTACTCTAAATTTTTTTGAAAAGATAGTGATTAATGGATTTCTGCTTAACAATAAGGTAAAATGTTATGGGGATGATGGCTGTAAAAGGCAGTAAAGTGTCAGATCAGCCGAGATTGTATTGAATAGCGGAGCAGCCCGATGGGCTGAATGGCCAGTCCTGTTCTTATATTCCTATGTAGGGTAACCAGCCAAAGGGTAGAAGGTAGCCTTTTACACTTTCTTCAAACCAATGATGTTCATATATTTCTGATGGATCGATCAGGGAAAAGTAATGCAATATTGACCAATTCATTTTCATTAACTGTAATAGATTATTTACATCCTCATTGACCAATTATAAGGAATTTCTCTTATAGGTCTGAAAATCATCTTCCTCAGAAAATGACCTAATATCTGCTTGCAAAATTATTTCTATCTAATGTATTCTAAAATGTTTGACACTGGCAGTGAATAAATGGAATCTTTTAATGTAAAGTATTCAATTGTGTGTCACTTAGAGTAACTGAGCATGCAGTTTACATGTGTATTTCCCTACTTAATGCTTTTGTAGATAACACGTTCCACTAATGTACTTTATTCATCTAAATTACTCAGTCCTTTCACTTGCCACATCTATTTGAAATGCTACTCAATAAACCTGGATATTATCCTATTCCTGGTCATAAATGCCTCAACTAAATGGTTATCTTACCACATAACTGATAACAATAATTCAGTCTCCTCACCACTGCTTGATATAATCTGGTTGCTTGCTATTCAATTTAGCAACCATGAACCAAAGCAAGCTCCTCCTATCAATCAATCTTCTGCCATAACTCCAGCCAGAGTCCATTGGAGCCCCACTGATATGGCATACAGAGCTGTTAAACCGTTTCCCAGGAAAATTTGCTGACCTCTTCCCAGATTATTCATGGCAGCAGGAGAACTCCTGCAGAATTTCAGAGCTAGCTTTTTTTTTCAAAAATAGTTAAAGTGACTTCACTACTTGGAGAAGATTACATACTGGAAGAAGTAATCGGTAACAAAGAGCAAGACCTCATCTTGAGCTTCAATCCAGCCAAATCTAACAGCTACAACCATAAAAAAACCTGTTATGGTAACACGTTTAGTTACTGGAATCAAAGAAAGTCAGCGCTGCTTATTCAACAACCTCTTTGTGCCAGTTCTGTGCTGTAGTGCCACATCATTACAATCACTGACAAAAGAGAAAGGCTTTGCATTATTAGGAGCACCTTGCCACATCTCAAAGCATATTACATACAATGAATAACCGCCCAGGCTGATGGAATAGAGGTCTGCTCTGTTGGTGGTAAAGCATTTATGGAAAATTAGTTTGGGCAGAATCAATCTAGTTGCCAGGGAATGGAGGCCCACGTACAAACTAATCTTGATTTGACATGAAATAGAAATGCCGGCCCGTGATGACTAGCAGCAGCAATAGGACATGTCTAGTGCAAATGATTTTTCTGATGTTTAAGGTTGAGGTTTATTGTGTGTGGGAAGGGCACGGTAGAGAGACCTTTGCACAACATTTAATTCTGTTAAATCGAACCTCAGGATGCTTAAGGCAGATGCGGAACACGTGAAATTAGACAGCGTTTCATTTGTGTGCTCCAGCGCACCGCGTTGTGAGCAGTAAACCTGCCAAAAAGGGAGGAAATTTAAACAAAAATTAAATTTGCAAAAAGCCATTCACTTTATATGCAACAGCATCCATTAATCTTCCTCCAAATATATGAAAATATAAAACTTGTGCAAACATCTGTCCCCTGTAAGCTCTTGGGACAAGATTAAACAGCACTGCAATCACACTTGTATTATAATCCCCCATTGTGTAACTGGAATGAGGTTTGAGTCACTTCCAATTTGGCTTCATCTTTTTTCCTTTCAAGCATAAAGATGTTCCTGTTGCAATCTGCTTTCCTGATTGCAAACGGTGATTTCATGGCCTTGACACGGTAATTGAGCACTTAGCAAAAGGGGAAAGTTTGTTTCTATGCTTTGCCTCTATCTTGACCTACTTTATAGATTGGTGCCATTGAATATACTTGAACTTGCCCGACTTTGGTTGCCAATTACGGCATGTGAGAAACTTTATTAGAAAGATTCACAGCTGACCGAGCGTGGCCCTCAAAGGAAACCGTGGCCATGTACAAATATTGCAGTTGGATATCTATTCCATTAGAGATTATCCATCCAAGCTGCTTTACACTGCATCAAACTCTGTGAATTTGGCTTTGAAAACAGGCTTAAAAAAATAAATCTAGAACGTCAAATTACAAAAATGCACAATATTAGACGGGAGTTTACGGGTATATCCATTCTGCCTACACCCCACTTTGTTGAAATTGAGATTTTATAGCACTGTTGTTTACTCCAAAGCATTATTTCCTCAGAGTTCAAAACATTTGAACATCTTGGGATAAAATTTAATCATTTTGTCGAAGCTTGAAGATGCTACTTTATCCGCTACTTTATCCTGTTGTAGCCCATAAGAGATTCAAGTAGGGTGCTCTTTCCAAGGGCCGGTGCATACTCGATGGTACGAGTGTCCTCCTTCTGCACTGTAAATTCTATTCTATTCTATGACCAGCATTACTCTGGGAAATCATGCCGGGTTGATAGAAATTGGCTTTCTGGTTAGCTATAGGTGATATAGGTAAAAGGTTTAATTGAGAACTCGTTAAGAGTAATTAACTAAATCATATTAAACATTAGAGTGATGAAAGCCGAATAGCTGGGAACATTTTGCAAATTGCTTGAGACTTGCTAGAGACTGAAGGAACAGTGACGTCAGCTGGCTGAAAGGCCCCATTGTGTGAAAGAACGGGCAGTTCCGTTTCTATGGCAACAACCAGTCTAGGGTGATAAGTCCTAAGAATAAGCGAAGAATGTGTTTTTCTCAAGCGATGCTATGGGAAACTTTGTACCAATATATTTAAATACATATCTCTCTTAAATTGACGGACGGCAGTTTGGCCAAGTTGAGTGAATTATAAATTAGTTAAAGCCAATCACAGTTGTAGAGAAGGTGAGACCTGAGGATAATAATCTCCTTAAGAATCACTTGACAGGATGGAAAAATCCATTCCGGAATCAATCTATCCCTTTCTGAAACCTATTTTCTTTGCTTGCTTTTGCTAAATCGCCTTCTTTCTTTGATTTAAATCACACAGTTATTTTATGCTGTGTATTAAGATTTGAAGAATTACCACGATTTTTAATTGAATGGAAACTCAACTATTGTATTCGCTAAAGACAATCAATCTGACCTAATCTTCTATTGACAAATAAAGTTTATCAGTGGCACAAGCTGACAAATAAAGTTCAACTGAACTTTGCCAAAAAGCACAGACTTGACCTGTTATTTGGGAACTAAGAAGGGATAACGGATATCCAGGGTTCCGAATAGACACAGAGATCCATCACCGGTTCAGCCCAAAACATTGCTTGATTGGTTGCTTTTGTTGTCATTCGAGCCTGACCTACATATTTAATGAAGGACACTGCTGATTTCCATCCATAATATTAAGGGCCCATTTTAGTTCTTCCCACTACATGGAAACCAATTAGATAGGACATTAGTATTGGCTAGGAGACTTAGACACAACAGACGGGTGGCCTGAACCAATACAAGGTGCTTTAACCAATGCAGCATCCAGTGCACCTAATGTGTGTCTTGACAATGCCACAGCCCATATTAAGCCCAAAGCACTCACTTCTTTGCTTGTAATCAATTGTTTGGACTCAGGTATTTTCTTCTGTGATTGTTCCCATCTCTTTGGGCCACAATTCCCGTTTACATTTGATGAGTGTGACTGTCAATAGAAGAGCAGTTTGCTGCCTATAATCCCAAGTGTAAACCACCCAATCACTGCAACATAATTGGCACTGCAGACACAAAAGTCTAAAATTAGACGAAAGCCTGTCCTTGCAAAATTATTGCAGGAAACCGTTCCGCTTATTTACACTCTCAACCAATTGAGTTCCCCTTAAATCCATCAAGCTTGTGATGACCATTCCAAATGACAAGGGGAGCGGAGGACATGTGGAGAACATTCTCTTGAGGAAGAAACATAGAAGGTGAAGAAGTATCTTTTCAAAAAGATAATGCCCCTTTAAACCCCTCATCAGCACAAAGTCTGAAACTATCCAGTGATAGCCTATTACAGCCTTGTTTGAGGCTTCAGAAACTAACCCCTTAAGCCAGTGCAATCGGAAGCTATTAAGACCTCTCGGATTGAGAAGGCTGCCCGACTGTTGCCGGAGCATCCTCCACCACATCAGGAAAACGTCTCAGGGCTTCCAATCCCTTCAGAATAACACAAGCAGCATATAACAGCTCACTGAGCTACAGGCAGTTAACACCAGGATCAGAGATATCTATGAAGATGCACCTCAATATTCTCCATCAGCCCAAGAAATTATTCATACTCTCTGCAACAAAGCTTTACACACCACTTCTCCCATCTGTTCAACTTCTTTCCACAGAGTGTCAACACTGGTAACGTTCCCTGTATACAGCACTTCAAATGTAGAGTTACCTGTTTACTTGTTGAAGCACGACTCTTCAAGAATGCATTAGCTCAAAGTAAGTCTCGCATCTCCCTACAGAAACACTGCGGAAGCTTACAAGATCTCTGTTTGCTCTCAATCATCTAAATCTCCAAAGTGCCCAATCAGTGTTACAGTTTCCTGTAGCTACCACCCTACTCAAAGATAAGTAGCTGGAGTAGGCCACTCAGCCCTTCGAGCCTGCTCCGCAATTCAACAAGCTCATGGACGATCTCTACCTCAACTTCATAATTCTGCACTATTGTTGCATCATTCACTCAAAAATGCAATAAATGTTTAGATGGCCTCCACTCCCCAAACCACCAACCTGCAATGTACTTCCATTTTCAAAATTTCCGTCTTTGTCTTCAATAAATGTCGAATTCCATCCTGTTGCATGTATCAGCTATGGCTCAATTGGCAGCAGATTTACCTGAGTCATGAAGGTCAGAGCTCAAGTTTCCCTCCTGGAATTGAGCATCATAGAACATAGAACATTACAGCGCAGTACAGGCCCTTCGGCCCTCGATGTTGCGCCGACCTGTGAAACCAATCTAAAGCCCATCTACACCATTCCATTATCATCCATATGTTTATCCAATGACTATTTAAATGCCCTCAATGTTGGCGAGTCCACTACTGTTGCAGGCAGGGCATTCCACGCCTTTACTACATCGTTATGCTCATTGTTGTACACAAACGCCTGCTCCGATGATGCCATTGCATAACACGTGACATTACACCAGCCAATGGTATTACTCTGATACATAACAAGCATAAAATAAATGAAGGCTAAGCGGGACTGAGATAGTGCTGTGCTGTCAAACTGAGGCCTGTCTACCCTTTCCGGGGTCATAAAAAATCCTATGGCATTATTTTGAAGAAGAGCAGGGATCTTATCCCTGGCCAATATTTATTTCTCAATCCCCAATTTAAAAAAAAAAAATTTTTAATTACCGACTTCTATATTTATTCCTCAATCCGAAATATATTTTTTTCAATTACTGACTTCTAACAGCCACAACCATCTTCCTTCCATAGAACCGTTGAATCATAGAATCCCTACAGTGCAGAAGGAAGCCATTTGGCCCATCTAGTCCGCACCAACCTTCTGGAAAAACACCCCAACATAGGTCCACCTTATCCCCGAAACCCCATCTGGGACACTAAGGGGAAATTTAGCATGGCCAATTTACCTAACCTGCATACCTTTGGACACTAAGGGGCTATTTAGCATGACCAATCTAACTAACCTGTATAACTTTGGCCTGTGGGAGGAAACCGGAGCACCCAGAGGAAAATCTCGCCGACACCGGGAGAATGTGCAAACTCCACACAGGCAGTCGCCCAAGGTCGGAGTTGAACCCGGGTCCCTGGCAGCAGTGCTAAGCACTGTGCCACCATACTACCCCAAATGTCAGGAGTGGTATGAGTCCAACCATCAGAGAGTTTACCCCCAATTTCCATTGACTCCAGTTTTCGAAGGCTCCTTAATGCCACATTCAGTCAAATGCTGCCTTGATGTCAAGGGCAATCAGTCACTTTCTCCTCACCTCTGGAGTTCAGCTCGTTTGTCCATGTTTGAACCAAGGCTGTAATGAGGTCAGGAGCCAAGTGGCCTTGGCGGAACACAAACTGAGAGTCCGTGAGCAATAACTCAGCAGGTTAGCGCTTCATAGCGCTGTTGATGACTCCTCCCATCCCTTTACCGATGATCAAAAGTAGACAACTGGCTGCGTTGGATTTAATCTTTATTTTTTGTGTACAGGACACACCTGGGCAATTTTCCACATTGCCAAGTAGATGACAGTGTTGTAGCTGCAGTGGAACAGCTTGGTGAGGGATGCGGCAAGTTCTGCACTGAGGTCATCAGTACTATTGTCGGAATGTTATCAGGGCCCATAGCCTTTACAGTGTCCAGTGTCTTCAGCCGTTCCTTGAAATCATCTGAAGTGAATCGAATTGGGGTAACAAGAAGAAATTCCGGCTGCTGTTGAATTATTCAAAATTTGACAACACAAAAAATCTAGTTTTAAAGCTGCCTCTTCTCCTCATAATTCATGTTAGTCCCTTTCTTTTGAAAAGGGCAGATCTCATGTTGCCCTGCTTTATTTCAGCCAAGACAGAATGGCCTCAATCAATCAACTAATTTCCCTGGTGTTACGATGATGGAGAAAAAACACTGGAATTACACATGAAAATATTTGAGTTTTAAAAAAAACCTGAATTTTATATTTTAAAACCGGACACAGACCCCAGCCACTGAAATCAAATGTCTGCAGGGGGTTTCTCTTAGGAACAATTGAGCCCCTCCCTGTGATTCCAGGCAAGGTATTTATAAAAACATCCAAAGACTCATTACCATTTCTGGTAAAGACGGCAGGGCATAATGGCTATTTCAGCTCAAGGACCCCCAGTTTAAATGCCTAGATGGACTAATATATTCTGATTTCCTCTGGCATTATGTAAAGAACAGGGTTAAAAGGTAGCTATGAGAGCTGCCCAGGGCCTGCCTGCCTATCTGCCTGCCTTTCTGCCTGCCTGTGCCTGCCCTGTCTGCCTTTCTGTCATGTGTGCTGTGTGAAAAGCAGATGGGAGTTTTACACACTGAAAGAGATACAGAAATCAAGGCAGAGCCCCTGCAAAAATAGGCAGCTTTTGCAGGAACATCTAAAACCTTCTCTCTAACTGTGAAAGTCGATGAAGGATTGCAGCTTCCTTGAGCCTTGTATAACATGCTGTGTTCAGTCTTCACACCTGTGGACAAAATCCCTTGACCATTAATATAACATGCAAGGAGCAATAGGGTTGAGAATAACAAAGTGAACATACTGTCATGGGAATGTCCCTTTAAGAAATGTGTGCCTTATTAAATGGCTTCAGTGATGTCATTGTGTGGGTGGAGCTGGTTTGTGGCTCTGGCTTTTACTTTCGCTTTGAGCTGGGAGCTGTTTGTGGCTCTGTGTTTTACTTTCGGTTTAGACAGATGGCTGCTGCATTCGGACAAAGAAGGTTTATTTTGGTGTCTCACCCTCCATATATGTTAAAAAGTGTCCAGATCACTTGATAATTTAAAAGTGATACCTGTCTTCTGTAAATAATTCAAACCTATTGTTTTGTTAGAAAGGGTTTTACTGGTCTTGGATGTTGTTATCGAATTGAGACAGTTGAAAGGGAAGTTATTGAGGGGTATATTTCTCTAGAGATCTGTAGCTGTGTGTGTGTGTGGGGGGGGGGGGGGGGGGGGTAATGTATGTTTGTAGTTGATAAGAATGCTCATTGTGTGTGTTTCTAAAATGTTAACTGAATTTGTAGAATAAACTTTGTTTTTGATTTAAACTGCTTAAGGCCTCTGTTGCATAACGCCTGAAGAACACTTGTGCTCCTCAAAACCAAAATCGATAAACAGTTGTAAGTCAGGTGAACTCCATGGTATTCTTTGGTGTTCTATAAACCCTGGCCCATAACACTACATCTAATCCAGAATAGAATAATGGGACTCAAGCATGATATGGTTACTGATATTAATGGCAGTCACCCTGCAGAGCTTTAAAAAACCTGGGAGATTTTAAGTGAGCCTTGGGCTTATATATATAATAGCTAATTAGAACAGAAGGGTGGATTTTAAAGAATGGGCTATGAGCCTATGCCTACTGGGAATTAGACGGAGTATGAACAAACCACTTTTCCATCCAGACACCTTAGAGCCAAGAAAAGGAGGAGACTTATATTGCACCATACTGTAATGTGTGATCCATCAAGGTTGTAATTATTGCCCATTCCTAATTAGCATTAGAAGCTTTTGGTGATCGTTCCTCTTGAACTGCTGCAGTTTTTACCATGATGGAGTTCCCGCAATAGAGTCGATAGAAAGTTCCAGCACTGACCCAGTGACAATGATGTGTCAGGATGACGTGTGTTTTGAAGGGGATCTTGGAGGTAATGATGTGTGATAGAGGTCATGGGGAAAGAACCTGCAGCTGAAGTAACTTTGGTGAGTCGCTACGGTACATCCTCTAGATTGTACACACTGTACCCGTATTGTGCCAGGAACAGAGGAATTGGGCACCATGGGCTGGGCCAGCATTAGAAACCCCATGCCAAGATCAGATGGGGTCTTGAGTACTCACTTGCCGGTGAAGAGGCTAGCCTCACTACCTTCTTATTCGGGACAGTGGATAAGATCTTTATCCTGCTGGGATCATCAGAAAGCTCGAGAGCCTCAACAGCCCCACTAATAGATCTGAGCATTACTGATGTAGGTTGGGGGCTGTGAGGCACCTTAACATTGAGGTGGCCTGGCTAGCCTACACTTAAATACTGAAGTAGATGGGATATGAACAGAAGGGAGAATCGAAGTGGAGGCAAAATAAAATTGCCTGGATTGGACTCCACCCGGGATCTCTCTGGCTCTGACCCAGATACAATTTCACAGTGAGGCGGGCAGAGCGTTGGGCAGGAAACACCCCACCCGCGCCCCTGCCCCATGGCCTATTTTCCAGCAGCAGACGAGCTCGCCAATGGCTGCCGACTGGATCTTCCAGTCCCACCAGTGTCCTCAGCACTTTGTGTGGCTCACCCATTCCGCCACCAGGGGACACGCCAAGGGAGGGGATACAGGTCGCCTTCGGATGGACCAGAAGATCCCGCCGGTGCGAAAGGCAGTAAAACCTGGCCCTAAGGCCTTGACCTTGGACGCGCTCGTGTAAGACAAGGATATAAAGGTGGGTTTGCCTAACGCGTAAAACAATTCAGCAAGAAACACGATTAGGATGAGTGACTTGCACCAAACTAGAGGGTCAGCAAGGCGGAATTAAATCTGCTGGAGGTGAAAAGGAGAAGAAAGGAAGAGAAGAAAAAACTGCATGAGGGTCACCTCAACTGCTTCCACGACTGCAAAGGAGTTTGACAAGCTTTACTCACTGTAACATCAGAACCTCAGCACTCAGTCCACTCAGTCCAGTCACCAGAGCTGATGCGCTTGTCCTTTTTTTCACAAATTCCCCATCTTTCAGTCAGCCTCCATGGGTTACAGACTGCTCCTTCCATGCACTGCAATCTTTTCAAATTTCAATTTTTTACAGAGCATGGTTGGGGAATATGAATTTTTCCTCTCTTCCGGGGAACAATCTGGGCACTTGCAGCATATCGCTGGAGCAAATTACTTCTTCATTCCTCAGGGGAGGTGTCAATGATGTCAAAAGAAAATATTTGGAGCCCTGGGGCGCGATTCTCCGACCCCCCCATCGGGTCGGAGAAGCGGCCGGGGCCGGCGTGAATCCCACCCCCGCCGTGTTGCGAATTCTCCAGCACCGGACATTCGGCGGGGGCGGGAATCGCGCGCTACTCCGGTCGGCGGGAATCCCCCGGCGATTCTCCGGTCTGCGATGGGCCGAAGTCCCGCCGCTGTCAACCCACACCAACCGGCGTGGATTGAACCACCTTTAGGGCGGCAGAACACGGCGGCGCGGGCGGGCTCCGGGGTCCTGGGGGGGGGGACACAGGACGATTTGGCCCCGGGGGGTGCCCCCACAGTGGCCTGGCCCACGATCGAGGCCCACCGTTCCGCAGGCAGGCCTGTGCCGTGGGGGCACTCTTTTCCTTCCGCCTTCACCATGGTCACCACTATGGCGGAGGCGGAAGAGACCCCCTCCACTGCGCATGCCGTGAGCGGCCGCTGACGCTCCCGCGCATGCGCCGCCCGGCAAAGTCATTTCCGCACTGGCTGGCGGGACACCAAAGGCCTTTTCCGCCAGCTGGCGGGGTAGAAATCAGTCCGGCGCGGGCCTAGCCCCTCAAGGTGAGGGCTCGGCCCCTCAAGATGCGGAGAATTCCGTACCTTTGGGGCGGCGCAATGCCGGACTGATTCGCGCCGTTTTTGGCGCCGGTCGGCGGACATCGCGCCGATTACGGAGAATCCCGCCCCTGTTCTCCACTTGGAGCAGGATAAATGGAACAGTGAATGACAACATTCTCAATTTCAACCCAATGCCACTGACCAGGGAGAGGAAATGTGTCAACTTTAATTCCCTACTGGTTAATATTCTGTGCTTTGAGCAGTCATGAAATTTTAAAAAGTCTTATTTAATGGTCCATGGTTTACTTTTCATCAAACATAAATAGCCCTTCATAACCAACACTCATCAGCAATGCAGGGTTTTTTTTACAACATTGATCAAATGTTTTTGGCTTTAGACAATAAACCCGCACCCCAAACTGTCCAGCCAAAATATCAGGCAAAATATCCATCATTCGAGTATTTAAAAAGCCCGATCAGTCCCTGTAACTTCACCAAAATTAAAACTTTGTCTCCTGGGTCTTCTCCCAGTTGCACTACCACCCACTGGGTGCAGCAAACATCAGAGTATGAGGCAGATCAGAACCCAGCAGGTTTTCCAATATTCAATGTGTTTGGGGTCTGACTGCACCTCACCGCAGTTTGAACAAAATTTCCCCTTTAGTGTAACAAATACTGACTGCTTCTGCATCGTAAATGTTCTGCAGAGTCACGAAAGAGACTGAAAGCTCAGGAGAGCAGAGCCGTTCATTAAACACTGGGGCAGAGATGGGATCCTGGAAGCTATGTAGAGTCAAATGTTACCTGAGAATAACTATAGAGAGCAGGATAGTTAGAAGCACACAAATACGCTCTTTACAGTGCCACGAAGCACAATAACTTAAGTCCAACAAGTCCACATTAAGTGCAAAGATGTGCAGGTTAGGTGGACTGGCCATGCTAAGTTGCCCCTTAGTGTCAAAAAATTTGGGTGGGCTTATTGGGTTACAGAGATAGAGTGGGGGAGTGGGTCTAAGTAGGGTGCTCTTTCAGAGGGTCGGTGCAAACTCGGTGGACCAAATAGCCTCCTTCTGCACTGCAGTGATCCTATGATTCTAACTTATCCTGGACAATGGCATCACATTCAAACACAAAACATGAGCTTAAAGTTCTAGACAGGAGCAGGTGAGAGGCGAGGGAGGAGTTGGGCAATGCGTAGGAGGTCCTATCTGTAGCAAGTCTTCAGATCTGTCTCTCCTTCTCCGGAGGAGCGAGAACCCCACACCACAAGGAGGTTGTCACTGAGCAAAGTCACCTGTGACAGGCAACAAGAAGAGCCTCAAATCAGAACATGGGGCATTGCTGCCTCTAACTGTTGTCAAGGTCACTTGGCCCCCCAACCATCGTACCATAGCTCATTCCAGGCTTTGGCAGATAATGGGAGCGACACCATCCGATTTGGTTTGGACCGCTGTAGGAAAAGTCACCAGCAGTACCACATACATCACATTCCTAAAGGATAATGCAAAGTAAGGAGTGAGAGTAAAAGACTTCATGGACATTGCAGACTTTGAGGATACAAGGTGCCTTAGCCTGTACCCATATAGACGTGTGTGCTCCCCAGCACCATCGTGACATCTTTCACAATAGAAGAGGATCCCATACCCTAAAGCCCAGCTTGCTTGTGACCACAAGCAGCATATTACCCTGGTCTGTCCCGAGCTTCAAGGCAGCAGCCATGATTCATTAATTCTGCACCAGTCCTCTTTGCGGCCTTTATATCAGTGCGGTCTAAAGGCCGCAGCCCAATCATTTTTATACTATTCAGTGTGACAACTATGGGCCTGATTCTGCCAAACAATTTTGAAGTTAATTTGTGGCGGGTTTCTCAGCGAGTTTCCCGCCGGCTCTACCAGCGAGTTTTCCACCACTATTCAATGACACTTAGTCACTTTTTTGGGCCCTGGGAGTTTCTCATCGGTTTAGCCCACACTAGAAATGTTAACACTGGGGAGCTGAACTCTGAGATTGGGCCACCATTTTGAAGGGGTGCCCTGATCTCAAAGTGAGCCTGTGGATCCCCCACACATCCCACCCATGGGCAATGTCACCCTCCCCCACACATACAAGCATGAACACCACCCCACAACCCCCAAGTGAAGACACCCCGCTATGGGGTCCCTGGGGGTCCCCCCTCTTCAAGCCGCAAGCCCCTTTACAGCACCACCTTCCTTCCAGGACCCACATCTATCACCTACCCAACCTCCCAGAGGCCCCTGCTTACCTGCACTGCTCTCTTACATCCTTCAAACCGCCCCCCCCCCCACACCCTCCTTTCATGGGCATGGCCCGACCCTTGGAAGTGCCACTCTGGCACTTGGGCATCCTTGCATTGCCACCCTGACACTCAGGCAATGCTCCTGCTGACTTGGCAGTGCTATCTGGGCAGTGCCAGTGTGTCAGTGCCAAGGTGCCCACATTCCAGGGCGAGGACCAGAGAGCCACCCTGCACTTACCCTGGCCATCCTAGGGTCTCCGATGGCCCGGAAAGCTTCCCGGGTGCCGTTCTGCCTGTCCACATTTGTGTGGACCAGCACTGATCAGCACCCAGCTACAGCCTTCTCGGGGAGGCCGGTGAATCGCGGGAGGCCACTGGATCCCACGCAGGTAGGTTTTAAGTAGGTTTACGACCTCCGCAAGCATCATTTGGGGCGGGGTTCCGTCTCAGACGTCTCACGGAGCTTTCAAGAATCTCTGAGGCTCACTGCAGGTCTTTCTCAGTATTCTCTGCCTGTGTTGCACTCAAGCGAGAGCCTAACGCGGCCGGTGATCCACACCAATAGTATAACATTGGGATGCTTTTGCAGGTTTCACAAGAAGTAAAACCCATCCTCGTCCTGTCATTTCTTTAACTTCACATCGAATGGAATCTGCCTGTAATTATGCTCCTCATTCTACGCCTCATTCCAGTAGTTTCATGCCGGGTAGCAGGGTGGCGCTGTGGTTAGCAGGGCGCCAAGGACCCGGGGAAATTTAGTGCGGCCAATCCACCTACAGTGCACATCTTTGGATTGTGGGGGTGAAACCCACGCAGACACGGGGAGAACGCGCAAACTCCACACGGACAGTGACCTAGGGCCGGGATTCGAACCCGGGTCCTCAGCGCTGTAGCAGCAATGCTAACCACTGTGCCACCGTGCTGCCCCTCGGACTTGAAATGATGACCCTCAATTCCACTAAGTACATGTTGAACTACACAGGCTATGTAAAACCACAAAGTCTTAACACACTGGATCTAGCCTCAGAAGGGTAATAACCTCCATTTCAATGTATACTGAGATCAATCAGTATGGATTGGTTTTGTAGATTTTTGTAACATCGCTTCTGTGATGAATGTAGAAATTAATATATATATACATATATATTATATTTCATATTTGTGGCAGTAATGTTATTTTTGAAATCCCTGGTTTAAAATACATACAGGCAGTATGCCTGCGAAAGGTGTAATTAAGGAGTCGTAAAGGAGAAGTCATGATTAAATCCCACCACTTACTTGGTTACAGATAAAGGGCTAATGGAATACTGTTTTGATTGATGAAGATTCCCTGGAGTTGATAATTTATGGGGGAGTGGAGTTTAGCCCGAGCTAAGCAAATCATGGAACTTGGTGGGATACAGATGATGTAATTAATTGGAGGAGCCAGGTCTGTCTGTAGCTTTGCAATTTTATATCGGAATTTAAGTTGAACAGTAATCTTGCTAGATGCTGCTAGGTTGAGTAGAAGTGTACGGGATCTGATCCTGAAAAAGTCGCTCTCTCCAAAATCTGTATACTGCTAAGCAAGGAATCTGTTAACAAAGTGGCATTTGAACTGTACTGGATTGCTTCTTTGGAGTTAGCAGCACGTGTAGATAGTAAATGTAAATTCAAGTTCTTACTTTTAAGAACTGGTTGACTGATAATTGTAAAGCTAATTTCTTTGGTTTTAATGTATTTGATTCTGCGTTTAAATTAAAGTTTGTGGTCAGTGTCATCACTCCTGGGGTGAAATATCCTTTCCACACAGTTTTACAAATTTTAAAAAATTGTTTAGGTTTCTTGACCAGCATCCTAACAAATGTTGGGGTCTAGTCCGGTATCCTAACACTTTGAATATTTTAAGCACGATCCAAACTTCTGTTGCCAATGAGAACTATGTCAGGATTAGTTGTGCATATGATAGCAGCTGCAGTGCAGACCAAATACACAACTATCTCTGACACCATTCTAGTTGGCTGCAGGAATTAAAGTTTTTTAATCAGTCATGCTCGGTTCATTGTTCATTGCCAATGATGCCCCAAGAAGATCGGTTAGTTTACTTCCTTACACAATTCCTGACACAATTCAATGACATTATAGACTGCAGAGTGCCAAAATGTACCAAATGGGTGAGGAGGGAGCCGATTAATTAGAAAAATCTGGATTCAGATAAAAGAACGCGCATGGCAAGATCTGTTCTGTCAAAAAGACATGATAGAAATCTGTACTGAGCACATTAGACTTTATGCTTTTTAGTATTCTAAAATGTACTTTTGCTGAGCCACAAGATGGTTGTTACAAATCACGTGACTCACAAGATTGGCTATCTATTCTAGAAGCTTCCATCAGAAATTACAAGAACAAAAGTGTTCCACTCCCATCCTTGGGCAATCTCACACTCCATTGTAAGGCCACATTTATAATCATGAAGCCTAATAGATGAACCAACTCCCCCCCAGCTGGGATGATAACAAAGACATTGATGCTCATTATACCTGAAGAGGTGTTAACAGCCACCATTTCACTCGTAAGGGGAACAATGGATTTTGGCTATGGACTGCTTGCGAAGCTACAGAAAACTCATTAATGGACCATTCCACGTAGCCTTTGTCATGATATGCAAACATGCAACCAATAAACACTCAGAATAGGACACAACCAATGGGCAGTCAGGACACTCAGAGGTAGCATCACCACAAGGGGGCATAACATAAACACTATAAAAGGGAAGAGGCACTCACAGATAGACATCCAGAGAGCTAGACAGGGTTGATCAGCAGCATCACACCCCAGCACATGGCTTAGAGCAAGCTGGTACAGTTAGACTGAGTTACTACAGTTAGATTCGCAGAGAGTCAAACTCATTTGAGAACTGTGTTAATAGTTCAATAAACACGTTGAACTCATTTCAGAGTCTGGAGCATCCTTTAGTTAAGACTGTATCAAGTAGCAGCCTGTGTTATCCGAAGCAGCATAACACAACAGCCTTTGTGGTTCATTTAATATTATGTTGTGAGCCACACAGCTCAGATTGCTAATTTAACACCAAGCAGAGAGACTTGTTCTCCCAGCTGACTAAATTGCCAGCCACCATTTCTCAACTCCTCAAAGCCGGTTTTATTTTAAAAGTCTCTATCGTCACCTGCCAAGTGGTTTAAACACAGAAACCCCATTGTGCTGCAGTCATTCATTTCAAGGGTTTTCGTGTTCCTGTCTCCTACCAGAAACTGGATCGAACTTTGACATGAAGGAAACACCCGCTGGACTATGACTTCTCAGACTCTGGAAATCATGCGAACTAATATTTGTTTCCGAGATCACTTTACCATTGTTATCCATAGTTTTTAAAACTTCCTCTTTTCTATCCTCCCTTACTGTCTGTGTGTGAGGTTACAAGGTTACAAACATCACGGCCCCTCCCCTCCCCTCCCGTTCTCCCCGTTTTCTGCGGGGTTTTCCTCCGGGTGCTCCGGTTTCCTCCCACAGTCCAAAGATGTGCAGGTTACGTGGATTGGCCATGCTAAAATTGCCCCTTGGTGTCCAAAGATGTGCAGGTTAAGTGGGTTACAGGGATAGGGCGGCGGACTGGATCTAAGTAATCTTTCAGAGGGATGGTGAAGAATTAATGGGCCGAATGGTCTCCTTTTGCACTGTACGGATTCTATGGAATTCCACAGCAAAGAAATTAAATTACAATTAATACTTCTTTTTGTACAATTATTAAAAATAACATTCTTAATATTAACCTCTAATCCGAATACACCTGTTTTTTTATTTTAATGATGGTCTTTGACCCAGAAACAGTTAACAGCTGGAGATCATTTGGTTTATAGATCCACCAGAGGACCATAACTTTATTAACAGGATACGAGTGTCACTAATAAGCTTGGCATTCATTGCAAATCACCAGTTGCCCTTGGGAGAAGGTGGTGTGAGCTGCCTTCTTGAATCCGAGTGGCTTGCTCAGCCATATCAGAGATTCCAAATTGCCGTGGATCTGGAACGACATACAGGTCAGACGGAGATTGACGAGCAGATTTCCTTTCCTAAAGCACATTAGTGAAACAGATGGGTTTTTAATGACAATCTGGTAGTTTCATTGTCACCATTGCTGATTCCAGCTTTTTATTCCAGACCTTTTTTTTCATTTAACTAATTGAATTTAAACTCCCCAGTTGTTGTGATAGGATTTGAACTCTTGGATTTAGATTTATTGTCACGTGCACCGAGGTACAGTTAAAAATGTTGGGCGGGATTCGCTCAGCCGGGGGCCGGGCCGGAGAATCCTCGCGACCGGCGGGAATCACGCCACGCCGCCCCAGCGCCGGCACGCGATTCTCCGCAGAGCAGGTTGGTACGCCGCCGGTCGGGCCCCCCCCCCCCCCCCCCCCCCCGCCGATTCTCCGCCCGGGATGGGCCGAGCAGCCGTCGTAAAAAAGCCGAGTCCCACCGGCGCCGTCCACGCCTGCGCGGGGTCGGGGGGCGGCCCTCGAATGCGGCCCGGCCCGCGATCGGGGCCCACCGATCGGCGGGCCGGCCTCTCAGGCTGGGGGCCTCCATTCTTCCGCGCCGGCCCCTGTAGCTGGCGTTGCGCATCGGGGCTGACGCGTTGAAGGGAGCCACTGCCCAAGCGCGCATTGGCGCCGGTGACACGGTGGATGTGCGCGTTGGCGCCGGTGCAACTGCGCATGCGCCCAGTTCACGACAGGATCAGCAGCTGAAGCGGCGTGAACCACTCCAGTGCCTTGCTGGCCCCCTGTAAGGGCCAGAATTGCTGATCCCGAGGCCGTGTTGACGCCGTCGAGAAACGCGATGGCGTTTCTGACAGCGTCAACTCTTAGCTTCAGGATCACAGAATCCCGCCCTTGTTCTGGGTACAGTCCAGGCAGATCATTCCAACCATGAAAGACATAAGACATACCAAAAATGCACAATGGAGATACATAGACACAGACATCGGATGAAGTATACCGAGTGTAGTACCATTCAGTAGAGAAGATGCGTGGAGAGATCAGTTCAGTCCATAAGAGGGTCATTCAGAAGTCTGGTAACAGCAGGGAAGAAACTGTTTTTGAATCAATTGGTGCGTGTTCTCAGACTTTTGTATCTCCTACCCAATGGAAGAGATTGGAAGAGAGAATAACCCGGGTGGTAGGTTGGCTCCAAGTCTCTGAACATACATGCATAAAACATACAGTGCAGAAGGAGGCCATTCAGCCCATCGAGTCTGACCGACCCACTTAAACCTTCACTTTCACCCTGTCCCCCGTATCCCAGTAACCCCTCCTAACCTTTTTGGACAATACGGGCAATTTATCATGGCCAATCCGCCGAACCTGTACGTCTTTGGACTGTGGGAGGAAACCGGAGCACCCAGAGGAAACCCACGCAGACACGGGGAGAACGTGCAGACTCCGCACAGACAGTGACCCAGTGGGGAATCGAACCTGGGACCCTGGCGCTGTGAAGCCACAGTGCTAGCCACTTGTGCTACCATGCTGGATTAAGAAAGTAACCTACCCACTATGCTGCCATACCCACTTCAGAATCTGTAGTTTAAAATACTACACTATTATTGATTCATTTCCATAGTATCAATGTATGAGGAATATTTTGAAAGTTTAAAATTGAAGCAATACAACTTGTTTAAGGTTGCAATGGAATCCGTGATATATAGGGAACCCCAAAATCAGAGGTGAGTTTAAATGAAAACAGGACAATGCTGGAAATACTCATTGTGTCACTCAGCATCTGAAAGAGGAATATAGGTTATTGATTCAGTTGTGGAATAGCGCTTTATTTTAGTTCTCACTGTATGGTCCTCAGCTGGAATATTAGACCTCAGTCGGAATATTGTGTTCAGTTCTGGGCACCACATTATAGGGAAGATGTGAACGCATTTGAGAGAGTGCGGAAGAGGTTTACAAAAATGGTTCCAGGGGTGAGAAACCTCAGTTCTGAGGATAGATTGGAGAGATTGGGACTGTTCTCCTTGTAGAGAAGGCGGCCTGAGAGAAGATTTGTCAGAAATGTTCAAAACTATGAGGGATGCACAGAGTAGATAGGGAGAAACTGTTCCTGCTCATCAAGAACGAAAGGGCACAGATTTAAAGTGATTTGCAAAAGAAGCACATGTGATGTGAGAAAAAACTTTTTCACACAGTGAGTGGTTCAGGTTTGCACTGACTGGATGTGTGGTGGAGGCAGGTTCAATCAAGACATCCAAGGGGGCATTAGATGATTACCTGAATAGAAAACAAATGCGCAGGAGTACAGGGAAAATTCAGGGGAATGGCACGAAGTCATGATGCTCATTTGGAGAGCCAGTGCAGACACAATGGGCCGAATGGCCTCCTTCGGAACATAGAACATATAGTGCAGAATAGAACATGCAGTGCAGAAGGAGGCCACGCTGCCCATCGAGTCTGCATCGATCCACTTAAACCCTCACTTCCACCCTATCCTCGTAACCCAATAACCCCTCCTAACCTTTTTGGTCAGTAAGGGCAATTGACCATGGCCAATCCACCTAACCTGCACGTCTTTGGACTATGGGAGGAAACTGGAGCACCCGGAGGAAATCCACGAGGAGACACGGGGAGAACGGGCAGACTCCGCACAGACAGTGACCCAGCGGGGGATCGAACCTGGGGCCCTGGCGCTGTGAAGCCACAGTGCCTTCCACTTGTGCTACCATTCTGCGTCGTAGGATTTCTGTGATTCAGTGGTCAGCCCCGTGTGTATTGTAAAGAGTTTCCCATTGGGCCCAGTTAAGCGCATAGTTATTTTAAAGTTAAAGCTTTTAAGTAATATTTTGTTTTCCTCAGAGTCTGACAAGGAGATAGAGGAGAGCAGCTGGAATCGCGATGGCTATGATTGGGAAATACTTCATTGTCTAGTCTGAGGGAATCAGTTCAGTTTATAAAACCAAAAATAGTAGTTATATATTAAAACTTGAAATTATTTCACCCAAATGGTTATCAGGCTTGTATCAAGTTATATTGCCCTCCTTTTTAACAGATGTGTTAAGCTATCTATTCCCAACAAAGTCTGAGCTCATTAATTGCTCAATAACATTGCACAATATAACCTCCAGGTTTTAACAGATTGTAGGTTTGTTGAAAGCTTAATACTGAAAGCAGGTCAGCGACATTGTGATCTTCCATTCTGTCATTTCTCTGATTACAAGGTTTGTTTTTATGTCCCTTCAGTCATATATTGTGAGTAGAGTTTGGGGTCCTCTGTTTTCTCAATGGCACTTCACCAATGAAACCAAGTTTAATCCATTACGTGGGCGAAATTCTCCGCCTCGCGCTGCCGGTAGTGGAGTTACCGTTATGAGGTGGAGAATCCAATGGTTCGTTTCCGTTGTTCCGAGCCCCCGCTGGTGTCGGGATCGAGGTTTGCGCCCTGCATCAGCAATGGGTCTTCCTGACCCATTTGCATCTGCTCTTTGGGCCGGGCACCATGGGCGTCATTCTCCGACCCCCCGCCGGGTCGGAGAATCGCCGGGGGCTGCCGTGAATCCCGCCCCCGCCAGTTGCCGAAGTCTCCGGCACCGGAGATTCGGCGGGGGCGGGAATCGCACCGCGCCAGTTGGCGGCCCCCCCCGCTCGATTCTCCGGCCCGGATGGGCCGAAGTCCCGGCGACAAATTGCCTGTCCCGCCGGCGTAAATTAAAGCACCTATTTACCGGCGGGACAAGGCGGCGTGGGCGGGCTTGGGGTCCTGGGGGGGACGCAGGGCGATCTGACCCCGGGGGGTGCCCCCACGGTGGCCTGGCCCGCGATCGGGGCCCACCGATCCGCGGGCGGGCCTGTGCCATGGGGGCACTCTTTCCCTTCCGCCTCCGCAACGGTCTCCACCATGGCGGAGGCAGAAGAGACTCCCTCCACTGCGCATGCGCGGGAAACTGTCAGCGGCCGCTGACGCTCCCGCGCATGCGCCGCCCCGACATGTCATTTCCGCGCCAGCTGGCGGGGCACCAAAGGCCGTTTCCGCCAGCTGGCGGGGCGGAAATTCCTCCGGCGTCGGCCTAGCCCCTCAATTTTGATGCTCGGCCCCCAAAGATGCGGAGCATTCCGCACCTTTGGAGGATGCCCGTCTGATTGGCATCGTTTGGGGCGCCAGTCAGCGGATATCGCGCCGTTTCGGGAGAATTTCGCCCCAGATTCCAGTCCTCTGGGCCAAGAATTATGTGGGCTAGTATTACTACTGGTCCTGACAAGCGTGGCCCTGATGCGGTGGGCCAAGGGGGAAAATGAAATGAAATGAAATGAAAATTGCTTATTGTCACAAGTAGGCTTCAAATGAAGTTACTGTGAAAAGCCCCGAGTCGCCACATTCCGGCGCTTGTTCAGGGAGGCTGGTACGGAATGTTTAAGGGAGTTGCCCCTAAAGTCCATCGGAGGGCCACCCTCCCCGCCCCACAATGCAAGATCTGCCCACCCACCCCACTGCCCTCCAACAGAGACCGCTTAATAAAGAAACCCTCCCAACTACCCCCTATATAAAGAGACACCCCCAGAGATCCCCTAAATAAAGAGACCCCCCCCCCATAGCAACCCCCTTGTAATCCTCATCGTGCATAAATTTGCATGGTGAAGGATTGGGAACTGCTTGCGCAAATCAGGTGCAATTCAGCTCCGGCGGGAGAACATACCCAAATGGAGAATTCCGCCCTCTACCTCTGCTGAACTTGGGCAGGTCCAATCCACTTTCTTGTAAATATAAATTAATGGCACAAATGACTCTATCCCCACACAAATAGTGGGATTTTCCGACCCTTCCCGCTGGCGGAATCCTCTGGTCCCACTGAAGGCAACCCTTTTGAATGGACCTACTTTGTATTAAGTTGATCTTTTCTCGACACCCTTGCTATGACTGTAACATTACATTCTGCAGTCTCTCCTTCCTTCCCTATGTACGGTAAGCGTTGTCTCTATAGCATGCAAGAAACAATACTTTTCACTGTATACTAATACATGTGACAAAATTAAATTAAATCAAATCAAATCAACCCCCACAATGGGTTCCTCAGTGGCGGGACGGACAAGCCATGCAAAATGCCATAGACATCGGTGGGCTGGAAGATCCAATCAGGGGCTAATGTCAAGCTGTTTCCACAGCCGGTAAACACACCATGGGGAGGGGGTCCAGAAAATCCAGCCAGAGAATTAGTCAGAAAGACCACAACATGGGCAGCAGGGGAACGCACATATGCAATAGTGTCACTTCTGAATTTGGGGTTGAGGCATCTGGGTGGGACAGCGCAGCATTTTACATTGTTGCACTGAACCTGCTCATTCTCAATACTTCATTCAGCTCCTGAAATGGCCCAAGGGAGTGAGGTTTTCCTTGTGTTAATATCATTCATTACAAGGGAGCTCAAAAGTTATAAGAATATAAGCTGCGGGATTCTCCGCTGGCGGGATCCTCCGCTTCACCGGCAGCTTACGGGTTTCCTGATGGCGTGGGGTGGTCACAATGGAAAAACCCATTGGCCAGTTGTGGGAACAGAGAATCTCGCTGCCGGCAGGAGCGCACCGTGCCAGAAAACGGGGCTGGCGGGACAGGGAATCACAAGAACTATGTACAGGACAGGAGATGGCCACTGGGCCAATCGAGCCTGTTCCATTCAATGCAATTATGACTGATCTTCGTTTTCAATTCCACTTTTCTGCCTGATCCTCAATCAAATCCCTTGATTCCCTGAAAGACAAAAATCTGTCTGTCACAGACTTAAATATATTTGACGATGGAGTATACACAATGCTCCCACCAGGAGTAAAGCATTCCAAAGTTTTCCTCCTCCCTTTCTTAAATGATGGGCACCTCATCCTGCGATTGTACCTCCATGTTCTAGATTCCCCAGCCAGGGGAGCAGCCTTTCAGTGTCCAACATGTTAGCCCCTTCAGAATCTTGTGTGCATCAATGACACCACCTCTCATTCTTCTAAACTGCAGAGAATAGACTCAATTTACGCAGCATCATATCATCGGATAACCTTCCCATCCCAGGGACTAATCTTGTGAGCCTTCACTGCATCCCCTACAAGTGTATCCTTCCTTAGAAACTGAGACCAAAACTGCACTCATTATTCAAAGTGTGGCCTCAGCAGAGCCCTGGACAATGGTTGCAAGGATTCTTTATTCATGCTCTCCAAACCCAATGCAATAAAGGCCAATTATTGTGCAATTCCAAGCCAATGGTTACAAACACCAGAGCAGTGGGGAATATGTCATTCACTGTTCCATCCAAGGATCATCCAAACTATGACTTAGTTTCTAACTGCTTCAGCACTCCCTCGGCACTTCTGTCAGGTTAACACGTTAATTGTGGGCCCAACAAAGATGAAGGTTTCACACCCTGGGAGGAATGCTCAAGTCATTTTGAGAATCTGAGTGTAATTGTTGATACTTTACACAATGGGGTGCAACAGGGCAAATGCAAGGGCCCAACCAAAACCACCTTCCCCCTCAACCTGGCCACTGTGTGCCGAGGTACAGCCTGAGAAATTCAATGCAAGATCTAAAGTTGAACCGGGATTATACAGTGAATTGTAGAACCCTCAAGAGTATTGACAGTCAGAGAGATCTAGGTGTACAGGTCCACAGGTCACTGAAAGGGGCAACACAGGTAGAGAAGGTAGTCAAGAAGGCATACGGCAAGCTTGCCTTCATTGGCCGGGGCATTGAGTATAAGAATTGGCAAGTCATGTTGCAGCTGTATAGAACCTTAGTTAGGCCACACTTGGAGTATAGTGTTCAATTCTGGTCGCCACACTACCAGAAGGATGTGGAGGCTTTAGAGAGGGTGCAGAAGAGATGTACCAGAATGTTGCCTGGTATGGAGGGCATTAGCTATGAGGAACGGTTGAATAAACTCGGTTTGTTCTCACTGGAACGATGGAGGCTGAGGGGCTACCTGATAGAGGTCTACAAAATTATGAGGGGCATAGACAGAGTGGATAGTCAGAGGCTTTTCCCCAGGGTAGAGGGGTCAATTACTAGGGGGCATAGGTTTAAGGTGAGAGGGGCAAGGTTTATTGTAGATGTACAAGGCAAGTTTTTTACACAGAGGGTAGTGGGTGCCTGGAACTCGCTACCGGAGGAGGTGGTGGAAGCAGGGACGATAGTGACATTTAAGGGGCATCTTGACAAATACATGAATAGGATGGGACTAGAGGGATACGGACCCAGGAAGTGTAGAAGATTTTAGTTTAGTCGGGCAGCATGGTCGGCACGGGCTTGGAGGGACAAAGGGCCTGTTCCTGTGCTGTACATTTCTTTGTTCTTTGTTCTTTGGGATAACATTGTCATGGAGTCTCACCTTCTGGTTTCTGGGCAGATTGAGGCTGGGCAGAAACAGAAAGCAACTCGGGAATGCATCTTAATATATCTTGGCCTTCTTGTCATTTACAAGGGCCAAGCCCATTCGGCCAAACCATTCCCATCAGACGTGTGCAAATGAGGGAAATACGACTTCACTCTGTTTTCTGCTATTTACCCTCTCAACCTTGATCACAGGACTGTTTATTAGGCCTAGATGTAGTGTTCAGAAGTCGGTGGAGTGGACTGTGTAAGCGCTATCAGAGCACAGCCATGAAAAGGCCCGATCAGTCAAATATATATATTTTTTAAGACAAGAAGTGCTCTTCTCAGGCAGCTTACATTCATCGTTCTTCCTTGGCATTTGGGCCCACCCTAAAGTCAGTTGCAGCAATTTTAGGAGGAAGCCAGGGAGCTCATTTCCAGCATGGAAACATGGCCGTGATCTGCAGGAGCAAATCTGGACAAAAGAAATTACTCAGCACACTGTGGATGTACCTCAATCAATGGGGAATGAGGGCACAGGGTTGGGGGAAGGGGTGAGTGGCACAGTGGCACAGTGGCTAGCGCTGCTGCCTCACAGCGTCAGGGACCCAGCTTCAATTCAGATATTGGGTGACTGGCTGTGTGGAGTTTGCACTTTCTCCCTGTGTTTGCTTGGGTTTCCTCCAGGTGCTTCGGTTTCCTCCCTCAGTCCAAAGATGTGCAAGTTAGGTGGATTGGCCAAAAAGGTTAGCTGGGGTTACGGGGATAGGGGCGGTGGATTGGGCCTAGCTAAGGTGCTCCATCGGAGCAAGGGCCAGTACAGACTCGATGGCCCAAATGGCCTCCTGTAGCACTGTAGGGATTCCATGATACTCTTCTACTTACCGCTGATGCTCTCTCTAATTGCAAACTAAGCATTTAAGACCTGTGCTGTAGCAGGTTATGCACTGCATCGCCACCATTGCCTGGGTAGCCCAGCCCTCACATGCCCAGGCATCCGAGGGCTCTGGGCAGGGATTATGGTTGACTGCTATCAGGAAAGATGCAGATGTTATTTGAGTAATTGAGTCCTGCTATGAAACTGACTAGTTAAGGCCATCCGCCTATCAGTGCAAAATATCACCGAATAGCTGCAATTAAGTAGCGAAGCCCTGGCCAACTGCCACTGAGCTACACCCAATCATCTTGACCCACCTTGCAAACAGGCTGTAGCTCCTCTGCCCCATCTCCTGCAAAAGGAACCTCCAGTTCCAGTTTATTATCTGTGAACGGGGGCTCTGCTCGCAAACTACGTGCTCCATTATTTGATGTGCTAACTGGCCTTTTATAGTTCTCAAGGACTTTAAACACTGCAGTAACGTAAGGTTACCTACAAGCCTCAGCCCTGGGAGAAAAAAAAACATCACTGCTTCCCTTTGGGAATCTGGCATGACTCGATTTAAGTAACCTCGGATATTTAGCCGCAATCAGCAGCATACAAGTGACAGCATAAATCTCTGCCCTCTTCCACACTCTGTCCTTGTCTCAACCAGATGGAAACTGTGAGGCTCATTGGAAGTTTCATTCAATTTGGCATCAATTCTTGTTGTACAGCATAACATTATTCATATTAAGATTCAGGTTAGCATTGAAACTTAATCCAACCTTCAGTGTCCATCAAGGGTTCCTTTATCCTCGTGAACATTGCTAGCTTGGTGTATTTGACGAGGATAAAAGAATGAAGGTTGCGATATAAGGACAACACTTGAATAATGGAGATCACAATTGTTACATTTTTCAGGCTAACCTCTGGGGAGTTCACATTGCAGTACCTGTACAGTCAGTCCCTGCTGTTTATATAACACTCAGTGATCCAGCTATTCTCAACTCCAGATCCATCATTTAGAGTTCATTCATCAAATTGTGCTTCAAATGATTACTAAATATAATATATTCATCTGGATCGAGCTACCACATTTAAACCGCTAGACTGACGAATAATATGGGTTGTATCAGCCTCATTACTGACCCATGTGTAAGGATTCTCGAAACTGGGATGTATTGAAAGTGCATTAAAGGAGATAAGCTGATACACAAAAGTAGAAAATATTGCTTTTTTTGTCCAGCATGTTGGGTAGATTCATCAACCAAATAAATACTGTGATGACCAGATGAGGAGGATTGAATTGGCTCCTCTCTATTCAACCTCCTTGATTGGTCACAACAAAGGTCTAAGTTTCTTTTTTAACGAGGATACACCTTTCCCAAAACAGAATGTATTTAACTGTTTAAGGTGTGAACAATGAGGAGCCAATAAAACTCCGATTTCCAGAGTCAATAATAAAAGCGTGTTGTCAAGCATTCGGCCGTCATGTAGTCGTTATGACACACAAACATATGCACATACGAACAAACACACACACACATGCATACACACACACACAAAGATGCAGGTGTAACAAAAATGGGCCATAAGAGTCCAATTAAAAAATGTAAAATAATATACATTTCAGTGTCCTTTGATGGTTCTTGAAGTGGTTATTTTAAACATTGTGGACGACTAAGGTTAGCAGTTTCTTGGATGCAGTCAGATGTAGAAGACATGCAAATATCATCTTGGTGCGTTGATAGTTTTCTGATAGATTTGGCATCTCGAGCCATCATGCTTGTCATAATATACACCAGTATATCATGGTGCAGACACACACTGATGGACAAATCAACACACACAACATCGCAGCCAATCACCAGTTAGAGCACACGCACTATAAAGACAGGGGGCATCAGAGTTCCCGCTCATTCGAGTTGCAGCTAACTAGGAGGACAGAGCTCACAGCCTGTAACACAGACATTCACCATGTGCTGAGGGCATCGACTGGTTAGGACAAGGCAAAGGTCTTTAGTTAAAGCTAGTATCATATTAACCCACAGTCTGAGTATGTTTAAACAGTTAATGATTCAATAAAATAGTGTTGCACTATTTCAAGTGTTGATGACCTGTATATGATCCAGAACACCCAACACATCAATGCTTATTCCTAAAGAGAAAGAGGGAGGGAGAGAGAGCCAGCAGCCCATAGCTTGTTTACTCTACTTTCCGGATACCACCAGTGTCGCTTGCAATCTCTCTCTAGTGGCTGGCAGCCTTGCCTTGGAATACTTCCCCCATCGTGAATCTCCAAGAGGTTTTGGGTGGGGCTGTCTATGGCAGTCAATGTTTCAATATCCAGTACTTTGCATTTTTAATGTCTCTTCCTTAGATAGTTACGGGTTTCAACGGGTGTCTGGATTATAGTAACTGTCTCTCTCTTCACACACCCCTGAGGGTGATTTTGTTGGTTTCTCACCTCCAGCTTGGAATGTGGCCTTTCATTTTTAGACAGTTTTCTATGTGTCACTAAATCGCAAAATTTCCAGTCTGTTGAATATTTATGTTTAAAAAACAAAGAGGCATAACCTCATAACTACACCAGATTCAAATCACGCACCTATGCTACAATTTTCCTTTCTTAATAATCAAAATTCTTACTGGCCTTGTAACCAAAGGTCATCGCAATAGGGGGCACCATTCAACTTATCCACTTTTATGTCTTTATCTAATGGACATTTTCTAATTAATTTTAACAGTATGTTATTAAATTTTAAAAATCTGAAAACTTTTCTTTCTCTTTCATATTCTCTTGTCTAAATTATGTTTTTTTTCTAAATTGGACAAAGGCTAATTCCTCAACCTCTGGGAACTTGACGCACAATTTGCATTATATGAACGTTCCAGCCAAGCCAACACAAAGGACGAGCAGACAAGGGCCAGGATTCTCCCTTCTGGGGATTACGTCCCCACGCCAGCGGGAAAACCGGCACCAACAAGTCTGGCGTCAACAGCCCCCGAAAGTGCGGAATTCTCTGCATTTTCGGGGGCTAGGTGGACGCCAGAGGGGTTGGCGCCGCTCCAGCTGGCGCCGAAGGGATGGCACGAGTTCGTGCATGTGCCGAAGGGCTGGCGTGATCCTGCACATGCGCGTAACGGCCAGCAAGATTCCGCGCATGCGCAGACCAGCCGGTGTATTTTGCCGCATGCACGGGGGTTCTCTTCTCCGCGCCTGCCCCTATAGGGCTCCGCCATGGCCGGCACGGAGAAGAGAATCCCACGCGCATGCGCAAAACTACGGCGGCTGGTCTGCTCATGCGGGAAAGAAGTGCCCCCACGGAACAAGCCTGCCCGCAGATCGGTGAGCCCCGATCGCGGGCCAGGCCACCGTGGGGGCCCCCCCTGAGGACCGCCCACGCATACGCACCTGCCAGCGCGTGAGTTGAGTAATTCACCGGCGGGACTGGCCAAACATGGATGGCCGCTCGGCCCATCGGGGGCCGGAGAATCGCCGGGGGGGGGGGCGCTACCAACGGCCCCCGACCGGCGTGGCGGGAATTCCACCCCCGCCCAAAAAAGCGGCAGCGGAGAATATGGCAGCCGGCGTTGGGGCGGGATTTGTGCCGCCTCCCGGGGATTCTCCGACCTGGCGGTGGGTCAGAGAATCCCGCCCTAGATGTCTGTATCAGTCAGCTCTGGAGAAAGCCAGAGCTCTTGTGACTCGCTAACATTGTGCTGATGATTCCACATTTATCTGGTCAAAATACAATGGGTTTAACAAGAGTCCTTAATTTATATTGTTAGGGCGGGCACGATGGCGCAGTGGTTAGCACTGCTGCTTCACAGCGCCGAGGAACCAGGTTCGATCCCGGCCCTAGGTCACTGTGTGGAGTTTGCACATTCTCCCCATATCCGCATGGGTCTCACTCCCACAACCCAAAGAAGTGCAGAGTAGGTAGATTGGCCACGCTGGCCACGCTAAGTCGCCCTTTATTTGGGAAAAAAATAATTAAAAATTTATTTTGTTGGCTGCATGGCTTGTCCTGAAACCACCCTGACAAATGACCGAGATTGGAGCTGTTTTAGTTGCTTTAATGGTACAGCTTTTGGATCCTGTCCTCAGTTGTGCTTTAACTTCAGAACAAAAAACCAGGCTCCAGGCTATCAGCCTGACACTGACCTTCATCTCTTTCAAAGTTGGAACTCCAGAAAGTATATTTCACCTCCAGAGAGCACTCCAATAGACAAGAAAACTTTGCTGTATCTTCAACCGTCTCAATCGAGTTCCTAAGACAAAGACCTCTTCCAGGCAAAGCCACCTAAAAGAACCTTCATCGTACATCAGATTACTGGACTCAGCGCAAGTGAATTAACGCCAATACCTTCCTGATCTTTTAACTAATTCATAATTTGTAACATCTTTCCCTTTCCTTCTCTGCCTTTCCATCCTGTGTGCTCGTGAGTGTGAACTTGTATCCCGATCCATCCCTTGGGTTTTGAATGTGATAATAAATCCTAATTTTGTGTCACCTTAAAGAATTTTCTGTGGGCTTATTTTTAAACATTGAATCTGGTAAATTGAGAACCACGGCCCATTTCAACAAGGGAAACACTAAGCGAAACAAATTAAATTAGAAATTAAAACTGCCACTATCACAGGAGAGCTGATTGGGAACCTGTATGATAATAATAATACTCTTTATTGTCACAAGTAGGCTTACATTAACACTGCAATGAAGTTACTGTGTGTGGTAGTATGCATTAGGGGTCATGTGGGACTGTGAAGCCGTGATGTCATTGGCTGACAGATCCCGGGTCCTGGTTGGCTGTTAATCTGTAGCTCCGCCCTGAAGGCGGAGTATAAGAACCAGGAGTTCTCCCCCGCAGGCCAGTCTGTTACTGAACTGCGGGGAACAAGTCACGCTTAATAAAGCCTCATCGACTTCATCTCTATTCGTCTCTCGTGAGTCTTTGTGCGCTACACTGTGTAAATCCCCTAGTTGCCACATTCCAGCGCCTGTTCGGCTACACAGAGGGAGAATGTCCAAATTACCTAACAAGCATGTCTTTTGGGACTTGTAGGAAGAAACCGGAGCACCCGGTGGAAACCCACACAGACACAGGGAGAACGTGCAGACTCCACACAGACAGTGACCCAAACCGGGAATCGAACCTGGGACCCTGGAGCTGTGAAGCAACGGTGCTAATCACCGTGCTACTGTGCCGCTCATTATCCATTTAGGCCCAACTATCCATTTATTCCTTTAAATTGATTTTTTTTTAAACTTCAGGGATCGATGCATTCAATTCCCCGACAGTACTCTCTCCAATTGGTGCTTCTTGCCTGATGTACCCAATAATGGCATCATGAGGAATATAGGAGGAAAAGGCCATTCATTAGATCATGACCATTAATTTCTTCGAACCAAATTGGATCCATAATCCCCAACGCCCATACCTAACAAGAGGGCTATTCCTCATTGAGATGAACTTTGCACAGCGTACGGTATTGACACTTCTTTCCAGCATGTTTTTGATGGACCATTCAATCCATTTAATGTACTTTTTGTAAAAGTGTTGGGTTGATCTAATCCCTAGTCTCCTCTCCCCAGCTTATTATCTTGGATGTGTCCAGGCATATCCTTGTCAATGCTATATAAGGACTTAGCTTAACCAATTGAGCACGCACTGATTAAAGTTACTTGTCTTTCTCCATCAGATATTCACCAATTTGCTCTGCATTTCCAGCATCTTCTATTTTTACCTATACTGTCTGGATATTCAATTACCCCTGTGCACCAGTATTCAAAAAGGGAGCATCTGTATTCCAAGCAGTAGATTGTGTGGTGGATGAAACAAGTCATGTATAAAACCGACACTGTTTGTCGCTGCATCAAATCATCACTTTACTTCATCTTCTATTTTGCTAGATTCCAGCAGCATGGTTCCTAATAAAGTAGGAGGACTCAGGGCAACTATAAAAAATAAATTGTTCTGCCCACCGAGAAGCAGCCTTGCTTTGGAGTTGTCTCACTAGTAGATACTCTGCTGTCACGGGAAATAAAACTTTAATACTTTTCCTCTGAGGTCAGTCAAACTCTGAAGGATTAGGCACAGGGAACTATGAGCAAATGTAATTCTGCTTTACACAGTTGGGACCCTTGTTTGCAAAGAATTGGAGCACATTTGTTATAATCTTAGAAGGCTGAAATAAATTCTGCCAAGGAGCACTCATTAATCCTTGCTCTTGCACACAACTGGCCTCAAACACAGAGTGAGTTTACTGTTCTACTGTATAGTTTTTACAGCCTGTGAAACTAGGGTAATTGCAATTATGAAAGTAATTGCAGAGCCCCTCCTAAACAATGAAAGCAGAAAACCATAAAGGAAAACAGAGCCTACTTTCTTAGCAGCTAAACAGAAAGCAGCTCTCATCTTCACATGACCTCAGTAAATTAAGCATTATTGAATAAAGCAAATTTTGTAAAAGTCACTGTTAGAAATCTTCCTTTTGATTCACCTTTGCTCCCTTTCCTTTTGTTTCATTTTATTACTTTTGGTCCGTGGACTCATAATTAAAATACGCTTTAAGCGTTGGACTTACGCTGAGGCAGCCTGCTAATCAGGACAGTGTGTTCCAGGATTTGTTTCTCGGGAGGAGAAAACAGACTCGTCGGCGCTGAGGAAATCTTAAGAACCACCTTTGAAGGAAGTAGGTTCGAGTAGCTGACTGACAACCTGTGGGTTGGCCAGGGACAGTGTTCTCGCTGACAACAGTCAATGATTTGTTTCTGTGTGATGCTTTGGGTCGGAAGTGATTAGACCTGGGAAGGAGTACGAATTCTCTCTCTCTGCTGACATAAAGGACTGCTTTATTGTTGTAAAACTATTGAGTGCTGGCACACCTTTACTATAGTTGAACTGTTCTTGAATCTACAAAGAAAGCAAGCAGCCTTCCCAGAGAAAACCAGCTCAGGTTTAGAAGGCAGAAGCATTGAAGCGAAAGCTTGAAGCCCTGAAAGACTTTGACTGGATGGTCAAATAGAGTGGGGCGAGTTGGAAAGGGAGGTTGGGAAAGGGGTATTAGGTGGTCAATTACATTTTTGTCAGTTTTATTATTTTACTGTTAAAAATAAAGGTTATCTGTCTTAAATTTACAAACATTATGACTGCAGTTTATTGGGCTCAGCCAAGGTTCTCAGGTATTTTAAGATAACATCTAATTTCACTTGTGCTGTGACTCCGAGTCAAGTAGGCTGGAATTAACCGTGTAGTAGCCCAGGGGGTCATGGCATCACCTATCTCTGTAGTTCCGGCCATTGGTTCTTTCCCTTGTGCTTTCACCAATTCACTGTTTTCTAGTAGCTGTAAAAATGTGGCATCGCTTGGCCAGAATCTCCCAGATAGCTGGGACTTTCCACTCCTGTTTTTTTCCAAAGGGTTAGGAAATGGTAGCAGAAAATCTCACGAGAGGTCCAAACTGCATTTGACGCCGACATAAAAGTATGAGGCAATTTTCCCTGTTGTGGGAGGGGGGTAGGCAAATTTCTGGGGTGTGATTTAACCAGCGTGTTGCGCCTTGTATGTATCTGGGCGCGCCAGTTTAATAGCAGAAAAGGCCAAATTGAGATTCCCACTAATTTGCAAAGCAATTAGTTCTCTAACGGGATTAGCTCCCGATGTCGAGTCACAATCATGCCCAAATATGGCGAGCATATTATTAACCCCAATTTCCCTCTCATTGGCGAGTTTGAAATCGAATGCAATGGCCTCCCGGGAATTAACCGGCTCCCCAGCGAGAAAGCATGAGGGCATCATTTAGTGCACCTGTTTAATAACGTGATGTTGGTGCAATGGCTGCTGATGAGAACTGAGGAGGTGGGTAGCCATTTCCATTTTCAGGCATGTAGCTCACAGGCACCGGGGCTGCTGCCCCAGTGCTCCGGGGGAGGGGGGGCTCCTGAGGGGGGTTGGACTTGAGAGAACCCCTTAGGGGGCTGGGCTTGGTCAGGGGCTGAAGCATTCCAGGTTTGGGGTCACCCCTGGGGCGGGGGGGCGGGGGGCGGGGGGGGGGGGGGGCTTAGAGAGGATTTTGCAAGGAATATTGTGAATGCCCACAACACGAACAACCACAGTTGCTGCCTGTTGGTTCTACCAAGAACATCCAGGACAGAGCTCTTTTCTCGCTTATATGCAGAAATTCACTTTAACTCCCTTTGACTATGAGCAGCCTCTAGCTTCACAGCTGCAGGCTACTGTTAATAAGGAATTTGCCTTGTTAGTTGTGAGAGCACTTCACAGCTGCAGGTTGAGTGGGGTGCTTGCTCCTGCTGGTGGCTGTAGTCAGAAAGGACAATTTCCCCATTCCTTTCCTTCCCACTTCCCCTCCCCCAACTACCCTGTTCCACCCTCCCAGGGTTTCTGTAACATCACCCCAGGGTGATGGACCTGTGTCAACACCGTCAGTGAGTCAGTATACAAGACAGGAGAGTGACGATAACTCGCTGTGAGGTGAGCTCTGGTGCTCCTCAGTTTATGCTAAAGTCTGACTCCTGTCTTTCTGCTGACTGCGCGCTCACCCCCATCCTTTGAACGGTCTGCATCCGGGGCGTTTGATCTTGGACCACTGTGCTCGGGGGAGGGGGCCCACACATCCTCAGGAGGGCCTGGAACAGGGGCCCCACCCATCTTGCTAATGTCACTGGCATTGCCGTTCCACCAGGTTCTGCCTGCTGCCCGGTGCGCTGGAGTCAGGAGTGGGTATTCGGAAGAACTGGAGACAGCCATCTCCTTGGTGGCAGGTCACGGGTTGGCCTCCGGCGCTTCCTCCTCCCTGATGGTGCCCATAAGGCCTGAGGGGTCTCCATAGGATGGTGGGGCAGCTGGAGTGAGCTCCAGAGGTCTCAGCATTATCTGGCTCTTCCAGTCCTGGCGCCTTCCTTTTGAACAATTACTAAACAAAGCATTCCATTAGCAACAGCCTTCTGAATAAAAAAATGTTTACCACATACATTCCCTATATCCAATAAGTATTCTGGCTTTTGATACAGGGGAGGCAGTGGCATAGTGGTATTGTCAGTGGACTAGTAATCCAGGGTAATGTTCTGGTGACCAGGTTCGAATCTCACCAGGGCAGATGATTGTCATAATATACATCTATGTATACAATGGAGTGCAGACAGGCAGTGATTGATACACAGGATGACCAGTAAGCACACAACACAGGGCAGCCAATCACCAGACAAGACACGACCACTATAAAACCAGAAGGCACCAGTTTTCCCGCTCTCTCGGGACCCAGCCTCGGAGACAGTCAGAGTTAGTGAACTGGCCAGTGCAAACACCTTGTGGTAGCTAGTAAGTCTGGTTAGGCTAGTATCAGGTCTCCAGTCAAGTCAGCATAGTGTCAACCCACAGTTGAACATGTATAATAGTTTAGATGTTAAATAAAATTGTGTTGCATCTTATCAAGTGTTGGAGGTCTGTCTCTCGCTACACTGCATCAAGTGCAGTCCACATCGACCCAGCCTACCCAACACATCATGGTACCAGTGAGTGATGCGGAAAATTGACGGGCCTACCTTGAGTGAATTAGCGTTGACCAGCAAACAGACGGACCTACCTTGAGTGAATCAGCCTTGACCAGCAAACAGCCATCCGGTGACATGGAAAACGTCCGCCCTCCTCTGCAGCTTCGCATCGCCGGCAACCTCGGTGCAAATTGGAAGATCTTCAAACAAAAGTTCCAACTCTATCTAGGAGCCACCGACCTCGAGGCCGCATCGGACACCAGAAAGATCGCACTATTCCTCTCCACAGCCGGGGACCACGCCATCCACATCTACAACTCCCTTACATTCTCTGAAGGCGAAGACAAGACGAAATTCAAAACAGTCCTACTGAAGTTCGACAGCCACTTCGACATTGAGGTGAATGAGAGCTTTCAACGGTACGTTTTCCAGCAGAGGCTTCAGGGTAAGAATGAACCTTTTCAATCCTTTCTGACCCATCTCCGCATCCTCGCGCAGTCATGTAACTATGACTCAACCACTGATTCCATGATCCGGGATCAGATCGCTTTCGGGGTCCACTCCGATTCCCGTCGCCAGCAGCTCCTGAAAGTCAAGCAGCTCACCCTCACTACCGCCATCGAAACGTGCGTTCTCCACGAACACGCTAACAATCAGTACTCCCACATCAGGGCGGCAGAAACGGCAAAGCTAACCTCCCACGAGGCGGAACGGGTGCAGGCCATCGCACAAATGCAGGGCCTAAGTATCGACAAGAGTAGCCATTCCGCGCGCTTTTCCCGGGCCCCTGCGCATGCGCACCAAGACCGAGGGGACGGCGAGACCGACGACCAGACTGCGCAGGTGCGTACATCGTTCAACCACACTGCGCATGCGCGATGGCGCACGGAACGCGCTGACGTTGGCGTCATGATGTGTCTGAATTGTGTCTCCGCCCATTTAAAGCGGCAATTTCTGGCAAAATCACGACGGTATCTACAGTGTGGCAAGCTTGGCCACTACGCAGCCCTTTGCAGATCTGCTCCACTGCCCAGCATCCAGCGATCCCAGCCGCGGCACAGAAGCGTCCGTTCAATGCAGCAGGCCATGCCAGACTCCGGCCCCGACAGCCCAACAGATCCTGATGCTGCGTGCCTCAAATCTCCATACCGGGTGGGCATCATTGCGAAGCATGCACTGCCTTTCTCCACGACAGCGAAGCACCTCCCGATCCTCAGCGTGGATCCCGACGACGAGTGGTGTGCTGTCCTCACAGTCAACAAGGCTTGCATCCGGTTCAAACTGGACACCAGCGCATCGGCGAACCTCATCTCCAAACCCGATCTCGACACCATCCGCGTCAGAACAAGCATTCTTCCACCGGCCTGCCAGCTCCTTTACATAGAATTACATAGAATTTACAGTGCAGAAGGAGGCCATTCGGCCCATCGAGTCTGCACTGGCTCTTGGAAAGAGCACCCACCCAAGTCCACACCTCCACCCTATCCCCATAACCCAGTAACCCCATCCAGCACTAAGGGCAATTTTGGACACTAAGGGCAATTTAGCTTGGCCAATCCACCTAACCTGCACATCTTTGGACTGTGGGAGGAAACCGGAGCACCCGGAGGAAACCCACATAGACACAGGGAGAACGTTCAGACTCCGCACAGACAGTGACCCAGCGGGGAATCGAATCTGGGACCCTGGAGCTGTGAAGCAATTGTGCTGACCACCATGCTACCGTGCAATGCCATAGCTGCCAGTGGCTCATGCCAACTCGGAGTTTCCAATAAGTCATTTAAAGTGACATTGCGATTTGAGATCGTGGGACCTGACAGAGCATCCCTGCTTGGTGCTCGGACCTGCAAACTCCTGAACTTGGTTCAGCGAGTCCACACCATGTCATCCTCACAGGCAACGGCCTCACCTGATGAGAACTTCCAGACTGAAATTGATGACATCATCACGCAGTACCACAGCGTGTTCAAATGGGCACACTCCCATACCGATACAAAATCCTGCTCAAACCAAACGCCAGCTCTGTGATCCACGTCGGGTGCCGGCACCCCTCAAGGACGGCCTCAAGCAGCAGTTACAGGACCTCCAGGACCAGGGCATCATATCAAAGGTCACAGAACCCACGGACTGGGTCAGCTCTATGGTCTACATCAAGATGCCGTCAGGGGAGCTTCGAACCTGCATCGACCCCAAGGATTTAAACCGCAACATCATGAGGGAACATTACCCGATACCAAAACGAGAAGAGTTGACCAGCGAGATGGCTCATGCCAAACTCTTTACGAAGCTGGACGCCTCCAAGGGGTTCTGGCAAATACAGTTGGATGCATCCAGTCGCAAGCTGTGCACATTCAATACCCCGTTCGGTCGCTACTGCTACAACCGGATGCCTTTTGGCATCATCTCTGCCTCAGAGGTATTTCACCGCATCATGGAACAGATGATGGAGGGTATCGAGAGGGTGCACGTGTATGTCGACGATGTCATAATCTGGTCCGCAACTCCTCAAGAACACATCGATCGCCTCAAGCAGGTATTCCACAGAATCCATGAGCATGGCCACGGACTCAACAGAGCCAAGTGATAGTTCGGTCAATCAGAAATCAAATTCCTTGGTGACCACATCTCGCAGCAAGGCGTGCGGCCAGATGCTGACAAGATCGCGGCGATCAACGCCGTGATGACTCCAGAGGACAAGAAGGCGGTCCTCCGCTTTCTAGGGATGGTCAACTTCCTCGTGAAGTTCATTCCCAACATGGCGGCACACACCACAGCCCTCCGCCATCTCGTCAAAAAGTCAACAGAATTCCAGTGGCTGCCCGCTCATGAGAACGAATGGCGTGAGCGGAGGGCAAAACTCACCACAGCCCCGGTTCTGGCGTTCTTCGACCCTACCAAAGAGACCAAAATATCCACTGACGCGAGCCAGGACGGTATTGGGGCGGAGCTCCTCCAACGGGATGACTCCTCCTCATGGGCCCCAGTTGCGTATGCCTCCAGAGCCATGACGCCCACTGAGCAACGGTACGCTCATATTGAGAAGGAATGCCTGGGCCTCCTAACGGGAATCGACAAATTTCACGACTATGTGTATGGCCTCCCAAAATTCACGGTTGAGACGGACCACAGGCCATTAGTCCACATAATCCAGAAGGATTTGAATGACATGATGCCTTGGTTACAACGAATCCTTCTCAAACTACGCCGGTATGACTTTGAACTTGTCTACACGCCAGGCAAAGAACTCATTGTTGCAGATGCCCTTTCCAGGCCTATCACCACACCGTGTGAACAAACTGACATTGTCTGCCAAATCGATGCACAGGTGTAATTGTGTGCCTCCAACCTTCCGGCCACTGATGAGAGGGTCATCCAAATTCGTGAGGAAACGGCCAAGGATCCTCTGCTGCAGCATGTGATGCAGCACCTCACGAATGGCTGGCAGAAGGGACAGTGTCCCCAGTTTTACAACGTCAAGGATGGCCTGATGGTGGTGGATGGCATCCTCATGAAGCTCGATAGGATTGTGATTCCGCAGAGCATGTGAGCTATGGTGCTCGGCCAACTCCATGAGGGTCACCTGGGGGTCGAGAAATGTTGATGCAGAGCTCGAGAGGCAGTCTGTTGGCCAGGCATCAGCCAGGACGTTGCCAACACGGTCCTCAACTGCCCCACATGTCAGAAATTTCAGCCAGCTCAACCCAAAGAAACTCTGCAGCAACATGAGATAGTGACCTCCCCATGGTCCAAAGTTGGTGTCGACCTTTTCCACGCCAAGGGGCGTGACTCTGTCCTCCTGGTCGACTACTTCTCCAATTACCCAGAAGTGGTGAAACTGTCCGACCTCACATAGAAGGCGGTGATTAAAGCATGCAAAGAAACGTTTGCCAGGCATGGGATACCGCTCACGGTGATGAGTGACAACGGTCCCTGTTTTTACAGCCAGGAATGGTCTGATTTTGCCCGCCTATACAACTTTCATCACATAACCTCCAGTCCCCACTACCCACAGGTCAAACGGGAAGGCCGAGAAAGGGGTCCATAGCGTCAAGAGGTTACTATGCAAGGCTGCAGACTCAGGCTCTGACTTCAACTTGGCACTGCTGGCATACAGAGCATCCCCGCTGTCCACTGGGTTGTCTCCCGCACAGATGCTCATGAATCGCACTCTGCGAACCACGGTTCCAGCCATCCATGTTCCAGACCTTGACCACCTCACAGCCATACAAAAGATGCAGCAGTCTCGGGCCCAACAGAAATCAGCATACGACGCTCATGCCACAGATCTCCCTGAGCTGGTCCCAACTGATCATGTTCGTGTGCAGTTGCCTGACGGCGGCTGGTCCGCCACAGCTGTGGTGGTCAAGCAAGTGGCCCCGAGATCGTTCCTCGTCCACATGGCTGATGGCTCCTTCTTACGATGCAACAGACGGGCGCTGCACAGATCCACGCCCGCCACCTAACCATGATGTCCCGCCTCACACAATGCTTCCTCCGGACGTGCCCTACCATGAGGCCACCGATCTACCAGCAATCCTGCCGACCACAACTGTGTTATCTTATCGTTTTGACCTCTGTAAATTTCGTTTTTTACCATTTCATCTGCCCTATATCTGCACTAGCGACACCTTCCTGTGTACATAAGGTCATTTTAGCACATTCTGCATATAGTCACACACATATACGAATCCACACGCACATGCACCTTAATATTTATTACATCAACACACACAATACAAAAAAAAGGGGGGGGGGAGATATCATAATATACATCTATGTATACAACGGAGTGCAGACAGGCAGTGATTGACACACAGGATGGCCAGTAAGCACACAGAACAGAGCAGCTTCCTGTGTACCAGACAGGACACGACCAATATAAAGCCAGAGGGCACCAGTTTTCCCGCTCTCTCGGGACCCAGCCTCTGAGACAGTCAGAGTTAGTGAGCTGGCCAGTGCAAACACCATGTGGTAGCTAGTAAGTCTGGTTAGGCTAGTATCACATCTCCAGTCAAGTCAGCATAGTGTCAACCCACAGCTGAACATGTATAATAGTTTAGATGTTAAATAAAATCGTGTTGCATCTTGTCAAGTGTTGGAGGTCTGTCTCTCGCTACACTGCATCAAGTGCAGTCCACATCGACCTAGCCTACCCAACACATCAATGATGACATTTGAATTCAATAAAAACCTGGAATGAAAAGTAGATGACCATGAAACAATTGCTCTATTGTCATGTGAGTGTACCTTCAATAAATAGGTGTTTATCAAATAGCTGCAGTGATGTCATTTTGTGGGTGGAGCTGGGTTGTGTCTTTGACTTTTACTTTCATTTTGAGCTGGAAGCTGTTTGTGACTTTCTGTTTTACTTTCGTTTTAGGCAGTTGAAAGCTGAATTCAGACAAGGAAGGTTCATTTTGTCTCTCTCTCTGTTCGTTAAAAGGTGTCCAGATCACTTGATAATTTAAAAGTGATAACTGTCTTGTGTAAAGAATTTATACCTACTGCTTTGTTAAAAAAGTGGTTTGGCTAATGGATGTTGTTAGGAAAGTTATTAAGGGTTACATATAGAGTACTGTATCTGTGGGGGGTAGTGTGTTGGTGGATGCTAAAATGCTTACTGTGTGTTTATAAAATGTTAACTGAATTCATAGAATAAACATTGTTTTGTTTAAAGATACTTTAGGGCCGGGATTCTCCGAAATCCGGGCCCAAGTGTTGTCGCCGGCGTAAACACCGGAGTGGTGAACGCCGCCGTAAGCGGGCCTCCTGACCCAGCAATTCACCGGTCTTCAGGGGGCTAGCATGGTGCTAGAGTGCTGCGAGCTGCTCCGGCGTTGAAAGGCGGCCCTGCGTGGCCAGCGCAGGTCTACGCATGCGCGATCTGGCACATCACGTGGTTGCCGTCTCCATGCCAGTGCGGAGCAACATGTCGGAGGCCTAACAGCGGGCCCGCGCGGAAGGAGGTAGGCCCCCTCCAGATTGTGGGCGCCTGCTGATTGCAGGCCTGGACCCCGAGGAGGTGCCCCTCGGAGTCAGATCCCCCCCCCAACCAGGACATCCACCACGGCTGCAGGTCCGACCTCCCGCCGGGTGGTATCAGGTTGGAACCACGCCGGCGGGAGTCGGCGAAACTCGCCGGGAATTCGGCCAGTCGCCCGCCGAGAATCGCCGCGGAGGCCTATTTCAGCAGCCCCCGACTGCGCCATGGCGACGGCGTGGGCACGACTGGCGCTGATTCACCAATCGCCGGAGAATCGCGGCCCAGCTTCGGAGCGTGAAATTGCCGCGTCCCCTGCGATTCTCCGACCTGGTGCGGGCTCAGATAATCCCGCCCAAGCTCTCTATTGCATAACACCTGGGAAGTAGGCCCTTGTGATCCTAATAACCAAAATCTATTAAAGGTTGTAGGTCAGGTAAACTCCATGATGTATTTTGGAGTTTTCTAAACCCTGGCTCACAACACTATAAACCCACCTGGTTCACTAGCACCCTTTAGGGAAGAAAATCTGTTGTCCTTACCTGGCCTACATGTGACTCCAGGCCCACAGCAATGTGGTTGACTCTTAAAATGCCCTCAGGGATGGGCAATAAATGCTGGCCCAGCTATCGATGCCCACCCCACGTGAACGAATAAAAAATATATAGAATCCTTTGTTACCGCCCACCACTTGCACTTTTCATTTTGCTGATTGTGAAGATTGAGTTTTATGTAAGCGGTTCGCAGTTGTCAGTGTAGTCTCCAGACAGACAAGAGTGACTGGAAGAGATATGTGTATTTTTAGTTTCTTCAATTAAAATTACTCAAAAAGAAAAATGTTTAATTTCTCCCCATCCCACTGAGGTCAACCCCACCCATCTAATTAGGAGACTGAAATTTGCACTTCACCCTGAGCGTCAAGTTTCAAAACTGTAAGCTATTTTTTGTCTCCGCATTACATGTATAGATTTCCAAATTACTGATTTATTTACCTGCTGGGCATCTGAAACCGGCACTCAATTGGTGTAACAACCAGAAAAGCTCAAATGCATAAGGTCCTTTGTGAACGTTAAATTGGAAAGAACATCAGCAAGAACATTTCCCAAGGCTAAAAACACGAGCGTAAAAGAAGGTTATTCCATTAAGCTTCGCCTCGCAGGTAAACCCTGTCTCATGCTGTTAATAGACAATCGTAATTGCTTCCATCTTGAGTGTTGCCTCATTACTCTCAACTATTTACTGGAACCGTAAGATCTTTATCAAATAGTTCCCCAGCACCAACAGGGGAGAAGCGAGATTAAAATTTCAAAATGGACATTGCAAGTCGATCCTTTTACAGCTGCTACTGATTTTGTGAAGCATTCTTCATTATTTTTATATTGTTTTGCAGTTTTTTAAAAAAAGGCTGCTTCTTTTTTTTTCCTGGGATGTAAATGGGATTTGATATTTAACATTTGAAGTATGCTGATAGCTGCGGATTCCACCCCCCCCCCCCCCCCCCCCCACCCCCTCCTCGAATGACTGATGTCTCAAGCTGACCCAGATTGTTCAGACCTTCCCCATCCTGTTCTGGGCTAAGCTTCTGATCCTATGTTCTCTTCCATCACAAAGATGGCTTATGTCCACCTCCTAATATCACCCACTTCCGTTCCTGTTGAAACCCTCAACCCTGTTTTTGTTACGTCAGCGTCAACCGCTCCTATGGTTTCCTGGTGGCCACCCATCTTCCAGCCTCCAGAAACTTGACCTCAAGAGCTCTGATCCTGTATCCCAACTCACAACTCCTATTCACCCACCACCCTGTACTTGCTGACCCATATAGAATACAAGTCCATCCAATAGCTCGATTTGTCAAACCCTCATCCTGGTGTCCAAACCCATTCCTTGCCTTACAATCCTCTATCCCTGTAACCAGATCTATAACCCTCTGAAGTCTCCATGACCAAAATTATACAGCTGTTCCCACTGGCAGGACACTCCAGTCCTGCCAATGTCATCCACCCACCCCCTCTACTGTGGGTCGCCCATGGCGGAGGGTGCAAACAACAGGAAAACCTGTCGACAGTGGCGGGGCCGGAAGATCCCCTAGCCAACCAATGACGGGCCACCTCCGTCACCACAAAACCCGCCACGGCAGTTGGGGGGGTGAGGGTAGGTGGAAAACCCACCCTATGTTTCTCCAGCTCTGGCTTTCTGTGCATCCCCCTTTTCCTTCACTCCACTATTCACATCCACGGTTTCAGCCTTCGAGGTAAGTTCTGGAATTCCCCAGCCAAATCTCTTTGACTCTTAAGAACGTAAGAAATAGGAGCAGGAATAGGTCATTTGGCTCCCGGAGCCTCCTACACCACTCGTTAATTTCAAGGCTGATCTGAATGTGGCCTCAACTCCCCTTTCCTGACTATCCCTGCTGACCTTTGACTCTATCATAGATCAAAAAACTGCCTAACTCAGCCTTGAATATATTCAGTGACCCAGAAGCCACTGTTTTCAGGGGAATTTGAAAGATTAATGACCCCCCCTGAGAGAGGACGGGCTGGATTCTCCATTGCAGGGGCTATGGCCCCACTCCAGCATCAAAACGGTGGAGTTTTACTCCTGAAAATCCTGGATTAAAAGGGACACGAATTCCCAGCCCTGCAGGGGGTTAGCAAGGACCCGGAGTAAATCTCGCAGCTCTTGCTGCAGATACTGGCCTCCGCATTTCCGGGTCAGAGGCCGCCGCTGTGCACGGACTCGGACCGTGGAGCCAGACCCCCAAAAAAGAGACACCCCCCGATTGGCCGCACGCCTGACCCTCAAACCCCGCACAAGCACTCCCCGGCCGCCTATATGGCTCCCCCTGGCTTACGATCCACCCCCAACCAAGGTGGCCACGGACTGAGTCCACAGCGGCCACGAGAGTATCCCGACCGGCTGGACCAGGTTAGATCCACGCTGTCAGGTATTCGGCCGGTTGGGGGCGGAGGATGTCGGAGTGGGCCTCTGGCAATGGCCCCAGGCGGCGTAGCGTACTCCCCGGTGACGCCGCTTTTCGGTGCCCGGAGAATCAGCGAACCGGCGCGGGTCCTGATTTCCACATCAAACTTGGTTTGGCCCGCCGGCCGCAATTTCGGCTTCGGGGCGCGGATAATCCAGCCCGACATTCCTCTTCACCTCAATCTTAACCGTCTGACCTCTCATTTTGAATTTGACCCCCCTACTTCTAGATGCCCCACAAAGGAAAATATATTCTCAGCATCTAACCCTGTCAAGCCCCCTCAAAATATTATATATGTTTCATTCTTTTAAACTCCAGTTAATATAGGCCCGACCAGCTCATACTTTGTTCGAAAGACAAATCTTTCATCCTCGGAGTGAACCTCATGAACCTTCACAGAATCCCTACAGTGCAGAAGGAGGCCATTCGGCTCATTGAGTCTGCACCCTACCTAGGTCCACACACCGACCCTATTCCCATGACCCAGTAACTTCACCTAACCTTTTGGGCACTAAGAGGAAATGTTATCATGGTCAATCCACCTAACCTGCACATCTTTGAATTGTGGGAGGAAACTGGAGCACCCGGAGGAAACCCACGGGGAGAAAGTGCAAACTCCACACAGACAGTCACCCAAGGTTGGAATTTAACCCAGTCCCCGTCAGGCAGCAATGCTAACCGCTGTGCCACCGTGCTGCCCTTTTGATCAACTCCAGCATCAGTATGTTTTCCTAAATATGGAGATCAGGACTCCATGCCGTGCTCTCGAAGTGGTCACACCAATGCTCTGTACAACTGTTGCCAGACCTCACTACTTGCATACATCCAACACCTTACAATCAAGGGCAACATTCCATTTACCTTCCTAATTGCTTGTGCCTGCATGCTAAGCTTTTGAGATTCATATATGAGGACACCCAGATCCTTCTGTGCCGCAGGATTCTGTCGTGTCTCTCTCTCCATGTAATAATAATAATCACTTATTGTCACAAGTAGGCTTCAATGAAGTTAATGTGAAAAGCCCCTAGTCGCCACGTTCCGCCGTCTGTTCGGGGAGGCCGGTATGGGAATTGAACCTGCGCTGCTGCCTTGTTCTGCATTACAAGCCAGCTGTTTAGCCCACCATGCTAAACCAGTCCCGATTTCAATAATCTTCTGTTTTTCTGTTCTCCTCACCAAAGTGAGAAACCTCACATTTTCCAACATTACACTCCAAATTCTTGCAGAAACTTGGCTAGAATACACTCTGTCCCTTCACCCAAGTCATTCGTCTAGGTCATAAATAGCCGAGACCCCAGGGCTGTGGAGCCCCATTAGTCACAGTTTGCCAGCCTTGTTGGGTCAAACTCCTGGAACTTCCTGCCCAAAACAGCAGTATGGATTGTTGTGGTTCAAACAGAGGCTTCACCATCACTTTTTCAAGGACAACTAGGGATTGGAAACAAATGCTGCCAATTGCCAGAGATCGTCTCACTAATTTGATTGAATTTTTTGAGGAGGTGACAAAAATGATTGACGAGGGAAGGGCTGTGGATGTTGTCTACATGGACTTTATTAAAGTATTTGATAAGGTCCCTCATGGCAGGCTGGTGCAAAAGAATAGATTACATGGGGTCAGGGGTAAAATAGCTGGATTGATCCAGAACTGGCTTGGCCATGGAAGACAGAGGGTGGCACTGGAAGGGTGTTTTTCCGAATGGAGGTCTGTAAACAGTGGTGTTCCGCAGGGATCAGTACTGGCACCTCTGCTCCTTGTAATATATATATAAATGACATGGAAGAAAATATAGCAGGTCTGATTAGCAAGTTCGCGGATGATACTAAGATTGCAGAAGTTGCAGATAGTGATGAAGATTGTTAGAGAATACAACAGGATATAGATAGGCTACAAAATTGAACAGAGAAATGGCAGATGACATTTAACCCAGATAAATGCGAGGTGATGCATTTTGGTAGATCCAATTCAGGTGGGAGCTATAAAATAAATGGCAGAACCATCAGGAGCATAGAGACACAGAGAGATCTGGGCGTGCAGATCCACAGATCCTTAAAAATGGCAGCACAGGTGGAAATGGTAAAGAAAAAATATGGCATGCTCACCTTCAGAGGACGGAGTATCGAGTATAAAAGCTCAAATATTATGTCACAGTTATATAGAACGTTGGTTAGGCCACATTCGGAATACTGTGTCTAATTCTGGTCACCGCACTACCAGAAGGAAGTGTAGGCTTTGGAGAGAGTACAGAAAATGTTTACCAGGATGTTGCCTGATATGGAGGGTATTAGCTATGAGGAGAGATTGAATAAACTGGGGTTGTTCTCCCTAGAGAGACGGAGGCTGAAGGGCGACCTGATAGACGGTTATAAAATTATTAGGTGTATAGATAGGGTGAACAGTTGGAGGCTTTTTCCCAGGGCAGAAATGACAATTACAAAGGGCACAAGTTCAAGGTGAGGGGGGAAAGGTTCAGTGGAGATGTGCGGGAAAATTTCTTTTTGCACAGAGGGCAGTGGTGGCCTGGAATGCACTGCCAAGTGAGGGGATTAAGGCAAATACGTTAGCGACCTTTAGGACTTATCTGGATAGACATATGAACAGACGGGGTATAGAAGGATACAGGCGGTTGGTCTAGATAGGACACATGATCAACACAGCTTGGAAGGCTGAAGAGCCTGTTCCTGTGCTGTATTGTTCTTTGTTCTTACATCCCAGGAAAAATAAAAATAAAAATGATCCATTTACCCTGACTCAATGTTCTCTAGTCCAATCCTCTACCCATGCTCATACAACCAGCAACACCACAAGCTCTTGTCTAATGTAATTACCTTTTATGTGGCACCTAATCAAATGTCCTTTGGAAATCCAGATAGATGACATCTACTGGTCCCTCTCTATCACCCTGCTTGCTACATCCTTATGAACTCTAATTCAGGTTTCAAACAATATTTCCCTTTCGTGAAATCATGTTGACTCTGCCTGGGGCTTTTCAAGATATGCTGCTCGGAATTCCTTTACGATTGACCCCAGCATTTTCTTGATGCCAGATGTTAAACTAACTGGCCTATAGATTCCAGCTTTCTGTCTGCCTCCTTTCTTGAATAAAGGTATTACATTTGTGGCTTTCCAAACCATTTGGAACTATCCAGAATCTAGAGAATTTTGGAAGATTACAACCATTGCATCCACTCCCTTCTTCAGCCCTTTTTTTTTTAAAAACACCCGCGGATACAGATCATCAGGTCTTTTGTCCCAGTAGTTTACCTGGTACTTTTTCCTCCAGTGATAATGATTGTTTCTCCCTCCCTTTTACCCCATTTTTAAAATGTCCTTGGGATGCATTTTGTATCTTCTGCCATGAAACCAGATACAAAGTTAAAAGTCTCTGCCATTTCCTTCTATCCCATTATGAATTCCCTAATCTTGAGACCCTAAAGGATCAACTTTCACTTTAGCTACTCGAGTCCTATTTATATCCTGTCTGCTTGTTTACTTCTTTCTAGCTTACTTTCATATTTTAGTTTCTCCCTCCTTTTTTTGTTTTAGTCATTCTTTGATACTTTCAAAATGTTTCCCAATCTTCTGATCTACCACTAATCTTCTCAGCATTGTACCCTTTTTGTTTCAATTTGATGCCATCTTTAATTTCCTTCATTAGGCATTTATGGCGCATCCTTCTTGTCAATAGAGTCTAGCTTTTCTGAGAGTTGAGAAATATCTCCTTAAATGTCTGCCACTGCTTAGTTATTGTGTTAGCTTTTAATCTATCCCCTCTATCCCCCTCCCACCCCCAGTCTACTTTAGCCAACTCTATCTATGCACCTTGGTTATTGCCTTTATTTATTTTAAAATGCTAGTTTCAGGCCTAAGATACTCACCCTCAAACAGACTGTGAAATTCTAATATATTATGATCACTCTTGCCGAGACGATCCTTTACTGTGAGATCATTAATTAAGCCGGTCTCACAACAATTTAAAACAACCTGTTCCTGCATTGGTTCCAGAATATATTGTTCTAGGAAACTGTCCTGAAAGCATGCTATGAACTTATCCTCAAGACTACTTTGCCATTTTGATTCATACAATCTCTATGAAGATTAAGATCACCCACAATTATTGCAGTGCCTTTCTTACAATCTTCCAGTCTTTCTTACAATCCTCCATTATTTCTTCGTTTATAATCTAACCTACAGTAAACTACTCTTGGGTGGCTGGGGAGGGGGGTCTGCCCCCACAATTACTTCTTTTCCTTTTTATTTTTTCCACCCAACCTGTTTCTACATGCTGAACCAAGATCATTGCTCACTATCATTGTGATCTTACTTGTATTAATAGACCTATCCCATCTCCTAATCCTTTCATCCTATCCTTCTGAAAAATCACATACCCTCTCAACAACACTTTCCTCTTTTAAATCCATCATTAAACTGCATCTCTTTGACCAAGCATTTAGTTACCTGTCCTAATGTCTCCTTTGATCCAATGCCAATTTCTGTCTAGTTACACTCTTGTGCAACATTTTACTACATTAAAGGCGATGTTAAAATGTATATTGATATTGTTGTTGCTGATATCTTCACAGTATCCTCCTCTAATCTTGAGATCCACTCTTCCCGGAATTGTTTTAGGCACTGTATTGCTACCAATGGACTTCCGGCGGCGATCTCGAACGGAGCAGCCGCAGCAAAGACGCTTCCGCACAGCCACAAAATCACGGCTTTTTTGGGGGGGGTTTCCCGGGGAATTTTCACAAAAAAAAATCTTTGTGCCCCGCGAATTTGGCCCTGCCCAGGCGCCAAAGCTCCGATCCACGGAGCTGGAGAGGGAGGGAATAAAAAAGGAGGGACTGGTCCCGGTGAGCTGCACGTGGAGGAGGAGTGGGGATCGCTCAGAAACGGCCTGAAAGTCGGAGCAGGGAGAGGATCACAAGGACAAAATAAGAATTTTAAAATTCAACCTTCCTTGTTCCTCTCCTGCAAATTTTTTTTTAAAAAAGAAAAACTTTTTTCGAGGGAAAAAAAACTTTCAAAAAAAAATCCCTTTTTATTTTAAAAAAATCGTTTTTAAAAGGATTTTTTAAAAACTCTTGGGGTTTTTTTCTTTTCTTTGGGGGGGGAACAAAAAAAAAAAAGAATTTCTTTTTCGCACCAAAACCCAGGAAAAAAAGAGAAAGGCACAGACAGAAATACGCCTCCAAATATTAAATTGGGGGGACGGCGAGATGTAAGAAGGAACAGCAGCGAAGGCGAAGGAAAAAAGCAGGAGTTGCGGCCGCGCAGGCAGACGACCCCACGGGGCGAGGCGGAGGTTCAGGCGAATCAGGAAGCGGAAAAGCTGGCGAGCCGAGCAGCGGAGCAGGAACAGGACGCGACGACCATTCCTCCCCCCACCCCCCCGCACAGGGGGAGGAATGGAGAAGCGTGCTGAAAACGGAAATAAACGCCATAAAGGAGGAGATAAAAATGGAGATAAACGCCATGAGGGACGCACTCAGGACGGAGCTCCACACAATGATGAAGGAGATGCTGGCGGAGACAACAGAAAAAATGCAGCGAACCATCAACGGCCTGGAAAGGAAGGTGGAGGCGCAGGAGAAAACTATTCAGGAGTTGGAGAGGGCCGCCTCGGACCAGAGCGACAGGATGGTAACTCAGGAAACCGAGGTGAAAAGGCTGGTAACGACCCAGGGGAGCCTTAGAGGGAAAGTGGAGGACCAGGAAAATAGGTCCAGGCGGCAGAATGTTAAAATAGTGGGTCTGCCAGAGGGGATGGAGGGCAGAGATCCAACAGGCTACGTCACCCAAATGCTGGGCAAGCCAGTGGGAAGGGAGAAGTTTCCAAACCCCCCAGAAATCAACAGGGCGCACAGGTCGCTCCGACCCAGGCCCAAAGCCGGGGAGCAGCCTAGAGTGATTATCGTGAAGCTGCACAGGTTCCAAGACAGGGAAAAAATCCTAAAGTGGGCCTGGCAGACGAAAGCGAGCACGTGGGAAGGGAAGACCATAAGGGTGTACCAGGACATTGGGGCGGACCTGGCCAAAAGAAGAGCTGAATTCAACAGGGCCAAATCAGCACTCTACTTGTAATGTGAAATTTGGGATGTTATTCCCGGCCAAACTCTGGGTAACATTTGAGGGGAAGGAGCTGTTTTTTAACACCCCAGCGGCAGCGGAGGAGTTTGTTAGAGCGAACAAACTGGGGAAGGGACAGCCGCAACGGCCATCATGAAAGCGACGGGGATGGAAAAGAAAGGAAGAATCGGAACAAAGAGCAGCGGGCAGACCGCAAACAGAGACAATACGATCACGAACTGTACACGCGTGTTTGGTGCACTGTGCGGGACTGTGCTGATTCATTCCCGGGCTCGTTCCACCTCTCAATGCAATGGGGGGGAGTGAAGCAAGGTGAATGGGGGTGAAAAAGGCGGACAGGAGAGCGAGACAAGGGCTAGCAAAAGGAAGGTAAAACAGGACCAGAGCAGGGCAAGTGCTGGGAGGGGGGCCACCGTGCTAGCGAGGAGGGCCAACACGGGAGGGCAGGAAGAAAGGAGGGCCGCAGCGCACTTCTCAGAGGAGAGGGAGCGCCTGGCACAAAGAGAAGGGGGGGGGGACAGGGCAGAAGGGGGGGGAAGAACACGGGGGGCCGACAGAGGAACAGGGTCTAAGGGGGGGGAGAGGAGTCGGGGGGAGAGCGCAGAACAAAAGAGAAGCAAATGGAAGGGTGAGGTAGATAAGCAGCATGAACACAGGCCTCGGCAGGCATGGAGCAGGGCGAGGAACCAAGATGGTGCCACAAACAGCCATTCGGGAGGGCTTCAGGACGAAGGGAGATCCTGGAGTGCAGGAGCGCAGCCACGTGGCGTACACACAGCTGGCGGCCATGGTGGGTGCCCCCTGGACAAAAGGAAACCCCGGAGCCCTGGGGCCCGACCTCATGGTGAGAGCGGTGACGTCGGCCATTTTGTACGGCCCCCTAACGAAGGGAAACCCCGGAGGGCAGGGGCGCATCCACCAGGTAAGTATGGGTGACCCCGCAGGACCGGGGGATCAAAAGCCCCCCACCAGGATTGTTACCTGGAACGTAAGGGGACTCAACGGCCCGGTCAAAAGATCCAGAGCCTTCACCCACCTAAGAAGCCTGAAAGCAGACATAATCTACCTACAAGAGATGCACCTGAGGGAGAAGGACTGACGGCTGGTAAGGAAGGGCTGGGTGGGACAGACATACCACTCACGCTACGGGACGAGGGCTAGGGGAGTAGCAATATTAATTAGTAAGAGGACGAGGTTTACGGAAACCAAGACAGTTACGGACCCAGGTGGACGGTACGTCATGGTCAGCGGTGTCCTGGAAGTGGCACTAGTCGTACTGGTAAATGTGTACGCTCCCAACTGGGACAACACAGAATTCATAAAGAAGACCATGGCAGAAATCCCCGACCTTGACACACACCGACTGATCATGGGGGGGCGACTTCAACTGTGTACAGGACCCACTGACTGACCGATCAAACCCCAGAGCAGGGAAAAAGACTGGCCTGGCTAGGGAACAAGGAGCATTTATGGAGCAGATGGGGGCGGTGGACCCATGGAGGTTCCTGCACCCGGGAGAGAAGGAATTTTCATACTTCTCACAAGTACACAAGGTATACACCCGTATCGACTTCTTTGCAGTGGGGAAATGGGTGCTTCCAGGGATCACGGGAACGGAGTACTCCGCGATCGTTATCTCTGACCACGTTCCACACTATATGGATGTGAGGTTGGAGACAGGCCGTGCCCAGCGCCCCACATGGAGGCTGGACACGGATCTCCTGGCTGACAAGGCCTTCTGTCAGAAAACATTGCGGGCCATAGGCGACTGCGTGAGTAACAACGCGGGGATGAAACTGTTCCTAGACGGACTGGAACTACCAGTTGTGGGGGAAGACAGACGGGCGAAGCTGGAAGCACCAATAGACCTGGGAGAAATCATGGAGAGCATCAGCTCCATGCAGGCGGGGAAGGCACCGGGACCCGATGGGTTCCCGGCGGACTTCTAGAAAAAATTTGCTCCAGTCCTGGCCTCACACCTAAGGGACATGTTCGCGGACTCACTGGCAAGGGGCACCCTGCCCCCAATGCTAACGCAGGCCACAACTGATTCCCAAAAAAGATAAAGACCTGACGGAATGCAGATCATACAAACCCATTTCACTGCTGAACGTGGATGCGAAAATACTCGCAAAGGTCCTGGCCAAAAGGCTGGAGGGCTGTGTACCAGAGGTGGTCGTAGAGGACCAAACCGGCTTTGTCAAGGGTAGGCAGCTCACAGCGAACATCAGACAGCTGCTGAACGTAATAATGACCTCCCCTGGGGAGAGAACACCAGAGGTGATCGTCTCCCTGGATGCAGAAAAGGCCTTCGACAGAGTCGAATGGAAATACCTCCTCGAGGTACTGGAACGGTTTGGGCTAGGAGCGAGGTTCACCGCCTGGGTGAGGCTCCTGTACAACGCTCCCAAAGCAAGCGTCCGAACTAACACCACCAGCTCTAAATACTTCCAGCTGCAGAGAGGAACAAGACAGGGCTGCCCCCTGTCCCCACTCTTGTTTGCGCTAACCATCGAACCCCTGGCGCTAGCCCTGCGGGACGCGAAAAGCTGGAAGGGAATCCGGAGAGGAGACAGAGAGCACAGAGTCTCACTCTCTGCAGATGACGTGTTCCTCTATGTCTCGAAGCCACAGGAGGGACTGAAGGCAATACTGCAAATGCTGGAAGAGGTTGGAACCTTTCACGGGCTACAAACGTAACCTGGGCAAAAGCGAGACATTCCCAGTGAACCTAAATGGGGGAGAGAGAGAGCTGGAGGGGCTCCCGTTCAAAACAGCCCAGAACAGATTCCGCTACCTGGGGATCCAGATAGCCAGAGACTGGACACAGATCCACAAGTGGAACCTGACCAGCCTGGTGGAGGAAGTAAGAAGAGACCTTCAAAGGTGGGGCTCACTCCCACTCTCCCTGGCGGGGAGAGTGCAGACAATCAAGATGAACGTACTGCCAAGGTTCCTCTTCCTGTTTAGATCCATGCCGATCTTCATCCCCAAGGCCTTTTTCCAAAACGTAGACAGTCTAATCATGGCGTTTGTGTGGGGGGGTAAGAACCCGAGAATCCCAAAACAGACACTGCAAAGAAGGAAAATCAAAGGGGGCTTGGCCTCACCAAACCTACAATACTACCACTGGGCAGCAACGGCAGAAAGAGTGAGGGGATGGGTACAAGAACCTGACACAGATTGGGTACAAATGGAGGAGGCATCCTGTAAAGGAACGACCCTCCGGGCCCTTGCTACAGCAGCACTCCCATCCCCCTCAACAAGATACACAACAAGCCCAGTGGTAGCGGCCACACTAACAACATGGCCCCAGCTCAGACAACACTTCGGGATAACTAAAATGTCCCCATGGCCCCCATCTGCGGCAATCACAGATTCCCCCTAGCCATGCTCGATACCACCTTCAAAAGATGGAGGCGGGATAGGGACACATTGACGGTCGGGGACTTCTATGTAGGGCACAGACTGGCGACACTAAACGAACTGACGAGGAAGTGGAGGCTAGCAAAAGGACAGGAAATGAGACACCTCCAAATAAAACACTTCCTCTGCAAAGAGACAGTGGGGTACCCTGGGGCCCCAGAAAGCATACTACTAGAGGACCTGATAGGCACAAGCAACGAGGAGGGGGTGCTATGTGGGAAAATATACGGACAGCTATTGGACAGAGCCCGGACTCCACTGGACGAGATCAGACAAAAATGGGAGGACGGACTGGGGACAGAGGTAGGATGGGGACTCTGGAGCGAAGCACTGAGCAGGGTGAACTCCACCTCCTCCTGCGCAAGACTAAGCCGAATGCAGCTCAAAGTGGTGCACAGAGCGCACCTGACCAGGACCCGAATGAGCAGGTTCTTCCCGGAGGTGGAGGACAAATGTGAGCAGTGCCAGAGGGGCCCGGCCAACCACACCCACATGTTTTGGGCTTGCCCCAATCTTGCTGGGTTCTGGACAGCCTTCTCCGAGGCAATGTCCAAGGTTCTGGGGGTGAGGGTGAAGCCATGCCCAATAGTGGCAATCTTCGGGTATCGGAACAGCCAGAGCTACACATGGGGAAGGGGGCCAACGCCCTTGCTTTCGCTTCCCTGATCGCACGACGGAGAATCCTGCTCGGCTGGCGATCGGCAGCACCACCCACAGCTGCAGACTGGCTCGCTGACCTCTCGGAATTTCTCCACTTGGAGAAGATTAAGTACGCCACCCGAGGGTCAGAGGAAGGCTTCCCTGGATACTTGGGGGCAGTTTGTCGGACTGTTCCAAAACCTGTTCGAGGCCAACAATGAGGAGTAACCTAATAAGAATTTTTTTTTTTAAACACTAAGATAGAGGAGTTACCAAAAGACTGCGCAACCCAGGAGGGGGGGGGGGAGGGGGGGTGAACGGGGAAGGGGGAGGAACCATAGACCGATCCAGAGGGCAATGAAAGGCACGAAGGGTCAGTTAAACGAAGGACAAACTCAACCTCTGTAGAATAAAGGAAATTAGCGCAGGCGAGAAAAATGTGATGTGTATATATACAACTGTTTATAAATATGAGAAATGCCAATAAAAAGATTTTTTTAAAAAAAATATTGCTACCAATGGCTGAACTTCCTCTGCTCACAAACATCATCACTGGATACCTCCACTGCACCATATGATGAATGTCATTTTTTTAAAAATGTTGTGAATAAAGCAGCTGGTGTGCGCATCCATGATTAATTAAATTAGGGACGGTTAATGGAGATAGCTTGTCTGTGAGAGTGGAGGATAAAAGGGTGAAGGTGTAAGGTTCATGCATATGTAATGAGAGGCTACCCAGGGTCACTGTCCATGTGGAGTTTGCATATTCTTCCCATGTCTGCATGGGTCTCACCCCCACAACCCAAAGATGTACAGGGTAGGTGGATTGACCACGCTAAATTTCCCCTTAATTGGAAAAAGAAATTGGGCACTTTAATTTATAAAAAAATATGTATGTAATGAGTGGTTATACTGAGGTTGGATTTATAAGTCAATTGGGTTTAACATCTGCATGATAAGATAAGTAGGGACTTGACTCTTCAGTTGATGAATTTCAAATGAGAAGTTCTGAAGTGACAAGGAACTTGTATGGCTTACAGATGTTTCAGACGTAAACAGGGGAAGTTATAAGCTTATAGATGTTTGAGACGTAAACAGGGGAAGTTATATAACATTTTAGACCCGTAAGTGGGGCCAATAGGAAAACATGAAAATTATTACATTTGGAAAAGTTAGATTCAAAGACTTGTTTGAGGATAATGGAATCTGAGAATAAAAGGGAAAAAAGTTATTTAGGCAAAAAGGTTTAGCTGATTTGTGTGGCTGTGAGGGTGAGACCAGATTTGTGCTGGGAGAAGGTGGAAAAGTTGTAAATTTGAGGCAACCATCCAGTCAAGCCAGAAAAGCTTTTGTTTTCAGAAAGCAATCTGTTTCCAAGCCTTTCTTTTGGATTTACACATTAGAGTATTTAAGGAGTTGTATGGTATACCTTTATTTAAGTGAAAACAGTTCTTTGCCTTGGGAGATATTACTGGATTTATATAGTTAAAAATCTATAAGGGGTGTTGTTCCCAAGAGGCCAGTTTCCTCGTGTATTCTGACCAAGTGGACTTTTGGGGGCTGTTCTGTAAGACTGTGTAACTTTAATCTTACGTGATTAACTTTTTCTTTCTTGTTAATAAATCTTTTCGTTTCTAAAATCCTGAAGATGTGACTGGAGTTCTATGCTTTTGGGATCAGTAGCCTTTCCACCTCATTTTTGAAAAAACAGTTATGATCAGTAAGACAGGTTTCCCTCTGGGATCTGGTTTGCTGCACAAGTAACATCTGCTGTGGCCGTAGCAATTGCCTACATTCTATCCTTTGACACTTGGACAAGTGCTGAAGAGTGAACCATGGCAAAACTGTAGCCAAATAATAGGCTATTTTGCACACAAAACCTTGCATTTAATCTCTTGCTGCAGCAGCCATCTGAATTTCATTACATTTATAAAATATAAATTTTACAATGCTTTTACAATCACAAAATCAATGTATCTCGTGTGCTTTTTAAATGTGGTGTTTGTGATGCTTTGAGTTTGAGCACTCAAGCGGATTAACCCAATTTGAAAAGCAAACAGAATTATTCATCATGGTACTCTTTATTGCCCTGTGGCAACGCTATGTTGTACGTGTATTAATGTTCCCTGATCCAAAAGCAATTTTGCGGTAAGGAATACATTTCTCTCTTTTGCATCATTGTGTACAGAGTTTCATTCAGGAGATTAAACAAATGAGGAAGAGTCCATGATGGAGCATCTTCTGTGCATTATAAAGATGATATTATGCACATGCATTGGCAAGGAATCTCACTGACCACATCAGAATATTTTGGGCAATGATTATACAAGGAAAAGCGCATGTGGCCTGTTTACATGTAGCTGGAGTAAAGATACCTGAGACATTGTTAAACTCAAGGGCGAATCGTGCATTAAATAAGCTTGGTGTGGTGAAAAAGGATTTGCATTTATATAGCACCTTTCATAACCACTGAATGCCTCAAAGCACTTTACGGTCAATTAAGTACTTCAGAAGTGTACTCCGTGTTGTAACATGGAAAACATGGCAGAAATGTTCACACAGCAAATTCCCACAAACCGAGATAATGTGTGAGTGTGGAGATAATCTTACTTTATCACAATGCTGATTGAGGGATAGATACTGACAGGGGCACCAGTAACTCCCTGCCCTTACATAGGATTGTTTTGCATCCACCCAAGCAGGAACATTGGGTCTCGGTTTAACATCTCATCCAAATGATGGCACCTACGACAATATCGTATTCCCTCAGTACCGCACTGATATGTCAGCATAGATTTTTGTGCCCAAGCCCTGGAGTGGGACTTGAACTCAAGAACGTTGTGACTCAGAAGCAAGAGTGCTGCCATCTGAGGCCCAAATTAAGGGAGTCAACAAAAGAAATATAAACACTTCATTGATAGAATTATTTTGGATGCCCATTGTGGCTATCTTGGCCAACCTCGGATTGTGAACCCTCCTGATAATCCATTCCCTGCTTCTCCGTCTCCTAAGACATCACCCCAAGAATATCCATCTCCGGCCTATTTGGAGACAGAGCTTTGTAGGCCACACAAAGCAACAACTAGTCCACTTATCCCAAGTATCCGCTGGGATATTTCTATATCCTGTTTGTTGCCAAAACGTTGCTGAGTTACTTCTTAAAATTCATTCAAGTTTTTCTGTGCCAATAATCCATTTCACATACCATCCATTTAGTAAAAACATCCATTTAGTAAAAACATTCTCAATCCATTGTTGACCTTAACTCTGTAATTTGCTTGAATTCGGTTCATGGTTGACAAACTTATAAACCTTTCACAATTTTAAAATGCTGAAATTCAAGGGATAAAAGATCCAGAGCAGTCAAATCTTTTCTCACATCATTCCGTGAGGTTCTGGGTTCAAATATGTCAACACTCCCTGAACCCAATTGAATAAATGAATGTGCTATTTGAAATAGGAAGACCAAACCTGCATGCAGCCCTGCAGATAGAGGCCATAAATCTCCAGCTGTTGGGATTCTCTGTTGCCGTTGGCAGCACACTCCCACCCATGGGTTTCCCAGTGGCATGGGGTGGCTTCAATGGGAAATCCCATTGACAAGCGGCAGGAATGGAGAATCCCTCCGCCAGCGAGCAGCGTGCTACCGAGAAACATGCAGCTGAAGGAAACAGAGAATCCTGCCCCCAGTCACACTCGGGCCAAATACAGTTTTGAAATTACTCCTCTGGTTTGATAGCTTCTAACCCTTGCTATACATCAGCACGGTACATTGTGGATAGCACAATTGCTTCACAGCTCCAGGGTTCCAGGTTCGATTCCCGGCTTGGGTCACTGTCTGTGCGGAGTCTGCACATTCTCCCCGTGTGCGCGTGGGTTTCCTCTGGGTGCTCCGGTTTCTTCCCACAGTCCAAAGATGTGCAGGTTAGGTGGATTGTCCATGCTAAATTGCCCATAGTGTCCAAAACTGCACTTAGTGTTGGGTGGGGTTACTGGGTTATGGGGATAGGGTGGAGGTGTTGACCTTGGGTAGGGTGCTCTTTCCAGGAGCAGGTGCAGACTCGATGGGCCGAATGCCCTCCTTCTGCACTGTAAATTCTATGAAATCCGAATACCCGTTTGCATCATTTAACTGCCCGAGAACGTTGTGTTGATAGTTTAGTTCGCTGTCTGTTAATACCGCCCAATCGTTCTCCTGCTCCAAATGTGGCAAATGTATCAAACATAAATCAACCTTACTTCTGACAAATCTCATAAGCGTATGTTTTCCTGCATTATATCCCATTTGCCATTACTCTGTCAATCTTTTCATGCTTCTTTTGAATTTGTGCGTATTTAATATTTATCATTTGTCATTTCTCTCAGTTTGATGTCTGCCAATATGGACATTTTGAACACAATTCCTTTCTCAAAATCATTTATAAAAATGATGAACTACAGCGCCCCAAACGCGGATTGTGTGATACTGCACAATGCAACTGGCTGCTGTTGATGCATACCTGGTCATGGGCTTTTTGTTGCCCACCAAACAACTATTTGTCAGTCTATGAATGTCCATCTATTCCTTAGGCTTTCAGTCTATTATGTGCAATAGTGCCAAATGCCTTCCTGAAATGCAAACACAAAGATGACTTTGCCTCAGGTATGTTAGACGTGATAGTGTTTTCAAGGAGGCCAAGGTGGGATCTTGACTGCAATGAAATATTAAACCAAGCCCACCTTTAGTGGAAGACGATATCTTGGTACAGGAGTTGAAGTGCCTGCTTGGAATGGCTGCCCTGAGGATCATTATAGTTCTGATAACATATTAAAGTGACTCATTTTATTTATTAAAGAGGCTGCACGCCATTTTGCTGTCTGTCACTGCAATTAATGACTGCTCGTAAAAGCAACCAGCTGAGCAAGAATAATCAATGGTGGAAGTTGTGAGCCTTACCATCAGCCATTCTCAGGTATCACTCACTATTCACTTGCTGCTGGAGATTGTCTGACTAAACGTTATTGAAGAGGAATTTTGATGACCCTCTACTACTTTGCACTTCGAAGGAGACTGACACTGCATTCACCAAACTGGCCTTACTCTTTATTCTGCCCCTGACCTATGTTAATGTCCTGATGGACATCTGGTAAAGGAAGAAGCTGAAGCCAGTCCGTCTTCAACAGAGGTGAATAAACCTAAGTGCAGACTAATTTTCTCTTTCAGTCTTGAGAATCTGTAGGCCCAACTTGTCAATCTCTTATACAACCCAGCAAAGTTTACTCTTCCGTGGACTGATTGACCTTCTAAGATTTATCAAAGGTTGACCATGCTTCCTCGGCTTCTAATAGATCATCGTTCTTGTAAGTCCTATCAATAAATTGAAATAGTAGAGCTAATTCCTCTTCAGTATCTAGGTCACCTACAGCTCAGAAAATACTTTACTTCTAGGTTGGAATTCTCAGTTTGGGAGCTGCTCTCCCTGCAGAGATGAATCACCTCTGATTTATACTCCCGCCGTGAAGGAGAATCCAGAGGTGATTCACTATTCCTTGCCATGGAATTTTATGCATGGTGGGAGTTGCGAAAAAATTCATTTTGAGAAGGTGGCCCGATGGCGAGGCCCCCTCTACCATGCCATGCAATTTAGAGCCCCCCTCCCCCCACCCCACCAGGGGATCTTTGGGTCACTTGCTCTCCTCCCCCTCCCAACATGATGACCCAACTCCCCCCCACGACTTCCCACCAGAGACACCTCCATAAGAGAGACCCCCACCAGAAAGCCTCCCATGAGGGAGTGTTGCCAACTTTGGTTGGCTCTTAATTTGCTCTGTTTCTATAACCTTTGCTCTAGATTCGCCAGATATCTTTATGATACTGCCACGAGGTACAAGTTCAAGTATTGATCAATAACTCGACACACCAATTAGTAAGATTCAAATCAAAACACATTTATTATACACAGTAAATCATTACTCATGCATAAAACTCTACTTACTATCACTAAAAGGCCTAGACTTAGCTTGGAACTGGCCCACCAGGTCAGGGGAACAAATGGCCTTTTGATTGATTCTGAGCCTGCAGGATTCAAAAGCTGGTATGGACTGGTAGCTAGGAGCGCCTATCTCGTAGCGTGTGTGACTGGAGACTTACTTGGTTGATGCAGCAGCTAGGCAGTTCACTGACAAGGGTTGATTCGAGTTGCTGAGTGACCATGACAAGAAGGACGATTTGAACTTGGGGACGCTATTTTATAATCCCCTGGGGCTTCCCGCCCCTTTGGGCGGACCCCGTACCTGGTTCCAAGTGATTGGACTACGTTTCGATCACTTGGATCGATTTCTCCAATACTGGAGCCATTCCCTGATCACTGGGCGGTCCCGAGGTGTCTGTTGGCCTTCCTTTGTCTTGGCTCCTGCTGGTGCTGAGGAGTCTGGCTTGGCCTTATTCACCTTAAATGTTTTGATTGTTCCCGGGGATCGCTCATTAATATGCAGGTGGCTGTGAGTTTCAGTGCTGTCTGGGCTTTTGCAAGTTCTAATACACAGGATTTTTGCACTTGCTAGTTTTTGCCTGTGTTGGCTGAATTTGCCTGTATTCTTTGCGGATCTCCATTTTAAGTCGGGAAGTGGCCAACCCAGGTGGCTACAGGAGAACCCTGTCTGGAAGCCCCGTATTACTGAGACCATGCCTGGAAGCCCCCATGGCAGTGCCCCTGCCTGGGAGTCCCCAATTCCAGAGATCTCTGTCTAGAAGCTAGCGAGCAGTCCAGACAGAGAAAATTTAAAATGTCACTCTTTAAAACTCACCTGTGCAATACATCTGCTGGCTCAGGCAGAGAAAGCAGAACTGGTATATTCCTAGAAAGGGAAAACTACATCAACTGGGTTTAAACCCCCTCAGACATTTGATCTGCAAGGCTTTCATTCACATCAATATTGATTTTACTAGGCTGTGATTGACAGCTTACACAAGCCAGCTGTTTGGATTGTTTAATCTCATTACCCTTCACGCCTGAGTGAATCTCAGGTAGACTGTTGTGTAACTAACCGCAATGTTTATAAACACTTAGCTATGAGTGACAGCTCTTGGACCACATCAATGGCAGTTAAGTGCTCTCACTCACTTTTTCTCTGCAGAAAGCACTTAACTGCCTTTGATGTGGTGTAACAGCTATAAATCATAGCTAGATGGGGTGGGGGGATACGGTGGTGGTCTCTCTTCTGGGGGTAGGCAGGATTTGCATTGTTGGAGGGAGAGTGGTGTTGCTGCTTCTATTAATAAATCACAAGCAGCAAGTATGTTTCTTGTATTGACCAAATGACCACACTACCAGTATGTTAGTTCAAAAGACTGTTTATTATTAAACACAAGACTTATCTCTCTGTGCAATGATACACGCGCCTACGCATGAAACTACACCTATCAACTAAGATGACCTTTACTTAACTTCTGGGTGACCGGCTCTGTGAGGGTAGATAAGGCCATTATCTGAGTCCCCACGTGTGTCGGCTGCAAATCGTCAGGTTTGTCTCGGCTGTGGCTCATCTCTCTCAGGTAGCGATCGCGGTCTTGAACTTGGCTGGTCGTTATGCGGCGATTGGAGTGGGCACAAGCCGGTCCCAAAAGAGATCGATCCCTAGTGCGCAGGGCCTCTTATCCTTCTTCTCTTTCGTGCCCTTTTGGCCGGCGTTAACGCAGGATCCAGTGGATCGATAGGGTCTCGATCACTCTGATTGATACTGGCCAATTAGGGGCGGGTAACTTGATGGCTGGGCAGGTCCCAGTCATTATTGTTCCAAGTGCGTAGGCCTTTCCAAATGAGGCGAGGTGGCGCCGGGGAATCTGCTACTGTTGCTGTTCCTTAATTTGAGTTTATTGTCCTGAGGAAATAAGTGATTGACCTTTAACAGGTGCAAGCTTCAGTTCAGTCTGGTTTTCCAGGGTGCGGAGAATGCAGGGACAGTGAGTAAATTTAAGGAGGAGTTAGACAGATTTTTGATTGGTAATGGGTTGAAGGGCAATGGAGAACAGGCAGGACAGTGGAGTTGAGGACAGGATGGGATCAGCCATTATCACATTGAGGGTGTTTAGGCTCGGGAGGCTAACCTGCCTACTCCCGCTCCCAGGTCATGTGTTCTCGGGTGGAGATACTCCGGCTGATTTTGCAATCCAGCTCTTGGTCTGTAGCATTGTAGGTAACAGATAAGGAACATATCAGCCATGATAGATTGGGGGAACAGATTCGATGGGTTGAATGGCCTAATTCTTCCCCCACATCTTATGAACATGCTGGAAAACACACCGCACGGGGTGGGTTCGGAAAATCCCACCCTGAGCATTTTGCCCAATTTCTGATCCTATCCTTACTTCTAACTTCACGCAAATCCATTTTACAGAAGTGCTTACTGAATAGCGATCCGACGTGGAACCTCCAGCTGAATTATATCGCTTCCTAATTTCGGTACATTGAAGCCATTTGTTGCGTCACTCCTACAGTCCCGGTCTGACATCGACTAACTTAGTTCAGGACCAGGTTGGAATGTAGGGCTTTCTTATTTATGGGGGTCCAGGAACATTTCAAGAGATCCTGTCATCCACTCAATCATCAAACAAGCGCTATAAACATGTTTAGAAACTCCAAAGACAGCAGAAACATGTATCAAGGGATTACCTGCATTATTAATGGCCAAAAGAAAATCACGCAAGCACAAAATAAGATTGATGCTGAGTATATCTACCTGGCATTACAAACATAATTAAAATTGTTGTGAAAACTGCGATGCTTTAGGGCCGACAAAATTAAATTAAAAATGGCATTATTCTTCAAACGACATGGGAGCTCTTTTTCCTAGCATTTTAAATTAAAATGGCTTCCCAGGTGTATATCTGTGAATGATGACTTATTGGCAAATTTTGGACGTCGAATGCAATGGTATTTATGACTGCAAGGGAAATTAAATGTTTCTGAATAGATTTTGCCTCAATTTTAATTTAATTAATGGGTCATAATCTAGTGGTAGAATGAATATTTTAATACTTATCTTAAATAGCATTGCTATCCTGACTGATATAAATAGGGGTGTCAGATGTTGAAAAGAAGAAAAATCTTGCAAGTTCTGAGTTTCAAAACGTTTTATTTGTCTGCATGGGCTATGGACGGAACTCTTTTCCACTGAAGGTCTAAAGATCCCTCTGTCAGCTCTGACACTGCGGTGAAAAGTAGGTGCTGTTCCTTCACCATGGACTACAGGGCAGAATGTAATCCAGGCATTGGGGTTCTCACTCGTTGGCTGGAGAGCAGGCGAGAGCTCCGCATCGATTTGCCATGTGATGTGCCAATCAGGCACTGAGGTGGCCAGTAGTGGGCCTTTACTGGCCACCACCACCCTCTTCCCCCTATCCCACCTCCAAGAGCTGTCAGCTCTCCATTGCAGGCAGTGTCACCACGTCTGGTGGCAACTGCTGGCAGTGCACATGCCAGAGGCCCAGAAGTGGCTGGATAAGTGACTTAAGGGGGAATAAGGCTTCAGGCAAGGGTGCTATCCATGAGCTTTCCCGCTACAGGCTTAACCAGGGCAGTGGTGGAAGACCAGCAGACTCCTAATCCTGCACCCTCTAGCCCGATTAAATGTCCCACCCACTGTCATGATATTCAAACACACACATCATGATGGACACACTAACAGGCAAATCAGAGTACACAACACCACAACCAATCACAGACAAGAACACCAACCACATAAAAAGCACGAGCACGACACCTGGAGGTCAGTAGGTCTGGGGAGAAGGAAGCATGAAAGAGCTGTTGAAACACCACAAGCAGGGAGCCCCCCACGTGCAGAGTGCAAAGACCAAGTTGTAAATAGTGAGTTTAAATAAACAAGCGTTGTACCATATGCAACTGTGTTGGCTCTTCTGTGTGTTAGAACACCCAACACCACATGGTACAGGAGTGGATCGATACCTGCCTACCAACCTGCCATTCTGGACATGGACCACACCGGCAAACCGCAGCCGATGCAAGTCACGGGGAACCTAGGCACCAACTGGAAGCTCTACAGGCAGCGATTTGACCTGTACATCCGTGCCACCGAAAAACAGAATGTCTCGGATGATTCGAAGATTGCAATGCTCCTCTTCTACGCAGGCCCCCACCCAAATGATGTCTTTAATTCACTGGTGTTCGAGGAAGGCGAAAACCAGGCCAAATATGACACGGTCATCCTCAAAATGGACCAGCACTTTCAAACTGAAGTAAACGAAACTTTTGAAAGATACATCTTTCAGCAACGCCTGCAAGGTAAGGAGGAGCTTTTTCAACCCTTTTTGACGCACCTCCGGATTCTAGCGCAGTCCTGCGGTTACGGCACCACCACAGAGTCCATGATCAGGGACCAGATTGTTTTTGGCGTTGCCTCTAGTGGCCTACGCCAGCAGCTTCTTAAAATAAAGAGCCTCACCTTAGCGTCTGCTGTGGAAGCCTGTGTCCTCCATGAAAATGCTGCCTGCCGTTTTGCCCGATTTCAGGCGTCCGAGTTGGCACGGAGGGGGTCCCCAGCCGTCGAATCGGCAAGCCAGGCCGCCCACGACGTTGAACGCATCCAGGCCGTCGATTTCTTCCCGCCCCACGGCCCGGACGACAGCGGCCGCTTCCCGCGCTTTTCGCGGTCTCCCGCGCAGGTGCGCGCCAAGAATAACGGCCACAACGAGGGACGCACTGCGCAGGCGCGCCCACCGCAAGATCGCACTGCGCATGCGCAGTGGCGCAACGAACGCCGTGACGTCATGACGTGCAGCAAGTGTGGAGGTCTACACTTAAAAGGGCAATGTCCTGCAAAATACCAACAGTGCAACAGATGTGCCATGATAGGCCACTACGCAGCCCGCTGTCGTGCGGCTCAACCCATGGATCCGGCGCATCCTCGACAACCTCGCACACGAGTCAGGACCGTCCAGCCCACGCATCAAGACTTCCAGTTAAGTGATGCAGATGACCAGGATGACTTCAGAGTTGCCGTCATTGATGTCAACAAGGTCAATGCCATCAATCCAGACGATGAGTGGTGTGCCACCCTGACGGTCAACCGATCGCGCGTCGCCTTCCGTCTGGACACCGGCGCATCCGCCAACCTGATTGCTTACTCTGCAGTCCAGGCCATGAAGGTCAAACCACCCATCACACCATCCCGGCTTAAGATGGTTGACTATAACGGGAACGTTATCCCGTCCGTAGGATCTTGCCAGCTACAGGTGACTCACAAGAGGTACACGGCCACACTCCCCTTCGAAGTTGTGGGCTCATCAAAGGACTCGTTACTGGGCGCACAAGCGTGCAAGGTCCTTCACCTGGTACAGCGCATCATGTCTCTCTCTCCAGATGAGATATCCGACTTCCCGGATGCTGAGTTCCACGCGAATCTCCATTCCCTCCTCGCTCACAACCAGGAGGTTTTTGAAGGCATGGGGACATTGCCACACACGTACAAGATTCGACTCAGACCGGACGCCACCCCTGTCGTTCACGCACCTCGCAGGGTTCCTGCGCCTCTCAAAGACCGCCTCAAGGCACAACTGCAGATTCTTCAGGACCAAGGGGTCCTATCCAAGGTCACGGAGCCCACGCCATGGGTCAGCTCCATGGTCTGTGTAAAGAAGCCCTCTGGCGAGCTCCGTATATGTATAGATCCAAAAGATCTGAACAACAACATCATGCGGGAACACTATCCCATCCCGAAACGAGAAGACCTCACCAGCGAGATGGCGCGAGCCAACATATTCACTAAATTGGATGCGTCCAAAGGATTCTGGCAGATCCAACTGGACCCGGCCAGCCGAAGACTATGCACATTCAACACCCCTTTTGGCAGATTCTGCTACAACCGGATGCCATTCGGCATCATTTCGGCATCTGAAGTATTCCACCGCATTATGGAGCAGATGATGGAAGGCATCGAAGGGGTACGTGTATATGTGGACGATATCATCATTTGGTCCACCACTCCGCAGGAACACATGCATCGTCTTCGACGTGTCTTCACCCGCATACGGCAAAATGGCCTGCGTCTCAACCGTGCGAAGTGTGCTTTCGGCCAGACGGAGCTGAAATTCCTCGGGGACCACATCTCAAGGTCCGGGGTCCGTCCCGATGCAGACAAGGTTAGCGCCATCACAGCCATGCCACGACCGGCTGACAAGAAGGCTGTCTTAAGATTCCTGGGCATGGTCAACTTCCTTGGGAAGTTCATTCCCAACCTGGCTTCTCATACAACAAACATGCGCCATCTCGTAAAAAAATCGACGGAATTCAACTGGCACCAGTCGCATCAGCGGGAATGGGAGGAGCTCAAGCACAAACTGGTCACGGCACCAGTGCTGGCCTTCTTTGACGCGACTCGCCCTACAAAGATCTCAACAGACGCCAGCCAATCTGGTATTGGAGCGGTACTCCTGCAAAAAGACAGCACGTCATCATGGGCCCCGGTTGCGTATGCCTCACGAGCCATGACCCCTACCGAACAGCGCTACGCGCAAATCGAAAAAGAATGCCTGGGCTTGTTAACTGGACTGGACAAGTTCCACGACTATGTGTATGGCCTGCCACGATTCACGGTCGAAACTGACCACCGCCCCCTGGTCAACATCATTAACAAAGACCTGAACGACATGACTCCTCGCCTCCAGCGCATCTTACTCAAACTCAGGAGGTACGATTTTGAACTGATCTACACTCCGGGGAAGGAACTCATAGTGGCGGACACTCTTTCCCGAGCAGTGAGCACACCACCAGATGCGGAGGGGTTCGTGCGTCAAATTGAGGCACACGTGACTCTGACAGCAGCAAATATGCCAGCTGATGATCCTTGTCTGGCCCACATACGCGCAGAGACGGCGACTGACCCTCTGCTGCAGCGAGTGATGCGCCACATGACGGAAGGGTGGCTAAAAGGGCAGTGCCCCCAGTTTTATAATGTGCGAGATGATCTCACCAATATAGACGGGGTCCTCATGAAATCGCATAGGATCGTCATTCCACACAGTGTGCGCCAGATGATTCTTCGTCAACTACACGAAGGCCACTTGGGTGTCGAAAAATGCAGACGAAGGGCCCGGGCGGCGGTATATTGGCCGGGTATTAATGAAGACATAGCCAACATGGTGCTCAACTGCACAACCTGTCAGAGGTTTCAGCCGGCGCAACCTCCGGAAACACTTCTACCACACGAGATGGTGACGTCCCCCTGGGCGAAGGTGGGTGTTGACCTATTTCACGCGCTCGGCAGAGATTACATTGTTATTATAGACTACTTCTCAAACTACCCGGAAGTCATGCCTCTCCATGATCTGACGTCGTCCGCAGTCATTGGGGCCTGCAAGGAAACGTTTGCTCGCCATGGCATTCCAAGGACTGTCATGTCAGACAATGGACCTTGTTTTGCCAGCCGTGAATGGTCGTCCTTTGCCGCAGCATATGGTTTCACTCATGTGACATCCAGCCCTCTGCATCCACAATCGAACGGGAAGGCTGAAAAGGGTGTCCACATCGCAAAGCGGCTCCTGTGCAAGGCGGCTGATGCCGGATCGGACTTTAACCTTGCCTTGCTGGCCTATCGATCGGCCCCGTTATCCACGGGCCTCTCGCCAGCGCAGCTACTAATGGGTCGCTCCCTCAGGACGACGGTACCTTCCGTCCTGGCACCGACTACAGACCATGAGGCGGTTCTTCGGGACATGCAACTGCAGCGTGATCGCCAGAAAGGTCGGTACGACACACGAGCGACGGACCTGCCCCCCCTGTCCTCCGGAGACAAAGTACGCGTCCATCAACCGTATGGTGGCTGGTCAGCACCGGCCGAAGTCCTCCGACAAGTGGCTCCCCGCTCGTTCCTGGTTCGCATGCCGGATGGTTCCGTGCGTCGCCGCAATCGGCGCGCCCTTCGCCGACTTCCACGTTCACAGCCACACAACACGCCAGATCCTCAACAGGCTTCCGAGGATGACTTTGTGGAGCTGCCGCACATCACGCCCTTTCCATCGCCACCCATGGCCATGCCTGCACAGCAGCCGGTGGTTCTTGATCCACCCTTAAGGCGGTCAACCCGAATTCGTCGCAAACCCATTAGAATGGACTTATAATACAGTTCATATGTTTAATAAGTTGGACAATTTTACATGATAACCTGTTGTTGTTTATCGTTCCAGATGTCGTCTGACTGGACAACTGTTCAAATTTTTTTTTTCTTCTTCTCTCGTTCGCATTTCTGTTATGTTATGGTACAACTGGATTCATGTGACGCACTCGACATCGCCCCATGTACATAGTTCCGTCATAGACACATGCTGCACACGACACACACACACTCTTAGATGCACTCACGTCACGATCATATTTATTACCACGTAGGCACATATCTTTGTAAAAAGGGGGGATGTCATGATATTCAAACACACACATCATGATGGACACACTAACAGGCAAATCAGAGTACACAACACCACAACCAATCACAGACAAGAACACCAACCACATAAAAAGCACGAGCACGACACCTGGAGGTCAGTAGGTCTGGGGAGAAGGAAGCATGAAAGAGCTGTTGAAACACCACAAGCAGGGAGCCCCCCACGTGCAGAGTGCAAAGACCAAGTTGTAAATAGTGAGTTTAAATAAACAAGCGTTGTACCATATGCAACTGTGTTGGCTCTTCTGTGTGTTAGAACACCCAACACCACACCCACCTCCAAACATGCCTCAAGGAAGGACATTAAATTCCACCCATTATTACTGTTGTCGTAGCTATTGTTATATATACTTTGCTCAGAGCAGGATCCCACCTAGAAAAGAATCTGTTTATGGTGGTCTTGACTGAGCAAGAACATGGCCTTGGACATCAGCTGAACTCTGTTCTTATTTAAAATACCATGGAGGTTTTGGTGTTCACTCGTGACCGTGGTGGATGGGGTTTCAGGTTTGTGACTCATTTGTAGGGCGGCAACTCTACAACAACCGATAAAATCCCTGAGCTTTCTCTGTACTGCACTAGACCATTGCCAAAATGAGCAATCATGGGCCAGTCCAAAGAGGAACATTGCCTAGAGGAATATAGAATCAGTATAACAAAATAACACAAGCAGACCCATGAACAAGAATACAAAGGGCCATCATTTATATCTTGACGTTGAGTTTTGTGGTAATCTTTGTTACTTCTCAACCCATTGTAGGGTGTTATCATCTTTCATTCTGGGCAGCAGGTAAAAAAACTTGCTGAGATTTGCCTGAGATGCTGCCAGACCTGCTGAGATTTTCCAGCATTTTCTTTTCGGTTTCAGGTAAAATACTTTACCTGGCTGTGATGGAGCTGCCTAATAACAGCAGTAAAAAGGTGTGATAGGAGGCAACCTGCCCAGCAACAGATAAAAGTATGTCTAGCGACAGCAGTAGCCGGTATTCAAGATGCATGATGAAATGTGACTTTCCCAGTAAAGAGATTAGTAGGCATCTAGACAGAATCAGGTGGAAAATGCCCTATTAGTAGAAAGAGCCTGGATGACTGAGATAAGTGGAGGTATACACAAGTTAATTTCGAGAGTTAAGGAATTTGAAAGAGGCAAACACCCAAAAACATAGAATGAAGAATCACAGGGAGAATTGTATAATTTCCAACACCCTCAGAAACTGGGAGGCCAGTGCACAACACACAGCCAAGAGGCTAGCCTGCACCTATGGCTTGGAGCCAAGGTTGTGTAGAAACCTTCATAAAGGTAGTTTAAATATCTTCACTGGTATCAGAAAAGACATTTCCCAGATTTGATTATCAGCTCTGTATGGTGTGGTAACAATAAGCCGGATGTGACTTATAGATTTATTTAATTTGGATGTTGTTTAGGGAAAGGGGAGGTCTTAGGGAGTAAAGGGATCATAAATATATTTTGAAACAAGGGGTATGTTCTACATAAACTCAGCGTATTTTAATAATTCATATACTTAACTGTCTTAGAGTATTGTAGCCTTGTTCATGTGTACTTGACTTTTCTTTAAAACTTAATAAATAATTGTTAACAATTGTTACACAATGACTGGGCTGGTTACGTTCACTGGGGTTTCATGTTACTCCTCACACCATTCCATAAACAAAACTATACCCCCCGCCCCACAAACCATTGTTTTAAGTTGGAATACCCTCCTTTCAGCATGCTGGAGTCCAAATCTACCACAGGCATCCAAAGTAAAAACTTCTCCAAAGCCACAGCGACGCATTCAAGCAAGGAGCCTCAGAACAAGCCTTTCAAATCCATCTACCCATAGCCTCCTCACTGGAAGGGCTAGATTTAGCACTGCAATGGTGCTGATCGTGCAATTCTATTTGGGTGGTTTCTCCAATTGGTTAACGTTCCTATATTCTCTAAAAAGTGATGAGGTAGGTGCCGAAGTACTTTTTGGTGACAAAGGCTTTAAGACAAATCAGTTGCTACCAGACTGAGAAGGTTATTAGATCTTCCCCCTGATATTGAACATGATTGAGACAGCGAACAGAGGTCACGCAGAGCAAAAGAAACTGTTAAAAGAGAGGGGGGAGCAGAAAGCCATATCTGCCTAAAGTTCAGCAAGGAACAAAATGTGAGATATTTGCACTTCTCTAAAAGAGCTGTCACTGAAATCTGCCACAAAGATTGCATTGCTAGTAGTTTTGAAGGTGACCTTGGCTGTGAACCTTTATGCACCTGGCTTCTTCCAAGCTAGTGCTGGAAATATCAGCAACATTTTGCAGCTTTCAATACACTGATGCATTGGGGTGGTCATTAATGCTGTCTCAATGCAGAGGCAGCTTCATCTTCTCAGCGTATTTATTAAATGGTGGAAGTTTGGGAAGTGTTGAGCTTCAAAGTGTCCTTGTTTATGAGTCACTGAAAGCTAACGTGCAGTTACAGCAAGCAATTAACAAGGCAAGAGGGTTTGAGTATAGGAGTGAAATGATGGGGTGAGACTAAAGCAACGCGGTTTCAAGACTCCTATGCCCAGCATACTCCTGGCAAATGTCCAAGCGATCGAAAACAAGCTGGACAAACTTAACGCTAGACTCACCTCTCAGAAGGAAGCAAGAGACTGCTGTGTGCTCTGTTTCACAGAGACATGGCTCACATCTGCCTCACCGGACTGTGCCATACAACCTGAAGGCTTCTTAATACACCGGATGGACCGCACCATCAGGCAAAACAAAGGGTGGAGGGGTTTGCTTCCTCGTCAACTCCTCTTGGTGCTCTTAGTCGCGATCATGAAAACCTACTGCTCCCCGGACCTGGAATACCTGACTGTGAAGGGCCGCCTGTATTACCTTCCATGCGAGTTCACTTCAGTCATTATCACAGCGGTCTACATCCAACCCCAGGCAGAAGTGAAGAAGTCTCTAGACGAAACAGAACATCCGGAGGCCTTGTTCATCGTGGCCAAAGACTTCAACAAGGCCAAACTCAAGAGTGTACCAAGAGACAATATCAGACCAAGCTAGACTCACAGATTAGCATTAACAGCTCTCATTGGTTGTGGCAAGGACTAAAGAACATAACGGGCTACAAATCAAAGCCGAGCAGTATCTCCAGCAGCAGCACACACCTCCCCGATGAGCTCAATGCATTCTATGCTCGGTTCGAGCAGGAAACCATCACCCACTCTCGACTGCCCCAGCAGCCCCGGACATACACATACCCACCGTCACAGCTTCTGAAGTCACATTGGCCTTCCTGAAAGTGAACCCTCGGAAGATGATGGGACCGGACGGGGTCTGTGGTCATGCACTCAGTTCCTGCGCGGACCAGCTGACAGATGTGTTTGCGGACATCTTCAACCTCTCCTTACTCCGTTCAGAGGTCCCCACCTGCTTCAAGAAGACCACCATCATACCAGTGCCAAAGAACCAGGCAACGTGCCTCAATGACAACTGTCCGGTGGCCCTAACATCGATTGCAATGAAGCGCTTTGAGAGGTTGGTCATGGGGCACATCAATTTCATACTCCCAGAATGCCTAGATCCACTGCAATTCACATACCACTGCAACCGGTTGTTATGGGCCAAGGTTTAGAGAACCCCAAAGTGTATCATGGAGTTCACCTGACCCACAACCTTACTAGATTGTGGTATGGGGAGCACACGGCCCACTCTACAGGTGTGGTACAGCAGAAATGGAAAAGTATTTTTTAAAGCAAAACAATGTTTATTCTATGAACCCAAGTTAACCTTTTAAAACATACAGTGAACAGCTTAGCAACCATTAATTCAAATACATCCCCCAAAGACTACAATACTAAGTAATCCTTTAAGCTTCCCTTTTAACATCCATAAGACTTAAAACACCTTTTACCAGAAGCACATCAGGTTAAAGTCACCACTGTTATTAATTTTAAATCACCAGGATTGATTTACAGTCTTTAGATTACAGAAAGAGATGCATACACCTTCTGGCTATGACTGCAGCTATCCAGCTCTGAAAACAAAACTAAAATACACCCTGCAGCAAACACCCTAAAATGAAAGTAAAAAGCTGACACAGCCCAGCTCCACCCACTCTCTGACATCACTGCAGTAGTAAACACCCATTTCTTAAAGGTACTCTCACTACAGATATTTATATACACACACATTTATTAACACACATTTCTTAAAGGTACTCTCACATGACACCTCCCCCAAGAAAAAAAAACCCATCAACTTCAAGATGGTTTCATTTTTCACCTTTTCACTATCCTTTAAGAAATGCACACAGTAAATATTACTTTTTTGTTTCCAAATAAAACAACAACACACGCAAACAGGTACAATAATATAGTCCATTATTGTTCTTCTTCCTCCAACTGAAATCCTTCTCGATTAACAGTTGCTTTGAACAAGAAGGTCTCTGCACGATCCATCCATTTCTCTGCGCCTCCGCATTTCTCTTTAAAGTCAGATACTTTAGTTCAATCTGATCACAGAGACCCTTGCAATTCTCCAACACAAGTGCATTGGTTATCACGGCTTTCAGGCAGTCAAATGCCTGTTGAAACTCCGTTGTCCATTGAAATTTTCGACGTTTCTCCAGCAAGTCCATCAGTGGAGCAATCACCCTACAAAACTATTGCACAAATGTTTGATCAAATCAACTCATGCCAAGAAATTGCATTATTTCCCTTCATCTCAAGGGTGTCGAAAACTCCTCAAGGAAAGTGACATGGGCTTTTCCAAATTCACTTTTGGCTAGGTTTACCACAATCCCGCCTCCTGAAGTCGATCAAATAAGTCCATCAGATATTTTATATGTTCTTTCCATGTCTGGCTGAAAATTACCAGATCGTTGATGTAAACCCCATAATTGGATAATCCTGAAACAACTTTGTTACTTAACCGTTAAAATGCTGGGGCGTTTTACATGCCAAATTTGAATTGGTATATACCATCTGGAGTCACCAAAGCTGAAATCTCCTTCGCCCTTTCGGATAAAGGTACCTGCCAGTAACCTTTAAGTAAATCCAGTTTGGAAATAAAAGCGGATTGTCCCACTTTCTCAATGCAATCCTCCAAACGTGGGATAGGATAAGAGTCTGTTCTTGTAACTACATTAACCTTTCTATAATCCACACACAACCGTTGGGTGCCGTCTGGTTTAGGTACCATCACTATGGGTGAGCTCCATTGGCTGCAACCCTTTTCAATTATGCCATTTTTAAGCATACTCTCAATCTCTTTGTTAACCTGTGCCAATTTTAAAGGGTTAAGTCTGTATGGATGTTGTTTGATTGGAACAGCATTTCCCACATCTCCATCATGTATAGCCATTTTAGTACTTCCCAATTTATCTCTACAGACTTGCCCGCGTGTCATCAATAACTCTTTCAGGTCAGTTTGTTTTTCCTCTGGAAGGTAACTCAACAACTTATCCCAATTTTTAAGAACATCCTCATTTTCCAATTTAATTTGAGGTATGTCAAATTCACAGTCATCTGGATCATTAAAACCTCCTCCTTTTTCTCTACTTCCCTTTCAAAGTACCCTTTAAGCATATTCACATGACACACTCTGTGAGTCTTCCTTGTATCGGGTATTTTTACCACATAATTCACCTCACTTAATTTCCTTTCAATGTGATAAGGTCCATAAAACCTAGCTTTTAAAGGCTCACCTACCACTGGTAACAATACTAAAAAACCTTATCTCCACTGACAAAACTACGAACTTTGGATTTCTTGTCCGCTACCCATTTCATCACATTTTGTGCAACTTTTAAATGTTGTCTAGCTAATTCACCTGCTCTATTTAATCATTCCCTAAAATTTGACACGTAATCCAATCATGTAATTTCCAATTTCTCACTCACCAATTTTTCCTGAATCAATTTAAGTGGTCCTCTTACCTCATGACCAAAAATTAGTTCAAAAGGACTAAATTTGGTTGACTCATTAGTTGCATCCCTAATTGCAAACAGTACGAATGGAATTTCTATATCCCAATCCTCAGGATAATCATGATAATAAGTCTTTAATGTCTGTAATGTCTGATGCCACCTTTCTAACACTCCCTGCGATTCTGGATGGTACGCAGTTAATTTAAATCGTTTTATTCCTAAGCTATCCATTATTTCATTGAATAACCTAGAGGTAAAATTTGATCCTTGATCCGATTGTATTTCTGTGGGTAGTCCATACCCAGTAAAGAATTTAAGTAACTCCTCCACAATCTTTTTAGTTGTAATATTACCTACTGGAATGGCCTCTGGAAACCTTCACATCCATTATCGTCAAAAGGTATTGATTCCCACTTTCGTTTTCGGAAGCGGTCCTACGCAATCAATTAGGACCCCTGATACATCCATTTTATTTCTACATCTTTCTGCTGTAACTCCGCCAATTTTCCTGAACTAAAAATATCCATCTCATCCTCCACCTGTTCTTGTTCTTTTTCAACCATCTGATCAAAAATCGTTTCCGATAATTGCACTTCAACTTCATCTTCACTCTGATTTATCCTCTTGTCTTAACCTGTGACTTTGCGACCTTGTTACTACACAATCCGGAAAAATCCCAGGATATTCGTCCTTCAACAATTTGTCTGATTTTCCACTGGCTTATCAACCACAGTAAACACCACTCCCACCTGTGATCCAGCTATATCATTACCCAAGATAAACTGTATTCCCGGACAAGATAGTTTCTCTATTACTTCTACTACCACTTCACCACACTTCCTTGGACTTTCTAACCTTACCTTATATAATTGAACACTCCTCCTCTCACCCTGAATTCCACATATTACCACCTTTTCTGGCAACATTCTTCCCAAACTACATTTCTTAGCATTAAAGATTGACTAGCTCCCGTATCTCTTAAAATTGTGACTTCTTTACCTGCTCATCCTGATACACATGAGTAAATTTTACCCACACAAGTAAATTCTTCAAAGAGATCTGGCACCTTCTTAACAATCATCTCTTGATCAGGCTGTATAATCTTTTGCACCTCCTTCGCTTCACTTGGGCTTTCCTTTACCACTTTCACAAACCCACTGTCTTATCCTGTTTTACCACATCAGCCTTCCCAGTGCTTTTCTTCAACCACCAACACTGTGACTTTACATGGCCTAGTTTATTACAGTGAAAACATTTCAAACTTTTCATGTCTCTTCCACCCGCCTGGATTTCTTATTTTATGTGAGGCACACTCTCCTTATTATCTCCCATCAGATCACCTTTACTTTTATCACTTGAGTATTTCTCATGTCCCCAGTTTCTATCCCTCACAGGCTGAAACTGATGTTGGAAACCAAGCTTAGATTTGTGAACTAATTCATAATCATCTGCCATTTCTGCTGCTACTCTCACAGTTTTAACCCTCTATTCTTCCACATGAATTCTCACTGCATCAGGAATTGAATTTTTAAACTCCTCCAAAAGTATAATTTCTCTGAGAGCTTCATAGGTTTGGTCTATTCTCAAAGCCCTTATCCACCTATCAAAATTACTCTGTTTGAGCCTTTCAAACTCTATGTATGTTTGACCAAATTCTTTCCTTAAATTTCTAAACCTTTGTCTGTAGGCTTCAGGCACCAGTTCATATGCACCTAAGATGGATTTTTTCACCTCCTCCTATGTCCCAGATACCTCCTCCGCTAGTGATGCAACACTTCACTAGCCCTACCTATCAGCTTTGTTTGAATCAGTAATACCCACATGTCTTGTGGCCATTTCATTTGTTTAGCTACCTTCTCAAATGAAATGAAAAAGGCTTCTACCTCCTTCTCATCAAACCTTGGCAATGTCTGGACATATTTAAATAGATTCCCACCAAGCCTTCGACTATGATGCTCTTTCTCACTACCCTCATCACTATCATCCAACTGTACGTTTCCCTTTATATCTGCCAATTTCAACTGACTGTCATGTTTCATGGCCATTTTCTGAAGTTGAAACTCTCTCTCTTTATCTTTTTCCCTGATCTGTATCTCCCTTTCTCTTTCTTTTTGTTCTGCTAGGACTATTCTTTCTTTTCTCATTTCTTCTCTCTCCTTTTCTTTTTCCTCTCTCTCTCTTTTTCTCTTTCGTTTTCCTCTCTTTCATATTCAAGCTGCTTTAATTCTTTATCATGCTCCATTTGTTTAATTTGTAACTGAATTTTTGCCATTTCCAATGAGTCAAACTGTATCTCAGGCAACTTTAAATGCTTAGCCACCGCCATAATTACCTCATCTTTTCGCATTTTGTCAGGCAATGTTAACTGCAATGTTTTTGCCAAATCTAACAGTCTGCCTTTTAGACTCTGTCCGTATGATGCTGCGTGTGACCGTCTTCACCCCCAAAAACTTCTGAGTCTCTGAAAGAGCCATTGTCCACAACACACTCCCCACTTAAACTAAAATACCACACCTGAAAAACAACCACAATATGCTCACCCCTCACTGTCTTTAAGTTCACTAAGCCAATCCAATAGATAGACTTTTATCCCGGACAAGCCCTCAATTTGTTATGGGCCGGTGTTTAGAGAACCCCAAAGTGTATCATGGAGTTCAGCTGACCCACAACTTTTACTAGATTGTGGTATGGGGAGCACACGGCCCACTCTACAGGTGTGCAGAAATGGAGAAGTATTTTTTAAAGCAAAACAATGTTTATTCTATGAACTCAAGTTAACCTTTTTAAAACAAACGGTGAACATTTTAGCAACCATTAATTCAAATACAACCCCAAAGACTACAACACTAAGTAATCCTTTAAGCTTTCCTTTTAACGTCCATAAGACTTAAAACACCTTTTACCAGAAGCACATCAGGTTAAAGTCACTACTGTTATTAGTTTGAAATCACCAGGATCGATTAACAGTCTTCAGATTACAGAGGGATTCATACACCTTCTGGCTGTGACTGCAGCTATCCAGCGCTGAAAACAAAACTAAAACACACCCTGCAGCAAACAGCCTAAAATGAAAGTAAAAAGCGGACAGATAGCCCAGCTCCACCCAATCTCTGACATCACTGCAGTAGTAAACACGGGTCGGAGAATTGGCGGTTGGCGGCGTGAATCCTGCCCCCGTCGGCTGCTGAATTGTCCGGCACCGGGGATTTGGCGGGGGCAGGAATTGCGCTGCGCCAGTCGGCGGCCGCTGGCAGTGGGCCCCCCGGTGATTCTCCGGCCCACGATGGGCCGAGGGGCAACACATTTTCGGCAGGTCGCGCCGGCGTAAATTAGAGTAGGTACTTACTGGCGGGACCTGACTGCGTAGGCGGCCTCAGTGATCCTCGGGGGGGAGGGGGCGCGGGGAGATCTGGCCCCACGGTGGCCTGGCCTGTGATCGGGGCCCACCAATCCACGGGTCGGCTTGAGCCGTGGGGACACTCTATCCCTCCGTGTCTGCTGCTGTGATCCTCAGCGATGGCCGACGCGGATATGATCCGCCCCTGCGCATGCGCTGGGATGATGCCAGCACACACTGGCACTCCCGCGCATGCGCCAACTCGTGCCAGCCAGCGGAGGCCCTTCGGCGCTGGCGTGGTGCCAAGCCCCTTCCCTGCCGGCTGGCACTGCGCAAACCACTCCGCCGCTGCCCTAGCCCCTGAAGGTGCGGAGGATTCTGTACCTTTGGGGCGGCCCGACACCGGAGTGGTTCACGCCACTCCTTCGCGCCGGAGTTGCCCGCCCTGCCAATTCCCACAGAATCGCGCCACATGTCTTTGAAATCTCTTGCCTGGTAAGCACAGCAGATGCCATCTGCGTAGATGTGGTTGAATGTGGCTGGCAGGTCATTTATGTACAGGTTGAATAGGGTGGGGCTTGGACTGATCCTGGAGGGAAGCCATCGCTACCTCTTCCATGTGCTGGCTTTAAGCTCCACATGGACTCGAAGAGGAAGAGAAGCAGAGGTATCAACAACCCAGGGTGGTAGGGCCCTAGAAAGCTTGCCCAGTAGGCCTGTGTGCCACACAATGCTGTAGGCTGCAGTGAGATCGAGGTAGGTGACTCCAATTTTCAGGCACTTTTAAAATCCATTTACGATGTGGGTGGCGAGTACCCGATCTCCTTGCTGCACACCTTATGGAAGCCAGCTGTAATGGGAGTGTCCCTTTCAGAAATGTTTGTCTTATCACATGGCTTCAGTGATGTCATTGGGTGGGTGGTGCTGGGTTGTGGCTCTGAGATTTTACTTTCGTTTTCACATTTGGCTACTGTAGACTCAGACAGAGAAGTATTTTGGCTTGTCTCATTTCAATTTTAAAGAGTTATTCCAAGGAAGAAACCCAATGATTATACTTACCTGCTGTTTTGGTAAAAAGAGGTTTTTGGTTTATGGGGGATCTTGTTATTGAGTTGGAACAGTTAAAGGGGGAACTCATTAAAGGTTCATAGATTAATTCATAGATTACTGTTTCTGTGTGGGGGCTTTAGACTTGTAGTTGCTAATAATTCTGAGTGTGTGTGTTTATAAAGATGTTAACTAAATTTGTAGAATAAAGCTTGTTTTTTTATTAAAAGCGCCTAAGAACTCTGTTGAATAACACCTGAAAGGCAGGCTCTTATGCTCATCATAACCAAAATCAATAAACAGTTATAGGTCAGGTGAACTCCATAATATACTTTGGTGTTTTCAAACCCTGACCCATAACACAGCTTGATCTCTGGATAGTGTATCCTCCATGGTTGGTTGTACATGGTGCAAGATGATCCTCTTTGGGAGTTTATAACACATGGATAGTAGAGGAATTGGTCTGAAACTTGAAGTTTAGTGTTATAACCTGCCTGCTTACCACTGGCTGGGGACTAATGGCAATCCCACAATCCTTTAGGAGTATGAACTTCCCCAATGAGGGGAGCGGAGAAATCATTAGCAGGTTCCCTGCATAAATAAAGCTGGCCAGTTTGGAACCAGCTAGAGGAGAGTGAGCAGCAAGGAGTTGCTGCTACTGTTATATATATATATATACATGTTATTGTAAATAAATGTTATTTCTTTCTATCCTTCAACTCGTTCTGGATTCTTCGTGGCCCTCACAAAGCTGGCGACGAGGTTTAAAGTGAATAGCTGTCTACACTGCTGAAGCCACCGCCCTGGATTTTTGTTGAATACAGGTTAGAAGTTGTTTTCTATTACACCATGCCTCTGTATGGACGTTTGGGTGTTTTTGATGCTGCGCTGGAAAGCTGGAACCAGTACGCACAACGGATGTGTTACTATTTCTGGGCAAACAACATCACCGAAAACCAGGTGGTCATATTGCTCACCGCCTGCGGCCCACATACGTTTGGGGTGATTAGGAGCCTTACGTACCCAGCTGCGCCGGACACCAAAACGTTTGATGAACTTGTGAACTTAGTGGAGCAACATTTTAACCCAACCCCGTCCACGATAGTCCAGCGTTAATGGTTTAATACTGCTGAGAGGACCCCAGGAGAATCCCTTGCCGATTTTCTATCCAGGCTACGCAGGATTGCGGAGTACTGTGACTATGGTGAGACCTTGTCAGAAATGTTACACAACCGTTTGATTTGCAGTATTAACAATGCAGCCACCCAGAGAAAGTTGTTAGCTGAACCAACATTGACTTTTCAGCATGCCATTCAAATAGTATTGTCCCGAAAGAGCGCAGAACAGGGAGTGCAGGAGCTACAGGGAATGGAGGTGCATGCCTTGGGGCGCAACCCTTTCCGTCCGAAAGCGTCCTCCTCGCACCCCTGCGGTACCTTGGGCGAGGCGATGTCCAGATCGACGCCAGTGCCCGTCGGACATTCCTCCCCGAAGGGAGCCTTCTCCAGAACCAATGGATGAGGAGCGATGTCCCGTGTCAGACTTGTGGGCGCCGACCCCGTCGCCAGTCCTGGAGTGCCACAGGTGCCATTGTTCCGATAGAAACTAGGACCAGTCCAGGGGCCGTACCTTCCATGTGGATGAACCTGCGGCGACTACTCCCGAGGATGTGGAGACGGAGGCCGACTGCCTGCAGCTGCATTGTGTGCCAGCTCCCCGTGTGGCCCCCATTAAGGTGACAGTACGGGTCAATGGTCACCCGCTTGAGATGGAGTTGGGCGCAACGGTCTCAGTGATCGCCCAGAGGACATTCGACCGCATCAAGCAGGGTATACAGACCCTTACAATAACCGACACACAGGCCAGGTTGGCCACCTTTATGGGGGAAACATTGGACATTGCAGGAACTACGATGACCCCTGTTGTTTATGGACGCCAGGAGGGGCGTTTCCCCACTTATCGCGGTGCGCGGCCATGGGCCCAGCCTGTTGGGTTGGGACTGGTTGCGCCATTTGCGGCTGCAGTGGCAGCACATCCTCCAAACAGTTTCTGGAGGGTTGACTGAGGTACTAGGACGGTACCCAGATGTATTCCAGCCTGGTTTGGGGAAAATAAAAGGGGCCATAGCCTGTATCCAAATCGAACCAGGAGCTACGCCGCACTATTTACGGGCGCGCCCGGTGGCTTATGCCTTGCTTGAGAAGGTAGAAGGGGAGCTCACTTGTTTGGGGACTTTGGGTATTATCAGGCCCGTCCATTTTGCTGACTGGGCAGCACCAATTGTACCTGTAATGAAGCCAGATGCCACAGTTCGCTTGTGCAGCGACTATAAACTTAGTGAATACGGCTTCCCGGCTCGACCGATATCCAATGCCTCACATAGAGGATCTCTACGCGGAGCTTGCAGGTGGACTCTCGTTCACAAAATCGGATATGAATCATGCCTCCCTACAGTTATAGCTGGACCCTGCCTCCTAGCCATATGTAACGATTAATTCACACCGGGGCCTGGATGAATATACACGGTTGCCGTTTGGGGTATCCTCTCCCTGTGCTATTTTTCAACGCGTCATGGAGGGCATTTTGAGAGGTTTACCGCGTGTCGCTGTCTACTTAGACGACGTTTTGATTACAGGGACGTCGGAGCAGGAACATTTGGAAAATTTGGAGGCTGTCCTTAGACGCTTTTCAGAGGCTGGAGTCCGTTTACGTCGCACAAAGTGCGTCTTTCAGGCGAAGGAAGTAGTCTACCTGGGTTATCGGGTGGACTGCGAAGGTTTGCACCCCGTCGCAGAGAAGATGCGCGCAATTCAACAGACCCCCGCCCGACTGACTCTTTGCATCTTCGTTCTTTTCTCGGCCTCGTAAACTATTACAGGAAGTTCCTCTCCAATCTGGCAACTACGCTGGCCCCGTTGCACCTTCTGCTAAAGAAGAATCACACCTGGGTTTGAGGTCAGCCGCAAAAAAACACTTTCCGGCGGGTAAAACAACAATTGTCGTCGTCTGGGTTACTAACCCACTATGATTCTGGAAAGCCTTTGCTCATCACATGTGATGCACCCCCGCATGGTATTGGGGCTGTCCTGTCCCACAAGATGGAGAACAGGGCCAAGCGGCCTATAGCTTTCGCCTCCCGCACATTGACTGCAGCGGAAAAGAAATACGTGCAGATCGAGAAGGAGGGCCTGGCGGTGGTCTTTGCGGTGAAACGCTTCCACCAGTATGTGTATGACCGCCACTTCACCATCGTGACCGATCATAAGCCTCTGCTGGGACTTTTCCGAGAGGATAAACCAATACCGCCCATTGCTTCTGCACGGATCCAGCGCTGGGCTTCGTTGCTCGCTGCCTACGAGTATTCTCTGGAGCACAAATCAGGAACGCAGATAGCGAATGCCGACGCACTGAGCCGATTGCCTTTATCGACCGGCCCCATGTCGATCCCCATGACCGGTGAGGTGGTTGCAACCCTAAATATTATGGACGCCTTGCCTCTCACGGCATCACAGATCCATGAGTGGATCCAGACGGAACCAGTCCTGTCAAAGGTTCGGCACATAGTCCTGTATGGTGGGCAGCATAGACAGCTCCCAGGCGAGTTGCGGGCATTTTCCACCAAGCTGTCAGAATTTAGCGTGGAAGACGGTATCCTCTTATGGGGGACGCATGTGATTGTCCTGGAAAAAGAACAGGAGCTGATGCTAAGAGACTTGCACAATGGGCATCCGGGTGTGACCAAAATGAAAATGTTGGCCCGCAGTTATGTCTGGTGGCCAGGCCTCAACACCGACATTGAGAAGGTGGCCCAAAACTGCTCCATTTGCCAGGAGCATCAGAAGCTTCCGCCGGCCGCGCCCCTACATCACTGGGAATGGCCAGGGCGGCCTTGGGCGCGCTTGCATGCGGATTTTGCCGGCCCTTTTCAAGGATCCATGTTCCTTCTATTAATCGATGCCCAGTCTAAATGGCTAGAGGTACATATGATGGTAGGCACAATGTCCTGCGCAATAATCGAGAAGATGCGTTTGTCTTTCAGTACACATGGCCTCCCCGAGGTGCTGGTCACGGACAACGGCACTCCGTTCACAAGTGAGGAGTTTGCGAGGTTCATGAAGATGAACGGCATACACCATATCCGCACCGCCCCATACCACCTGGCTTCAAATGGGTTGGCGGAGCGCGCAGTGCAGACATTCAAACGAGGCCTAAAGAAGCAGTCTTCCGGGTCGATGGACACGAGACTGGCTGTTTTTTTGTTTTCATATAGGACCACCCCACATGCGGTGACTGGGGTAACTCCCGCGAAACTCCTAATGGGCCGAAGACTTCGCACCCACCTTAGCATGGTTTTCCCGGACATTGGCGTAAAATTACGCCGCACTCAGGAACTGCAGGGACATGGTTTTTCTCGGCATCAGCCGATTCGGCAGTTTGCGCCCGGTGACCCAGCGTTTGTTCGGAATTTTGCTGGTGGTGCCCAGTGGGCCCCTGGCATAATCTTTCACAAAACGGGCCCTATCTTTTACCAGGTGCAAGCCCAAGGCCGTCTCCAGCGCAAGCATGTAGACCACGTTCGGTCCAGAAGACCATCCCTTCCAAAGATTCCCCGCCCCTGGAGCTCATTTCCACAGCCACAGAGACCAGACACAGTGGAAAATATTCCTCACAATCTTCCTCTGGTGCCTCACTCAAAGCCTGCGCGGGTCGTTGCAGAACCGCGTGGAGATAGAGACATCGAGATGATGGAGGCAGCGGACTCCGACTCCGAGATGGTGGGCCGTGGATGTACAACCGTTACGCCATTCATCACAGAAGCGCCGTTCTCCGTCTCGTTACACGCCGCCCGATCCAGCACCTCGTGCAAATGGTGTCCAGCCTGCGGCAAAACGAGTCCGACGCCTTCCTTCGCCAGGGTCTTCGGTGAATTCCTTGGACTTTGGGGGGGAGGGATGTTATAACCTGCCTGCTTACCACTGGCTGGGGCCTAATGGCAATCCCACAATCCTTTGGGAGTATGAGCTTCCCCAATGAGGGGGGGCGGAGAAATCATTAGCAAATTCCCTGCATAAATAAAGCTGGCCAGTTTGGAACCAGCTAGAGGAGAGTGAGCAGCAAGGAGTTGCTGCTGCTGTTGTATATATATATATGTTATTGTAAATAAATGTTATTTCTTTCTATCCTTCAACTCATGCTGGATTCTTCGTGGCCCTCACAAAACTTAGGTTCCTTGTCAGACATGGGGATTGCAATGATCTTCGCTTTCTGCCAAATCTTTTGGCCATTGCTTCTCCTGGATGATTCTGGTCAGGAATACGGAGAACTATTATGTAGTCACGGGGCCAAAGTGCTTCAGGAATTCAGTGTAGATTTGGTCGTAACCTACAGTTTTGCCTGGAATCAGTTTGCTGATTGCGGTTTGGACCTTATCCGTGTTTATGGCTTTGGTTGTTCGGCCTGGTTCTTTTCCTTTCGCAGAATCTCCAATTCCATTGCAACATTGCATCTATGGCTCACTTTGAAGAGAGCTCTGCCACCTCTGACAAGGCGGCTGGCCACTACACTCAGCGGTACACAGCTCCGGTTGGAAGTTGCTGCTTAGTAGCTAGTCGCTGGATCAGTCTCCAACCTTGCCAGCTGGGGCGAGTGCAGTCCAAGGTGCTCATGGGCCCTTCCCAGCGAGTGCAGCGTGCACGGTATAGTGTTTTTATGAAATGGTCGGCAAGATCGGAGTTGCAAAATTCCTCAAATTCCCGTCGAGACAGGGAATGTACGTTGGATTAAACCCACATGGAATGCTTGTTTTGGCAACTGTGAAGTTGGCCTTGATGAAGCGCGTGTATATCTAGTTGATTGGGATCTGTTCGATCGGGATGCAGGCAACATACTTCGCTGGCTGGTCAGTGAACTGTTGCCAGCACGCTTTACAGAAATTCCATCTTGGCTTTGGCCGGATGAGAGGCATACAGATCCCAATCTGGACGATTGTAGGCCAATGCTAACTTTTCGGGAAATTATGAAGGGCTTGGTTTGTATTTCGAAGGGAATATCCATCGTTGGAGGTGACCCAACAGAGATCTGGTGAATACCCACGGCCCCATCTAATGGACTATAAGGAGTGCCATTGTTGGAGGTCGAGGACTAGATTCAGGTGGAGTTGAGAAGACCAGTCTTCTAGCCATTCTCCATCTGAATCTGGTCTGTCATAACCACAGTGTGATGGCTGTTGAAGTCACTCCCGTTGATGGCAGGGTGTTGGAGGGCAGGTGGGGCATCGTCTTACCTCAATGAAGAAGGAACTCATGCACATTGGTAATTCTGTAGCTTCCAACCAAGATGGTGTCACAGAGACCAGATATTTGTATAATTGACGCATCTGTGATGTCGGCGTCCACGGCAATGCCAGTCATAGCCATAGAAAACAACCAGATCATAGTTGGAGATTTTTAAACATGGATCTTGTGAGTGTAACTGATGTGGGTTTCCTGTAGGCAACGCACATCTATTTTGTGGATTCTGCAGACAGACTCGATGATTTCACGTGGAACAGTTGACATCCCTTTTAAGCTGAAGAACTTTGAGAGCAGGGCCGACACCAAGTTGTCGTCTGCTGGGTGCTGTTCAGACACACCGTGATCCGATGATGGATACGGTGAGATGGCGGGAGTAGAGGGTCCTGCTCCCGGATCATTTGTTTCCCCAGAAGACTCTGGATACTCACAGGCGGTGCGGCAAGAACGCTGATCCGTTACCCCCATTCAACATTAAAACTCTGAAGGAGGCAAATGTCGTCATGAGCATTAACAGCTTTAAAGGAATAGTTATTAGAGCCATTTCTCAGCATAATTGTGTGGGAAAGTAACAATCACAAACTTAATGATGTTCACAGGATATATAAGTGAAAGTATAATAAGCACAGCTAAGAGCTGTCCTGCCGATCAGATAAAGGGAACAGCAGCAGCCTGGACAATTCTGCTCATTGAGTAAAATAGAATTATAGAATCCCTACAGTGCAGGAGGAGGTCATTTGGTCCATTGAGTCATCCCCAGCCCCTGGAAAGAGCATCCTACATAAGCCCACACCTCTACCCCCCGCCCCCCCATCCCTGTAAGCCAGTAACCCCACCTAACTTTTGACACTTTGGGGCAAGTTAGCAATGGCCAATCCACCTAGCCTGCACATCATGGAGTGTGGGAGGAAACCGGAGCACCCGGAGGAAACCCACGCAGACACAGGGAGAGATAGTGCAAACGCCGCACAGTCACCCGAGGCCGGAATTGAATCCGGGTCCCAGAGCTGTGAGGCAGCAGTGCTAACCATTGTGCCACCCCAAATATGGTAACCAAAAGATATAAATATGTTACACAGCTTGTATGCAAGGCAGACACCCTGTAGGAGCAGATTGTGTCACCCAAGAATGTTTGTAAATAAAAGTCAGTTACCACAACTTCCAGACTGGAGTGGTTTCAATCTCCTACCACAACAGGTGGATGCTGCTCATATTGCCACAGAAGCTGAGACATCGTTCGTAGATGTTACCTCACAGTTGGTTCAACGTGCGCACTGCTGGACATAACCAGTTGGGAAGAATGAATGAAAAGCTCTGTGCAAAGCCCTCTGCCAGTTGTACTGGCCTCCTCCTGACATTGAGCGTAGGCTTTCTAGCACATCAAATGTCTGGAAATGCACACTGACCAGCCTTTTTCAGTACACTGGGTTATTAAAGTCGTCACTTGAATCCTCTGCAGCGGAATTTGAGAGCTATTTCACGTTCGGGTGAGTTTTTACCTGCGCTTCCATGTGTCCAGGCTGCACAGCACGTGTGTTCAGTTTCTCATATCACGCAGAGCCTGTGTCTACGCTATTCTTCCCGTTGTGACATTATGTTACAATTTCAACTGGTGACTACAACTGTGACACTGAGGGAGGGTGTGTCTTCATCTTCCACTGCCTAGCCAAGCCGCAGTTCTTGGATAGCCAACACAAAATGGACAAGGGTAGGGTGGTAATAAGAGGAGTTTCGAAAAGTAAGGGGTGTCTAATTACACCAGCAGCAGCTTCCCAGTCAGAAGAGGATTTGAGGTGGGGGAGAATGGGGGATAAGTGCGGGATGAGCTAAGCACAATTAGGTATGCAGTTACCTGCATTCCCAATGGCATCAGCTCTAGATGTGGTCACGATAAAATGGATTGGATGGGGGAAGGCATTTGAAGATGCTGTCACTGACTTTGCCCACTTGTAGGATATCATTCAACTCCTTGAGGGAATGAATCTATACATTTGGAGTTATTCTCCCGATTCGCCACCTCCTCCACTATCTCTTGCCACTGCCTTCTGAGCATGTATCTAGAGGCCCCCCTTCCCCCACCAGAGGTTGGAGGTAATCTCTCTTCCTTTCTACCTCTTTTACCGAGAACTCCAATGCAGTTTTACAAAGAGCAGTACAGCACAGGAACAGGCCTTCCAAGCCGGCACCAATCATGTGTCCTATCTAGACCAACCGCCTGTATCCTTCCATACCCTGTTATTAAACCTTTGTGCCCGCTCTTTCCCATGGTCGGTCATTGTTGATTGTTGCACAATACAGTGTTCAGAATGATCTCAGCATCTCCAGTCGCCAACACACATCTCCCCCCCACCCCCCACCCCCGCCCCCCGCCCCCCCCCCCCACCCCCCCCCCCCCCCCCCCCCCCCCCCACCCCCACCCCCCACTGGCTAGTTTTAAGTCAAGCAGGCAAGCTTCAAGTGCAAGGCAACAGTGGGCCCCAGCTGGCACGTACAGGATGAAGCAGCACAGGCGCTCTGGCTGTATGTGGAAAACGTAATACCTGTAATCCATAGGGAGCATGAAGTTGGCATGCGACCTGCAGTTTAATAAACAGACACCAGTCTATCATGCATCACACCCCTGCACCAATAATTCAACTTTGGCAAGACCGAAAGATCCCACTAGCAGGAAGGGCCAGAACAACAAAGAACAAAGAACAAAGAAATGTACAGCACAGGAACAGGCCCTTCGGCCCTCCAAGCCCGTGCCGACCATGCTGCCCGACTAAACTACAATCTTCTACACTTCCTGGGTCCGTATCCTTCTATTCCCATCCTATTCATATATTTGTCAAGATGCCCCTTAAATGTCCCTATTGTCCCTGCTTCCACTACCTCCTCCGGTAGCGAGTTCCAGGCACCCACTACCCTCTGCGTAAAAAACTTGCCTCGTACATCTACTCTAAACCTTGCCCCTCTCACCTTAAACCGATGCCCCCTAGTAATTGACCCCTCTACCCTGGGGAAAAGCCTCTGACTATCCACTCTGTCTATGCCCCTCATAATTTTGTATACCTCTATCAGGTCTCCCCACAACCTCCTTAGGATCCAAAGATTTCTGTCAAGGCTGCCTTGATCTTGCCCTTAGTGTAAAACAGTTTGCTGGTTTATATTTAGCCTGGTTACACTCAAATATGCACCAGTGGAGAATAAGAGAAGCATGCATCAGTTAACAGTATTCAATTCACAGAGTAAGAAATGTCTTTGTTAGATCATGCAATCTTATGACTAGATTTTAGATTTTAGATGATAGTTGTAGAGACACCTACCTGCATTTACAGGTGATGTTAAACCCAGAAGAATGCTTAACCAGCAATGTTACCGAATAGGTGATGCAAGCAGCACTCAAAACTGTTCCTGTTCTTAAATAAAACAGAAATCACTGAAATAAAAACTGATTCTCTTGCTTATTGTCTGCAAATACATTGTCCATGAAAGTCATTTGACAGCCATAAGGCGCGGTGAGTTTTTTCTCTTCTTTAGCCCGTAAATATTCAACCAATAAATGCTGTGGCCAGGCACAAAAGGCCAACTAAAATCAGCTAACAACTCATCTATCTTGGTGTTTTAATAATAAAAACATTTTTAAAATTCTTATTAGGTTACTCCTCGTTGTTGGCCTCGAATAGGTTTTGGAACAGTCCGACAAACTGCCCCCAAGTATCCAGGAAGCCTTCCTCTGACCCTCGGGTGGCGTACTTAATCTTCTCCAAGTGGAGAAATTCTGAGAGGTCAGCGAGTCAGTCTGCAGCTGTGGGTGGTGCCGCCGATCGCCAGCCGAGCAGGATTCTCCGGCATGCGATTAGGGAAGCAAAGCAAGGGCGTTGGCCCCCTTCCCCATGTGTAGCTCTGCCTGCTCCGATACCCCGAAGATTGCCACTATTGGGCATGGCTTCACCCTCACCCCCACAACCTTGGACATTGCCTTGGAGAAGGCTGTCCAGAACCCAGCAAGATTGGGGCAAGCCCAAAACATGTGGGTGTGGTTGGCCGGGCCCATCTGGCACCGCTCACATTTGTCCTCCACCTCCGGGAAGAACCTGCTCATTCGGGTCCTGGTCAGGTGCGCTCTGTGCATCACTTTGAGCTGCATTCGGCTTAGTCTTGCGCAGGAGGAGGTGGAGTTCACCCTGCTCAGTGCTTCGCTCCAGAGTCCCCGTCCTACTTCTGTCCCCAGACCGTCCTCCCATTTTTGTCTGATCTCGTCCAGTGGAGTCCGGGCTCTGTCCAGCAGCTGCCTGTATATTTTCCCACATAGCCCCCCGTTCTCGTTGCTTGTGTCTATCAGGTCCTCTAGTAGTATGCTTTCTGGGGCCCCAGGGTACCCCACTGTCTCTTTGCGGAGGAAGTGTTTTATTTGGAGGTGTCTCATTTCCTGTCCTTTTGCTAGCCTCCACTGCCTCGTCAGTTCGTCTAGTGTCGCCAGTCTGTGCCCTACGTAGAAGTCCCCGACCGTCAATGTGCCCCCGTCCCGCCTCCAACTTTTGAAGGTGGTATCTAGCATGGCTGGGGGGAATCTGTGATTGCCGCAGAAGGGGGCCATGGGGGACATTTTAGTTATCCCGAAGTGTTGTCTGAGCTGGGACCATGTTGTCAGTGTGGCCGCTACCACTGGGCTTGTTGTGTATCTTGTTGAGGGGGATGGGAGTGCTGCTGTAACCAGGGCCCGGAGGGTCATTCCTTTACAGGATGCCTCCTCCATTTGTACCCAATCTGTGTCAGGTTCTTGTACCCATCCCCTCACTCTTTCTGCCGTTGCTGCCCAGTGGTAGTATTGTAGGTTTGGTGAGGCCAAGGCCCCTTTGATTTTCCTTCTTTGCAGTGTCTGTTTTGGGATTCCCGGGTTCTTACCCCCCCCCCCCCCCCCCCCCCCCCCCCCCCCACACACACACACACACACACACACACACACAAACGCCATGATTAGACTGTCTACGTTTTGGAAAAAGGCCTTGTGGATGAAGATCGGCATGGATCTAAACAGGAAGAGGAACCTTGGCAGTACGTTCATCTTGATTGTCTGCACTCTCCCCACCAGGGAGAGTGGGAGTGAGCCCCACCTTTGAAGGTCTCTTCTTACTTCCTCCACCAGGCTGGTCAGGTTCCACTTGTGGATCTGTGTCCAGTCTCTGGCTATCTGGGTCCCCAGGTAGCGGAATCTGTTCTGGGCTGTTTTTGTGTAAATGTAAAATTGTGGCCTGCGTTAGTGTTGGGGGCAGGGTGCCCCTTGCCAGTGAGTCCGCGAACATGTCCCTTAGGTGTGGGGCCAGGACTGGTGCAAATTTTTTGTAGAAGTCCGCCGGGAACCCATCGGGTCCCGGTGCCTTCCCCGCCTGCATGGAGCTGATGCTCTCCATGATTTCTCCCAGGTCTATTGGTGCTTCCAGCTCCGCCCGTCTATCTTCCCCCACAACTGGTAGTTCCGGTCTGTCTCGGAACAGTTTCATCCCCGCGTCCCCGTTGGGGGGCTCGGAGGTGTACAGTCCCCGGTAGAAGGTCTCAAATGCCTGATTGACCTCCTTTGGTTCTGTTGCCAGTCTGCCTCTGCTATCCTTTGGCTGCGCTATTTCCCCTGTGGCTGCCTGCTTTCTCAGCTGGTGAGCCAATAGGCGACCAGCCTTCTCTCCGCGTTCGTAGAAGGTCCCCCGTGTCTGACGGTGTTGGTACACTGCTTTCCTAGTGAATAGCAGGTTAAAGTCCATTTGCAGCTTTTTCCTCTCCGCCAGCAGCCCTACGGTCGGGGCCTCGGAGTATTTTCTGTCGACTTCCAGGATGGAGTCCATCAGTTGTTGCCTGGCCACCCTCTCTTCCAGATCTTTGCTTGCCTTGTAGGCTATGATCTCTCCTCTAATCACGGCCTTCAGTGCCTCCCAGAACGTGGAGGGTGAGACCTCCCCGTTTTGGTTGTTACTCATGTAGTTGCCTATGGCCCGCAATGTTTTCTGACAGAAGACCTTGTCGGCCAGGAGGTCCGTGTCCAGCCTCCATGTGGGGCGCTGGGCACGGCCTGTCTCCAACCTCACATCCATATAGTGTGGACCGTGGATTGATTGCAGAGTACTCCGTTTCCGTGATCCCTAGAAGCACTCATTTCCTCACTGCAAAGAAGTCGATACGGGTGTATACCTTGTGTACTTGTGAGAAGTATGAAAATTCCTTCTCTCCCGGGTGCAGGAACCTCCAAGGGTCCACCGCCCCCATCTGCCCCATAAATGTTCCTAGTTCCCTAGCCAGGCCAGTCTTTTTCCCTGCTCTGGGGTTTGATCGGTTGGTCAGTGGGTCCTGTACACAGTTGAAGTCGCCCCCCCCCATGATCAGTCGGTGTGTGTCAAGGTCGGGGATTTCTGCCATGGTCTTCTTTATGAATTCTGTGTTGTCCCAGTTGGGAGCGTACACATTTACCAGTACGACTAGTGCCCCTTCCAGGACACCGCTGACCATGACGTACCGTCCACCTGGGTCCGTAACTGTCTTGGTTTCCGTAAACCTCGTCCTCTTACTAATTAATATTGCTACTCCCCTAGCCCTCGTCCCGTAGCGTGAGTGGTATGTCTGTCCCACCCAGCCCTTCCTTACCAGCCGTCGGTCCTTCTCCCTCAGGTGCGTCTCTTGTAGGTAGATTATGTCTGTTTTCAGGCTTCTTAGGTGGGTGAAGACTCTGGATCTTTTGACCGGGCCGTTGAGTCCCCTTACGTGCCAGGTAACAATCCTGGTGGGGGGCTTTTGACCACCCCGGTCCTGCGGGGTCACCCATACTTACCTGGTGGATGCGCCCCTGCCCTCCGGGGTTTCCCTTCGTTAGGGGGCCGTACAAACTGGCCACGGTCACCGCTCTCACCACTAGATCGGGCCCCAGGGCTCCGGGGTTTCCTTTTGTCCAGGGGGCACCCACCATGGACTCCAGCTGGGTGTACGCCACGTGGCTGCACCCCTGCACTCCAGGGTCTCCCTTCGTCCTGAAGCCCTCCCGAGTGGCTGTTTGTGGCATCATTTTGGTTCCTCGCCCTGCTCCATGCCTGCCGAGGCCTGTGCTCGTGCTGCTTATCTACCTCACCCTTCTCTTTGCTTCACTTTTGTTCTGCGCTCTCCCCCCAACTCCTCTCCCCCCCCTTAGTCCCTGTTCCTCTGTCCCCCCCCCCCCCCGTGTTCTTCCCCCCCTTCTGCCCTGCACCCCCCCTTCTCTTTGTGCCAGGCGCCCCCTCTCCCCTGAGAAGCGCGCCGCGGCCCTCCTTTCTTCCTGCCCTCCCGTGTTAGCCCTCCTCGCTAGCACGGTGGCCCCCCTCCCAGCACTTACCCTGCTCTGGTCCAGTTTTACCTTCCTTTTGCTAGCCCTTGTCTCGCCCTCCTGTCCGCCTTTTTGACCCTCATTCACCTTGCTTCGCTCCCCCCCATTGCATTGAGAGGAGGAACGAGCCCAGGATCGAGTTAGCACAGTCCCGCACAGTGCACCAAACACATGTGTACAGTTTGCGATCGTATTGGCTCTGTAAGGAGCATCCAGGAGGGCTTCTTAAAACAATATGTAAACAGTCCAACTAGGGAAGGGGCGGTACTGGACCTGGTATTGGGGAATGAGCCCGGCCAGGTGGTAGATGTTTCAGTAGGGGAGCATTTCGGTAACAGTGACCACAATTCAGTAAGTTTTAAAGTACTGGTGGACAAGGATAAGAGTGGTCCGAGGATGAATGTGCTAAACTGGGGGAAGGCTAATTATAACAATATTAGGCGGGAACTGAAGAACATAGATTGGGGGCGGATGTTTGAGGGCAAATCAACATCTGACATGTGGGAGGCTTTCAAGTGTCAGTTGAAAGGAATACAGGACAGGCATGTTCCTGTGAGGAAGAAAGATAAATACGGCAATTTTCGGGAACCTTGGATGACGAGTGATATTGTAGGCCTCGTCAAAAAGAAAAAGGAGGCATTTGTCAGGGCTAAAAGGCTGGGAACAGACGAAGCCTGTGTGGCATATAAGGAAAGTAGGAAGGAACTTAAGCAAGGAGTCAGGAGGGCTAGAAGGGGTCATGAAAAGTCATTGGCAAATAGGGTTAAGGAAAATCCCAAGGCTTTTTACACTTACATAAAAAGCAAGAGGGTAGCCAGGGAAAGGGTTGGCCCACTGAAGGATAGGCAAGGGAATCTATGTGTGGAGCCAGAGGAAATGGGCGAGGTACTAAATGAATACTTTGCATCAGTATTCACCAAAGAGAAGGAATTGGTAGATGTTGAGTCTGGAGAAGGGGGTGTAGATAGCCTGGGTCACATTGTGATCCAAAAAGACGAGGTGTTGGGTGTCTTAAAAAATATTAAGGTAGATAAGTCCCCAGGGCCGGATGGGATCTACCCCAGAATACTGAAGGAGGCTGGAGAGGAAATTGCTGAGGCCTTGACAGAAATCTTTGGATCCTCGCTGTCTTCAGGGGATGTCCCGGAGGACTGGAGAATAGCCAATGTTGTTCCTCTGTTTAAGAAGGGTGGCAGGGATAATCCCGGGAACTACAGGCCGGTGAGCCTTACTTCAGTGGTAGGGAAATTACTGGAGAGAATTCTTCGAGACAGGATCTACTCCCATTTGGAAGCAAATGGACGTATTAGTGAGAGGCAGCACGGTTTTGTGAAGGGGAGGTCGTGTCTCACTAACTTGATAGAGTTTTTCGAGGAGGTCACTAAGATGATTGATGCAGGTAGGGCAGTAGATGTTGTCTATATGGACTTCAGTAAGGCCTTTGACAAGGTCCCTCATGGTAGACTAGTACAAAAGGTGAAGTCACACGGGATCAGGGGTGAACTGGCAAGGTGGATACAGAACTGGCTAGGCCATAGAAGGCAGAGGGTAGCAATGGAGGGATGCTTTTCTAATTGGAGGGCTGTGACCAGTGGTGTTCCACAGGGATCAGTGCTGGGACCTTTGCTCTTTGTAGTATATATAAATGATTTGGAGGAAAATGTAACTGGTCTGATTAGTAAGTTTGCAGACGACACAAAGGTTGGTGGAATTGCGGATAGCGATGAGGACTGTCTGAGGATACAGCAGGATTTAGATTGTCTGGAGACTTGGGCGGTGAGATGGCAGATGGAGTTTAACCTGGACAAATGTGAGGTAATGCATTTTGGAAGGGCTAATGCAGGTAGGGAATATACAGTGAATGGTAGAACCCTCAAGAGTATTGAAAGTCAAAGAGATCTAGGAGTACAGGTCCACAGATCACTGAAAGGGGCTACACAGGTGGAGAAGGTAGTCAAGAAGGCATACGGCATGCTTGCCTTCATTGGCCGGGGCATTGAGTATAAGAATTGGCAAGTCATGTTGCAGCTGTATAGAACCTTAGTTAGGCCACACTTGGAGTATAGTGTTCAATTCTGGTCGCCACACTACCAGAAGGATGTGGAGGCTTTAGAGAGGGTGCAGAAGAGATTTACCAGAATGTTGCCTGGTATGGAGGGCATAAGCTATGAGGAGCGATTGAATAAACTCGGTTTGTTCTCACTGGAACGAAGGAGGTTGAGGGGCGACCTGATAGAGGTATACAAAATTATGAGGGGCATAGACAGAGTGGATAGTCAGAGGCTTTTCCCCAGGGTAGAGGGGTCAATTACTAGGGGGCATAGGTTTAAGGTGAGAGGGGCAAAGTTTAGAGTAGATGTACGAGGCAAGTTTTTTACGCAGAGGGTAGTGGGTGCCTGGAACTCACTACCGGAGGAGGTAGTGGAGGCAGGGACGATAGGGACATTTAAGGGGCATCTTGACAAATATATGAATAGGATGGGAATAGAAGGATACGGACCCAGGAAGTGTAGAAGATTGTAGTTTAGTCGGGCAGTATGGTCGGCACGGGCTTGGAGGGCCGAAGGGCCTGTTCCTGTGCTGTACATTTCTTTGTTCTTTGTTTGTTTTGTTTGCGGTCTGCCCGCTGCTCTTTGTTCCGATTCTTCCTCTCTTTTCCATCCCCGTCGCTTTCATGATGGCCGTTGTGGCTGTCCCTCATCCAGTTTGTTCGCTCTAACGAACTCCTCCGCTGCCGCTGGGGTGTTAAAAAACAGCTCCTTCCCCTCAAATGTTACCCAGAGTTTGGCCGGGAATAACATCCCAAATTTCACATTATTTTTGTAGCGTGCCCTGATTTGGCCCTGTTGAATTCAGCGCTTCTTTTGGCCTAGTCCGCCCCAATGTCCTGGTACACCCTTATGGTCTTCCCTTCCCACGTGCTCGCTTTCGTCTGCTGGGCCCACTTTAGGATTTTTTCCCTGTCTTGGAACCTGTGCAGCTTCACAATAATCACTCTGGGCTGCTCCCCGGCTTTGGGCCTGGGTCGGAGCGACCTGTGCGCCCTGTTGATTTCTGGGGGGTTTGGAAACGTCTCCCTTCCCACTGGCTTGCCCAGCATTTGGGTGACGTAGCCTGTTGGATCTCTGCCCTCCATCCCCTCTGGCAGACCCACTATTTTAACATTCTGCCGCCTGGACCTATTTTCCTGGTCCTCCACTTTCCCTCTAAGGCTCCCCTGGGTCGTTACCAGCCTTTTCACCTCGGTTTCCTGAGTTACCATCCTGTCGCTCTGGTCCGAGGCGGCCCTCTCCAACTCCTGAATAGTTTTCTCCTGCGCCTCCACCTTCCTTTCCAGGCCGTTGATGGTTCGCTGCATTTTTTCTGTTGTCTCCGCCAGCATCTCCTTCATCATTGTGTGGAGCTCCGTCCTGAGTGCGTCCCTCATGGCGTTTATCTCCATTTTTATCTCCTCCTTTATGGCGTTTATTTCCGTTTTCAGCACGCTTCTCCATTCCTCCCCCTGTGCGGGGGTGGGGTGGGGTTGGTCGCCGCGTCCTGTTCCTGCTCCGCTGCTCGGCTCGCCAGCTTTTCCGCTTCCTGATTCGCCTGAACCTCCGCCTCGCCCTGTGGGGTCGTCTGCCTGCGGCCGCAGCTCCTGCTTTTTTCCTTCGCCTTCGCTGCTGTTCCTTCTTACATCTCGCCGCTCCTTCAATTTATTATTTGGAGGCATATTTCTGTCTGTGCCTTCCTTTTAAAAACGATTTTTTTTATTATAAAAAGGGATTTTTTTTTTTTGAAAGTTTTTTTTTCCCCTTTAAAAAAGTTTTTCTTTTTTTTTTTTAAATTTGCAGGAGAGGAACAAGGAAGGTTGAATTTTAAAATTCTTATTTTGTCCTTGTGATCCTCTCCGTGCTCCGACTTTCAGGCCGATTCTGAGCGATCCCCACTCCTCCTCCACGTGCAGCTCACCGGGACCAGTCCCTCCTTTTTTATTCCCTCCCTCTCCAGCTCCGTGGATCGGAGCTTTGGCGCCAGGGCAGGGCCGAATTTGCGGAAGGAATTTTTTTTTTTGTGAATTCCCCGGGAAAACCCCCCCAAAAATTTTGTGATTTTGTGGCTGTGCGGGAGCGTCTTTGCTGCGGCCGCTCCGTTCGAGATCGCCGCCGGAAGTGTCTGTTAAACACACCTGAGCTGGAAGTGGCAAATCACTAAGATCATTCAATTGAATAGCTGAATGCAGAATTAAACAATACAACTAATTAGGATTCCTGTAACTTGGAAAATGTAAGATTTCATACATGAACTCAAGTGTGGCATTCACCTTTTTATCGCTGGCCTGCAGCCAGTTAATTGATAGTTACTAAAGTGTTTCACTCTGTTTACTTGTCAGGATTCCTTAACAGATAGGGCTTTATGGTATGCGGGTGATTGAGAAATATAGGCCCAGACATCCGTTCCCAGGTTGGGTACACAGAGGCGGGAGATTGGCAGTGGGGCCCGCTGCCCCCAGAACAATTGCAGAGTCTGCCAGGCTGCGCTAAAGGCCTGCCTCTGTGCTCCGAAACCTTGTTGCATTAAATGAAATAAAGATTAAAACAAAAAGCAGCCCTCGCCCCTCACGCTTCCTAACACTCCCAATGTCTCATCCATGCCAACTTATGCCCTCACACCCCCATAAACCACATAACTCCACGTGACCCCAAGGCCAACCCATGCCTTACTACCTACCTTCTCCCCGCATGGCCTCTCAGACCCACTATGCTCCCCACGTGCCCATGGCCCTTCATAACCTTCCCGTACCAGCCTCCCCGAACAGGCGCCGGAATGTGGCAACTAGGGGCTTTTCACAGTAACTTCATTTGAAGCCTACTTGTGACAATAAGCGATTTTCATTTCATAACCCCCATACCCCCAGTTCCAACCCATGCCCCCCCACTCAGCACCCTTTGCCCTTATCCCATTCATGCAAGCTCACCTAGTGTTTTTTGACAGCTCCAATGAGTTTATGCACATTTTACACACAATCATGTTTAATTTTAACCATCTGAAAGAGTATCTTACCTCTACAAAAGTTGGCCCGGGACCACATGCAAAGGAATACCTTACCTCCCCAAAGGCTATCCAAATGAATCCATCAAGTTCAGACCTGCTCTTGCCTGGTTTAATCTGCATATATTTCACACTCCTGGCCTACCCAAACCCTACGTCAGTGGGGGCAGCTGATGATTTAAACAGCCAGCTGGGGTGGCGCGGTGGTGCAATGGTTAGCAATGCTGCCTCACAGCGCCGAGGCCCGGGCTTGATCCTGGCCCCAGGACACTGTCAGTGCGGAGTTTGCACATTCTCCACCCCCGGCTGCAAGCGCCTCACCCCCACAACCCAACGATGTGCAATTTAGGTGGATTCGCCACACTAAATTGCCCCTTAATTGGGAAAAATAAACGAATTGGGCACTCTGAATTTATTTAATAAAAATAAATAAACAGCTAGCTGCCTCCATAAACGATGCATGGGCAAACCCCCGCCCGACTCCACTCATGCCCACCCCACCCCCCTTGAGAATAGGAGCTGCCATGCTTGTGGGCAGGATGTGGGATTTCCAGGCTCATTTGCTATTTTTGCCACGGTGGAGAGTCTCCCTATTGTGCTGCCACTCTGAGCCTATAGAATCACCGATCAGTGAGCAGAAATAGAAAAGAATCTCAGACCACAAGGTGTAATATTGATGCACAACTTCCTTTGCATTGGAAAAAAGAAGATTGACATGAATTAAAACTAGTAAAGGCCAGTTGAACTAAGTTCTGAATCCTATTCCTTCATCCTCCACTATCTGCACATTCCTCATTTCTTGTTGCATCGTTGTAATGAGTAAATTATCCCCAGTTCACATTGGCCCGTAACTCCCTCAGAGAGGCTGTCTCCGTCGGAGCCACTCTCGCCAGACTTGCCTTCGCTGGGATTCAGAAGCCCTTGTCTCGGCAATCCGAGGAAGATTGGGGTGGGTGTAAGGTCAGCCCAGAGAAAGCAGGTCGGGTAGGACTGGAGAAAGTGGGGTAGGGGATGTCGGACTGGATGGGGTGGGGGACAGTGTTTGACCAGAGAGCAGGTGGTCAGACCGGGATGGGTAGGTGGTCAGGGGTCAGGTCGGGCCAGGAAGGGGGTTGGCCGGGAGGGATATAGGAGGTCAGATCAGCCCGTGGAGGGGAGGGGGTCCTGTGCGAGACTGGGACACTCTAGAGTTAGAAGTGATTTTTTTCCCACTAACTCTTTTAGAGGAACCATCAGGATAACACTGGCAGAACCATCCAAAGTTAGCAATTTAAATTGTTTCTGTCCGATGGTTCCCAGGCCAGCACAATTGTCCAGAGGAAGGTGGGACATTCCTAGAGGGATTCCTCTGCACATCACTGGGATACCATGGCGGCACAGTAGCACAGTGGTTAGCACTGTTGCTTCACAGCGCCAGGGACCAGGGTTCGGTTCCCAGCTTGGGTCATTGTCTGTGTGGAGTTTGCACGTTCTTCCCATGTCTGTGAGGGTTTCCTCCACAAGTCCTGAAAGACGTGCTTGTTAGGTGAATTGGACATTCTGAATTCTCCCTCATTGTACCCGAACAGGCGCCGGAGTGTGGCGACTAGGGGATTTTTCACAGCGACTTCATTGCAGTGTTAATGTAGGCCTACTTGTGGCAATAATAAAAATTATTATTATACCCCTAAACGCGATGCTCAGGAACTAGGTAATTGTAAACCACTGTGTCTTTCTCAGTCTTTCCACACAACCAACCATAATCATCTAACGTGCAATTGGTGTCATAGGTCATGATTGTTTCTAGGAGACTTGATCAAGGAATTTACTATGTCGCACGTCCCTGGCATGCACACCATAGAGCACATCATTTTGCAGGAAAGTGCTTAATCCTAGCACTGATATTATCAACTTGAAGAACAAAATAATATACTACCCATAATATTAATACTTGGTGGGATCGAGGTGACCATTAGGATATGCAGTTTTACGAGGAAATAGGCATTTCACTGTGCAATGCACAATATTCAATCTGGCCTGTGCCTTTAACATCTAACTGCTTCAAAAACCTATAGCCTAAATAGAGGCGAATCAGTAACTTTGTTTTAAGAATCCTCAAAAGGGATTTTCCGGCATTTTATTCAGTCTTCGATGGTTAAAAGTGATGGACCAGCATCAAAATTATTCTTAATCTCCTACTTTGTATTAGCGTTATGGAAGATAGATTTTCAAGCAAAATGTTCAAAGATTAAGTTACACGGCACGGTGATAATACTTTAGGAGGAGGAGCAGCGAATCCTTTCAGACCTCGTTTGAACAATGATGAAAGAAAATCCTAAAATAAGATTGAGTCAATCAGAAAAGGAAAAGGTCTCTTGTGCGTCGACTTTGAATTCGTGTTTACAGAGGATTAACTGTGGCTTCAAAAGGATCATTAATAATTCAAGGTTGCACATAACTTTTGAAACACTAATCAGAGAGTTAAATCTTGGCATTGTCCGAAATAAGCCAACCAACCACACAGGAAAAAAGGTAAAAGAGAGCCATTCGATGTGGAAGATGAGATGATGGGGAAGACAATGAATTGAAATGATTGGCGGCATGGTGGCACAGTGGTTAGCACTGTTGCCTCACAGTCCCAGGGACCCGGGTTCAATTCGGCCTCGGGTGACTGTCTGTGGAGTTTGCACTTTCTCCCCGTGTCTGCGTGGGTTTCCTCCGGGTGCTCCAGTTTCCTCCCACAGTCCAAAGATGTGCAGGTTAGGTGTATTGGCAAATCTAAATTGCCCCTTAATGTCCAAAAAGGTTAGGTCGGGTTACGGGGATAGGGTGGAGGCGTGGGCTTAAGTAGGGTGCTCTTTCCAAGGGCCGGTGCAGGCTCAATGGGCCGAATGGAATCCTTCTACACTGTCAATTCTATGATCATTATACACTAACATTATTAACATGGTGGCAAGGTGTTTGTAACTTTATTTCTTGTGGAATATGAAAAGGTTACAAGTTTTGTTAGAAATAGAAATTTGTCTTTATATAATTCCTTAATGCATCTCTGAAAAGTGTTTCACATAAATTAAATTACTTTAAAATGCAGTGACTATTGTTCAATGGATACATGGAACAAAAGAAATAACTCAAATTTCTAGATTATTTTTTTAAAATTCACTTACGACATGTGGGCATCGCTGTTTAGGCCAGCATTTATCGCTCATCCCCAGTTGCCCTTGGCAATGTAAGATGAAGGAAAAAGCAACAAAATGCCAACATGTGGGAAATTCTTTTTTGTTTAAATGCAGCTGGTGGGTATGATCTGGTATCCACGGCCTGAGTGTATTATCGTGAGAATGTCACTTTAAGAGGGCAGAAAGGTGGCGCAGTGAGTAGCACTGCTGCCTCACGGCGCCGAGGTCCCAGGTTCGATCCCGGCTCTGGGTCACTGCCCATGTGGAGTTTGCACATTCTCCCCGTGGTTGCGTGGGTTTCACCCCCAAAAGATGTGCAGTATAGGTGAATTGGCCACGCTAAATTGTCCCTTAATTGGAAAACATGAATTGGGTACTCTAAAAAAAATTTTTTTAAAGAATGTCACTTTAAGAAATGGTAGTCTGCTAAAGTTACTGCAGTGATGTCGGAGTGTGGGTGGAGCTGAGCTCTGGCTCTGCTTTTTAGTTTCACTTTGAGAAAAGCTTGGATGTGCCTGTGTTTATTTGGTTTTGTTTCAGTGTTGGAGCTGCAGTCAGCCACAGAATGTGTAATGTTGTTCTCTCTGCCATGTAAAGACTATCTCTTGATCATTTGGTCAATTCAGGGTGATAACTGTTCTCAGTAGTGAATTTAAACATGATGTGCTTCTGTTAAAAGGTTTTTTAAGTCTTATGGATGTTAAAAGGAAAGTAAGGATTACTTAGTGTTGTATTCTTTGGGGGTTGTATTTGAATTGATGGTTGCTAAGATGTTCACTGTATGTTTTAAAAAGGTTAACTTGAGTTCATAGAATAAACATTGTTTTGCTTTAAAAAATACTTTTCCATTTCTGCTGTACCACTCCTGTGGAGTGGGCTGTGTGCTCCCCATACCACAATCTATTAAAAGTTGTGGGTCAGGTGAACTCCATGATACACTTTGTGGTTCTCTAAATCCTGGCCCATAACAGTATGGTTGAGGTAGATTCCGTCACGGCTTTCAAAAGGGAATAGGATGAGCACCTGAATAGAAGATAATTTACAGAGCTCTGTGAGAAAAGTGGGGGAGCTGCTCTTACCGAGAATCAACACTCAACAGCCAGCGAGGAAATACAGAGCCGAATGGCCTCTATCTGTGATGTAACCATTCTTTTTTTTAAAAATATTTTTATTCTCCTTTTTCACATTTTCTTCAAAATTTATACCCCACCAACGAAACAGTAAATGGTAACGAATACAATGTCAATCCCCTTGTTAACAACAACAATCCCATCCTCCCACCAACCCCCAAACAATGGCCCGCATGATATAAGCATCAAATAAAAAGAAATCTCCCAAGGAAAAGGAATCAGGGGCGAAATCCTCCCCCAACGGCGCGATGTCCGCCGACTGGCGCCAAAGACGGCGCCAATCAGACGGGCATCGCGCCGGCCCAAAGGTGCGGAATGTTCCGCATCTTTGGGGGCCGAGCCCCAACATTGAGGGGCTAGGCCGACGCCGGAGGGATTTCCGCCCCGCCAGCTGGCGGAAATGGCGTTTGTTGCCCCGCCAGCTGGCGGAAATGGCGTTTGGTGCCCCGCCAGCTGGCGCGGAAATGCGGCGCATGCGCGGGAGCGTCCGCGGCCGCTGACAGTTTCCCGCGCATGCGCAGTGGGGAGAGTCTCTTCCGCCTCCGCCATGGTGGAGGCCGTGGCGGAGGCGGAAGGGAAAGAGTGCCCCCACGGCACAGGCCCGCCCGCGGATCGGTGGGCCCCTATCGCGGGCCAGGCCACCGTGGGGGCACCCCCGGGGTCAGATCGCCCTGCGCCCCCCCAGGACCCCGGAGCCCACCCGCGCCGCCTTGTCCCACCGGTAAATACCAGCTTTGATTTACGCCGTCGGGACAGGCAATTTCTGGGCGGGCCTTCGGCCCATCCGGGCCGGAGAATTGAGCGGGGGGTCCCGCCAACCGGCGCGGCCCGATTCCCGCCCCCGCCCAATCTCCGGTACCGGAGACTTCGGCGGGTGCGGGGGCGGGATTCACGGCGGCCAACGGCCATTCTCCGACCCGGCGGGGGGTCGGAGAATGACGCCCCAGGAATCAACCATGGTCACCATTAACATATATAGTCCACCCCCGAACCTATCCCCCCCTAATATTCAAAGCCATCCAATCCCCGAAAGTGTACTGTGAATTATAGACCTCCACACAAACGCAGATTCCTCCCCTCCACTTCCTCTTGTAACCTCCTCCCCCTAGCATTGGTTCCTTCCCCCAACTTTTCACCCGGCTAGACTAATCGAAACCTGATCTACAGGCTCCTATGGCCGCTGTCCCTCCCCCCACCTCACTCCAGTTCATTGGCCGGCTTAATCCAGCTAGCGTGGAGGCCCCCACCTGGGTCTCCTTCCCCCCCTGCCCGTTCCCAGGGAAACAAAGAAATCCCTTTTACACACAACCCCAGCATACACACCCAAGCCCCAAAGAACCATCATTGTAAATGAAAGTTCCAACTCTTCCCTTGTCCAAATATACAACGTTGACTCATTTAGTACATATACCAACTCGCTGTGAAAAAATAATGTTACAATAGGCTAAATCAGTACAAGACCAGCTCTCAGTCCCATTTCTCAATTCTGCCACAGCCCTTCTGTCTTTGCAAACCCCTCCGCCGCTTCTGCCGTCCCAAAATAAAAGTCCTTGGATTCGTAGGTCATCCTCAATTTAGCTGGATGCACTCTGCCGCACTGCACCTTGCTGTTTTACAGTGTCTTCTTCACCCGGCCGAAGGCTGCCCGCCTCCTCGCCAGCTCCACCGTAAAGTCCTGGTATATGCGTATACCAGCTTCAGCCCACTGCACCACCCTCTTCTGCTTTGCCCAGCACAGGACCTTCTCCTTCACGCTGGACCTACAGAAACAAACAGTCACTACTCTTGGCGGCTCACTTGCCTTTGGTATAGGCCTCCACAGGATCACCCCCGTCCCCCAATAGTTCCGCCAACATCGTAGCAAAATACTCCGTCGGCTTCGGGCCTTCCACCCCTTCGGGCAGACCCACGATCCTCAGATTCTGCTGCCTGGATCTGTTTTCCAGGTCTTCCATTTTGGCTCACAGGCCCTTGTAGGTATCCATCGCCCTCCGCAGATCTTTCTCCATAGAGGTGAGTAGATCACTGTGCTGCAATAATGCCTCTTCCACTTCCTTCAGTGTCTCACCCTGCTCCCGCACCTCCGCCGCTGCCCTCACCGGGGCAATCGCCTCCTCCACCAGCACTTTCAATACTGCCCCCATCTCCTTCGTCATCGCTTCCATGTGTTTTGTGAACTGTCTTTCGAGTTCCACAGCCATCACCTCGGTCACTTCTTCTGCCGTGAGCAATGCAGCCTCACCTGGCGCCCCAGCCTCCGCTTTCCTTACAGTTCCCGCGCTGACTTTTCCACTCACCGGCGGACTTTCATTAGACCCCCTTTTACACAGCCTTTTTTTTCGAAAACTTGGGCATTTCTCCTCACTGTGTCTTCCGACAACTTTCTCAGCATCTGTTGCCCCTGGGACCGGGCATTAAAACCCTGAAAATTCTATTCCCGAGCGGGAGCCCTCCAACGTGCGGCTGCCTCCCGCCTGCCGTCACCGGAAGTCTTGTGATGTAACCATTCTATATCTCAAATTCAACAGAGTGTACTAATGAGCACTTATAAATCTCCAGTGCTGAAAAACCATGGAATAGCAGCCCAGGGCAGTCTCAACCTTAGCTGCCCTTCTCAAGGGCAATCAGGGATGGGCAAAAAATGCTGCCCTAGTCAGCGGCAGGTCAGCACAGGGAATGATGAGGGCATGGAAAAGCAAGCAGCAGACCCCGGCTGAGAGAGGGCACCAAAGTAGGGAGTAGTATTGCCCCAGTTTGTGAGGAAGGATACCCCAGAGTGTGGCAGCAGTGGGATGGGTGGAGAGGCAGCGATATGGGGGTAGTAGGCACAGGGCACACAGGAAAAAGACAGTCCTGAGACCCATGAAGACCCATGAAGGCAGTGACAGCGGGCTGAGTTAATGGCAAAGAAATCACACCATTCAAGAACTTTTTAAAAAATCTTTCCTTCAAATAAGTCTCAGGTTCAAGTAAGGGATTAATAGAAGAGCAGCAGCACCACCTAGTGAACCGAAGGATTAAAGTGAAGTATGAAGATAAGTTCAGAAATACTCTATCATGCTTCACGAATTAACTTTATGAGCTAATTTTTTTTTTAAACATAGGAATTGTCCTACATGTAATTTTAAAAAATGTTTTACATACATGGAGGGGCCTGGGGCAAATCTGGATAGCTCCTCAAATTCTACATGGGTACACACTGTACAATTGCCCCATGTCCACTCATTGAAATGTTCTTTGTGCTGTCCCTCATTATAAAGATTTCTGCATAAATCTGTACTAACTGCTGCTCATAAGACGCATGCACCAGCTGGGGATCCAGTTTTGTTACCTCCTTCTCAGGGAGACCGCATTTGTGCTCCCACCACTGCTGCCATTAATGATCGTGCTGTCCAACGGGAAGCAGGGCTTGCTTTCTGATTACTTTGGCTGTTCTCTACCCTCCCTGGCAAATTTGGAAACACGAGGCTTGGTCTCGTTTTGAGACAACGTCTCATTAGCAGTCCTGCTGGTGGAACTCCCGTTGGTGTATGTGGAACGGTACGGTAGCTACGGAGGAATCATGAGATTCTGGTCTCCAAGGTTCCTCCTGACAGTTTCTTTAGGTCAGACGTGAGAGTTTGGACTGCTCTCTCGGCTAGTCCGTTTGATGCTGGGTGGCAACAGTGTATGTGTACCGAGTGGTCACGTGATGAGGTCGCCTGCGGGGAGCACGGGAGTTCACCCCGTGAGCGCGGCAGTCCACAAACATGAAGTAACTGTTAAGCTAGTGAATAAACTGCCTTTTGTTACAAGTCCTTGTTGTTAATGTTTCGGGAACCCTACACATTTACAGGGTATCTTTGAGGAGATGGTGAGAAGGAGGGGGAAAAGGGAGATAAAACAATCTCTTTGTGAACTGTGATGTGCTGCCAGTGACTGTGTGGGGTAGGTTTAACAGACCGGTTGGTCTGTTCCCTCCAGTAATTTTCATTATATTCATAGAGGACAGCAAGTTAATATGAACATGTCACCGAAGCCACTTTTTCCATTTCTCTGTGCTGTGCAGAAATTAGATTTTTAAAGCTTGAGTGAATCTTCACAATCCACAAAGTGATTTTCACACCTCAAGCCGAGCTCTTGCTCCAACGCTATCTCACATCTGGTTGAGGATTGCTGATACTTAACAGCCATAATAAACTTGCAGGAGAAAATGATATACAGCTGGATCTTCCCCCGTCCATCTTTTGCTGCAATCTTGGGACCAGCTGTAAAATCATAGTTACAAAAAGGATAAAACGCTTGAGAGCCCAGTACTTTTAATTTCAGTGATTTAAGAGGAATTTGTTGAGCAGGCACACGCGTCCCTCCAACTTGTGTAACTCTTGACCCGGTGTTGACAACATTTACATTTCCCACATCTTCAACCTTACCCTTAACCTGTCTCCCTTGATCCCACCCGTACAAGCTTTATAACATCATACTATTTGGTCTTTGATAATAAGGTGTCTAGGCCCATTGGTAGCTTCGTCTGTGGTCACAAGGGTTTGAGTCCGGCCCCATAGACATAATCACAATTTAAGATGGTTCAGTGCATAACTGAGTGAGTGTTGCATTGCTCTTCACAAAAAAGATTTAAAAATTAGTCGTCTGTTCTTTCAGATGGATGCAAAAGATCCTATGGTACCAAGGTCCTGGCTAATGTTTATCCAACAACCAATACCATTAAATAAATCCCACGGCTGCTTGGCGGTGAAGAGGAGATGTACCAGGACACCTCCCTCTAGAGTTGAGGGATTTTAGCCGCCAGGTTAGGCTGGAGAAGTTGGGTTGTTCTCCTTGGAAGAAAGGAGAACTTGTATGTATGTTCTTTAGGTCCCATGAAGAGGTTCTGGTCGAGTATGGTTGAACATGAAGTGCTTATTGGTAACTATCTACATGTATTCAAGCTATAGCCAAAGCAATGAGCTCACTCCACTGCAAGTTGTTTATTGATAGCACATCATGATTTACATATATACAAAGTATAGCCCAAGCTATGAAATAACTTCTGCGCAGGTCTCTGTCCAGGCCACAATTAACCCTAAACTCAGGTCATGTGTCTATTTACATCACACTGTAGCTGGTACTGTTTCCCAATCTCACATTACCCCTTGCTATGCCAGAACCTTTATACTACAGACAGGGGGCGGGATTCTCCGCCGGCGGGATTCTCCGTTTTGCCGGTGCCCGGTGGTTTCCCAACAGCGTGGGGTTGCCCCACAATGGAAAACCCCATAGGCCGGCCGGCGTAATGGAGAATCCCGCCGACGGGTCGGAGCAGAAATGTGGCGGGGCGGAGAATCCAGCCCCAGGTTTTTTCACAATGCAGGTTGAGGCCCGCTGGTGGGACACGGGGTGGGGGGGAAGTGTTGGGAGGGCCGTGGAATGATCAAATGCGCCATTCCCACAGTGGTCACGATGATGGGAGAAGCGGCCAAAGGCCACTTTCAGCTTTTACATTGAAAGTGGCGGCCGCTGCCGCCTTTTAAATGAAACTAAATGAGGCTCTGTGCAGTCTTCCGGCCAGAAGCGGCATCAGAGAACAGGTTGCGCATCCTGCATGTATACATTACATCAAGCACCCTTCGCGTACATGCTTTTGCCGCCAAATCACGGAGCAGATTTGCTTCCATTTTCCAGCTTCTGGCAAGAAGTCAGTGAAGATAGATTGCTTTCTTAAAAGTAAGAGACGGCCAAAGACCTAAATAGGCAGTGTACGTACTGAACAGGATCTCACAACAGAATCTGCTGGAGAGAGCTGCACAGGAGAGTCCATAGCAGGACACATCAGTGCCACTGCTAGATATGTTCAGAGCATCAGGGCTGGTTAACAGCCCACAGGGAAGAAACATAACTCGGGAACAAGGCAGTATAAAGTTGATTTCTTGAGGTATGGTTTTGTCAATTGTGCCAATGCAAATAAGAATGCGTAACCCATGTGTGTTATATGAGAGGGAGTACTGGAAAATGAGGGGAGAAGTTTCAGATTTTGAAAGAGACGTGGTGGGTGAAAATTCTTTTTGAGGTTGAGACTCCAGAGTCAATTATTAACTTACAGCTAACTCCAAATTAAAAGACTACACTGCTGTAGCTGACCTGTAATACCACATTAAAATCACGGCAAAAGCTCATGAGGCTGTCAGCATTCTGGAGTAGCATCTGCCAGGAGTATCCAGTGCTGCGCAAAACAAACATTTTGTTGGTATTGCCCTTCACGACGACCTACATGTGCGAGGTTGGATTTACCGTTTTTATAAAGATGAAGACGGCACAAAGGAACTGGCTGAAGTCTGCATCTGATGTGCGTAGTGCCCTCTCCTCCTTTGAACCTGATTCAAATGAGATCATGAGGGCCAAGTAGGCTCCCCTTTCACATCAAATGTAAGTGCACGTGCGAGTGTGGCCCCGAAGACCCTAAGGTTGGCCAGTTAGCAAAACTGGGTCCCGGGAAAGAAAAGTTTGAAAAACACTGCTGTAGACTAAAGGAAGGTTTAACATAAATCTGACAGGATTATAACAGGTTCAGTTAAGGTAGACAAAATAAAGCTGTTCCCATTTGCTGATGGTCCAATGCTTGGGCACAGAGATTTAAAGATTTGAGCAAGAACTGCAGGTGGGATGCAAGGAAGAACATTTCTATAGAGCAAGTGGTAATCACCTGGAACTCACTACCTACAAAGTGTAGTGGGAGTCGAGGTGATCAATGATTTCAAAAGAATGTGAGTGGACCCTTGAAAGAATGAAGCTTGTAGGGTTATGGTAAGAGAGTAGCGGAACAGGACTGACTGGATTGCTCGACCGGGAGCTGCAGGAACCTAAAGGGTCAAATGGCCTTTTTCTGAGCTGTAAAGACCCCATGACTATAAATTGGCTGCTGCATTTCTCCAAAGAAGTAGTCTAGAGACACTAGTTCACATCCTTCATTGGTTCAAAGTACTTTGGGACATCATGAACGGTACCATATAATTGCTTATTCTTTTTTTAATAAGGCCAGAAATGACCAACTGGAAGCAGTTCTGCAACATAAACTGGTTATCATGTCCAGTTTGCTGAAACTGCTGTCGTCCTTGAATTACATTAAAGTCATCGGAATACACCAGCACCGTTGCCCAAGAATATCTTTCAAGCTATGGTCCACAATGATCCTGAATATTGTTGATGCCTTCAGTAGTTCAAATCCTCCTTAACAGTGATCTGTTAAACACTATTTCCACCAGTTAAAGTACTTAATTGCATTGATCTGAGCATGTTCCAATGTGTCAACATACACCCAGTAAGAGAAGCCAGCAAATACGTCTTGAAATGGAGAAGACTTTATCACAAGACTGTTCAACCTTTGCCAAGGCAGCAGACAGACTCTTGACACTCATTGGTGGTTCAGTAACATCCATTGGCAAATCACCTCTGTTGCTTTCCAATGTTGCAAAGAGGTCTATATGAAGCCGGAACTGCAAGAGCACGCTCATGGTGGAGTGGGATGCACTGGTAGCAGTTGGCAGTGACAGTATTGAAGCTGAAGTCATGACATTTATTCGTCATGTGTGCTTGATTCATCGGCTGAAATTTTGGCAACGTCATCTGCTAAGGTTCGATTCCGACCTTGGACCGTCTGGTTGAAGTTTGCACTTCCTTCTGTGTCCCGTGGGTTTCCTCCGGGTGCTCTGGTTTCCTCCCACCAGCCAAAGATGTGCAGGTTAGGTGGATTGGCCGTGCTAAATTGCCCTTTAGTATCCAAAGGTTATGTGGGGTACTGGGAAGGTATGGAGGTGTGGGCCTAGGTGGGGTGCTCTTTTGGAGGATTGGTGTAGACTCAATAGGCAAGTGACCTCCTTCTACACTGTTGGGGTTCTATAATTTTATTTGATTAAACATCACCCGACACATAAACCCAAATTGTCCACTCGACAGCCATTCATGATTTGAAACACACCACGGCCTCCCTGAACAGGCGTCGGAATGTGGCGACTAGGGGCTTTTCATAGTAACTTCATTCAAGCCTACTTGTGGCAATAAGCGATTATTATTATTATTATTATTATTATTATTATTATTATTAATAATCGGTTTAATGTTTAATCTGAAAGATAGGACCTCTGACCGTACAGCACACCAACACTCATTTGGCTGCACAATCTTAGATATTTTTGAACTCAATTAGAGATGCCAAAAATTGGGATGATGGACATGTTGGGTGGCCAATTGAGGGAAGGAGGTCATGTGATGGCATCGCCTGGGCTATCTCCAGACAGAGCTGACAACCCCATTAAGATATCCATTTACTGTAGTCAAAAAATTCAAATCACAGACCTTTGTGTCGATGACATATCTGCCTCATTTTCTTAAAAAAAACTGAACCAAGGTTTCATTTGTGACAACGTCCCAGCCAGAATCCTTTAATCCGCCGGAGCTTTGCTGTGCAAATGCACAATGGTAAGATCAATCCCTATTTAATCACTTTATTTAATTTCACACACAATGAAGAGTTGTACCCAGAGGAACAACCAAGAAAGCACATGACCTTCCAAATGAGAAGTTTGGTTCGTGCCACGGCTCAGCCCTAACTTGTCTATCACCTTCCTCAGCGCCAGTTGGTGGAGACCACTGTCAATTCTCCGCGGTCACCAAGCTCCCTCCCAGCTCTACCAGGAGGATTTCTGAGCATGTGGGAGCATCTCAGCGGAGCCACTTAATGGCCAACAAGTGAGCAGCTTTCCAATTGGCAGGGTACAGTGTAACACGGCATAATTTTTGCCAATAGTAAATGGAATGAAAGAGGCAGGCGGGGTAAAGGGGAGAAACCTAAGGGAGGGAAAGCGTAGATAACACTGGTGCTGTGCAGAAGCCAGGAAAGGTGAATTTACTGTAAGGGTTTGGCACATATAGGGTTAATGTGAGACTGAGTACAGTACTACCCGCACAGTGATGTAAGAGAGCACATGACCCACTTCCAGAGTTGGACAGAGTAGTGTGCACCAGCAAGCATGGAGATAGCTCCTAGTTTGTCCCCTCTTTACATTATATTTGTACATAGTTCTAGGAACCACTAATGACTTACAGTTAACCTACGTATGACTGTGAAGACTTCTGCAGACCAACTGAACAGTAACCCAACCCTCTCCAACTGTCATAACCCAGGCCAATCCACCTACCCTGCACATCTTTGGATTGTGGGGGTGAAACTCACGCAGACACGGGGAGAATGTGCAAACTCCACACGGACAGTGACCCGGGGCCGGGATCGAACCGGGTCCTCAGCGCGGTAGGCAGCAGTGCTAACCACTGCGCCATCGTGCTGCCCTACATCCCTATTTATTATCCATAAACGATATAAAAGAGATTTTTAAAAGTGTCAACTACCTCTTGATGGAATCTAATCTCCTGTCACAAACCTACACTGAACAGAACTGATATTATTGATGTATGCAAGCTATTCTAAGTTCCAAATGAACATGCCTCAAGTGATTCTGGTGGCTTTGAATTTACTATCTAATCCCCTCTGTCTTCTTTAAGATCATGCTTACAATCCGATGATCAAGCTTTTCATTACCATTCCTAGTATATTTGTATCAATACTATGTCTCTTAAATACCTTCAGGCATTTTTCTGTTGAAGGTGCTTTATAAACTGATGTTTATAAACCTGATATATTATAATAGGCTAAAAACGTATAGCAATAAAAGGGCATTGATTTTAATAATCAGAGAGGGGGGGTAGAAGTGGAATTTTCTGTCACAAAGTATTGCTGAAACTTAATTCTTTAAAATGGGAATTCGATAATTGCTTGTAAAGGAGGAATATTAAAGGTTACATGGGGTGCAGCAGAATAAGGTTAGATGAGATCCTGCAGAAAATCGCCGCAAACATTTGGTGCCTGTTTCCATGTTAGGACTACATGATTCTTCACTGAGTGTCCTCATAGAAAACTTACATAAGCCAAAGAAGTTCACCACAGTATAAGTTTATTCTTCATTCTTGGGATGAGAGTGTTGCTGGCAAGATCAGCATGCGTTGCCCCATCCCTAATTGCCCTTTGAGAGGTGATGGTGAGCCATCAGTCTGTGATGAATTTATTCTTACAGTGCTGCTTGTTAGAGAGTTCCTAGGTTTTGGACCAGTGACAATTAAAGAACGGTGATATTTTCCCAAGTCAGGGTGGTGTGCGACTTGCAGTTGGTGGCGTTCCCATGCATCATTTGCCTTTGTCCTCCTCGGTGGCAGAGTATGGGGGGGGGCACTATTGAAGGAACCTTGGCACGTTGCTGCAATGCATCTTACAGATGGTACACGCTACAGTTATGGCGTGCCAATGGCCGAGATAATAAATGTTTAAGATGAAAATGTTTTCTTTTATTCGTTCATGGGACATGGGTGTAGCAGACTGTGCCAGCATTTATTGCCCATCCCTTATTGCCCTTGTGGGGGCAGTTCAGAGTCAACCACATTGCTGTGGGTCTGGAGTCACGTGTAGGCCAGACCAGGTAAGGATGGCAGATTTCCTTCCCTAAAGGACATCAGTGAACCAGACGGGTTTTGATGACAATCGGCAATGGTTTCATGGTCATCGTTAGACTTTTAATTCCAGATTTTTATTGAATTCAAATTTCACCAGTGGCGGGATTTGAACCTGAGTCACCAAACAATACCACTATGCCACTGCACCCCCTTAAATGGAGTTTCAAACCAATGTTGGACAGTGTCACACTTGTTTCCTGCTATTGGAACTGCTCTAATCCAAACATTCAGACAGCATTCCAGCAGACCTCGGACTTCTGCCTTGTAGAGGGTCGATTAACTCAGTTGGCTGTACGGTTGGTCCACCATGCAGAGCTACCATGGGCAACACGGTAGCCACAGTGGTTAGCACAGTTGCTTCACAGCCCCAGCATCCCAGGTTCGATTCCGGCTTAGGTCACTGTCTGTGCGGAGACTGCACATTCCCCCCGTGGCTGCGTGTGCTTCCTCCGGTTTCCTCCCACAGTCCAAAAATGTGCAGGTTAGGTGGATTGGCTATGCTAAATTGCCCTTAGTGTTGAAAAAGGTGGGGTGGGATTACTGGGTTAAGGGGATAGGGTGGAGGTGTGGGCTTCTGTAGAGTGCCCTTTCCAGGGGCGGTGCAGACTCGATGGGCCGAATGGCCTCCTTCTGCACTGTAAATTCTACAATGCCAAGAGCACAAGTTCAATTCCCGTGTCGGCGGAGGTTATTCATGAAGCCTTCTCAATTGCCTTCTAAACCTTGCCCCTCGCCTGAGGTGTGATGGCTCTCAGGTCAAATCACCACAAGGCAGTGGTGTAGTGGGGTATTATCGCTGGATTACTAATCCAGAGACCCAGAGTCATGCCCTGCAGTCCCGGGTTCGAATCCTGCCATGGCAGATGGTAAAATTTGAATTCAATAAAAATCTGGAATTAAAAGTCTAACGTTGACCATGAAACCATTGTTCATTGTCATAAACGTCCAACTGGTTCATTAATGTCCTATAGGGAAGGAAATGTCCTTACCTGGTCTGGCCTACATGTGACTCCAGATTCACAGCAATGTGGTTGACTCTTAAATGCCCTCAGGGATGGGCAATAAACATTGGCCACAGTGACGCCCACATCCCATGAAACAAATAAAAAAATGTCATCTCTCTCTCAAAAGGGAAAGCAGGCTAAGATCCTCTGGGAAGTGGCAATATTTACTAACCAGCCTCTGACCTGCTTTTGCAACCACATTGTTTATGAGCTGGTCCAGCTGAAGTTCTGGTCAATTGTGGTCTCCAATATGTCGGTGGGGGATTCAAGAGTGATAACGCCATTAATGTCATGGGGAGGGGATGAGACTTTTGCTTGTCCGAGATGGGCACTATATGGCACAAATTTCTCTCATATGCTTGCAGAGAATAGCAGGGCAAGCTCTATAATGGGGTGAATAAATATTCTGTATTATTGTTTGATCCAGAGATTTGGAAATTTACATATTGATTTACCCTTGGTAATGTGTGAGTAGCAGTTTATGATAAAAAGAGTAAAATATTCATAATCTGTGGAAGGAGCAAGGTTAATGAACCAGAAGATAATTTATTATCCTTGCTCTCATGTGCTTGCAACCAATTATTAGTTCATTTGCACCATCTGTTTTCTTTAAGTGCTCACCTCCCACCCCTCCACTTCTCATACATAGTTAATCTTTAGTCACCACATCTTTGCTCTTTGGAACTTTTTCCAAAAAAACACTTTGCCTTGGCACCTTCCATACCTCTTAAAAACCTCCTTCTAAAACTGTGGTTGTGGTTCCTCTTCCCTTCTACCCATATCTTCCATTCCTCTGTTCAATGGCTCAGGGTTCTCGCTGGAATATATTTCAATGCGAGAGGGGTCATATGTCTTAAATGCACCCTTTGTTTCGAAAGCACGCCATTTCTGGTATTGGCAAAATTCAACCTCCACTTCACACGATAATTCTACATCATGGCACTGCATTTTGAGTACAAATACAACATACATTTCCTTCTGAAGCTAAACCATGTAGAATTGAATGTAGGACACCTGCTATTAAATTTATACTCAATGGCAATGGTCTGGGGTTTCTGCTTCTGCACCTGCCATCCCATGATGTTCTGCCCATTAAAGTGATTGCCGACTGCGGAAGTGGGAAGCCCCAGCTAACGGATTGGGGCCTAATTGTATCCTAAACATTCCACATAATTTCTTGGGCTGGATTGCACGGATAGCACGGTAGCACAAGTGGGCAGCACGGTAGCACAAGTGGCTAGCACTGTGGCTTCACAGCGCCAGAGTCCCAGGTTCGATTCCCCGCTGGGTCACTGTCTGTGCGGAGTCTGCGCGTTCTCCCCGTGTCTGCGTGGGTTTCCTCCGGGTGCTCCGGTTTCCTCCCACAGTACAAAGACGTGCAGGTTAGGTGGATTCGCCATGATAAATTGCCCTTAGTGTCCAAAAAGGTTAGGTGGGGTTATTGGATTACGGGGATAGGGTGGAAGTGAGGGCTTAAGTGGGTCAGTGCAGACTCGATGGGCCGAGTGGCCTCCTTCTGCACTGTATGTTCTATGTTCTATTGTCCAGTACCCCCAGCTGTGTGTTTTGCAGCGGCGCGCTAGTCACTGGCGTCAGGATTCCCTACTCCCGCCGCTTGCCAATGGGATATCCTGTTGAAGCCACCTCACGCTGTCGAGAAACCCACGGGTGGGGATGCGCTGTCAGCGGGAAAAGTGAATCCCAACGGCGTGAGATTTCTGGCCCTTGATTCCATTTTAATCGGGAGTTAGCAGACATCTTAATCCTTCCTGACGAAAGATTAAAAGAGAATCAATTTGATTGATTATTAACACAGTACGAAGTCTTACAACACCAGGTTAAAGTCCAACAGGTTTGTTTCGATGTCACTAGCTTTCGGAGCGCTGCTCCTTCCTCAGTTGATTAATCATTGATTATTAAGAACTGCTGGAATTTGAACTTGGACAATGAGTATTGTATTATAGCTCTGAGCAAGCCTTATACGTGCACAATAAAATGTAGCTTCACAGACTTCATTTTGTCTCCATCATACAGCTAACTCACAATATTAATCAACTTTGGGATGTATTTTCCAATCAATATTTTAATTGTGCCCAAAAGAAAGTACATGGAAAAATATAACATTAAGCAGACACCAAACCGTGCTGGGACTTGTCAAAATAAAACCTACCAACCCATAGTTTTCACGATTTATTTACTCTCTTATTACGTCAGAACCATTAAGTTAGTCAGAGAACGATATCAATTCTAAGAAATGACTGGATTTTCTTTGAATTTATTCAAGCTTCACTGTTTGACTGAAATTTAAAATAAGTAAACGCCGAGCGTGGATCTATGCACACTCCTTTCATTGTTTGTAAAATAGTTCAACACTGTTCTGCTATTAACATGTGTTATTTCCAGTCAAATATGTCTGAGATTACAATTACCGCATACTCTGCCCCCACCACCCCCACCAACACCGCTCAACACACCACAAAAAAAATCAATTCTGGAGTATACCTTGTACACGTGCGAGGAGAAGAAGTACTCCTTCTCTACTGGGTTCCTAAACCTCCACGGATCCACCATTCCCATCCTTTCCATAAACCCTCCCAGCTCCTTTGCCATCCTCGACCTTCCCATTGACTTGAGGCTCAACCTATCCACCCTCGGCACCAGTACACAATTAAAATCCCCTCCCATGATCAACTGATGTGTGTCCAGGTCTGAAATAGCTCCCAGAAGCCCTTCACAAACCCCATCTCGTCCCAATTCAGTGCATAAACATTCACTAGCACCACCGGCACCCCTCCAACACCCTGCTCACTATCACGTATCTCCCCCCTGGATCCCGCATTTCCTTGACCACTACAAACCACGTCTTTTTGCTCAACAGGATGGCCCGAGTGAAATACCTGACCCACCCATCCCTTTCTTCATCTCAGCTGATCCTTCACCCGGAGGTGCGTCTCCTGCAGAAAGACCACCCTCACTCTCAAGTGCACAAAGACCCGAGACCTCTTCACCGGCCCGTTCAGCCCCCTACATTCCATGTTACGAACCTTACCCGAGGCATGCACCTCCATTCTCTTCTACTGCCTGCCATCCTCCCCTTCCAATTCTGCCCTTTAATTTCACCCTAAACCAGGCCCATCCAAGGTGGCCCCCTTCTCCATCCATGAACTCGCTCCTACTCAAACACTGCCATGTCGCGTCCCCCCTCCCCTCCTTCCCCTCTTCCCCCAACCTCACACCCACAGTTTCACCAGGTACAGCACCCCAAACCTGATCTGCCTCTGGGGCAAAGAGCCGCTTTGGCCCTGTAAAACTCGGCACAGCTATTCATCGGCTCCATTCCAATGTGACCCTGTTCCCTTCCTATTCGCAATTCCACTTCTCCCTGGCCCACTGCAAGACCTTCCCGTTCTCCACAAACCTGTGGAGCTTCACAATCAACGCCCACGACGGCTCCTCCGCTATTGACTTCTGTCTTAGGGACCTCTGTGCTCTATCCACTTCCAGGGCCTTGTCCCACACCCACTCTGCCACCTGCCCAGCCAGCATCCTTGAGCATATCTCATAGCACTCGTGCCTTCCAACCTTCGGGCAGGCCAACAATACGCAGGTTCTGCTTCTGGATCAGTTTGTCCTTAACGACTTGCAAAGACCCTCAGGAGTCCCACCTCCACCTCCAATGCCACAACCCCGATTACTATGGTCGCACATCACCTCGCTATCTCCCGGATCTGCGACCCCTGTGCCTCCAAACACTTCTCTACTCTCTCCATCGAGCCTTTCAACATGCCTTCAATGGCCTTCGGCTGGTCTTCCTGCATCTCCTTTCTTTGCTGGTGGAACTCCTCTCTGATTAATGCCATCAACTGATCCATGTGAGGTCCAGCTTGCGACAGCCCTTCCCCCTCCGCCGTCTTCCCAATTGTTGCTGCGCCGCATCTCTTCCAGCTCCTTGGCCAGGTCTTGAACCTTCTTCTGCCGGGTCTGAGAGCCAGCAGACATGTCACTCCCGGGGGAATCTTGTCCTCCACACCTTCAGCTCCACTTTTCTGTCAATATTCCCCTGCTTTGGGGTAAAAGGAACTCAATTCAATGCCTTCGAGCTGGAGCTGCCCCGTGTGTGACCATTCACTCCATGGTTACCACTGGAAATCTCCCGTGATCCATTTTTACCAACCGGCCATCCTTCGGGACCCACGGCAGCCAACCTTCACGACCCATGTCTGACCTTCAAAACCACCATTTTCTCTTACCTTTAATATGACAGGTGTGCCTGCTTGATCCTCAAAATCTCACTCCAAATTAGATTCACAGGAAGAGAGGGCAATGTGTATATCAGGTGCAGAGTTCAACCAGTTCATTTGTGCTGTCTTCATCTTTGCCAGGATGGAAAATCCAACCTCACACGTGTAGGCCATCATGAAGGGCAATAGCAACAAAGTGCTTGTTTTACTCAGCACTGGCTACTCCTCAGAGTTGCTACTCCAGAATGCTGACTGCCTCATTGCCTGTTGCCATGTTTTTAATGTCCTGTCACTGTTGAGGCACAGAAGTTCAGTTTCTTTATTTGGAAGCAGCTGCAAGTTAATAATTGATTCTGGTGTCTCAAACTCAAAGGAATTGTTCACCCACCTCTTCTCTCAAAATCTGAAACTTCTCCCCTGGAAATTAGTGAGACAAACTGTTAATCAGCAGACCCAGATGTGACTGAATAAGGCTTGCCAGTCGATTGACAATTCCCTCACTAACACTGTTTTCTTTGATGTGTCATAGGAGTGTGGAGAACATGTAGTAGTTTTGGCTTTGTACTCGCACTTGCCAAACTTCCAATGACTTTTGGAAAGCTTCCTTCACAGTGCCAAAAGCAATCATCATCCTTCCCTTGCAACTTGAGGTTCCCTTGATTTCGAATTGAAAAGATGGCTGCAAGGTCAAACATAGTTAGCATTGAAGTTTCATCACCAAACGAATCAGCCCGGACAAGCACCCGACCCTTGACAGCCAATGTACTTCTGCGTGAAACAATAAATGTGTGTGCTCGGCCCCCATATCGGAACACAAAGTCTCAAAAAGCCCGGTCTTGAGTGCAGTGCAGTTAATGAAATTCACAACTTTCACAATTCCTTTCAACACCACTTCAAGATTGGATGGAATTCGTTTTGATGCCAATGCCTCACGGTGAAAAAGCATTGATTCCAAACAATGTCCTGACCAGCTGCCTCCTTAATCCTTATTATAACTCCGCTGTTTTTCCAAGTCATGTTGGCTGCTCCATCGCTTGTGATTCCTCTGCAATGAATCCAGTCGAACGTACTTTCCAACCATGTAACATTCAATGCTTCATAAATCTCTGCACCAGTCGTGTGGGTTGATAATGTCAGGCAGCACAGCAAATCATTCTACCAAACATACGTAACGTAAGCTAGCAAGGTTGTACAATCTGAAGTTTCTGTACTTTCACCAAGTTGTATTGAGTTGTACTGAAAACTCCTGTGCTGACTTTAAACAAGAAATAAGCCGGGCTTCTAAATTCTCAGCAATTTCACAAATTTGGCGAGGCATTGTGTTATCACTAAGAGGGATGTATTTCAGTTTTTCAGCTCATTTCTCATGTAGGACCGTACAAATTATGTCGATTGTTGTAGGGAGAATTAATCTCTCTGTTACAGTATTGGGCATTTTTTCTTTAGCTACACAATAAGCTACCATTAAGAGATTAATTGTACTTCGTTGTTCAATGTTACATTTCTGCTAAGGGCATAAGCTGATGATTTAAGTTCTCACTGCATGCTTTGAAAAAATCAAGAGGTTTGTCCTCGATCTCGCCATCATTAGTCTTCAAATGCCTTTGAAGTTTTAAGGGTTTTAAACTTTAATTTGTCAGTATTTCCCTGCATATAACACATATGGACTTTGCATCCTGATTTGTATTGGCTCAATTAATAAAGCCATACCTTAAAAAAAATCATCTTTATACTGCTTTGTTCCTGATTTCAGCTTCTTCTTAATGGCTGTTCACCAGAGGCCCTGGAGCTCACACTGCTTTGTCATGCTGTGTATTTTCCTGAACAGCTCACACCACCACTGCTTTGTCCTGCTGTGGATTTTCCTGAACAGCTCACACCACCACTGCTTTCTCCTGCTGTGGATTTTCCTGAGCCGCTCTCTCCAGCAGATTTTGGTGTGAGATGAAACATGAAACATGAAAATTGCTTATTGTCACAAGTAGGCTTCAATGAAGTTACTGTGAAAAGCCCCTAGTCGCCACATTCCGGCGCCTGTTCAGGGAGGCTGTTACGGGCCTGTTTGTGTCTCTGGCCCTCTCCAAGCTCGTACCAAAACTCAAAACATGGACTTAGCTCCTCCCTCTGCAACTAGATCCTCAACTTCCTGACCCATAGACCACAATCAGTAAGGATAAACAACAACATGATAGTCTTCAGCACAGGGGCCCCGCAAGGCTGCGTACTTAGCCCCCTACTATACTCCCTGTACACACATGACTGTGTGGCAAAATTCAGCTCCAACTCCATCTATAAGATTGCTGACGATACGATTGTAGTGGGTCGGATCTCAAATACCGATGAGTCAGAGTACAGTGGGAAGATAGAGAACTTAATGGCATGGTGTAATGACAACAATCTCTGCCTCAAAATCTGCAAAACTAAGGAGCTGGACATTGACTTCAGGAAACGAAGTGTCGTACTCCTGTCTGCATCAATGGTGCCGAGGTGGAGATGGTTGACAGCTTCAAATTCCTGGGTGTGCACATCACCAACAATCTGTCCTGGTCCGCCCTTGTCGCCGCTATGACCAAGAAAGCACAACAGCGCCTATACTTTCTCAAGAAACTAAGGAAATTCGGCATGTCCACATTAACTCTTAACAACTTTTACAGATGCACCATAGAAAGCATCTTACCTGGCTGCCCCACAGCCAGGTAAGGCAACTGCTCAGCCCAAGATCGTAAGAAACTACAGAGAGTTGTGAACACAGCCCAGTCCATCACACAAATCTGCCTCCCATCCATTGACTCTGTCTACACCTCCCGCTGCCTTGGGAAAGCCGGCAGCATAATCAAAGACCCCTTCCCCCCGGGTTATTCACTCTCCCAACCTCTTCCATCAGGAGGTACAAAAGTCTGACAACACACACGAACAGGTCCAAAAACAGCTTCTTCCCCACTGTTACCAGATTCCCGAATGACCCTCCGATGGACTGAACTGACCTCTCCACGCAACTTCTCTACTGTGTAGCACTACACTCCTGTATGCTTCACCCAATATCTATGTCTATGTATTTACATTGTGTACTTATCGTATGTCCTATGTTTTACATGCACAGAACCATCTGCTTGGACTGCACGCAAAACAAATTTTTTCACTACACCTCGGTACACGTAACAATAAATCTAAATCTAAATATTCCTTATTATGAAATTATCCATTTTAAATTCAGTCCCGTTGCTTGCTTGCTGTGAACAAAATGGGGGAGTCTCTCTTCAATCAAGGGCATGTGACGTCAGTGTTCGGGGCATGTGACCTGCTCTCTGCCGCCGCGCCAGGCAGGAAAACTCGGTGGATTAAAAAAAGAAATCTGCTCCTGGGCCTGCACGCTGACGTCAGGAGGAGGCGGTCTGCCCCAAGGGCTCCGGGCCTGCACACTGCTGAGGGAGCACGCATGCGCTGGAAGGCCGGCATTTTTAAAAGCCGGGAACACCATGACACATGGCCCCACGACCTTCCCGACACCCGCCCGAGACCCACCCGCAGGTCATGATCCTGGGTTTTAAAATTACTGCCTTAGAGGGATCATACATATGATCCACAACTAGATAGATGATAGAAAGCTAGGTGGGAATGCAAGCTGTGAGGAGGACATAAAGAGGCTGCAAAGTGATATGAGCAGGTTCAGTGAGTGGGCAGCATGATGACAGATGGACTATGATGTGGGGAAGTGTGAGGTTTTGGTCACAAGAATAGAAAAGCAGAGTATTTTTTCAAAGATGTGGAACTTGTAAATGTTGATGCTCAGAGAGATTTGGGTGGAATTCTACAAAGAACATAGAAAGTGAGCGTGCAGGCACAGCAAGCAATTAGGAAAGTGAATGGCTGATGAACAGTGTGTTAGCGCTGGCTACAAACAGAATTTTTTAGAATTAGCAGCAATGAAGTTGTCATATCCACTGAATGAGCACAGGAAAATCATGCAGAGTGGACCGTGCCCCTGTTTTAGGATGCAGGTGATCAATCCCTTTATTTTCCATTTGCGATCTCTGTTCTCAGGCAACACCAGGTGAGAGCCAATGCTTTATAATTGATAGTGTGAGGGGTCCAAAGGACTGACCCCTGAACTGCCAGCCAATTGTGGTGGGAAGTCACGGTGTTCTCTTGGGATTCACTCAGCATTGTGACAAATACACTGTTCAGTAAGGGTCACATGTCAAAGGTTGGCGACTGAACATAAACCCTTCATTTTATCACCTTGATTCTATTGCCCCGAGAAGCCTACATTAGAATTTGCAAGCCTTACAAAATAATGTGGAACTGCGGGCAGAATTTACCGATCTTTTGTCTAAGTTTCAGCTCAGGCAGTACTGCCGGCATTTTCGCCCTATTTTTAGTCACTCTGTCAAAAACAATGCAAGGGGAAGGTTCTACAATGTCTCCGAATGAGCACGCCATGCCGGCAACTTTGGGTTTTAAACCGGATTTAAACATATTAAAAATGGAAATCTCATGCTCTGTCACCCAGAACACCCCCCACCACGGAGCTCCCTGACACCACACCCCCCCCCACACAGAACACCCCCCCACACACACACACCCCTGCATCACCGAACTCCCTGACACAGTCCCCTGGCAGTGCCGGGTTTCAGAGCCAGGGTCCTGCCCAGGTGTGGCTCCCCCCTCCCCGGCCCCCACCCCCCCACACTGGGTTGTAATCGCTAGGTGTACATCGTGGGAGGGGGACCTGTCTTGATTCACACTGGCCCGTCCCTCATGCCATTGTGAGTAGCACCCATGATTAAAACCCTTGAATTCATAGAATTTACAGTGCAGAAGGAGGACATTTGGCCCATCAGGTCTGCACCGGCCCTTGGAAACAGCACCTCATTTAAGCCCACACTTCCAACCTATCCCTGTAGCCCAGTAACCTCACCTAACCTTTTTTTGGGGGGGACACTAAGGGCAATTTAGCGCGGCCAATCCACCTAACCTGCACATCTTTGGACTGTGGGAGGAAACCGGAGCACCCGGAGGAAACCCACGCACACACGGGGAGAACGTGCAGACTCCGCACAGACAGTGACCCAAGCCGGAATCGAACCTGGGACCTTGGAGCTGTGAAGCCACAGTGCTAACCACTGTGCTACTGTGCTGCCCAGGTTATGCATAGGTAAATGGATGCAAATGGGGATCCTGATTTTTAAAGCCAGGATTCCTTTACGTCATTGGTGGAGAGCGTGGACAATCAAACAGGGAAGTCTTGCTGGCGTAAGAGCCACTTTGGGCCTCCCGCTCAATTCTCCACTTGTCTCCACAGATCCCAGCCCTGAAAACGGAGGTTGCGATCAAATCGCCTCATCGTGCCTGACTCGGTGATGCGACGAGGCCATTAAATCTCACCAGAGACTTGACCAATAGGATTGAATCATGACACTGGTCCATTTGCAGTGTATATAATCACCCTCGCCTGCCAGGCACTTCAGGCACATCTTGGATACAGCAGGATCAAATCTGTCACTAATTGGTAAGGAAATCGAGCGTTATGGGGATAAAGTGGGAAAGTGGAGTTGAGAATTATTATATCAGATCAGTCATGAGTTTATTGAATGGCAGAGCAGACCCGATGGGGTGAATAGTCCAGTTCTGCTCCTATACTTTATTGTCATTCATGATAGGTATAAACCATCAGATTGGGGTATTATTCAGGTAAATAGTTTTTGTACATTTTCCTTTTTATAATATGGAAACCAAGGGCTGGCTTTGCCTGTTGGCTCAGGGAAAACCTGACCTGTGAACTTTTGTGCCCCATGAATTCCGTATCCAACCCGATTGTGATTTTTGCCTGGAATGTTTTTTCTTTTCACACGAGTTGTGTTTGCAGTACATTTCGCAATTCGTGATGGAGTCTGTGAGGAGTGTGGGTGTGAATGCAGTTGGTTCGAAGGTTCGCCTTGGCCTACACCTCATCCCTTGGCCTTCTCTACCACCTCAGCCCTGTCACTCCCTCAAACCCCTACCCACCCTTCATGACACCCTATGCCCCCTTGCGTGGTCCATACTACCCCATGCGCCCCCCCCCCCACCCCCCCAGATCCTCATACCACTTCCATGCGGCCTGTCTATCTTCCATAACCACTCATCCAATATGCGCTATGCCCCGTCCCTGGGAACCATGTAGAGGCAATGTGAATTATTTTTAAATCATTGGAAAATAAATTAAAACTCCAACAATATAATAAAATCCTGAATTTAAACACCATCATCGATACCGAAAAACAAACTTCTCAGATGCAAAGAATTGTAACCCTTTAAGTGCCTATTTGGTTTGCAAACAAATAAGAAACAACATCAAAAGCATTTTCTGTTAAAGAGTCATGGAGCCATGGAGTCATACATCACAGAAAAGGCCCTTCAGCTATTGAGTCTGCGCCAGTCAAAAACAACCTCCGAACTATTCTAATCTCATTTTCTAGCACTTGGCCCAGAACCTTGTGTGCCCTGGGATCGCAAATGCATATCTAAATACTTCTTAAATGTTATCAGGATTTCTGCCTCCACCACCCTTTCAGGCATGGAGTTCCAAACTCCCACCATCATCCTCTGGGTAAAAATGTTTTTCCCCACATCCCTCTGAACCTTCTGTCCCTTATCTTAAATCTATGTCCCCGGTCATTGATCCCTCCACCAAGGGGAGAAATTTCTTCCTGTCTACTTTATCTATGCCCCTCAATTTTATAGATCTCAATTATGTCATCCCTCAGTCTCCTCTGCTCCAAGGAAAATAATCCAAGTCTATCCAATCTCTCTTCATAACATCATGATTATAACTCCTAGTTATTACAGCCTCTTAAAGGTTTGAGTATTTCTTGAATCGATAGATGATAAAGCTGTCATTCAGTGGAGAGCAACAAGTTCAGAGAATTTTTTTTCAATTTTCAAAAGCATTTTGTTTAAACAGCCAGGGCTGTTAGTTGATTTAAATCATAACACACAACTTGACAGCAAAGGTTGACTGCACATTGTGTTTTTACATTTTTAATGCATTATAGCACTTTTTACAATGGCCTCCATGGAGAGTTTGTGACTGTGGTAACTTGGCCACAAGAAAGGTAATCTAATGCGTTGTAAAAGTTAAATCTTCTTTATTTCAGAAAACATTGAGGTAACAATACAGTTTGGCTTCAGACACCAATAGTAGCTAAACACAACTATGCACAAATCCTCGTGGCTATACTGAAAACCCGCGCTGCCGATGACATCACACGCGCATGCGCACTTTTGTTAAAGACATCCATACACATAATCAAATCAGAAGATGCTTATTAAAACACTCTGTAACAGTGACCAATTGGGAAAGCCTGTTATGGAGTCAGAAATAGTTAAGTGTGAAATACTTTGACATATTTCAAATGCTACCATTAAATGGTATATTGTAATTTAGATTGTAATATATATTAATGCAGTGATTCACTGTAATGTATGACAATACTTACACAATGGTGGTCAGTGGAAAGGTTAACTTACCTTTTCAGGAAGTTCCCTATGATGTATTGCTGGATTAATAACATATGTCAGCTATGAGGTCGGATATAAAAACCATACTAGCCCCATAAAGGAGGCAATAGACAGAACGAAGCGGAGACTGGAGGCCCAGGAAGCGACGGTGTAGGACATGGGGAAAGTGGCCATCGAGCAGGTGAGTGGATCATCTCGCTCACAGCCAAGGCGGCAAGGTTAGTAACAGCCCAGAAAGCGCTCAAGGGGAAAGTTGGCAATCAAGAGAACAGGTCCTGTCGACAGAACCTGAGAATTGTTGGACCAGCAGAATGTGCAGAGGGTAGGAACCCGACAGAATATGTCGCAAAGATAGTTGGGAAACTGGTTGGGGAGGAAGGCTTCGCCAATCCCAATTCAGGGGGAGCAGGCGGTGCGGGACAAGGAGGGGGCAGATAAAGAGGGAGGCAATAGGGGTACGTGGAACAGGAAGAGGGTGCAGCCAGGGCAGATGGGCTTGGGGGGGTTGGGTATTAGGTGGGGGAAGGGGATTGGGGAGGAGGGTAAAATGCTGGTTACAACTGGTTGCACAACGAGACAGCTGGAAAGAGGAAGATGGTGGCAGCCATCTCGGATGGTCCCTGAACAAAGGGGAACCCCGACGTGCATGGACACCTCCAAGAGCTAAATATGGCTGACCCTACAGGGGGGAAGGGGGGAGGGGGGAACAAAAAAAAACCCTCTAGTCACCTGAAACGTGAGGAGACATAACAGGCCGGTGAAGAGGTCCAGAGCCTTCACCCATCTAAAAACCCTGAGGGTCAACGTAATCCTTCAAAAGACACACCTGAGGAAGGAGGACCGACTGAAGGTAAGGAAAAATTTGATTGGACAGACTTAGGCTTGCTTTAACATGAGGATGAGGACAGTGGCCATTCTGTTTAACAAGAGGTCAGTTTTCACAGCGAATGCGGTGACGTACCCAGGGGAACGATTCATGATGGTTAGCGGTGACCTAGAAGAGACACCGATGGTGTTTGTAAATATATACACCCCTAACTGGGATGACGCCGACATAGCCCTCCTCGCCGAAAAGGTGTTAAGCGAAAAAATGCCAAAATCTATCGACGGGTAAGTAACCTGCAATTAAACTGGGGAGATCTCACCCTCCACTTTCTGGGAGGCACTAAAGGCAGTGATAAGGGGGAAATAATAGCATGCGGGCACTCAGGGACAGGAAAAGGGTGGCTGGGCAACAGCTGATTGACTCTATATTGCAAGTGGATCGACAGCCCTCCACGGCTCCAATTGTGGAGCTGCTGGCGGAGAGGAAAAAGCTACAAATAGAATTTGACTTGCACTCCTCCACTCAGAAAGCAGTGAAGCAGCTCCACCAGACACGAGGGACCTTTTATGGGCATGGAGACCCACTTACTGGCTCATCAGCCGAGTTAGGGAACTGGAGCTGGAGTTGGAAGAACTTCGGATCATTCGGGAGGCAGAGGGGGTCATAGATAGCAGCTTCAGGGAATTAGTTACACCAAAGATTGGAGATAGATGGGTAACTGTAAGAGGGACGGGGAAAAAACAGTCAGTGCAGGGATCCCCTGCGGTCGTTCCCCTGAGAAACAAGTATACCGCTTTGGATACTTGTGGGGGGGACGACTTACCAGGGGTAAGCCATGGGGTACGGACCTCTGGCACAGAGTCTGTCCCTGTTGCTCAGAAGGGAAGGGGGGAGAGGAGCAGAGCATTAGTAATTGGGGACTCTATAGTCAGGGGCACAGATAGGAGATTTTGTGGGAGTGTGAGAGACTCACGTTTGGTATGTTGCCTCCCAGGTGCAAGGGTACGTGATGTCTCGGATCGTGTTTTCCGGGTCCTTAAGGGGGAGGGGGAGCAGCCCCAAGTCGTGGTCCACATTGGCACTAACGACATAGGTAGGAAAGGGGATAAGGATGTCAGGCAGGCTTTCAGGGAGCTAGGATGGAAGCTCAGAACTAGAACAAACAGAGTTGTTATCTCTGGGTGCCACGTGATAGTGAGATGAGGAATAGGGAGAGAGAGCAATTAAACACGTGGCTACAGGGATGGTGCAGGCGGGAGGGATTCAGGTTTCTGGATAACTGGGGCTCTTTCTGGGGAAGGTGGGACCTCTACAGACAGGATGGTCTACATCTGAACCTGCGGGGCACAAATATCCTGGGGGGGAGATTTGTTAGTGCTCTTTGGGGGGGTTTAAACTAATGCAGCAGGGGCATGGGAACCTGGATTGTAGTTTTAGGGTAAGGGAGAATGAGAGTATAGAGGTCAGGAGCTCAGATTTGACGTCGCAGGAGGGGGCCAGTGTTCAGGTAGGTGGTTTGAAGTGTGTCTACTTCAATGCCAGGAGTATACGAAATAAGGTAGGGGAACTGGCAGCATGGGTTGGTACCTGGGACTTCGATGTTGTGGCCATTTCGGAGACGTGGATAGAGCAGGGACAGGAATGGATGTTGCAGGTTCCGGGGTTTAGGTGTTTTAGTAAGCTCAGAGAAGGAGGCAAAAGAGGGGGAGGTGTGGCGCTGCTAGTGAAGAGCAGTATTACGGTGGCGGAGAGGATGCTAGATGGGGACTCATCTTCCGAGGTAGTATGGGCTGAGGTTAGAAACAGGAAAGGAGAGGTCACCCTGTTGGGAGTTTTCTATAGGCCTCCAAATAGTTCTAGGGATGTAGAGGAAAGGATGGCGAGGATGATCCTGGATAAGAGCGAAAGTAATAGGGTAGTTATTATGGGAGACTTTAACTTTCCAAATATTGACTGGAAAAGATATAGTTCGAGTACATTAGATGGGTCGTTTTTTGTTCAGTGTGTGCAGGAGGGTTTCCTGACACAGTTTGTTGACAGGCCAACAAGAGGCGAGGCCACATTGGATTTGGTTTTGGGTAATGAACCAGGCCAGGTGTTGGATTTGGAGGTAGGTGAGCACTTTGGGGACAGTGACCACAATTCGGTGACGTTTACGTTAAGGATGGAAAGGGATAAGTATACACTGCAGGGCAAGAGTTATAGCTGGGGGAAGGGAAATTATGTTGCCATTAGACGTGACTTGGGGGGGATAAGGTGGAGAAGTAGGCTGCAAGTTTTGGACACACTGGATAAGTGGAGCTTGTTCAAGGATCAGCTACTGCGTGTTCTTGATAAGTATGTACCGGTCAGGCAGGGAGGAAGGTGCCGAGCGAGGGAACCGTGGTTTACCAAAGAAGTGGAATCTCTTGTTAAGAGGAAGAAGGAGGCCTATGTGAAGATGAGGTGTGAAGTTTCAGTTGGGGCGATGGATAGTTACAAGGTAGCGAGGAAGGATCTAAAGAGAGAGCTAAGACGAGCAAGGAGGGGACATGAGAAGTATTTGGCAGGAAGGATCAAGGAAAACCCAAAAGCTTTCTATAGGTATGTCAGGAATAAGCGAATGACTCGGGACAGAGTAGGACCAGTCAAGGACAGGGATGGGAAGTTGTGTGTAGAGTCTGAAGAGATAGGCGAGATACTAAATGAATATTTTTCGTCAGTATTCACTCAGGAAAAAGATAATGTTGTGGAGGAGAATGCTGAGCTCCAGGTAAATAGATTAGATGGCATTGAGGTACGTAGGGAAGAGGTGTTGGCAATTCTGGACAGGCTGAAAATAGATAAGTCCCCGGGACCTGATGGGATTTATCCTAGGATTCTCTGGGAGGCCAGGGAAGAGATTGCTGGACCATTGGCTTTGATTTTTATGTCATCATTGGATACAGGAATAGTGCCAGAGGACTGGAGGATAGCAAATGTGGTCCCTTTGTTCAAAAAGGGGAGCAGAGACAACCCCGGCAACTATAGACCGGTGAGCCTCACGTCTGTAGTGGGTAAAATCTTGGAGGGGATTATAAGAGACAAGATTTATAATCATCTAGATAGGAATAATATGATCAGGGATAGTCAGCATGGCTTTGTGAAGGGTAGGTCATGCCTCACAAACCTTATCGAGTTCTTTGAGAAGGTGACTGAACAGGTAGACGAGGGTAGAGCAGTTGATGTGGTGTATATGGATTTCAGCAAAGCGTTTGATAAGGTTCCCCATGGTAGGCTATTGCAGAAAATACGGAGGCTGAGGATTGAGGGTGATTTAGAGATGTGGATCAGAAATTGGCTAGCTGAAAGAAGACAGAGGGTGGTGGTTGATGGGAAATGTTCAGAATGGAGTTCTGTCACAAGTGGAGTACCACAAGGATCTGTTCTGGGGCCGTTGCTGTTTGTCATTTTTATCAATGACCTAGAGGAAGGCGCAGGAGGGTGGGTGAGTAAATTTGCAGACGATACTAAAGTCGGTGGTGTTGTCGATAGTGTGGAAGGAAGTAGCAGGTTACAGAGGGATATAGATAAGCTGCAGTGCTGGGCTGAGAGGTGGCAAATGGAGTTTAATGTAGAGAAGTGTGAGGTGATTCACTTTGGAAGGAAAAACAGGAATGTGGAATATTTGGCTAATGGAAAAGTTCTTGAAAGTGTGGATGAACAGCGGGATCTAGGTGTCCATGTACATAGATCCCTGAAAGTTGCCACCCAGGTTGATAGGGTGGTGAAGAAGGCCTATGGAGTGTTGGCCTTTATTGGTAGAGGGATTGAGTTCCGGAGTCAGGAGGTCATGTTGCAGCTGTACAGAACTCTGGTACGGCCGCATTTGGAGTATTGCGTACAGTTCTGGTCACCGCATTATAGGAAGGACGTGGAGGCTTTGGAACGGGTGCAGAGGAGATTTACCAGGATGTTGCCTGGTATGGAGGGAAAATCTTATGAGGAAAGGCTGATGGACTTGAGGTTGTTTTCGTTAGAGAGAAGAAGGTTAAGAGGAGACTTAATAGAGGCATACAAAATGATCAGAGGGTTAGATAGGGTGGACAGTGAGAGCCTTCTCCCGCGGATGGAAATGGCTAGCACGAGGGGACATAGCCTTAAACTGAGGGGTAATAGATATAGGACAGAGGTCAGGGGTAGGTTCTTTACGCAAAGAGTAGTGAGGCCGTGGAATGCCCTACCTGCTACAGTAGTGAACTCGCCAACATTGAGGGCATTTAAAAGTTTATTGGATAAACATATGGATGATAATGGTATAGTGTAGGTTAGATGGCTTTTGTTTCGGTGCAACATCGTGGGCCGAAGGGCCTGTACTGCGCTGTATTGTTCTATGTTCTATGTTCTAAAGCACGAGGGATATAGTGAGGGGAAAGGTTGGGAGTGGCAGGCTGGTCACAGCGCCAAATAAGATCAACGAGGTCTTTGCGACCTTTTACCGGGAACGTCTACCGAAGTCCCGACGGTCTCGAGGATTAAATGGTTTCTCGACGGGCTGGACATGCCAGTTGTGGAGGAGGAAAATAAACAGGGATCGGAGCACGGCTTGGGCATGGAGAGCATCAACTCCATTAACCTCAGGTCAAAGAACAAAGGCCATTGAAGGGTGAAAGGGTGTCCAAAGGGGAAATAGAGAGCACAGAGTTTTTCACTCTATGCGAATGACCTACACCTCTGTCTCAAACCCCCTAGCCAGCATGGGAGGAATAATGAAATTCCTAAGGAAATTCGGAGCCTTCTCACGCTACAAACTTAACCTGAGCAAGAGCGAAATCTTCACCATGAACCCCTGGGGGAAGAATCAGAGCAGGGGAGACTGCCGTTCAAACCGGGCCAGACCAAGTTCCGATACCTGTGGATCCAGATCGCCCATGACTGCACACTGATCCATAAGGGGAACCTGTCAAGCTTAGTGGAAGAGCTAAAGAGAGACCTGCGGAAGAAGGACTCGCTTCCCGGCGGGAAGAATGCAGACAATAAAAATGAGCGAGCCGCCAAGGATCCTCTTCCTATTCAGAGCCCTCCCGATCTTCATCCCCAAGGCCTTCTTCATCAAGGTAGATAATGGGTGGCACGGTAGCACAGTGGTTAGCACTGTTGCTTCACAGAACCAGGGTCCCAGGTTCGATTCCCAGTTTGGGTCACTGGTCTGTACGGAGTCTGCACGTCCTCCCCGCGTCTGCGTGGGTTTCCTCCGGGTGCTCCGGTTTCCTCCCACAAGTCCCGAAAGAAGTGCTGTTGGGTAATTTGGACATTCTGAATTCTCCCTCCGCTTATCCGAGCAGACGCCGGAATGTGCCGACTAGGGGCTTTTCACAGTAACTTCATTGCAGTGTTAATGTAAGTCTACTTGTGACAATAAAGATTATTGTTATAAAAAATTAATTATGGCGTTAGTGTGGGTTGGAGAAAACCCCAGGATCCGTAAAAGGGTCTTGCAAAGAAGAAGGAATATGGGGGTGCAGACTCTGCTGAACTTCCTACTCTATCACTGGGCCACAAACGCAGAAAGGATGCAAGGGTGGGTGTAAGAGCCAGAGGTGGAATGGGTGCGAATGGAGGAAATCTCCTGTACGGGGTCATCCCTCCTAGCACTGGCCATTACACTCCTCCCATTTCCCCCAGCCAAGTACTTGAGAAACCCAACGGTGGTGGCCACGCTAAGGACTTGGAACCAGCTCAGGCACCATTTCAATCTAGGTGCAATGTCCGTTATGGCCCCCATCTGCAAAAACCTTAAATTCGCCCCAGCAACAATAAATGCCTCCTTTAAAGAGTGGAGACTGGATGAAGGGGTACTGGCAGTTAGGGACCTTAACATAGATGGTAGAGTAGCGACCCTGGGGAACTAACAGAAAAACTCTCACTCCGAAAAGGGAATGAGCTTCGTTACCTGCAACTGAGAAACTTCCTCTTCAGGGAGACCGCAAAGTTCCCCAGCTACCCGATTACACCCTCCTGGACAGACTGCTAGCGAGTTAGGGGACAGTAACTGTTTAGCACAGGGCTATATCGCTGGCTTTGAATGCAGACCAAGGCAGGCCAGCAGCACGGTTCAATTCCCGTAACAGCCTCCCCGAACAGGTGCCGGAATGTGGCGACTAGGGGCTTTTCACAGTAACTTCATTTGAAGCCTACTTGTGACAATAAGCAATTTTCATTTCATTTCATTACACCCTCCTGGACAGACTGCTAGCATTGGGCCAGTTAGGGGACAGTAACTGCAAGTGTATGGATGACTGCTAGAGGATGTAAGGGCCCTACTGGACGATACACGGAAATGGTGGGAGGTGAGCTGGTCATGGAGATAGGGGAGGACTCTGGATCGAAGCATTGCAAAGGGCGAACTCCACCTCTTCATGTGCAGGGCTGAGCCTAACACAGCTAAGGGTAGTGCACAGGGTGCACTAGACCAGGACATGCATGAGCGGGTCCTTTCCGGAGGGGGAGGACAAATGTGAAAGATGCCATCGAGACTCGGCCAACCACACCCACATGTTCTGGGCCTGCCTCAAACTGGCGGGTACCGGACCGCCTTTTTTGAAGCCGTGTCCAATGGCGGCGGTCTTCTGGCAGGGTTGTGGGCGTGAGGGTGGAGCCATGCCCAATGGTGGCGGTCTTCAGGGTGTCGGAACAGCCAGACTTCTTTCTGGGGAGAAGGTTGGCCGCCCTAGCTTTGCCTCCCTGATCGCCTGCCAGAGACTCCTGCTCGGCTGGAGATCAGCACCACCACCTAAGGCCACAGGCTGGCTGTCCGACTTGGTGGAATTCCTCAAATTGGAGAAAATAAATTTTGCCATCAGAGGAAGAAGACTCCCACAATACATGGAAGCAATTCACCAGCCTCTTCCAGAACCTGCTCGTGACCAGCAACTATAATATGGTTGTTGTCACCAACCATGAGGAGTTTACTGTTCATATGTCTCGTGTTTCTGTATATGTCTCCTGTGCTTTCTCACATTTTCTTTTTTGTTATGAAAATCAATAACAATACTTTTTTTTTAAATTTTAGAGTGTCCAATTAATTTATCCCAATTAGGGGCAATTTAGCGTGGCCAAACCTCTCTGCACATCTTTGGGTTGCGGGGGCGAAACCCAGGCAAACACGGGGAGAATGTGCAACTCCACACGGACAGTGACCCAGAGCCGGGATCGAACCTGGGACCTCGGTGCCGTCAGGCAGCAGTGCTAAATAACAATACTTTTAACAAAAAAAAAAACAGCTACATTGCAAAACAACATCTGATAGTGACATTTGAAGGTGTCAAAATATTTTACACTTTCGGAATTTCCCTGAGTCTTCCGCAGGTTTTGCCGCTTGGTCACCTGTTCTCCATGATGAATTTTTTTAAGGCTTCCAAAACCCACACCAGCGCACAAAATGTGGGCCGGGATTCTTCACGCCTCCGTGCCGAAATGACGCTCGGCGTGGGGAATGGGGCCTCAGACCCACGATCGGGTCCGACGCTGGGATGCGTTTCTCTGGCGACCGGAGAATCGGCGTCAGTCACGCGCGCGCGGTCGACGCGGCGCAGGTCGAGAGCCATTGAAAGAGACCCCCGCGGCGATTCTCTGCGGTCGACCGGCCGAGATCCCGCCGGCGTGGTTCACATATGGTTCCACCCGGTGGGAGCCTGGCGTCACGGCTGCGGTGGCCGTCGAGGTGGGAGGCGGGGGGGGGCCACCGATCGGCGGGCGTGTGCGATCTTGGGGGGCCTACCTTCTGCGCCAGCCCGCTGTGTGGCTCCGCCATGTTGCGCGTCGCCGGCGTGGACCCGCAGCAAGCAATACAGGGCCGCGTATGGCAGCTAGAGCAGCACGGAGCACTCTGGCGCCGTGCTGGCCCCCTGTTGGCTATATAATCGCGGGGGCCAAGAGGCCCGTTGACACCGGCATCAAACACTCCGGTGTTTACGCCGGCGTCAACACTTAGCCGCGTTTTTAGAGACTCCCGGCCGTGGTGTCCGGGAGGAAATAAAATTGTCATGATCCTGAAGGAGACCATTAACTTTGAAAAGAAATTCAAACTCCTAGTTATTAACTGAAGAAATTACGACAAGGGTTTCACATTTTAAACAATCACTTTTACCGTACATGAATTAAGCAAAGTTAGTACTGCTGATTTAACACTGTGGCGAGTATTTTACGGGCCTACCACAGTGTATTTCCCGTCAGTGGATGTGGCGAGCCATTTGAATTCCCATTTACTTCAGCGGAACATAATATCCTGCTGGGTGGGAGGGGCTATAAAATCCAGTACCATATTTTGTAATCACTTATTCTATAAGGCTGTAAATTTCAATGGGTCATTTCCCATTCTATTTTTATTTCCACCCTATACTTTCCAGGATTTTGCGTGTTCGTTCATTTTTCTCCTGGGACCAAATCAAGGTGTGCCACAGTCCTCAAGAATTCAGTTTGACTCTCCTCAGTGTTCCTGCTATTCACCAAGGTAAGAGGTTATTGGGAACCTTCCACTAGCTTTCGGCTAGGTGGTCCTCTAACTCTCCTTCAGCATCTCAGAGTTATAGGCATCCCGGATCAAACGTACGATTCACTGCCTCCTTCCTTAGTGGTCTGCAGCTCCTTGCAGATTTTTCTCTTTGCCTGTTTTGGTCACCTGTTCTCCATGACAATTTTTTTTAAGGCTTCCAAAACCCACACCAACGCACAAAATGTGGGCCGGGATTCTTCAAGACTCCGTGACGAAATGACGCTCGGTGTGGGGAATGGGGCCTCAGACCCACGATTGGGTCCGATGCTGGGATGCGTTTCTCTGGCGACTGGAGAATCGGCGGCAGTCACGCGCGCGCGGTCGACACGGCGCGTGAGCATAGTGGTTAGCACAATTGCTTCACAGCTCCAGGGTCCCAGGTTCGATTCCCGGCTTGGGTCACTGTCTGTGCGGAGTCTGCACGTTCTCCCCATGTGTGCGTGGGTTTCCTCCGGGTGCTCCGGTTTCCTCCCACAGTCCAAAGATGTGCAGGTTAGGTGGATTGGCCATGCAAAATTGCCCTTAGTGTTGGGTGGGGTTACTGGGTTATGGGGATAGGGTGGAGGTGTGGGCTTGGGTAGGGTGCTCTTTCAAAGAGCCGGTGCAGACTCGATGGGCCGAATGGCCTCCTTCTGCACTGTAAATTCTATGTTCTCAAAATGTATCAGCTCCAGTTGTGAACTGCCTGAAAAATCTCACGGATGAACAAAAGGACATCTCCCCTGCGAACTATCTCCATGGCAATGTTGTGCCCTGGAATGTTCCAGATCAAGATTTAAACTAATTGTCTACACCTTCCAAAACATCCCTTTGAATCTGTTCCTTTAACCCATTTTAACATCTATTTGCCAAGGAGCAGGCAGTCTCCCTACCCTCCCTATTAAAATGTACCAACTCACAGCTATATATATTGAAGTTAATTTGCTAATTATAGTTATCCTGAAAGTTTATTAATGCCTTCTTAATATGCACAGGCCTTCTTAATATGCACAGTCCTTCTCTGCATTAATTACACTCTCCAATTTGGGGTCATCTGCAAACTGTGATAAAAGAGAGCTTAAAATTGTAAAGGGCCAATGAGAAAATCACCAATGTTGTGGGTAGGGGTATTACCTATCAATATTGTTTTATCAATTTCCAGAAGGCTTTTGATAAAGTTCCGAATGAGAGACCATTAGCAAGGACGGGAGTGCAGAATTAGAGTCAACGTGGGCGAATTTCAGTTTGGAGCATTGATTCCCAGGAAATTGACCTCCAAAGATAGATAGACAGGTAGATAGATAGATAAATAGATAGATAGGTAAATAGATAGTGATAGATAGATAGATAGATAGATAGATGGATAGATGGATAGATAAATAGATAGATAGGTAAATAGATAGTAATATGTAGATATATAGATATATAGACAGGAAGGTAGATAGATAGATAGATAGATAGATAGATAGATAGATAGATAGAAAGAAAGGGAAAAATAAGGGAATAGACAGGAAGAAACAGGAGGGCCCCGCAGAAGGAGGTTTCAGTCCTTGGACTCCAGATCGCTTTCTCAGGCTCCTTTTCTGGGACTCCCTTGCCGCCGGATGCCCTCATAAAATTGTGTCAATGAGGAGGCTCCCTTGGAGCAACCTCATCTGGAGGTTCTTCACTGGGCTTGTAATCTGGAGGCCCGGGATAAGACTCTGGGGACACAAGTGCAAATGCCACCATAGTAGCTGGTAGAATTTAAATTCAATTAATAAAATTAAGTATTGAAAGCTAGCCATCTCAATATCAGTGACTGTGACAGCTCGATTTGATTGTCGTAAAAGTGCACCTGCTTCCGTCTGTCCTTGAGGAAAGGGAATAGAACACAGAACATTACAGCGCAGTACAGGCCCTTCAGCCCTCGATGTTGCACCAACCTGTGAAACCACTCTAAAGCCCATCTACACTATTCCCTTATCGTCCATATGTCTATCCAATGACCATTTGAATGCACTTAGTGTTGGCGAGTCCACTACTGCTGCAGGCAGGGCATTCCACGCCCTTGCTATTCTCTGAGTAAAGAGCCTACCTCTGACATCTGCCCTATATCTATCCTCAATTTAAAGCTATGTCCCCTCGTGCTAGACATCACCATCCGAGGAAAAAGGCTCTCACTGTCCATCCTACCCAATCCTCTGATCATCTTGTATGCCTCAATTAAGTCACCTCTTAACCTTCTTCTCTCTAACGAAAACAGCCTCAAGTCCCTCAGCCTTTCCTCATAAGATCTTCCCTCCATACCAGGCAACATTCTGGTAAATCTCCTCTGCACCCTTTCCAATGCTTCCACATCCTTCCCGAAGAGCATGAGCAAATTTCCCCCCCAGGATATTGGTACCCCTCTGGTCCAGGTGTAGACCATCCCGTTTGTAGAGGCCCCACCGACCCCAGAATGAGCCCCAATTATCCAGAAATCTGAAACCTTCCCTCCTGCACCATCCCTGTAGCCATGTGTTCAACTCCTCTCTCTCCCTATTCCTCGTCTCCCTATCACGTGGCACAGGTAACAACCCAGAGATAATAACTCTGTTTGTCCTCGATCTAAGATTCCACCCTAGCTCCCTGAATTCCTGCCTTACATCCCTATCCCTTTTCCTACCTATGTCGTTGGTACCTATGTGGACCATAATTGGGGCTGCTCCCCCTCCCCCTTAAGGATCCCGAAAACACGATCCGAGACATCACCTGGGAGGCAACACACCAACCGCGAGTCTCTCTCGTTCCCACAGAATCTCCTCTCTATCCCCCTAACTATGGAGTCTCCAATGACTAATGCTCTACTCCTCTCCCCCCTTTCCTTCTGAGCAACAGGGACAGACTCTGTGCCAGAGACCTGTACCCCATGGCTTACCCCTGGTAAGTCCCCCCCCCCCAACAGTATCCAAAGCGGTATACTTGTTACTAAGGGGAACGACCACAGGGGATCCCTGTACTGACTGCTTCCTCCCAGCACCTCTCACCGTCACCCATCTATCTTTATTCTTCGGAGTAACTACATCCCTGAAGCTACTATCTACGACCACCTCTGCCTCCCGAATGATCTGAAGTTCATCCAGCTCCAGCTCCAGTTCCCTAACGCGGTTTCTGAGGAGCTGGAGATGCACTTCCCACAGATGAAATCAGCAGGGTCACTGACGGCGTCCCTGACCTCAAACATTCTGCAGGAGGAACATTGCACTACCTTCCCCGCCATCCCCTCTAGATTAAAAAAAAGAAAAAGAGAGAGCTTACCTGTTATTCACTCCCCTTCTCAGCAAGCACTCACTCAGCATCCACGCATGCGCAGTGGCACCGGCGCCAACGCGTGCATGCGCAGTGGCTCCCTTCTCCGCACTGGCCCCGATGCAACATGGCATAAAACTACAGGGGCCGCGCAGAAGAAAGGCGGTCCCCAGCCCGAGAGGCCGGCCCGCCAATTAGTGGGCCCCGATCGTGGGCCAGGCCACAATGGAGGCCCCCCCTGGGGTCAGAGCCCCCCCCCCCCCCCACAGGCCTCCCTGGATACTTCCATGCCGAGTTCCTACTGGCTAGGAACAGGTTAGAATGGTGCCGGCGGGACTCAGGATTTTTGTTATGGCCGCTCGGCCCATCCCGGGCCATGAATCGGCAGGGGGGCCATGTAGAGTGCCCCCCGACCGGCACCGCGCCGACCACGCTGGCACCAATGGCGCTGATTCTCCGCTCTGCGGTGAAGCACATCCCGGCGTCGGGGCATGTGGTGCCATTCGCGCCGGTTGCGGCGTTTCTCCGGCCCGGCCCCGGGCTGAGAGAATCCTGCCCACAGTTCTGGCTGACTCTTTATATTCACATCTAAGCATAATTAACGTATCAATGCCCAACACCTAATCACTTTATTACCTTAAACTATTGGGTACTTAACCTCCATCAACAGAACGTATTAGTGGAGGGCTTCTGGCACAGTGGGTAGTGTCCCTGCCTCTGAGCCAGACGCTCCGTGTTCGAGTCCCACCCTAGGACTTGATGGTCACGGAAGGTGCGTTCAGAATGCGCTTGAACAGGTTGAATGTGTCAACCTGCAAATCCCTCCAAACGTGCCAATGGCTGGCGGTAAGAGTGGGAGAGACTCCTGGTCAGCCATTTTGATCTGGAGTGGCATGCCTCAAGCTATGAGCCCCTGGCGACAGATTAGCGATCTGTTCTGGGAATTAAGGTAAGATAAAGTCGCCACAGTCCCGGATTCTGCTTTCACCCTTTGAGGGAGGAGAGCTGACTGGTGGTGATTTAACCGAAGGATCACCACATCTCAGGCGAGGGGCAAGGTTGAGAAGGCGGGGCCGTCACGAATAACCTCAGCCAATAGGGGAATTGAACCCACGCTGTTGGCCTCGCTCTGCAAGCTATGGCAATAGACAAAGTCTGCCTCAGTGCAAACACTCTGTATTGAGAGAGAAAAGAAGAAAAACAGAACCTATTAGGTACTAACGACATGCATGTACACGTGAGTGTAAATACGCACACACAAAACTTCAATTGTCTTTCTCTCTCAGCTGTTGATTGACCTCTGATGCATTTCCACAGATTTAAAGAAGGTTGATAGAAAATCTGAGAGATTTCCTTTGTGCTCGAAGGAAATTTTAAAAATTAATTTGATTTAAGTGTGGCAGAATTTCCAAATTTTAAACTTTAAACTGTTGTAAGGTTCTGTGCAGCCATGGTGCCTCCTAAAACATTTCATGTTAAAAACCAACGTGTAATAAGACTTCTTGATGAGCTAATATTCTTGTGGTGTCAACGCTGAGTACAGTTTGAACCAAGGCACTGTTGAAATATGAGTGCGATATATTACTGGGAGTTATGACTGAAATAAATCTGTACTAAAGAGATTACATTTCTATGCAGGGCAGGTTGGAAGCTTCCCAGGTTTTCAGAGACCAGCAAATGATAGCTCAGCTATCCTGGGAGAATGAATGTTTACGCAATATTACTTGAACTCAAAGCCTTTGGCATTCTCATCCTTATTTGGTCTCTCCAATGCTTTAATATTGTTGTTCAGGTCAATTCCGTTTAAAGATAAACTAAAATATTCCACATGCGAAAAAAACTTTAGTTAAGTGATAGGCTACATGGTGCTTCGATGATTTAAGACAATTATTGCTCCTACATGGTACTTGGACGCAGAGGGATCTGTTCAAAGTGGGGAGATTTTTCAGCCCAATACACAAGAGAATAACTCACTTATTGCCATTATGCTCCCTGGTCTGTAAACAAAATCATAAATAATGGAGCATTTCTTGAACATATAAGAAAAATTGTAGCTGGAACCGATCATTTTGAGCAGGTACACAGGGAGCTGCTGAAGGAAGCCATTTTCTCCCCACCGTCATAAAGTCATTGTCATGATATGCAAACATGCAGCTAATGAACACATAGAATAGAACACGACCAATGAGCAGTCAGGACACTCAGGGGTGTATCTCACTATAAAAGGGATGAGGCACTGACACCCCGCCTCTTTCCACAGACCAACATCTACAGAGTGAGACAGGGTGTATCCTCAGCATCACACCCCAGCACGTGGCTTAGAGCAAGGCTGGTTCAGTTAGACTGAGTTACTACATTTAGATTAGCAGAGAGTCAAACTCGTTGAGAACTGTGCTAATAGTTCAATAAAACACATTGAATTCACTTCAAAGTCTGGAGCAACTTTTACTCAAAACTGCATCAAGTGGCAGCTTGTGTTATTCCAAATTACATAACACAACATGATACCAGGAGTCAGTTCAATCTAGTTAGTTCAACCCAGCATGATCCGTGACGACCAGCGAATGTATACCGGCACAATGGAAAAGATTCCGGCTCCTCACCAGCTCAGGACCTCCGGCAATCTCAGTGCCAACTGACGGACATTCAAGCAGAAATGTCAGCTTTACGACGAAGCATCAGACCTCAATGGTGCGTCTGATGCACGGCAGATAGCTCTTTTCCTCACCACAGCGGTGATCACGCCTTGGAAATATTCAACTCCTTTCACTTTGTTGAAGACCAGGACAAGACAAAGTTTCAGACCATCCTGGACAAGTTTGACAGCCACTGTGAGGTGGATACCAACAAAATCTTCGAACGCTACATATTCAAGCAGCGATTGCAAGGTAAAGACGAATCCTTCAACTCATATTTAACTAACCTGAGACTGCTAGCGCAATCCTGCAACTTCGGTGATATCACTGACTCCATGATCAGAGACCAAATCGTTTTTGGAGTTCACTCTGATTCTCTGAGAGTGCAGTTACTGACGATCAAGCATATGACCCTGCCAGTTGCGATTGAAACATGCACAGTTCATGAGCACGCTGAAAATCCCTATTCCCAGTACAAAACGGCAGAAAATGATAAACTAGCCTCCCACGAGGCGGAGAGTGTGCAGGCCAACTCCCGGATGCAGCGCCTCAACATTGACGCAAGCAGCCATTTCGCGCGCTCTTCCCGGGGCCCGAAGCATGCGTGATGCGAATGGGGTAACGAAGCGGCCGAAACCCGCACTGCGCAGGTGCAGATGTCTGAGAACCACACTGCACATGTGCAACGACGCACGGAGCGTCACGACGCCGACGTCATGACGTATTCCAACTGTGGCACTGTCCATTTACAGAAACACTGCCCTGCAAGAGGCAGACGCTGTTTAAACTGCGGGAAGCCAGGCCACTATGCAGCCCTGTGCAGATCTGCACCACCGGTCAGGAGCCAGTGCTCCCAATTCCGATGACGGCGCATCCGGAGTGTGCAACAACGCCTACAGGATTCTGATCCCAGCGGTGCAACGGATCCAGATGCTGAATGCCTGGACAATGCCTACTGTGTGGGCATTATTACAACATGTGAATATGCCACATCAGACACATCGCAAGTCCAGTCAATCCTAGCTGTGGATTCCGAGGACGAATGGCGAGCAGTGATGAAGGTCAGCCACTGCCCCATCCAGCTCAAGCTGGACACAGGTGCCTCTGCTAACCTCCTCTCACAGGTAGACTTCAGATGCATTAAGAAGCCTCCCACGGTCCTTCCAGCTGCCTGCAAGCTCCTGGATTACAACGGGAATGCCATCACGGCACTGGGATCCTACCATCTGCACGTATCCAACCGACACACACAAGCACGGTTACGCTTTGAAATTGTTAAGCCGGACAGGGCATCCCTACCAGGTGCACTCGCTTGCAAGCAGCTGAACCTCATTCAAAGGGTTTACACCACAACATCCTCCCATGTGGATCTTCAGGCCGGAATCGACAACATCCTCGCCCAGTATCCAGATGTGTTCGACGGGATGGGCACGCTGCCGTATCGATACAAGATTCTGCTATGGCCTGATGCCAAGCCAGTGGTCCACACACAACGACGTGTCCCTGCTCCACTGAGAGAGCGCCTGAAGGCACAGCTCAAGGATCTTCAGCAAAAATGCATCATATCCAAGGTCACCGAACAGACTGACTGGGTCAGCTCGATGGTGTGCGTAAAGACGTCTTCGGGGGACCTGCGCATCTGCATTGATCCCAAGGTTCTCAATAAGAATATCATGCGGGAACACTTCCCCATCCCGAAGCGGAGGAACTCACGAGTGAGATGGCACACACGCGCTTCTTCACCAAATTGGATGCATCACAAGGATTTTGGCAAATCCAGCTGGAAGAGTCCAGCAGAAGGCTCTGCACCTTCAACACACCGTTTGGCAGATACTGCTACAATCGCATGCCATTTGGCATCACCTCGGCATCGAAGATATTCCATCGCATCATGGAGCAGATGATGGAGGGCATTGAAGGGGTTTGTGTGTACGTGGACAACATCATCATATGGTCCACGACCCCTGAAGAACATGTATCCCGTCTCCAGAAGGTATTCCGCCGTGTACATGCCAACGGCCTAAAGTTAAACAGGTCCAAATGTTGTTTTGGCACATCGACGCTCAAGCTCCTAGGCGACCAGATCTCACAGCATGGTGTGCGCCCGGTCACAGACAAAATCAAGGCCATCGAGGCGATGAAGGTCCCTGAGGACAAAACGGCAGTGCTGCACTTCTTGGGTATGGTCAATTTTCTGGGCAAGTTCATTCCAAACATGGGCACACACACCACAACCCTACGCAACCTGGTGAAAAAGTCAACTGCCTTTGAGTGGAAGGCGACGCACCAGACAGAGTGGCTGGAGCTGAAAGCCAAGCTCACCACTGCACCAGTCCTGGCATTCTTCGACCCAGACCGGGAGACAAAGATATCCACAGTTGCGAGTCAGGATGGCATCAGTGCGCTGTTGCTGCAACGAGATGACACATCATCCTGGGCACCAGTGGCCTATGCATCAAAGGCGATGACGCCCACTGAAACCAGATATGTTCAGATTGAGAAGGAGTGCTTGGGTCTTCTCACCGGCATCCTCAAATTTCATGATTATGTCTACGGCCTGCTGACATTCACTGTCGAGACGGATCATAGGCCACTGGTCCACATCATCCACAAGGACCTGAACGACATGACGCCTCGGTTGCAGAGAATCCTGCTTAAACTTAGGCGGTGTGACTTCAACTTGGGATACACACCTGGCAAGGAGCTCATCATTGCTGATACATTGTCCCGCTCCGTCACCTCGCCCAGTGAGCCGCTGGAGATCATCCAGCACATCGAATCGCAGGTGCAGCTGTGTGCTAGCACTCTCCTGGCGACAGATGAGTAGGTAGTTCTCATCCATGATGAGACAGCCAAAGACCCCCTCTTGCAGCGCGTCATCCACAACCTCACCAATGGCTGGCAGAAAGGGCAGTGCCCACAATTTTACAATGTGAAGGATGACCTGACGGTGATTGATGGTATCCTCCTCAAGCTGGACAGGATTGTCATTCCGCTCAGTCTCCAGAGCTTGGTGCTGCGCCAGATTTATGAGGGACACCTGGGCGTCGAGAAGTGCAGACACACAGCCCAGCAAGCTGTCTACTGGCCCGGCATCAGCCAGGACATCACGAATATGGTCCTGAACTGTGCTACCTGTCAGCGGTTCCAGCCAGCGCAGAGCAAGGAGACGCTCCAACAGCATGACATAGTGACCTCTCCGTGGTCCAAGGTTGGCATCGACCTCTTTCATGCGAATGGTCGCGACTACGTATTGATCATCGACTATTTCTCAAATTACCCTGAGGTGCTGAAGCTCCCGGACCTCACCTCTTGGACCGTCATCAAAGCCTGTCAGGAGATGTTCTCAAGGCATGGCATCACAATCACCGTCATGAGCGACAATGGCCCATGCTTTAGCAGTTGAAAATGGTCCGCGTTTGCCAGGTCATACAATTTCCAGCATGTCACCTCCAGTCCGCACAATCCACAGTCCAATGGAAAGGTCGAGAAAGGGGTGCACATTGTGAAACAGCTCATCTGCAAGACCACAGACTCTGCTTCCGACGTATACTTTGCACTGCTCACGTACAGGGAGACTCCATTGTCCACTGGCATGTCGCTGGCTCAACTCTTGATGAACAGGGACCTACGGACGATGCTTCCAGCCATACACCTACCCAACATGGATCACCTCCCAGTGCTGCAGAAGATGCAGCAGCTCAGAGACCATCAAAAGCAGGGCTATGATGCCCATGCCACCGATCTGGCCGTGCTATCCCCAGCATACACTGTCAGGATCAAGATATCGGATGGTGGGTGGTCTGCCCCAGCTGTTATTGTTCACCAGGCCGCGCCCCGCTCTTATGTGTACGTATGGCTGATGGCTGCACCGTGCGAAGGAATCGATGGGCACTGCGCAAAGTTACCTGCCCGCAACCACTTTCTCCTCCATTTCCGTATGTTGAATTGCCACCTCCTGATACCTCGCACCACTAGGCCATCAGTCAGGCTTCCATCCCGCCTGTCCAGTCTCCGTTGTCCCCTCCGCCACCTCTCCAGCGGTCGACCAGGATCAGACGCAAGCCTCAGAGACTGGACTTGTGAACGTTTGTTTTGTTTGCTCTGTTCTGTTGTCCTCCATCAGTCACGTTAGACAGTCTCATTCACATGTAAATACATTCACATACGCCAACAAAACATTTTTAAAAAGGGGAGATGTCATGATATGCAAACATGCAGCTAATGAACACATAGAATAGGACACGACCAATGAGCAGTCAGGTCACTCAGGGGGTGTATCTCACTATAAAAGGGATGAGGCACTCACACCCCGCCTCTTTCCACAGACCAACATCTACAGAGTGAGACAGGGCGTATCCTCAGCATCACACCCCAGCACGTGGCTTAGAGCAAGGCTGGTTCAGTTAGACTGAGTTACTACATTTAGATTAGCAGAGAGTCAAACTCATTGAGAAGTGTGCTAATAGTTCAATAAAACACATTGAACTCACTTCAAAGTCCTGAGCATCTTTTACTCAAAACTTCATCAAGTGGCAGCTTGTGTTATTCCAAATTACCTAATTCAACAGTCATTAACAGGATGAAAGAGCAAGGGTGAGATTTTAACTAATTAGAAACCCACCGACCTGCACAGAATTAAAATCTGGCTCCATCGTTTGTGGTTGGGACACCACCGATGCTGGAGAGGGCAAAGGATGGAAATAAATCAAGAATTCCCTTTGAAATAAAAGAATGGGGGGTGAGGGTAATGTAGACAGCGCAACAAACATTTTAGCAAACTGATACGATGGAGAAGAAAATCAGATGGCTGCAAAATTTGCTAACTTGCCAATAGTTTCCTGTTTTCTGACCCCCCTCTTTTCTTGCATACGAGCGTTACATTTGTAGTTTTCCAGTTCGTTGGGATCTTTCCAGAATGTAGAGTATTTTGAAAGGTTGCAACCAATGCATCCACTATATCCGGAGGCACTGTTTTGAAACCCCGGGGAGATTGTGAACCCTTGTGTGAGGTTTTTGGATGAAGTGCCAGATTACTGATTTCATCTGGGTTGTGCCGGGATACTTAGCAAATACTGCAAGTGCATCGGGTACAAGATTCAAGTTGCTGTGCTTGTTTATATATTATGCCAGTCCTACATGCAACAAATATGACTACTTTGGGGACTCGGCCTCATTTGGAAAACCAAGCTGCCTGCTCGCATATCAGAATGGGCTTTTGAGCATGGTCATGGAGGATTAATGGAGCTAAGGACAGGAAATTTGAACAAAAAGCCACATTGCTGTTCCGTTGTTCAAGATAGCCTGGTGTTACATTGCTGCTCTATTCCATTCCCTGATCAATGGATCCATAAGCGTTTCGAGAAAGACTTGAAAGTAATTAGTTAATAAGTTTCTCCTTTAAATAAATTTTTTTAAAAAAAATTCTAGTGTTTAAGGTGGGAACAGGAAGTCGACCCGCGGACGTCTGGGAAGACCCTCACCAATAAATTCTGGTGGAGAGGAAACCCGAGACACTACACGTGTAGTGTCTCCCACCCGCCCTCCTCCTCTAACCTAATAATAAAACCCTTTGGAGTGAGGTAAGTACCATATTTTATTATTGTTATTAATAATTTTTATTCTTTCTTTTTTTTTATATATAAAATTTTTTTTTTTAAATTTAGTTGTTAGCCAGATCTTGGTAGAAAGTTACAGGAATGGCAGGGAAGGGAGTGCAATGTTCCTCCTGCAGGATGTTTGAGGTGAGGGATGCCGTTAGTGTCCCTGCTGATTTTACCTGCAGGAAGTGCTGCCATCTCCAGCTCCTCCAAGACCGAGTTAGGGAACTGGAGCTGGAGTTGGAAGAACTTCGGATCATTCGGGAGGCAGAGGGGGTCATAGATAGCAGCTTCAGGGAATTAGTTACACCAAAGATTGGAGATAGATGGGTAACTGTAAGAGGGACGGGGAAAAAACAGTCAGTGCAGGGATCCCCTGCGGTCGTTCCCCTGAGAAACAAGTATACCGCTTTGGATACTTGTGGGGGGGGGGACTTACCAGGGGTAAGCCATGGGGTACAGACCTCTGGCACAGAGTCTGTCCCTGTTGCTCAGAAGGGAAGGGGGGAGAGGAGCAGAGCATTAGTAATTGGGGACTCTATAGTCAGGGGCACAGATAGGAGATTTTGTGGGAGCGTGAGAGACTCACGTTTGGTATGTTGCCTCCCAGGTGCAAGGGTACGTGATGTCTCGGATCGTGTTTTCCGGGTCCTTAAGGGGGAGGGGGAGCAGCCCCAAGTCGTGGTCCACATTGGCACTAACGACATAGGTAGGAAAGGGGATAAGGATGTCAGGCAGGCTTTCAGGGAGCTAGGATGGAAGCTCAGAACTAGAACAAACAGAGTTGTTATCTCTGGGTTGTTGCCCGTGCCACGTGATAGTGAGATGAGGAATAGGGAGAGAGAGCAATTAAACACGTGGCTACAGGGATGGTGCAGGCGGGAGGGATTCAGATTTCTGGATAACTGGGGCGCTTTCTGGGGAAGGTGGGACCTCTACAGACAGGATGGTCTACATCTGAACCTGCGGGGCACAAATATCCTGGGGGGGAGATTTGTTAGTGCTCTTTGGGGGGGTTTAAACTAATGCAGCAGGGGCATGGGAACCTGGATTGTAGTTTTAGGGTAAGGGAGAATGAGAGTATAGAGGTCAGGAGCTCAGATTTGACGTCGGAGGAGGGGGCCAGTGTTCAGGTAGGTGGTTTGAAGTGTGTCTACTTCAATGCCAGGAGTATACGAAATAAGGTAGGGGAACTGGCAGCATGGGTTGGTACCTGGGACTTCGATGTTGTGGCCATTTCGGAGACGTGGATAGAGCAGGGACAGGAATGGATGTTGCAGGTTCCGGGGTTTAGGTGTTTTAGTAAGCTCAGGGAAGGAGGCAAAAGAGGGGGAGGTGTGGCGCTGCTAGTCAAGAGCAGTATTACGGTGGCGGAGAGGATGCTAGATGGGGACTCATCTTCCGAGGTAGTATGGGCTGAGGTTAGAAACAGGAAAGGAGAGGTCACCCTGTTGGGAGTTTTCTATAGGCCTCCAAATAGTTCTAGGGATGTAGAGGAAAGGATGGCGAAGATGATCCTGGATATGAGCGAAAGTAACAGGGTAGTTATTATGGGAGACTTTAACTTTCCAAATATTGACTGGAAAAGATATAGTTCGAGTACATTAGATGGGTCGTTTTTTGTTCAGTGTGTGCAGGAGGGTTTCCTGACACAGTTTGTTGACAGGCCAACAAGAGGTGAGGCCACATTGGATTTGGTTTTGGGTAATGAACCAGGCCAGGTGTTGGATTTGGAGGTAGGTGAGCACTTTGGGGACAGTGACCACAATTCGGTGACGTTTACGTTAAGGATGGAAAGGGATAAGTATACACCGCAGGGCAAGAGTTATAGCTGGGGGAAGGGAAATTATGATGCCATTAGACGTGACTTGGGGGGGATAAGGTGGAGAAGTAGGCTGCAAGTTTTGGACACACTGGATAAGTGGAGCTTGTTCAAGGATCAGCTATTGCGTGTTCTTGATAAGTATGTACCGGTCAGGCAGGGAGGAAGGTGCCAAGCGAGGGAACCGTGGTTTACCAAAGAAGTGGAATCTCTTGTTAAGAGGAAGAAGGAGGCCTATGTGAAGATGAGGTGTGAAGTTTCAGTTGGGGCGATGGATAGTTACAAGGTAGCGAGGAAGGATCTAAAGAGAGAGCTAAGACGAGCAAGGAGGGGACATGAGAAGTATTTGGCAGGAAGGATCAAGGAAAACCCAAAAGCTTTCTATAGGTATGTCAGGAATAAGCGAATGACTAGGGACAGAGTAGGACCAGTCAAGGACAGGGATGGGAAGTTGTGTGTAGAGTCTGAAGAGATAGGCGAGATATTAAATGAATATTTTTCGTCAGTATTCACTCAGGAAAAAGATAATGTTGTGGAGGAGAATGCTGAGCTCCAGGTAAATAGATTAGATGGCATTGAGGTAAGTAGGGAAGAGGTGTTGGCAATTCTGGACAGGCTGAAAATAGATAAGTCCCCGGGGCCTGATGGGATTTATCCTAGGATTCTCTGGGAGGCCAGGGAAGAGATTGCTGGACCATTGGCTTTGATTTTTATGTCATCATTGGATACAGGAATAGTGCCAGAGGACTGGAGGATAGCAAATGTGGTCCCTTTGTTCAAAAAGGGGAGCAGAGACAACCCCGGCAACTATAGACCGGTGAGCCTCACGTCTGTAGTGGGTAAAGTCTTGGAGGGCATTATAAGAGACAAGATTTATAATCATCTAGTTAGGAATAATATGATCAGGGATAGTCAGCATGGCTTTGTGAAGGGTAGGTCATGCCTCACAAACCTTATCGAGTTCTTTGAGAAGGTGACTGAACAGGTAGACGAGGGTAGAGCAGTTGATGTGGTGTATATGGATTTCAGCAAAGCGTTTGATAAGGTTCCCCACGGTAGGCTATTGCAGAAAATACGGAGGCTGGGGATTGAGGGTGATTTAGAGATGTGGATCAGAAATTGGCTAGCTGAAAGAAGACAGAGGGTGGTGGTTGATGGGAAATGTTCAGAATGGAGTTCTGTCACAAGTGGAGTACCACAAGGATCTGTTCTGGGGCCGTTGCTGTTTGTCATTTTTATCAATGACCTAGAGGAAGGCGCAGAAGGGTGGGTGAGTAAATTTGCAGACGATACTAAAGTCGGTGGTGTTGTCGATAGTGAGGAAGGAAGTAGCAGGTTACAGAGGGATATAGATAAGCTGCAGTGCTGGGCTGAGAGGTGGCAAATGGAGTTTAATGTAGAGAAGTGTGAGGTGATTCACTTTGGAAGGAAAAACAGGAATGTGGAATATGTGGCTAATGGAAAAGTTCTTGAAAGTGTGGATGAGCAGAGGGATCTAGGTGTCCATGTACATAGATCCCTGAAAGTTGCCACCCAGGTTGATAGGGTGGTGAAGAAGGCCTATGGAGTGTTGGCCTTTATTGGTAGAGGGATTGAGTTCCGGAGTCAGGAGGTCATGTTGCAGCTGTACAGAACTCTGGTACGGCCGCATTTGGAGTATTGCGTACAGTTCTGGTCACCGCATTATAGGAAGGACGTGGAGGCTTTGGAACGGGTGCAGAGGAGATTTACCAGGATGTTGCCTGGAATGGAGGGAAAATCTTATGAGGAAAGGCTGATGGACTTGAGGTTGTTTTCGTTAGAGAGAAGAAGGTTAAGAGGAGACTTGATAGAGGCATACAAAATGATCAGAGGGTTAGATAGGGTGGACAGTGAGAGCCTTCTCCCGCGGATGGAAATGGCTAGCACGAGGGGACATAGCCTTAAACTGAGGGGTAATAGATATAGGACAGAGGTCAGGGGTAGGTTCTTTACGCAAAGAGTAGTGAGGCCGTGGAATGCCCTACCTGCTACAGTAGTGAACTCGCCAACATTAAGGGCATTTAAAAGTTTATTGGATAAACATATGGATGATAATGGTATAGTGTAGGTTAGATGGCTTTTGTTTCGGTGCAACATCGTGGGCCGAAGGGCCTGTACTGCGCTGTATTGTTCTATGTTCTATGTTCTTAATGGGGGCCAGAACTGGACAACATTTGTGAATTTGCAGGTTGTGTGGTAGGAGAGGGAAACTAGAAGATTCCTCTTGAAGCTTAATCACTGCTGATCATCAGAAGAATGTAAATCACTTCAGCTATAAGTAGAATTGCATTAATCTGAAGACCTGCCCTCCAACATCTGAGTGGCACTGTTTATATTTCCAGCAATCCAGCTTTGAAACTTATTTTTGATTTTGATCTACCGAGGCAGGCTTCAATATAAATGATGTAGTTTACATCAGTCATTTTCAAACTCAGGGCCGAGACACGTGGGTGGGTCACGGGCGGGCGTCGGGAGGGTCGCAGAGTGATTGTCGCGGTGTTCCCGATCACGGGAAGAAATACCCAACGGTCATGACTGGCTTTTAAAAAATGCCGTCGTGCTGGCTTCCAAGAATGCCGGCCATCCCGTGCACGCATGCCCCCTCAGCCGGATCTTGCAAGCCCTGAGCCTAGCGGGACAGACTGCCTCCTCCTGACGTCAACACGCTGTCCCAGGACCAGATTTTGTTTTAAATCGATGGAGTCTTCCCGCCAGCAGTGTTGGCAGAGAGCAGGTCATGCGCCCCATGAAAGGACGTCAAGTGCTCTGGGCCCAAAATCGCAGAGCTGAGATTCCTCCATTTTGTAGCTTCCAGTAAGCAAGCAACAGGACAGTGAAGACCACGTCATGGATCATTTCTTGATTTTTTTGAAAGGATGCAGCAAAAAGCTTAAATCATCAGCTGAAGTCCTTAACAGAAATGTAACATTGGGTGACAAAGTAAGTGAGATTGTGAAGACCAAGCAGGCTCACCTATCGCATGAAAAGTAGGCAATAATGATGTGTCACAAAGGTCGGCCGGCGTGGGTCGCGAAGGTCGGCCGGCGTGGGTCGCGAAGGTCGGCCGGCGTGGGTCGCGAAGGTCGGCTGGCGTGGGTCGCGAAGGTCAGCCGGCGTGGGTCACGAAGGTCGGCCGGTTGGTAAAAGTGGGTCCCGGGGAAAAAAGCTTGAAAAAACACTGGTTTACCTGGCTCAAAAAGCAGTGAACCTTCCTTCCTAAGGTGGTGTCATTTTCTGCCTCTGGTCAATAGTTGGTGAAAGCTATCAATATGCCGATATGCTCAGGCCAATAATGTGGTTATGATCTTGCTGTCCAATGTATAGCTTCCTGTGCTGCCTGTTGTAATGTTTTGTGCATGGTTTAGCAGATTTTACTAAGATATTCATAGTCCTAGGAAGCGCAACCGTAAGTATTTATTAACTATGTACATAATTATAGTAAAGAACTAATCTAGGAGCCATCTGCATGCTTGTTCTTACACAGCTTGTCCAACATTGGAATGTGGAATTCAAGAGAAACTTCTAATAATAATCTTTATTATTGTCACAAGTAGGCTTACATTAACACTGCAATGAAGTCACTGTGAAAATCCCCCAGTCGCCGCTCTCAGGCGCCTGTTCGGGTACACAGAGGGAGAATTCAGAATGTCCAATTCACCTAACAAGCACGTCTTTTGGAGCGAGTGGGAGGAAACCAGAGACCCCGGAGGAAACCCACGCAGACACGGGGAGAACGTGCAGACTCCGCACAGACACTGACCCAAGGTGGGAATCGAACCCGGGTCCCTGGTGCTGTGAAGCAACCGTGCTAACCACTGCACTACCGTGCCTTTACTCAGAATGGAATAATGTAGAACTTGCTACTTCATAGCTGTTGAGGCAAAGAGCATACATGTATTTCAGGGGAACCTGAATAAATATGTGAAGGAGAAAGGCATAGAAGGATATTGATAGGGATAGCCAAGAATGCTGGGAGGCAGATCATGTCTCACATAAACATAGATCAGTTGGCTTGCTTCTGTGCTGGACATTCTGTTCTGTAATTTATAATGACTGTAAAACTTTGCTATCTGGTACATAAATGTGCAATAACTTCTGGTTAAATTAACCAAAGTGGCTCAAATAACGGTAATAAACCTCCACAAGGCTTGAAACTCCTCAGACTTAATTGGTAAAATGCAAGTTTGTAACTTGAATCGTATGGACCAAAAAGGCCTCACATTGGTCATACTCCGTCGAGTTAACTAATTTCAGCCAGGGCTTCACGGGCTCAGCTGAGAGACACCTCTTGCCCCATAACCAAAATGTCCACCAATGCTTGCTGTCCCAGCTACAGTTGGAAGAAGGGGAATGCTGTAGTTGAGGAAACGTATGTAAAATACATTTTTGTTTTGATGGCAAAAGAATAACTTAATTCACAACTACCAAAGTCGGGCATCAATAATTTAAAGTGAAGATTATATTTGTTTCAGTAAGAAATTGTGGGCACGAAGTAATAATGTGGAAAAGGAAAATACTATTAACTTGCCTGCCTGGCTGAACATCACTTGCAAACAGATTGTAAGGCAGTATGGAAGTGTTATTACTGCGACAATCAATATAACCTCGAAAATAAAAAAAACTCCAAGGTAAGAGATATGTACTGGGGAGAAAACAAACTGAGAAGCATTATCTAATTTAAAGCATAATTTGTTTGAAGTGTTTTCTTTCAAGAAGGAGCACTGAATAATGTTGTGATGCAGCTGACAGTGTCACTGGATATCGTTAAGATTGAATCCATAGCAAAGGAAGATAGATTTCTGCCGATTTCCCTGCACATATTAGATTCTAAGTGTAGCCATTGAGCAAAGTGTATTTGGGTTTGGTGCAAATCTGTTGAATGCACTATTTAATAAAATTTCAGAAAATCACTGAGGTCTGTAGACGGCAGTCAATATCCTTTCAGGCTTTAATTAGGGCTCCGAATTTCCCAACTATCTTCAGCTCTTGTTCTGTTAAGCTGCTCACGAACTGTTGATGCGTTAGGGTGCAACTATCTTCCTTTCCTGGTCAATTTTGTTAATCTCCCTGTCTAAGCCTGCAGGGCTCATTTGTTTCTATTGTGCTCTGGGACAAGTTGGACCCTATTCATCTTATGAGCTACTAAGAAGTTTGCACCTTTTACTATTGAGTCCCTGTACTTGCTGATTTCTGGCTTCAGACATATTTCCAGGCAATTTATTTCGATCTTGCTCATTGAGCCTTTCACTTGACCCTCCCACCGTCCCTTTTGGCTCCAAAACCCCTCCACCCACACCTCATTGTGCTCCATCTTTTGCCAACTAACCCCCTCCCTGTCTTGTTATGCTCTTGGCGTAGCATAAGCGGCTTCCTTGATGTGCACTCTGACAAAGGAAGGTTCAGATGTGGCAATAACTTCAACACGTTTATTGAACTATTTACAAATCTCCTACTCAGATTCGACGCTACTGTTAATCCTTCTATAGCTACTCAGACTGACTAACCAGTCTGCTACAATCCACGTGGTGGGAGTGATGTGTTTCAATCAACCCTGTGTCTGTACTCACTGAGTGTCTCCACTGGAAAGAGGAAGATCATGTGTGCAGTGTCCTTATATATGGGTTGGTGTAATGCCCCCCTGTGGTAGTGTCACCTCTGTGTGTATCGTGACTGCCCATTGGTCGTGTCTTATCTTACTGACCTATTGGTTGACTGTCTGTGTGTCATGTCTCTGGTGTTCCCTCTAGTGTCTAACTAGGTGTAGTGTATGTACATTAACCCTTTGTGTACTTACAGTGATGTATATCACCACACTCCCCACCACAGCTCACCCCACACATGGCAGCATAGGTGCCAACTGTCTATGCCACCCTTACAAAGGAAGGGGAATATCAGTGTATTGAGGTGAAGATTATAAGACAATATAGCAGATGACATCTGGTCACACACCAATAATTTCCACAGCTTGACTTGAGGCAAAATCGACTTTTTGGCTTGGTCTTGGAGAAGCTCTCTGTTCATAGGGCGCCATTGCACATCTGCGTGCCCTTTGTTGTGGAGATCCATCCCACTGCCATGTCACAGACTCTTGTTCAAACTGGTACAACTCTTAAAGTGAGATCATACAGACTGCACTGGTCAGCTTAAAGATTTCTGTGACCTGTAGACCCAGCAGAATATTGGCTTTGCTTCGCCAACTGAGATAAACAACTTAAATAAAAGCAAAATATTGCGGATGCTGGAAATCGGGGATAAAAACAGAGAAAGCTGGATAAACTCTGCAGAAGGATCATTTAGATCTGAAACATAGATGCCGCCAGACCTGCTGAGTTCATAGAATCTCTACAGTTCAGAAGGGGGCCGTTTGGGCCATCGAATCTACACTGACCCTCCAAAAGAGCACCCCACCCAGGTCCACTGCTCTGACCATTCCGCCCTCTCCCCAGAACCAAAACTTTCACATCCCTGGACACCAAGGGGCAATTTAGCATGGCCAATCCACCTAACCCACACATCTTTGGACTGTGGGAGGAAACCAGAGTTCACTGTGGAAACCCACGCAGTCACGGGGAGAACGTGCAAACTCCACACAGTCACCAAAGGCCGGAATTGAACCGGGTTCCTGGTGCTGTGAGGCAGCAGTGCAAACCACTGTGACACCATGCCGTCCTTAATCCAGCATTTTTTGCTTTATTTAAGAAAAACACCTTGTTACATAATATTTGTGCGTGTATTTTAAAATTGATTGGACCTCTTGTTTTGTACGAGTAATGTTGACTGCTTCATGGGGGCATTTGTACCAGGCTCACATCCAATACCACTCTATCCAGAATCAAAATGGAGACAGTGTAGTGCTGATTGATAGCAGCCTGTAATCCCTGCACCTAATCCTGAAGAGCATTCACCAGGCACATTTTTACCCTGATTTTTGGGGGCACCCATGCTACTTAAAAGCAGCCAGCATTTCTTCAAAAGGCAGGTGGGATATCCAGCATGGAGAGCTGTGTATAACCATCGCTGAACCAACTGAAACAGGAAGAGAGTGAGCACCAAGGCTCTCTGATGCTACACTAGAAGCCTTGGTACAGGAAGTGAAGGGGAGGAGGGACGTATATTATCCCCCGGAACCAGAAAGCCCTCCAGACTGCTGATCCTGAGGGAGTAGATCTCCAATTAGTCAAATTTCAGGAGCAATGTTCCCATGTCAGGGATGCAATACCACAAAAACCTTAATAATCAGGTTAGAGTTGTCAAGATAACGGTAAAGTCGCCATAGTCCCAGATGACCATAGGCTGCTTTCCCCTTTGAGGGGGAGAGCTAACTGGTGGTGATTTAATCTCAGGCAAGGGGCGAGGTTGAGAAGGCGGAGCCTTCATGAATAACCTCAAGCCGATACGGGAATTGAACCTTCTTTGCATCACAAGTGAGCTAAACAGGCAAAAAAATAGTTCATAAGCCTTCGCATCACAGCTCCACCACTCATCCACATTTATTGTAGCACACTTACCAACGCCCTCCTAGAACTCGATTTCGGCGGCGTGAGAACAGCTGGTGAGTCAGTTTCAGCGGGAGCATTGCGGAAGGAGGTTGCTGGGAGGTAAGTCAACCTTTAAAAGCACTTGTCTTTGCAGGGGCAGGCCAGTCGATTTCGGCGGCGTGAGAACAGCTGGTGAGTCAGTTTCAGCGGGAGCACTGCGGAAGGAGGTTGCTGGGAGGTAAGTCAACCTTTAAAAGCACTTGTCTTTGCAGGGGCAGGCCAGTCGATTTCGGCGCGTGAGAACAGCTGGTGAGTCAGTTTCAGCGGGAGCATTGCGGAAGGAGGTTGCTGGGAGGTAAGTCAACCTTTAAAAGCACTTGTCTTTGCAGGGGCAGGCCAGTCGATTTCGGCGGCGTGAGAACAGCTGGTGAGTCAGTTTCAGCGGGAGCATTGCGGAAGGAGGTTGCTGGGAGGTAAGTCAACCTTTAAAAGCACTTGTCTTTGCAGGGGCAGGCCAGTCGATTTCGGCGGCGTGAGAACAGCTGGCTGGTTAGTCAATTTCAGCAGGAGCTGAGAATTTTTCTTTTTTTTTAAATTAGTTTTTTAGGCGGGAACAGGAAGTCGACCCGCGGACGTCTGGGAAGACCCTCACCAATAAATTCTGGTGGAGAGGAAACCCGAGACACTACACGTGTAGTGTCTCCCACCCGCCCTCCTCCTCTAACCTAATAATAAAACCCATTGGTCTGAGGTAAGTACCATATTTTATTATATTATTATTATTTTTTATAAAAATTTAATTTAGTTGTTAGCCAGATCTTGGTAGAAAGTTAGAGGAATGGCAGGGAAGGGAGTGCAATGTTCCTCCTGCAGGATGTTTGAGGTGAGGGATGCAGTTAGTGTCCCTGCTGATTTTACCTGCAGGAAGTGCTGCCATCTCCAGCTCCTCCAAGACCGAGTTAGGGAACTGGAGCTGGAGTTGGAAGAACTTTGGATCATTCGGGAGGCAGAAGGGGTCATAGATAGCAGCCTCAGGGAATTAGTTACACCAAGGATTGGAGATAGGTGGGTAACTGTAAGAGGGACTGGGAAAAAACAGTCAGTGCAGGGATCCCCTGCGGTCGTTCCCCTGAGAAACAAGTATACCGCTTTGGATACTTGTGGGAGGGGGGACTTACCAGGGGTAAGCCATGGGGTACGGGCCTCTGGCACGGAGTCTGTCCCTGTTGCTCAGAAGGGAAGGGGGGAGAGGAGCAGAGCATTAGTAATTGGGGACTCTATAGTCAGGGGCACAGATAGGAGATTTTGTGGGAGCGTGAGAGACTCACGTTTGGTATGTTGCCTCCCAGGTGCAAGGGTACGTGATGTCTCGGATCATGTTTTCCGGGTCCTTAGGGGGAGGGGGAGCAGCCCCAAGTCGTGGTCCACATTGGCACCAACGACATAGGTAGGAAAGGGGACAAGGATGTCAGGCAGGCTTTCAGGGAGCTAGGATGGAAGCTCAGAACTAGAACAAACAGAGTTGTTATCTCTGGGTTGTTGCCCGTGCCACGTGATAGTGAGATGAGGGATAGGGAGAGAGAGCATTTAAACACGTGGCTACAGGGATGGTGCAGGCGGGGGGGATTCAGATTTTTGGATAACTGGGGCTCTTTCTGGGGAAGGTGGGACCTCTACAGACAGGATGGTCTACATCTGAACCTGAGGGGCACAAATATCCTGGGGGGGAGATTTGTTAGTGCTCTTTGGGGGGGGTTTAAACTAATGCAGCAGGGGCATGGGAACCTGGATTGTAGTTTTAGGGTAAGGGAGAATGAGAGTATAGAGGTCAGGAGCACAGATTTGACGTCGCAGGAGGGGGCCAGTGTTCAGGTAGGTGGTTTGAAGTGTGTCTACTTCAATGCCAGGAGTATACGAAACAAGGTAGGGGAACTGGCAGCGTGGGTTGGTACCTGGGACTTCGATGTTGTGGCCATTTCGGAGACATGGATAGAGCAGGGACAGGAATGGATGTTGCAGGTTCCGGGGTTTAGGTGTTTTAGTAAGCTCAGAGAAGGAGGCAAAAGAGGGGGAGGTGTGGCGCTGCTAGTCAAGAGCAGTATTACGGTGGCGGAGAGGATGCTAGATGGGGACTCTTCTTCCGAGGTAGTATGGGCTGAAGTTAGAAACAGGAAAGGAGAGGTCACCCTGTTGGGAGTTTTTTATAGGCCTCTAGGGATGTAGAGGAAAGGATGGCGAAGATGATTCTGGATATGATCGAAAGTAACAGGGTAGTTATTATGGGAGACTTTAACTTTCCAAATATTGACTGGAAAAGATATAGTTCGAGTACAATAGAAGGGTCGTTTTTTGTACAGTGTGTGCAGGAGGGTTTCCTGAAACAATATGTTGACAGGCCAACAAGAGGCGAGGCCACGTTGGATTTGGTTTTGGGTAATGAACCAGGCCAGGTGTTGGATTTGGAGGTAGGAGAGCACTTTGGGGACAGTGACCACAATTCGGTGACGTTTACGTTAATGATGGAAAGGGATAAGTATACACCGCAGGGCAAGAGTTATAGCTGGGGGAAGGGCAATTATGATGCCATTAGACGTGACTTGGGGGGGATAAGGTGGAGAAGTAGGCTGCAAGTGTTGGGCACACTGGATAAGTGGGGCTTGTTCAAGGATCAGCTACTGCGTGTTCTTGATAAGTATGTACCGGTCAGACAGGGAGGAAGGCGTCGAGCGAGGGAACCGTGGTTTACCAAGGAAGTGGAATCTCTTGTTAAGAGGAAGAAGGAGGCCTATGTGAAGATGAAGTGTGAAGTTTCGGTTGGGGCGATGGATAGTTACAAGGTAGCGAGGAAGGATCTAAAGAGAGAGCTAAGACGAGCAAGGAGGGGACATGAGAAGTATTTGGCAGGAAGGATCAAGGAAAACCCAAAAGCTTTCTATAGGTATGTCAGGAATAAGCGAATGACTAGGGAAAGAGTAGGACCAGTCAAGGACAGGGATGGGAAATTGTCTGTGGAGTCTGAAGAGATAGGCGAGATACTAAATGAATATGTTTCGTCAGTATTCACTCAGGAAAAAGATAATGTTGTGGAGGAGAATGCTGAGACCCAGGCTAATAGAATAGATGGCATTGAGGTACATAGGGAAGAGGTGTTGGCAATTCTGGACAGGCTGAAAATAGATAAGTCCCCGGGACCTGATGGGATTTATCCTAGGATTCTCTGGGAGGCCAGGGAAGAGATTGTTGGACCTTTGGCTTTGATTTTTATGTCATCATTGGCTACAGGAATAGTGCCAGAGGACTGGAGGACAGCAAATGTGGTCCCTTTGTTCAAAAAGGGGAGCAGAGACAACCCCGGCAACTATAGACCGGTGAGCCTCACGTCTGTAGTGGGTAAAGTCTTGGAGGGGATTATAAGAGACAAGATTTATAATCATCTAGATAGGAATAATATGATCAGGGATAGTCAGCATGGCTTTGTGAAGGGTAGGTCATGCCTCACAAACCTTATTGAGTTCTTTGAGAAGGTGACTGAACAGGTAGACGAGGGTAGAGCAGTTGATGTGGTGTATATGGATTTCAGCAAAGCGTTTGATAAGGTTCCCCACGGTAGGCTATTGCAAAAAATACGGAGGCTGGGGATTGAGGGTGATTTAGAGATGTGGATCAGAAATTGGCTAGCTGAAAGAAGACAGAGGGTGGTGGTTGATGGGAAATGTTCAGAATGGAGTACAGTCACAAGTGGAGTACCACAAGGATCTGTTCTGGGACCGTTGCTGTTTGTCATTTTTATCAATGACCTAGAGGAAGGCGCAGAAGGGTGGGTGAGTAAATTTGCAGACGATACTAAAGTCGGTGGTGTTGTCGATAGTGTGGAAGGAAGTAGCAGGTTACAGAGGGATTATAGATAAGCTGCAGAGCTGGGCTGAGAGGTGGCAAATGGAGTTTAATGTAGAGAAGTGTGAGGTGATTCACTTTGGAAGGAATAACAGGAATGTGGAATATTTGGCTAATGGTAAAGTTCTTGAAAGTGTGGATGAGCAGAGGGATCTAGGTGTCCATGTACATAGATCCCTGAAAGTTGCCACCCAGGTTGATAGGGTTGTGAAGAAGGCCTATGGAGTGTTGGCCTTTATTGGTAGAGGGATTGAGTTCCGGAGTCAGGAGGTCATGTTGCAGCTGTACAGAACTCTGGTACGGCCGCATTTGGAGTATTGCGTACAGTTCTGGTCACCGCATTATAGGAAGGACGTGGAGGCTTTGGAGCGGGTGCAGAGGAGATTTACCAGGATGTTGCCTGGTATGGAGGGAAAATCTTATGAGGAAAGGCTGATGGACTTGAGGTTGTTTTCGTTGGAGAGAAGAAGGTTAAGAGGAGACTTAATAGAGGCATACAAAATGATCAGGGGGTTGGATAGGGTGGACAGTGAGAGCCTTCTCCTGCGGATGGATATGGCTGGCACGAGGGGACATAACTTTAAACTGAGGGGTAATAGATATAGGACAGAGGTCAGAGGTAGGTTCTTTACGCAAAGAGTAGTGAGGCCGTGGAATGCCCTACCTGCTACAGTAGTGAACTCGCCAACATTGAGGGCATTTAAAAGTTTATTGGATAAACATATGGATGATAATGGCATAGTGTAGGTTAGATGGCTTTTGTTTCGGTGCAACATCGTGGGCCGAAGGGCCTGTACTGCGCTGTATTGTTCTATGTTCTATGTTCTAGCTAAGCACTCTCCTCCATTCGCACAAAGCACTTCTCAATATCCTTTATCCCATCCATGCACACATGTACTATTGTAAACCTGACATGTGTAACTCGCATCTCACACACAATGGCAGCTATTGAACCATGACCAGCCGCAATCACCTCCAGACACCAGTAACACTTTTCTCATTTTCTTGTTGAAGCAGGAGATGCATAGCAGCAGGTTACCACCAAAGTAGCACCACGGTGTTGATCCAGCATGTCCCCATAGGAAGAGACTGTGCCAGTATTGATGGGGAGTTGCAGACTGGAGGCCGTAGGATCCTGCTGCCCCACAAAACACCTTTTGAACTTGCCTCGGCACTCTGTTCCTGATCGAACAGATTCTACCAGAAGTATTATTGTGGCAGATACTCCAACCACTGGGCGGTGAGAATAACTGCTTGTTTTAAGATCCTAAACAGCAGTCAAGCTGGCACCTCAGCCATTTAGCTTTAAGAGGGCAAAGAGGCAGAAAAAAAGCAGAAGCTGAATCAATTACCAATTTGTTTCCGACCCCAACATCCCCCCCCCCCTCCCACCCCACAACTGCAGGGTGAAAGGATTTGATGTACCATCAATTCGCTACAAGACGATGAGAACGAGTGAACATAGGCTTTATTATCCAAGAACGTGCCTGCCTGTGACTGCTGTAACAATGAGCACCGCCCACAGGCGGCAGGTCTATATACCGCCCCGGGGGGTGGAGCCAGAGGCGGAGCCAGAGGCGGAGCCCACCAGGGTTCCAATATAATACATAGAAGGAGATCATATTACCATTCCCTGGCCATAGGCCACAGTACAATACAGACAACTTATATTATGGTGAATACATTCACCACATTATTAAAGTCCCTGCCCCCTTCCCTCCATTGCCTCATAAAGAGGCATATTCAACATATTCTGGTATTCTGTGGTTCATTCCTCTGATTACTAGAAAGCCATTGTTGGACTGTGCGCCTAGGGGCTGTTTAGCACAGGGCTAAATCGCTGGCTTTGAAAGCAGACCAAGGCAGCTAGCAGCACGGTTCAATTCCGGTACCAGCCTTCCCGAACAGGTGCCGGAATGTGGCGACTAGGGGCTTTTCACAGTAACTTCATTTGAAACCTACTTGTGACAAGAAGCAATTTTCATTTCATTTCATTTCATTGAGTTGAGGTCAGGATCAGGCTTATTTGTGATGCCTCTTACCTTGTCAGGCAAACTACTAATAATACTCGCTGTTTCCGCTGACAGAACGGTTGCTTGGCCAAAGATACCATTACTTTTATTCATGGGACTTAGTGTTCAGCCAGAGCCAACATTCATTGCCCATCTCTAATTGCCTTTGAAGGTGGTGGTCAGCCGCTGCAGTCCCTGTCAGTTGATGCGCCGCGTGGTCTGACCAGGTTTATTCTTCTTCTTTGCCATTTTCAGAGTGGTTTGGTACGACTGAGTTGACCTGCTGAGCAAACTGAGAGTTAAGAGACAGCCACATTTCTGAGGCCCCAGAGTTAGGTGTGGGCTACACCAGGTCAGGATGGTCGATTTCCTTCCCGAAATAGTATTAATGCACCCGCTGGGTTTGTAAACAATAAAACTGGCACAGTTACAGTCTCACAATTGGCACCTTCGGGATCAAGCCTGTGGCGGATTTCTGATCTCATCAGTTTACGAAGGAAAAAATGACTAGGGTAACACAAAATCTTGTTATTAAAGTTTGAGAAACAAAATACAGAATAGTGAAAAAAGAGGGGGTGGAATCTTCCAGTTCCGTCTATGTCAACGCCCCACCCCCCCTCCCTCCCTTCACCCTAGAAATTCCCTGATGGTAGAGGGTGCAAACAATGGGATACCCCCTTGGCAGCGACAGGTGCTATGCCAATAACAGGCATCCTCCGTCACCACAAAACATGCTGCGGGGTCGGGGGGGGGGAGGGGGGGGGGGGGGGGGGGGGGTGGGGAGGGGGGGGGGGTGTGGGGAGGGGGTGGTTTGCAGAACACCCGCTGGTTTGTTTGAACTAAAATCAAATAGCAAGGTACATAAGGCTGACAAGCCAGGCCAGGTCAGATAGTTTGGGCTACGCCTGCAACTTTCCAATTTTTTTACTGTCCTACAACACCTCTTTCCCCCCCCCCCCCCTCCCCCCCCCCCCCCCCCCCCCCCCCCCCCCCCCCCCCCCCCCCCCACTCCGTTCAACAACGGGTGTGACACTGCTGTACCCCTGGTGGGTCGTCGTCTCTGGACCCACCTTGACCTGGTGTTTCCAAATTTGGCGGCGAGGATGAGGACAGGCCTGACCTCTCAGGAGGATAATAATAATCTTAATTGTCACAATTAGGCTTGCATTAACATTGCAATGAAGATACTGTGAAAAACCCCTAGTCGCCACATTCCAGAGCCCGTTTGGGTACACAGAGGGAGAATTCTGAATGTCCAAATTGCCTAACAGCACATCTTTCGGGACTAGTGGGAAGAAACTGGAGCACCCGGAGGAAACCCATGCAGACACAGGGAGAACATGCAGACTCCACACAGACAGTGACCCATCCGGGAATCATACCTGGGACCCTGGCGCTGTGCAGCCACAGTGCTAACCACTGTGCTACCGTGCATATGGCTAGGAAAGGAGAAAAGTTGTTTCAGGTAGGGGACCCAATTTTGGTCTGAAATTTTGCCTCGGGGCCAACTCGGTTAGCTGGGTTCATCGTGGTCCATTCAGGACCTGTTTCGCATGTTGTTAAAGTGGCTGGTTGGACACTTATAAAGCAGATGGATCACTTAAGGAGTCAGAGGTCAGTTACGCTGAGCCTAGAGAGGATGGATCCTAATGCCGTCGGAGGAGTGCCTGTGGCATGCCCCTGTACAAGAGGAGTCAAGGGTCAGGAAGTTGCTTTGCCTGCGATACCTGCATCGAGTGGTTAACCTGCTGGTCCGGTTGCTTGTGTTGAGTCTGGGACACCGCTAACTGCTTCGGAATTTTCCAATATTCCTGGGACGAAAAACTGGCTGTGGTGCTGAGGAGAGCCAGTAGGATCAGGAGGTCCCTGGACTGACTGACCCTTTAATGGACTGACCCGCTTTCCCTTGCGTTGTTCTTTCTGATGTGTATCATATTGTAAATAGTTATCATGTTGTTAAGTAAGGGACTTAAGGGGGAAGGGATGTGGTAGCATGGCCCCTTTAAGGGGGTGGGCCAGCGGGCCCATGTGATGTGGTCTGAGCCAATCATGCAGGAGAACGCAAGCCCTGGTCAATAGCGTGCAGGCGCGGAGCCAGGTAGCAGAGGGGCTGGGCAGTGTAAACCCCAGAGTTGGGAGTGAACACTTCTACATTGTCACTCAGTACTGACATTGTGTTTGCCTTTTATCGTCCTGATGAACCCCTTTTGGTTTACACCATACACCTCCGGTGTGTATATCTCGAGCCACAACTAATATGAAATGAAAAATGAAATGAAAATCGCTTATTGTCACAAGTAGGCTTCAAATGAAGTTACTGTGAAAAGCTCCTAGTCGCCACATTCCGGCGCCTGTTCGGGGAGGCTGTTACGGGAATATAATAGTAACTAGATGCATGTTTTATTAAACTTTTAAAAAGGCAAGAAAGAATAAGCGTTGCTTATATTATTTCTTTAATGAAAACATATTTTAGTGCAGTAAACAAATTTGAATAATCAGCTTAAAATATGAATAAACATACCAATAATTAGATTTAAGCAACATAGCTCCCTACTTATAAGCGCCAGTAAGGATTTTATTATTGATGACAACCATAGGCTATGATAACAGGTTATTTTTGAAATTCTGGATATTAATAAAAGTAAAAACACAAATTTGACAATTTTATTCCCTTTCACCTTAAATGTCAATGCCAAGTGTCTAAATCAGAATTTTGGGTCGGTGCAGACTCGATGGGCCGAATAGCCTCATTCTGCACTGTAGGGATTCTATGAATATATTACTTGAATTCAGTCTTTTAGAATTAACTTTCCTGTAGGCAACTAATTCTGGGTTCCATTTCCCATTGGGTACTATGGGATATAGTAGTAGAATGACTATGGTACTGGAGGAGTAATCAAGAAATCTAGAGTAATGATACAGAAACACAAGATTGAGTCCTATCAGAGCAGCTGATGAATTGAAGTTCCGCAAATGAAATAAATCTGTCATGGGAAAGATAGTGTAATAATGATGATCATAAAATTACAGGTACATCATCTCTAACTCGGTTATCCTAAAGTGTCTGAATAAGCTGCCATGTGTCTCAAAATGTTATTAAACGAGTGAAACAACTTGCTGGGCAAGTGGCCTCAGTACTGCAAAGGCACAGGGGCACGCTGGATTGGATATCTGTTTTGTTCGCCAGTCTTTCTCCACTCTGGGCGGTCTGAGTAACCCTTGACCCTACCCATTGGGAAATCCCAGCATGCAATGAATGGCTGAAACCAAAGATGAGCACTGAGAAGAAAGCTTGGGGGATATGGGCTGGAAATGGAGGACCCAGGCTCCAGAGGAATGTCAGTTGTTGCTTCCTGACATGTGTGTTGGGCCACTGATGCGATTTTGGTGTTGATAGACTTTTCTTCTTATGAGGGCCATCTTTTCATCCATTCATCATTTCCAAATTTTCCTGCAAGCAATAGGGTAGCTTCCCCGAACCCCCCCGAACCCAAGCCGAATTTGGACAAATTGCAGGCAAACAATCTGCCACAAGTGGGTCAGATTTTGCTTTTAACATAACGGTGAGTCTCATGTAACTATTTGCATGTATATTCTCCAGCAACTTCAGATGCATGGTTCAATTTGAAAATGCCCAAGTTGCTTTCCGTGATGCACTGTTAACTTTGAGAACACAGCATTTGACTTCCTATCTTACCGTTGATACTCAGGGGATTTTCTGCAACAACCCCCCCACCCCCCCCCCCCCACCCCCACCCCTCCCCCTCAAGTTCTGCTTCCCATCTTCAAGATCTGTATGCATCACCCTTCACATCGTGCCTTGCAGATCGGAGACCGTTATTTCAACTTCAAGTCTCAGGCAGCCCGGTGGAACCTGTTCGCACTGTGCACCCAATCCATCCAGTCCTCAAAGGTGGATTCACTCTGGCTGCAGCATGAACCAGAGAATTGTGTAACTCTTAATATTTTTGGGGTAGGATGAAAGAGTATCTCCAGCATCACTCTCTGTTCCCATTCACTTTGTTTTCCACCTCATTGGATAATAATGTATCTGAAAGTCTGTGAAGCCCTGCATTTTTCCCAATCTGGTTCTTAGCTGACCATGATAGTTACTGCTTCAGCACACTTGTCTTCCTGTTTTGACTGCACTATACTTCAGCTCACTACACGCCATTCTCCTGACTACACCAAAGATTCCAAATCTAAGAACCCAAAGCAGAAAGCAGCAGTCAGATGGGAGATTGTAATATGCCCCATGAGACACACGCCAATACCCTGATTGATCTCCCCATGGGACTCGTGAAATATGAACTTAGCTGTTAGTGGGCGAAGGCCCGGCCAACTGGGGCTCATTTGAACATAGTATAAAGGCCGGCCCGGGCAGAGACCGACCGGTTTGCTGCCCCAATGGGACTACACTCTGTAAATATATTCACTGCTGTTGAAACCTATATGATTGGGCTGATTAGGTTCCTCGTGACTCTCGAGGAATATGAGTAACCCTGCTGAGGGGGCGGAGCTCCATCATTAGCGGGGAACAAACCTGGACATAAAAACACCAGCCCGGATGTGGACCGATCGGGTAAGTCCCTTTGGGGATTGGCGGTAGCACAGGTAGCACAGTGGTTAGCACTGTCACTGTTGCTTCACAGTGACAGGGTCCCAGGTTCGATTCCCAGATTGGATCACTCTCTATGAGGAGTCTGTACATTCTCCCCGTGTCTGTGTGGGTTTCCTCTGGGAGCTCCGGTTTCCTCCTACAAGTTCCGAAAGACGTGCTTGCTAGGTAATTTGGACATTCTGAATTCTCCCTCTGTGTACCCGAACAGGCGCAGGAGTGTGGCAACTCGGGGATTTTCATGGTAACTTCATTGCAGTGTTAATGTAAGCCTACTTAAGACACTAATAAAGATTATTATTAGAGTTTTCGTTCAACATTTAACTAAATCTTTTGTATCCTTTACATATCCGTGTGGCGGTTGGATCCTTGGATCCAACAGCTGCCATAGGCTGACTTTCGGTGACCCATAATAAAATGTTTACAGTACTACTCGACTTCCTGGGTCTTAATAGTGACTCAAATTTGAATTTGGGCAGGATTTTACACCCCCCTGTGGCGACAGAGGTGGCCTCTCCATTGGCCAGTGGTGGTACATTCCTGTTGTTTCCTGTTGTTTGCGCCCTCTGCTGCCGGGGAACCTGCGAGGGGGGGGTCGCTGTGGTTAAGATTGCGTCGATGGGAATGGCCGGAATATCCAGTTCCTAACTTTTGTTTCCCAATGATAATTGATTGTAGAGTAACTTTTAGCCTTTGGAAAGAGTCATTGCACAAACTTGAAGCTATCTTTTTTTTTTCTTTAAGTCTTTGGCTGAACTGAAAAGGCACACATGTAATGCAACATCTCCAAGGTCCCTGGGCCCTGCAGTCTTGCTGTACAGGAAGCACCATAAATGGCACGGGAGCTCACCCTCTTTCCATGAAAAACTCCGTCCACAGTATCTGGGATGGGATCAATACTAGGACAGACTAGTGGCAGACATTCTGCTTCACTGCAGCTAAATTGGTCTTGAGAGATTTTGGCTGCTCTCTCTTCCTGGCTCTTACAGTTCAGCTCTCAGCTTTCTCCTCTACATTACTTGTGCAAATGGTTTGGCTTGGGTTCGGGATCTAGATGAAGTTTCTTTAGGGTTTGCCTGTTACCCAAAGAAAGTTACTATAGACTGCTATCCGTAAAAAACATTCACCTTTATTTTCAGATCTATGTAACTCTACACCAAGTTACACTTCTGCTTCCCGCCAGATCTCAGTCTCTTTATCATATGACATTGCATTGTAGCTACATCAGTATCGGGTGCTCCTGATGTTAATCCTGGATGTTAATACCTCTTACTTCTTCTCCGAGTTGATCTCCTGCTGGCTTAGCACTTCATCAGCTCTCTCTCAATCTTGCCCCTTGCGTCTATAATTTTCCTCATCCATTGTATTTCTCTTGCCTGTGTAATTTTGTGCTTTTTGTAAACTAGATCAAAATCTTCAAAAATATTGTCATGTGTGGTAACTTACATGACAGTGTGTTGAAATGATTGGTATTATCAAGTTTGAAAAGTAGTCTTTATCTTAATGAATTGGAGAATGAAATGATAGATGATTCTATATTGACAACAAAATTAACGGTACTTTTCGAAAATTGTGTTTATGCTTTAGAACTTGCCGGGTATGATTCTGTGAACTTTTCATGTTACATCAAGGGATCAGTTGGAAAGTAATTGCATGGGAGGTAAGAATATATTAGATCAGTCCTTCGCAACCATTGCCAGCTAAAAGATAAGCCTTCGGGCTTTAGTTAAACGTACCAGCCAGATTACAAAATTAGCATTGGTAAAAAGAGGCAACCAAAGATGTTGCATTGCACAAGGCAAAAGACTATAAATATCATTCCTTATAAATCATCCCATGCTTTATCTTACATCCTGCTCATAACCCTTCTATGTTAATGTTTCATACTTGGGTATGCCAAACAAGGAGATGAGAGAAGTTAGATCTAGGCCTGAACTGGAGGGTCTATGATTTCCTTGAGTAGCCATTGAGGGAATGGAGTACTTTATTCCTGGGGATTGCACAACATTTAGGATAGAATTTTCCATTCCCTGGCGTGGTTTAACACTCAAAAAACAGAGCCCCGTTTTGGGGGTTTTCTCGGCTCCGCTATCAAACAGGGCTCTGTTTTGTTTTGGAGTCCTCGTCTCCTGGATTAGTGACAAGTATGCTTCAATTCAAAACTGGCATAAAATAGTCATGGAATATATCCCTATGGAATTCCTGACGTCTGTGCTCCATTCCAAGTCTGATGCATTTCGTAAAGTGTGGGACCCCTATCTCAAATTTATAAGCTCCCCTTTGTCTGGCCGGCTTCTGCAAGGTTTCCCATGAGCATTTCGCAAGTCTCAATCTCGCTACACATAAAGGTGCGCAGCTTCATGTATTATTCCATCATGTTCACATGGCCTTATCCTCTTTCCGTCCCATCTTCTGATGGGTCCAATGTTAAAACTGGAGGCACTAGCTCTTAAGAACCAATTGTTCTGAATTTATCCTGTCTTGCTTGTTCTTTCATTTGCAGAAACATTATTTCTGTTCTGTACTAGTTGTGCTTTGAAAATTCTGTTGTGTTACTTGTAAAAAAATAATTATAAAACTCAAATAGAAATATATATTAAAAAAAGAGACCGAACAGTCCAGGAATCTATTCTCTAGTAAAGAGAAGACTGAGAGGCTGATAAAGACCTATCAGCATTTAACATCGAGATTGTGGAAAGGTTTAAATGAGGGTAGACATGGAGAATTTGTTTCCACCTTTGCGTGCGACCAGAGCTAGGGGGCATAAAACACAAGGTAGTCGTTAATTAATTTAAGAGGGAATTCAGGCAAAATTACTTTACTTAGGAAGTGGTTAGATTGTGGGAACTTGCTCTCACAGACATAGTTGAAGTGAATAGTATGTATGCATTCAAGAGAATAAGCACATGTACTTATGAAGGTCTCTAAACTTTGACATTTTTCACTAGCATTTAATTTTGAACAACCAAAATCATTTGAATTGGGCCCGATACGGAGGCTGCTACTACGTGAAGTATACACTTTCTAGAGGCTGCTCTGCAATAAGTTGCAAACCTCTTAAATGGTGGCACACAGCCGGGCATTGGAAACGCCTGCTATCCCAGCCATCTGCCACATACTTGGCAGTGACTGCACAAAACCTCCATGTGTGTCTGGCGCTCTGCTGGCATCCTTCTGTTCACGGTAGGCCCCCCAAGCACATCATTCATGCACTCATCAATCTGGGCCTGACATACCTCATGCCTTCACTTGAGTAGAAATGGATCCACTTCCACAATCTCTGGCATCATTGTGCTCTTGTGTCTCACGGTGTGTCAATTCCTTGTCTAAACGTCCTGCACTCCCTCAAGTGGATGTCTCCTGTGTGTCGAATGCAAGGAAACAGGACGAATGACATGGCGGATGCCAGTATTACCAATGCTTGCACTCACTTGATTTTCAATCATTTTCTCAGCTGACTCCGAGGTGCAACCTCCAAAATAAAAACGGTACGTTTATTTTCATCCTACATGGACAATATCTTACTTTACTTAATTTGAATATGTCAAAAGGAAAATGTAGTTAACGAAGACATTGAAAAAAAAAAAAGGATATTATACAAAAGTTTACTTTCTCACAATGTACAGTTGCTCCCAAATTCAAGAGGGGGCACGGTAGCACAATGGTTAGCACAGTTGCTTCACAGTGCCAGGGTCCCAGGTACGATTACCGGCTTGGGTCACTGTCTGTGTGGAGTCTGCACGTTCTCCCTGTGTCTGCATGGGTTTCCTCCGGGTGCTCCGGTTTCCTCCCACAAGTCCCAAAAGACATGCTGTTAGGTAATTTGGATATTCTGAATTCTCCCTCCCTGTACCTGGACAGGCGCCGGAATGTGGTGACTAGGGGCTTTTCACAGTCACTTCACTGCAGTGTTAATGTAAGCCTACTTGTGACAATAAAGATTATTATTATTATAGAAGTAAACTTGTAAAGCTGACAGAAAACTTGAATGAGAATGATTTGACAATTCTATTAGGCAGTAGAATAACTCTCACGAGACCCATGCGGATATGCTGATTGATCTCCTTGTGGGACTCATAGAATAAGAGGTTTCCCACTAGTGGATGGAGGCCCACTCATCTGGGGCTCGTTAAAAGCCGGCCCCGACTGGGACCGACACTTCCGGAAGTCCCAACCGGGACCTTTGTGTTGTAAGCTGCATTGCAGCTTTTACGTTGCGTTAACAAAATATATGTTCCTCAACTTGCCTTCTTGGACCTCCTGAGCTTTTATTGGCAGGGAAATTACCAGTACAGAAAACTGGAATACGTTTAAAGCCATTTTAGGATAAAAGGAAAACATGCACGTCACGAGACCCAAAGGCAGGGAATCTGAAGGGATTCTAAGCATAAGCAAGGACAAATCAGATATAACTAAAACAACTTTTTATAGACCAAAAACTCTCAGGAAATCAAGGATAGGTGTCAAAATTAAAGGCAACAATATCTGTTATCAGAGTTGTGACATTATTCAAATGTACAGCATGTGAAGAGTTCATGTTATGTTAGGCCTAGCCACTAGAGGGAGCTAAGGAACAGTACTATAAATTGCACTGGCTCTTAAGCTAAGAGGAGGAGATTAGACTGGTGCTGAAGAAGATAAGATTCATAGTGTATTGCAGAGTTGGTTGAGATATAATAGTTATAATTAGTAGCTAGAGAGAGTGTTAGTTTAATTCTAACATATGTTGCTATTCAGAATAAGTGTCAAACTCAAATTTAGTACTGTTAATAAAATTAGTTTAGTTCTTCAAAAGAGCTTTGTGTATCTTTGTGATCACTCCGCTTTCCATCCTGGAAACCCCTCACAACGATCACCACAAGAGTTACCAAAAGATCATTAAAGAAGAGAGTGAATATCTGTGGTAGCAATAGTAAAAGCTATTCTACTCCATGATGGAGATGATAATTGGCTAATCTGTGCATGTGATCACTCCAGGAGACTGCTCAGTTATCATTAATGCAATTATGGGTGGGATTTTCACATATATTGTCCAGAGTGACTGAAATCCGGCGTGTCGCTCCCCAGCTGCACAGCAGAGCTTGTCCTCCAGATTTTGGAACTTCTGTGAAAAAAAAATGAAGTGGCCTTGTTGTACCCCATCACTGTGGAGGGGTGGGACCTAATAGATCCGGTGAGTCTGGTTTCACAAAAGGGGTGCCCCGATCAACACAATATCACAAAACACACTGATGTTATCTGCGAGGGTATCCCAACTTGGAACACTGGTTCATGGGGATGTGTTTTTCTGACTTGTTTTGGTGGGAGGAGACAAATGAAACACCATTTAGAATATGAAGCCCAGTTGTCGGGTAACAATTATTAAAGACTATTTATTAAAGTAAAGAAAAAACAAATAAATACGAACAGGACTCTACGACAATTAAAGTATTTGAATTACTAATATTACGACCCCAGACTAGACTCCAACAGTGGCTAGGATACTGGACTGAAACCCCTATATTTTAAATTATTTTGTAAGACTGTGCGGAAAGAATGATTCGCTCCAGGAGTGATTGCATGACAAAAATAGGGATTTGGTATTTTAAAACAAAGCTTTATTATGAATGTAATATTAAACTCTTTAACTTCACACCCAAAAAGAATTACCCCTTAAGCACTACCACTCAAGTCCCCATTAAACAACAAGAAAAGAATCATACAGCTCTCCAGCCAGCTTATAATCAGCATGGCATAGAGTAATACTTGCTTTACAGAACAGACTTTTGCCTCCTGTTAGAACCCCTTCAGACTCTGGCTGAATATGTTCAAAAGGTTGAGTCACCTGGCGTATTTCAGCATGTTCCTTGTCCTCGGACAAGACTGCTCTGCTTTAACTATTATTCTCTTTTTAAAACTATCCAACTGAGAGAGAAAACGGCCTTTACTGGTGGTCAAAATTAGGGTTGCCAGGTCAGACTTCAACTCTTCTCCTAAAGTTTTTTCAAAATGTCTCTCTGCATATCTTAGCTCCACCCATCAATAACATCATCTCCCCAAGCTGAAAAACAAATTAACTCTACAGGGACTTCTCCAGTTAAACCACAATGCATTAGCCCAGACTAAAAAACACCATTTCTTTGATCAATTTCACCTTCTGGCTCCTGAAGGTTTCCAGGCAAAACAGGATTATTATTTTTTTTTAACATGACCACTGCAGTCAAACACACTCTAACCCCAGGCCGTTAACCTTTAAACAACATCAAAAGTAAATTAATGTATAAGTCACACCAACACTTATAGTTGCCGCAAACTACAAGAGTGGATAATGAAGTCTGGAAAATGTCTTACCCTGGTGTTTGGAGGCTCCCCTTCTACTCCGACCACAATCAACTGTCAGGAGCTCTCCCGCCACCATTAGCATCGGAGGCTCCCCATTCCCTCCCCACCGCCACCACCATTTGCATCGGAGGCACCCCTCGTCCCCACCACCACAGTTGCCATTACCATAGGGGCTCCCCCACCACCACCATCAGGTCTCCCCCTCCCATCATTACAACCACCATCAGCATCGGAGAATCCCCCCCCCCCACCACCATCAGCATTGGGGTCTCCCCCACCACCATCAGCATTGGAAGCTCCCCCTTCCCTCCCACCACCACCACATTACCATCGGGGATCCCCACACCATCAGCATCGGGGTCTCCCCTCATCACCACCATCATCAAGGGCTCCCCCATCACCACCATCAACATTTGGGGCTCCCACCCACCACCAACTTTAGTTTTGGGGGTTCCCCCCCAATATTAGCGTAGAGGGCTCTCTCCGAAAGAACAAAGAAAAGTACAACACAGGAACAGGCCCTTTGGCCCTCCAAGCCCGTGCCGACCATGCTGCCCATCTAAACTAAAATCTTCTACACTTCCTGGGTCCGAAAGAACAAAGAAAAGTACAGCACAGGAACAGGCCCTTCAGCCTCCCCAACCCCCCACCATAAGAATCAGCTTGGGGTCCCCTTCCCCCAACAAACATAATGTGAACCCCGCCCCAGTGGGATTCACCTGAGCGTACGTCCTATCAATGCCCCCTTGCATAGGTTGGAACTGTCAGATTGTCTGGGAATGCCCCTCTCCCCCCCGCGCCTATACTTACCTTTGCAACCCTGGGGCGGGGGGGGGGAAATCCCCTCTACTGATTCTCTTTTTCTAGAACTTGTAAACATCGATAAATACCGAATATTCATTGAGGGGGGAATCATGTGGTGGTGGGGGGGGGCGGGGGGGTGGTAGAGATAAGAGACTAAGTATATTAAAATGTATTTAAATGAGATTCCCATCACTTCTGGACATGAACCTTGTTACGTCTCCAGCAAGGGCAACAGTCGAAAACGCATTCTCGCTGGCGAGATTGTTCGCCCAAGTCAGTGTTCTTGCTGACAGCTAATGGTGGCTGAAAATTGCCCCCACAGACTTAACACTAATATTCTAAGTGCCAAAATAGATATAAACAGATAAAATAGAAGCAGTGTTGGACTATCTCCTGTGTCAGAAGCCTGTTTCTAGTTTCACTTCATCCAGTTGCAGTCAACGTTGAACCAACTTACTTAACACATTCCTGGGTCCGAAAGAACAAAGAAAAGTACAACACAGGAACAGGCCCTTTGGCCCTCCAAGCCCGTCGGGCCTTCTCGGCCGTTCAACAAGATGGTTTGCAATGAGTTCCACATTCCCATCTACCCTCGATAACCTTTGATCCCCTTGCCTAACAAGAATTTATCTACCTCCCCCTTAAAAATATTCAGTGATGCCGCTTCCACCGCCTTCTGAGGCAGATAGTTCCAAAGTCGCACAGCCCTCTGAGAGAGAAAAATACCTCCTAAAAGGGTGACCCGTAATTTTAAAACAGTGCCCCCTAGTTCTGGACTCACCCACAAGACTCATTTCCATGTCCATCTTGTCAATACCGTTTAGGATCACATATACTTCAATCAAGTCACCCATTCACTCTTCGGAACCTAAGTGGAAACAAGCCCAGCCATTCCAAACTATCCTCAAAAGCTAACCCTGTCATTCCAGGTTACAGTCTAGTAAGCCTCCCCTGTGATGTGTTAAGTAAGTTGGTTCAACGTTGACTGCAACCGGATGCAGTGAAACTAGAAACAGGCTTCTGACACAGGAGATGGTCCAACACTGTTTTATTGAACTTCCTGATCTGCTGTGAGTTGACACTCTATCATTCTAACTGATAACCTCCTACTGGCTTGACCAGACTAACTCTCTACTTCATGGTGATAGTGCTCACTGGCTTGTGCACTCTTACTATCTCAGTAGCTGTGTCCTGTAGAGAGAGGGAGAGTCTTAATGCCCTGTGTGCTTTATAGTGGTGGTGCCCTGTCTGGTGATTGGTTGTGATGTGTCAAGTGTGTTCATTGGTTATCCTGTGTGTCAATCACTGCCTGTCTGCATCTCATTATATACATGCTTGGATATTATGACACCCTGCGCCGCCTCCAATCGTTCCTTAAATAGGGAGAGCAATATTCTGCACAGTATTTGAGATGCAGTCGCACCAATGCCCTGCATAACTGAAGCATACCATCATTTCTTTTATGTTCAATTCCTCACATAATAAAGGTTTACATTCTATCAATCGACTTGATTTCGCATTACACCAGTATACTAACATTCTGTGACTCATACAGAAGACCACCTAAACCCCTCCACATCTCTGCATTCGGCAGTCATTCTCCATTCAAGTAATACTCTGCAGATCAGGGGCGAGATTCTCCGACCCCCCACCGGGTCGGAGAATTGCCGGGGGCTGGCGTGAATCCCGCCCCCGCCGGTTGCCGAATTCTCCGGCACCGGAGATTCAGCGGGGGCGGGAATCGCGCCGCGCCGGTTGGCGGGCCACCCCCGGTGATTCTCCGGCCTGGATGGGCCGAAGTCCCGCTGCTAGAATGCCTGTCCTGCCGGCGTGGATTAAACCACCTCTCTTACTGGCAGGACAAGGCGGCGCGGGCAGGCTCCGGGGTCCTGGGGGGGGGGGGTGCAGGGCGATCTGGCCCCGGGGGGTGCCCCCATGGTGGCCTGGCCCGCGATCGGGGCCCACCGATCCGCGGGCGGGCCTGTGCCGTGGGGGCACTCTTTTCCTTCCGCCTTCGCCACGGTCTCCACCATGGCGGAGGGGGAAGAGATTCCCTCCACTGCGCATGCGCGGGGATGCCGTGAGCGGCCGCTGACGCTCCCGCGCACGCACCGCCCGGCAATGTCATCTCCTCGCCAGCTGGCGGGGCACCAAAAGCCTTTCCCACCAGCTGGTGGGGCGGAAATCAGTCTGGCGCGGGCCTAGCCCCGCAAGGTTAGGGCTCGGCCGGTCAAGATGCGGAGGATTCCGCCCCTTAGGGGCGGCGCGCTGCCGGACTGATTTGCGCCGTTTTTGGCGCCAGTTGGCGGACATTGCGCCGATTATGGAGAATTTCGTCCAAGGTTTTTGATGCACTGCGATGACTTCCAGTCAATGCCTTTCTGAAGTTCAGATTTCCATTTGGTACTTCTTTCTTCTATGCTGGAGATGTTTTTTTCTGGCAAGGTTATCTACCTTCTCTGCAGACTCAGCATCATTTCAGGTTTACAGAAAAGGACGTGCCAGGCACTCACTGCTTTCAGAACAATAGAGCAGTTCTTTCACTTCAGCCAGCAGGAGAGAGGGAGACAGAGTATTTGTTTCACTTCCAGGTCTAAACCTGGAAGCTAACCTAGTGCTAAGTTCTCTCAGAAAGCATCACGTAGGAACCAATCACTGGCCATTGTCAGGCAGAACACTGTCCCTGGCCAACCCACCAGTTGCCAGTTAACCAATCAAAATTACTCCCTCCAAAGCCGGTTCCTAAGATGCACTTGGTGAAAAAGAGCCTGGCTTCTCTCCAAAATACAAAAGCTGGGAACACAGTGTCCTGATAAGCAGGCTGTTTCAACGTTGAGTATTCTGCTAAATAGGCACATCCCAATTATGGGCCCACAGACAGAGGCCGTCACCGCTGCGGTGCTGACACCACGGACAGGCACCCAGTGCCACAAGAAGGTGAACGACCTCATCAGAGCAGGCAGGGTGAGCCTCCCCACCCCTGCCCGATATCCATATCCCCCATATCCCCCCTCCCCCATATCCCCCCTCCCCCATATCCCCCCTCCCCCATATCCCCCCTACCACATATCCCCCCTACCACATATCCCCCATATCCCCCCTCCCCCATATCCCCCCTCCCACATATCCCGCATATCCCCCTCCCCCATATCTACCTCCCCATATCCCCCCTCCCACATATCCCCCATATCCCCCCTCCCCCATATCCCCCATATCCCCCCTCCCCCGTATCCCCCCTGGCCCATATCCCCCAAATCCCCCCTCCCCCATATCCCCCATATCCCCCCTCCCCCATATCCCCCCTCCCCCATATCCCCCCTCCCCCATATCCCCAACTGAATCCAGCCCTGACCTTAACCTCTGCAATACACGCGCAACCGATGGCGTGCATTCATATACCTGTCTAACACTGTTGCCTTTTACCCCTGCCACCACCCCCCCTCCGCCCCCTCCCCCCGCCACAGGAGAAACACGCTCACAACACCAGGGAGCATGTGAGGACTGGAGGAGGCCCCGCTGATGAGAGGCCACTGACCGAACACGAGGAAAGGGCCCTGGAACTGGCTGGCGGACCTGAGGACCGGGAGGTTGCTGATGCAGAGGTCGGGGGCGTACTAGCAAGTGAGCCACCGACAGCCCGTCCCCATATCCCCCCTCCCCTATATCCCCCTCCCCCATATCACCTGATCACTCTGCGTGTCTAACCATGCATGCTTAATTGTGTATCGCAGGAGCAAACGTCGAGGCACCCATCCCCGCAGATGCAGACCGCCCGCAGGATGCCCCTCGGAGGTCACGGGAGACGGAGAGATCCGGACCCTCTGGCATGCGACGCCCGCAGGTTGCCCCTCGCACACCACGGGAGACGGAAAGACCCGGACCCTCCGGCATGCGACGCCCGCAGGATGCCCCTCGCACACCACGGGAGACGGAGAGACCCGGACCCTCCGGCATTTGACGCCCACAGGATGTCCCTTGGAGACCACAGGAGACGGAGAGACCTGGAGCAACAGGGAGACGACGCCCCCGGTCACGTGCGGGTGCGACGGCGCAGGCGTGTGCCACCCAGCGACGAGAGGGGCAGCCACAAGCCCCCGTCACAGCCGAGCCAGGACACCACTACCCAGGACACCCCTACCCAGAACACCCCTACCCGGGACACCCCTACCCGGGACAGCACTACCCAGAAAGACAAAATACCGGACAGTGACACAGAATGGATGGGTGGAGACGAACCCCCACCCCAAAGTGCCATGGACTCAGAGTGGGACGAAGAGCACGACACAACGCCACTGCTGTCACCAACACCCTCCACCATCGCAGAAACACTCACCTCGGTTGGGCACTTTAGTGATGAGGCGTCTGGTACACTCACTGGTGCGCACAACACAGCCGTCCCGGTACAGCAGGTGGAGGTAGGAGCAGCAGAGGGGCCGGGCGGTTGGAGGGCAGCCCAGCCCAAGCGAACATCTGCCACCCAGATGGATCCCGGGTTCCTGGAGTTACCACACCCACCCATAGATCCGATGCAACCACCGACCCGGAGACGAGGGTGACGGCCGGTTTGCGGCGGCTGCAGTCGCAGGTGGAGGAGTCCACCCGCGTCCAGGAGCTGGGAGTGGTGCCGGTCATACGTGCCACCCAGGCCGACACCGCACGGGTGGTGTCCGCGGTGGAGGCAATGGGTGCGACGGTGTCAGACATGGGGAACGGTTTGCGAGGCCTGGGGCTTTCCGTGCAGGCGGCGTCTGTGGCCCAGGACATGGCTGCCCTCTCACAGGAGGCCATGAGCCAGTGCCAGCGCCAGATGGCAGAGGCGCTCAACGCCATGGCCCAGTCTCTGCAGGCCATGGCCCAGTCTCAGCAGGCCATAGCCCAGTCTCAGCAGGCCATAGCCCAGTCTCAGCAGGCCATCGCTGAGGGCATCGGCACCATTGGCCATGTGCGAGCCGGCGTCACACAGTCACAGACAGGGTTTGCCAATCCCCTGGGCTCCATGGCTGCAAACCTGCAGACCCCTGTCGATACCAGCACAGGCCTCCAGGACTGGCAGCGCCAGATGTCGGAGGGGGCGTCGGATGGTCAGTCCGTTCGCATCCCCCACCCATGTAGAGGCCTGGGGGCCATCGGGCACCCCGAGGGAGGAGGAGGTGGTGTGGTCCGTCCCGGGTCCCCCTGCAGGGGAGGTCCGGAACACCGCAACACCTTGGACTCCCCCCCCCCCCCCCCTTCCGTCCCAGGTGCATCGGGTGGGCAACGGGCAGGACAGGCTGGCAGCTCACCATCCCAGTCGCCCGGGCCGCAGCCTGGCCCATCTAGGCCAGGACGCCCCAGGAAACGGCCGCCAAAGGGATCCTGTGTCAGAGGGCAGGAATCACAGGAGTCCATCTCCAGTTCTGCTGTACCGTCTGGGGAACCACGTAGATGTAGTCAAAGGGCCCATAAGGCCAAACAATTAGACACTGAGTAAGTTGGCACGGGTGCAGGGCACAGATGAGTTTTAGGGGCTAGGGCACGTGCATGAACTCCTTTGGTTATTAAAGTCAATGTTACACCTACAGAAGCTGCCTTTGTGATCTGTCCAAAGCGTGCGGGGGTGTCATGTACGTTGAGCGCAAGTGTGTGTGTGAGGGGTGGTCTTACCTCAGCCCCAGGTGAGTCTGCCCCTTCCCCCTGGGCCGCCATCAACATCCCCCCGGGCAGAGGATGGGACCGTGCGCTGCAGTGTCACAGCCGCATGCAGGGATGGTCCGGGTGGATGGTGGTACTGTGGCCATGGGTCAGACATAGTCCAACGATGTGGAGCCAGGAGCTCATCGCAGGACGGGTTGTCATCATCCTCCATGGCCTGCGATAGACACGCGTCCACCCGCAACTGTGTGAGCCCGGCCATTGTGCCGCAGGTGGATCGGCAATGGGGGGGTGGTGTGCATGCGGGTGGGGTGGGTGGGGTTGGGGAGGGGGGTGAGGGTGCTGGGTGGGTGGATGGGTGGGGGGTGGGGGTGGTCGGCTGTTGCCATGGTGTGCGGTCTGTGGCCGTACTACCCGTTTCCTACGCCCATCTATCAGTGAAGCGGGCGGCTATCAGCCTGTCCCGTGCCCGCTGGGCCAGACGGTAACGGTGGACAGCCACCCGCCTGTGTCTAGCCCATCTGCACTGACCATTGCCCCCATCCCCCTCATCTGGGGAGGACTGCGTCTCTCCCTGCTGCTCCTCCACTCCGCCCTCCTCTGCCTGCGGCACATCGCCCCTCTGCTGGGCTATGTTGTGCAGGACGCAGCACACCACAATTATGCGGCCGACCCTATCTGACCGATACTGGAGGGCGCCCCCAGAGAGGTCCAGGCACCTGAAACGCATCTTCAGCACGCCAAAGCACCTCTCGATCACTCCCCTTGTCGCTACATGGGCATCATTGTAGCGGTTCTTCGCCTCATTGCGTGGCCTCCGTATAGGCGTCATCAGCCACGATCGCAATGGGCAGCCCCTGTCGCCCAGCAACCAGCCCCTCAGCCGGGGATGGCGTCCCTCGTACATGCCGGGGATGGATGACCGCGACAACACGTATGAGTCGTGTACACTGCCTGGGTAACGGGCGCAGACATGCAGTATCATCATGCGGTGGTCGCAGACCACCTGCATGTTCATCGAATAGGTCCCCTGCCTATTGGTGAACACCGCCCTGTTATCTGCAGGTGGCCGCACGGCGACGTGCATCCCATCAATCGCGCCCTGGACCATGGGGAACCCCAGCCACGGCAGAGAAGCCCATGGCCCGGGCATCTTGGCTGGCCCGGTCCACAGGAAAGCGGATGTAGCGGTGCGCCATGGCATATAGGGCATCTGTCACTGCCCGGATGCACCGATGCCTGCGATATGCCGGACAGGTCCCCACTCGGTGCCTGGAATGACCCCGTTGCATAAACGTTCAGGGCCACCGTAACCTTGACGGACACGGAGAGAGGGTGTCCCCCGCCAGTGCCACGTGGTGACAGGTGTGCCAGCAGGTGGCAGATGTGTGCCACGGTTTCCCGCCTCATCCGGAGTCTCCTCCTGCATTCCCGGTCCGTGAGGTCCTGGTATGACTGCCGGGGCCGGTACACGCGGGGCGCCCTCGGGTGCCTCCGTTGCCGTGGAGCCAAGACGTCCTCCTCCCCCTCCTCGTCCTGTCGGTCAGGTGTCCCTCCAGCCTGGGCGGCTGCCGCCTGCCCCCCTGCGGCAGCCTGCGCCGCCTCTCTGGCACGCTCCTCCTCCTCCTCCTCATCCAGGGCAACATAGACATTAGCGGCTGCCGCCACGGCGACCAACATCGCTGGATGATCGGAAAACACGACGGCTTGGTGGGGGGGGGGGAACAACAACATGTCGTCATTGCCCATATCCCCTCCTCCCCCCAGCCAGGTGGCATGGACCGCATGGGTCCAACTGTTGGAGGCTGGCACCTGGCCAGGTGGACCAACTCACTTGTCCTCGCATCCCCCTCCCCGGCACGGACCCCCCCCCCCCCCCAACCTCCTCCCCGGCACGGACCCCAACTTCCTCCCCGGCACGGACCCCAACCTCCTCCCCGGCACGGACCCCCCCCCCATCCCCCTCCCCGGCACGGGCCCCCCATCCCCCTCCCCGGCACGGACCCCACATCCTCCTCCCCGGCACGGCCCCCCCCCCATCCTCCTCCCCGGCACGGCCCCCCCATCCTCCTCCCCGGCACGGCCCCCCCATCCTCCTCCACGGCACGGACCCCCCCTCCCTTCCCCCTCCCCGGCACGGACCACCACCCCCCCCATCCTCCTCCCCGGCACGGGCCCCCCATCCTCCTCCCCAGCACGGACCCCACCCCCCCATCCCCCTCCCCGGCATGGGCCCCCCATCCTCCTCCCCGGCACGGACCCCCCATCCTCCTCCCCGGCACTGGCCCCCCATTCCTCTCCCCGGCACGAACCCCCCATCCTCCTCCCCGGCACGGGCCCCCTATCCCCCTCCCCGGCACGGACCCCCCATCCTCCTCCCCGGCACGGGCCGCCCATCCTCCTCCCCGGCACGGGCACCCCATCCTTCTCCCCGGCACGGACCCCCCCCCATCCCCCTCCCCGGCACGGGCCTCCCGTCCTCCTCCCCGGCACGGACCCCCCATCCTCCTCCATGGCACGGACCCCCCATCCTCCTCCCCGGCACAGGCCTCCCATCCCCCTCCCTGGCATGGACCCCCCATCCTCCTCCCCGGCACGGACCCCCCATCCTCCTCCCCGGCACGGACCCCTCATCCTCCTCCCCGGCACGGACCCCTCATCCTCCTCCCCGGCACCGGCCCCCCATCCTCCTCCCCGGCACGGGCCCCCCATCCTCCTCCCCGTCAAGGACCCCCCATCCTCCTCCCCGGCACGGGCCCCCCATCCTGCTCCCCGGCACGGGCCCCCCATCCTGCTCCCCGGCACGGGCCCCCCATCCTGCTCCCCGGCACGGACCCCCCCCTCCCCATCCCCCTCCCCGGCACGGGCCCCCCATCCCCCTCCCCGGCACGGACCCCTCATCCTCCTCCCCGGCACGGGCCCCCTATCCTCCTCCCCGGCACGGGCCCCCCATCCCCCTCCCCGGCACGGACCCCCCATCCTCCTCCCCGGCACGGGCCCCCCATCCTCCTCCCCGGCACGGACCCCCCATCCTCCTCCCCGGCACGGACCCCCCCCCATCCCCCATCCCCCTCCCCGGCACGGGCCCCCCATCCTCCCCGCCGGCACAGAGCCCCCATCCCCCTCCACGGCACGGACTCCCCATCCCCCTCCCCGGCACGGTCCCACCATCCTCCTCCCCGGCACGGCCGCCCCATCCTCCTCCCCGGCACAGGCCCCCCATCCTCCTCCCCGGAGGGGCCGCCCATCCTCCTCCCCGGCACGGACCCCCCATCCTCCTCCCCGGCACGGACCCCCCATCCCCCTCCCCGGCACGGACCCCCCATCCCCCTCCCCAGCTCGGGCCCCCCCATCCTCCTCCCAAGCACGGACCCCCCATCCTCCTCCCCGGCACAGGCCGCCCATCCTCCTCCCCGGCACGGGCCCCCCATCCTCCTCCATGGCACGGACCCCCCATCATCCTCCCCGGCACGGGCCCCCCATCCCCCTCCCTGGCAGGGACCCCCCATCCTCCTCCCCGGCACGGACCCCCCATCCTCCTCCCCAGCATGGGCCCCCCAACCTCCTCCCCGGCAGGGCCCCCCATCCTCCTCCCCGGCACGGACCACCCCCCCATCCTCCTCCCCGGCACGGGCCCCCCATCCTCCTCCCCATCCTCCTCCCTGGCACGGGCCCCCCATCCCCCTCCCCGGCACGGACCCCCCATCATCCTCCCCAGCACGGGCCCCCCATCCTCCTCCCCAGCACGGGCCCCCCATCCTCCTCCCCGGCACGACCCCCCCATCGTCCTCCCCGGCACGGACCCCCCCCCCCCATCCCCCTCCCCGGCACGGCCCCCCCTCCCCGGCACGGGCCCCCCATCCTCCTCCCCGGCACGGACCCCCCCCCCATCCTCCTCCCCGGCACGGGCCCCCCTCCCCCTCCCCAGCACGGACCCCCCATCCTCCTCCCCAGCATGGGCCCCTAATCCTCCTCCCCGGCACTGACCCCCCTCCCGGCTCTCCCCCGGAACCCAGCCCACTCTAACCACCCCCCCCCCCCGCCGCACACACACACACACACCCCTGGACACACCTCTCCCCACACATTCAGACTGCGGCCACGCCATCGCCTGCCCAGCGGCCAACTCCCCAGGCCGTCACTCACCTCCACGCTGGTCGGCGTGAACCTGGAGCACAGGTTTACGCCGATTAAAAGGAGGTTTGATTTACGTCGACGTGACCCGTCATCACGTCGACGGGACTTCGGCCCATCCGGACGGGAGAATATCGGCAGGCCCAAAATCGGCTGCCTTGCGCACACCCGTGCCATTCTCCGACGTCTGCGGCGCCATTAACACCCCCCCCCGACTTTTCTCCCTTCGGAGACTTCGGCAACCAGCGGGGGCGGGATTCACGGCGGCCAACGGCCATTCTCCGACCCGCTGGGGGGTCGGAGAATGACGCCCAAGATCTTTGTTGAAATAATTCTTGGAAGGTGAAAAAGATTCAGTGACGATTAGAGGTGACATGAGGAAAAACCTTTCCTGGGTCAGGGTGAAATTCACTGCCGGGTTGGTGGTTGAAGCTTAAACACTCAACTAATTTCGGAGGTACCCAGATATATATCTGAAGTGCTGTAACCTGCAAGGCTATAGGTCAGGTGATGGAAAGTGGGATTAAAATGAGCGGCTAGTTTATATTATTCTGGACCAACAAGAGGGAAAAATATTCTAGACCTCACCCTCACCAACCTGCCTAAAAACAGATGCACCTGTCCATGACAATATTGGTAGGAGTGACCACCACTCAGTCCTTGTGGGGACAAAGTCCTATCCTCACAGTGAGGCTACCCTCCATCGTGTTGTGTGGCACTACCATCGTGCTAAATAGGGTAGATCTCAAACATATCTAACAATGCAAGACTGGGCTTCCATGAGGCACTGTGGACCACCAGCAGCAGCAGAATTGTACTCAACCACAATATGTAAACTCATGGCTCAGCATACCCCCCACTCTGCCATTACCACCAAGCCAGGAGATCAAACTTGGTTCAATGAAGACTACAGGAGAGCTTGCCAGGAACAGCACCAGGCATACTGAAAAATGAGGGGTGGGATTATAGGGGATTGGGCCTAGGTCAGGTGGTGTTTCAGAGGGTCGGTGCAGACTCGATGGGCAAAATGGCCTCCTTCTGCGCTGTGGGGATTCTATGAACTGATGAAGCTACAACACAGGACTATTTGTGTAGCAAGCAGCATAACAGAGCTAAGCAACCATAGAATTAGATCTAAACTCTGCAGTCCTGTCACATCCAGCAATGAATGGAGGTGGACAATTAAACAACCTGCTGGAGGAGGAGGCTCTACAAATATCCCAATCCTCAATGGTGGAGGAGCCAAGCACATCAGTACAAAAGATAAGGCTGAAACATTCGCAGCAGTCAGAAGTTCCTGGTGGATGATTGGATGATCCATCTCGGCCTCCTCCGGAGGACTCCAGCATCACAGATGTCACTCATTCGTCAATTTGATTCACTCCACATGATATAAAGAAAGAGGCACTAGATACTACAAAGGCTATCGGCCCTGATAATATTCCAGCAATAGTACTGAAGACTACTGCTCCAGAACGTGTTGTGTCCCTTGCCAAGCTGTTCCTGTGCAGCCACAACACTGGCTGCACAGGAACCTGGCAATGTGTAAAATTGCCTAGGTGTGTCCTGTACACAAAAAGCAGGACAAATCTAACCCGGCCAATTGCCCCCGTAACAGCCTACTCTCAGTCATCAGTAAAGTGATGGAATGGGTCTTCAACTGTGTTCTCAAACGACACTTACTCAGTAATATACTGCTGGCTGACACTCAGTTTGGGTTCTGCCAGGGCCACTCAGCTCCTGACCTCATTACAGCCATGGTTCAAATCAAATATGCATTTGAGGGCTTCCAGGTACTGAACTAGTTTTTGTTCTACCACAACCTAGAACTGGTGCATCGCTGCGACCTGGAACCTTACAGTTTCCTCTACTTCTGCATGGTGCATGCCATCTGGATCTGATTCACCCTCCCAAAGGCATAGCACCTCCACTAGAATTGTGGCATTAAGATGATTGGTGCCTACCATGGCAATGGTAGCATCAGAATATCTGACTCAGATAATGAAGTTAGTTGTCATGGCTTGAATCCTGCTGAAATCTAGTGGACCTCCCCTGCCGGCTCAGGAATAGAACCACCTTGCAATTTGCAACTATCTCTTTCCGCCATTTCCATGGCTGTGGCATCATTACAGGTCTACTTCCACATCAGCATATTGCCTTTTCTTGCCCCAGAGGTTAATTTCTCAATTTGTGCCATATCAACAATTGCAACAGTTACTTTAACTTGAAAATGTAATCTGCAATAGTTTCGCTTGGCAACTTTTCCTTTGATGGAATACAACTCCCAGTGCAATTTCATTCTTAGTTGTGCCATGAATCCCGAATCCCATTAATTTAATGATATTCCATAGTATTGGGATCTCGTGGGCAACACCAATTAGACACTACAGCAAAACATCTAGCCTTATCACACTGAAGAAAACATTTACTTTTGTCTTGTTTTTATGATGTGGGATGCCGAACACCATTGCTCTAAACTCTCATTATTAATAAAACACACTTTCATAAATGATTACATAACTGCAATGCATCTGCAGCCATGTTACAACCTGCTCCAACATATGCTATCTGACCTTCAATCCCCCCCAGGTCAACTGGCCCATGTAGTGGAGAGTGTAGCGTATTGTATCTAATACGACCACAATAAATTATCATCTCAACTTGATCCTCAACTCCTATTTTATTCACTTTCAAAACCACGTCAATCCCCTTTGTGGAGTTGAATTTCCCCATTGTCCACAAATATGCCTTTTGTGCATTTTGTTTAATCCAACTACGTACTGTGCGGACTCACGAGCTGTACATGAACACAGGGAGCAATCGTTCCAACCATCACCTTCGAAATAAATTTCAGGAGTTCCAAAAAGTGTGCCCCAATGTTCTTCAGTCCTTGATTTCTCAAATTGTAGCAATCCAGGAGACACGATGATAAAGGTTACACTAATTTTATTGGAACTCCAAAGCAAAGCCGCACCCATGGCGTCCAACACAAGTGTCCCAGTCCGGGACTAACACGACTAACAGTCCGGGCCTGGGACGGTATTTGTAGGGCTTGATAATGAGTCCCAGCTGGATGGGCTCCGCTTCGTTATCAATGGAACTCGTACTCCACAAGCCCCACGGGAAGATCGATGAGTGATCCCTCGCGGTCCTCGTGAGGGTTATCAGACAAATGAAATGTAGACAAGGGATCCCATCCTAGCCATCTTTCTGTTGTGTATTGCACTAAGAAAAGACTGACCATGTGGACTCACTGTAAGCTTCCATTATCGAACTAATTTTAATTACACCTCACCAATGGAAACAGAGTGGGCCGCAGAGAGCCAGTTGCAATATACTACAAAGTGATTCCTGCAAATACAAACATTTTTGAAGGAACACTCAGAGCAAAGGGTTATGGGAGGAGTGCAATGCCAAGATAGAGGAGCGGCCATATTGAAGGGTGACTCAAGCTCAAGTGGACAAGTGGCTGTCTCCTGCGCCTATTTCCTGTGTTTCTAAAATTGTGCGAGTTGGCAGTCTTAGAAATTCCTGGGGAGGAGTAAAGGACACCATGCAGGGCTGGGGGAGGCCCTTTTTAACACATGCCACTTTAACAGCTGAACTTGTTTGCCCTCAGAGACCCAGGTGCTGAGCATTGCGTCTAGCTTTTAAGAACACTTTAGTTTTTGGCCTGAGGCAATGCCTGAGACAGACAGGTGAGGTGACTAAATCCCTTATATCCAGAATAAGTCCCCTGTTGAACTTCAGAGGCCGTTGCCGGTCAAAAATGTGTTATGTTTGGGTGTAGCTACAGCGAGAGAGGAAAAACAAATCATCGGAAGGAATAGGTATAAGTATCAGGAAGCACTAATGTGTCACCTCCCTGTCAGTGTATGGGTCTCACATAGATATACAAACATTGTTTCCTCACCACTGAGGCTTTGGATAATTGGCAACAACAGCAAAATGTGATGCCAAAGAAAACAGCTTTCGATTGGAATTAAGTGAAAAAAAATAACTGCTCAACGTGGCCTTAAACAGTTAGCAAATTAATCAAACTAGACAGTGTTGGTGTGCCCATTTGAATTTCTTTCCCCAAGCCAAGCTGTATTTATTTTTTAAATCACCTAATTTTATAGCTGGTTTGGCAGCAAAGCGACTCCAACCTTTGACACGTCACTGCATTGAATTTTAAACGTGTAGTTGTGTTAATTGCCTTTCTCCTCTGATTGAATTGCACACTGGCTGCAGCAGGGGATCCAATGTTTGTCACTTCCCAGTGCTACTGAAAGGTAGCCTGCACCTCGCAAAGATCACTTTCAGGGAGATTGTTGGGGATATTATGCTGTACAATGATCAATAAGGGCTGACCACGGGAGAGAGGAGACACCAAGACTTTGCGAAACTGCATTAGCGGTCTTGGTGGCGGAGGTAGAGGGAAGAGGTAGCTTGCACCCACAGGAGACTCTCCAGATGAGGAGACACGAGGAGCAGAAACCTGTGAGGTCAATGCCAGGAGTTTATGAGCACAAGGAACTGTGAGCAGTGGCAGGAGCAGTTCAAAATGTCTTCAAATGCCATATCCAACTAACGGCACCATTAGCCTCACTCACTCCTCAATTCACCACATCCCCCATTATCCACTCACCGACAGTCTCTTGTCAAGATTCATAATTAATATTCATCGCTTCACTTCATTCTCACGCTTGGCAGTGTTGCAAGTCTGATACCTTTATCTGTATGGAGTCTGCATGTTCTCCCCATGTCTGCGTGGGTTTCCTCCGGGTACTCAGGTTTCCTCCCACAGTCCAAAGACATGCAGGTTAGGTGGATTGGCCATGCTAAATTCCCCCCAAGTGTCCAAAGGTTAGGTGGGGTTACGAGATTAGAGAGGGGGAGTGGACATAAGTAGTGTGCTCTTTTGGAGTGTCGGTGCAAACTCGACGGCCAAATGGCCTCCTTCTGCACTATAGGGATTCTATGATTCTATCTTACAGCTTGCACACACTGCCAGCTAATCATCTATGGATAGCAGCATCACCCCAACATTCACTGACACTATTTCCACAGTCTTGTAGGAAAAAGTATCACTCAGACAAAGACAACAGAAACTAGCTGGAGGGGGAGGGGTGCATCTGCAAGTCCACAGCGGAAATGGTGCTGCCTATTCTGGGTAGGGTCATTGCAGAGGCCGTGGCCATCAGCAGAACTGGACCCATTAAAGTTGAGGGTACCTTCCTGCCTAATCCTTCTCTTATCACAATGATGGGAAATGCATTTTCAGCTCCTCCTGTTGCGCAGCTTAAAAGCACATACAGCTTTTTCTCCATAGCCACTCAGATATGCACTCTTTCATTGATGAAGCCAGTGTTCCTTCCGGTCTGGGGGCAACAGTTCTCAGCTGCTGCACTTGGGTGTCAGCATTCGCTAATTAGCAGAGATAATCCAACTTTTCTGTCTCTAACTGCAGTCCCGTGTTGAAAAATGTACATTTCTAACTGTTAACCAAAGACAAACCGGGTCCGGGTATGATGCCACTTAGGCACCTTAATGGCCAGATTGGGGAGGTAATGGAGGGAAACTCATGTTCTTGGAATTATATTCTTGATGAGAGCTGAAGATCATAAGGCTGGAGGGGTGCAGTTCCTAACACTCATAAGAAAAAATGATAAAGGATGTGCCCTGATCGAAAGGGGTTCCATAGAGTTCCTACAGTGCAGAAGGAGGACATTCAGGCCATTGGGTCTGCACCAACCCTCCGAAAGAGCACCCCACCCAGAGCCACTCCCCCGCCCTATTCCAGTAACCCCATCTGACCTCCACATCTCTGGACACTAACGGGTCATTTTAGCATGGCCAATCCACTTAACTTGCACATCTTTGGGCTGTGGGAGGAAACCGGGGCACCCGGAGGAAACCCACGCAGCCAGTTCCAGGATTCTGACCCAGCGACGGTCAAGGAACGGCGATATATTTCCAAGTCAGGATGATGAGTGGCTTGGAGGGGAATCTTCAGGTAGTGGTGGTCGTGACTTGACTTTATTGTTGTGGGCATGTAAACAGCTCCCCAATTCTTCTGACTTGGAAAGGACGTTTCTGATGCAGTAATGAAATGTATAGAGCTGATTATCAAAGTTATAGGAGTAGATCTTGACTGCGATACTGTAAAACTGGTGATGGAGAATTGGCAACATCATCTCACATCTATCTGCTAAATTTAATTTGCCAATTATTTTCCCATTGTGCAAGTCTCCAGAGTAGTGTGGTGATATGCCTGTAGATAATATTCCATGTATGCAGCAGTGTGACCTCCCACCAGCAGGTGGCCACGTATGCAGCAGTGTGCCCTCCCACCAGCAGGTGCCATCAGATGTAAGTCAGGGCAGATCCGGTGATGCCGGGAAGGTTGTAAGCCGTACATGAGGTCTGTCGTGCATGGGGGTAGTTCCAGAGGAGTCTAAAGAATCTCCATGATAACTTGCTCTGTATCTGATCATTACCTTACCACGTGTGCTTTAATAAAAATCCTGGTTTGGACAAGTCACAAGCAGTTCTGTGGATTCCTTGCTAGACGACGAACACCGAACACAACAAGTAGGACTCAAACCCAGGCACTTCTGACTCCGAGAGAGCTACACCTAAAGACTGCCCAATTTGAAGCCAGCTATCTGTGAATCCAGGACAGAATTGGAACCTGCTGATTTGCCTGGTTCAATATCACACTGAGCAACTTCATTAAAGAGATTAAATGAATGATGAATGAGTCTGTCAGATTCTCTACTGCATCTCTAAAAAAATAATGACAGGCTTTTCTTGTTTATGAGCTCGCTCAACATTTTCAAGCAGTTAAAAGTAATGTCTAATTTCCAGAGTTGTGATGCCTTGAGTTAATATTGATCTGTATCATAAATGTGCAGGCATTAGGGCCCATGGGAAGATTGTTCATTGTCACCTCTACAACTATGTAGGGTTTTCCCTGCCTCAGCCAGCCTGCAGCTGAAATTCTCACCTCGGTTCCCATCTCCAGACTCAATGAACTTGTAAATCCCCATCCTCATTGATGAGGGTGCCTAGCACATCTGTGCAAAGGATAAGGCTGAAGCATTCAAAATAATCTTCAGCCAGAATTTCCGAGTGGGTGATCTATCTCAGCCTCTTTGGCAGGACTGCGGAGCTTAGATCTGATCGGTCGGTTGTGGAATCACTTAGCTCTATCCCATGCTGTTTGGCTCGCAAGTAGTCCAGTGTTGTATCTTCACCAGGTTGACACCACATTTTTAGGTATGCCTGGTGCTACTCCAGTCAAGCTGCCCTGCACTCACCATTGAATCAGGGTTGATCCCCTGGCTTGGTGGTAATGGTAGAGTGGGGGATATGCCGGGCCATGAGGTTACAGATCGTGGTCTGTAATTCTGCTGCTGCTGATGGTCCATAGCACCTCATGGATGCCCAGTCTTGAGTTGCTGGATCGGTTTGAAATTTAACCCATTTAGCACGATGCTAGTACCACACAACATGATGGAGGGTATCATCAATGTGAAGACAGGACTTTGTCTCCACAAGAACTGTGCGGTGCTCACGCCTACTGATACTGTCATGGATGCATCTGTCAGGTTAGTGAGGATAAGTTCAAGTATGTTTTTCCCTCTGTTTGGTTCCCTCACCACATACCCCAAACCCAATCTAGCAGCTATATCCTTTCGGGCTTTTTAAAATTAATTTACAAGATGTGGGCATTGCTGACTAGGCCAGCATTTATTGCCCACTCCTAGTTACCCTTGAGAAGGCGGTGGTGAGCTGCCTTCTTGAACCACTGCAGGACACAGCCAACTAGGTCAATACTGGTGCTACCGAGTCGCTCTTGGTTTTGAACATGGAAGTCTTCTGGGGGCAGCACGGTGGCGCAGTGGTTAGCACTGCTGCCTCAATATAAAAAACTAATTTTTGTTGCTCTGTTTTACAAAAATGCAGACAGCTTATTGGTGGGGGGAAAACTATTATGCAACTGAAAACTGACAGGGATAACATTAGTGGCTAATTCCGGATAAAGTGTAAAGCCTTCCCAGGTTCGAACCCGGCTGTGGGTCACTGTCTGTGTGGAGTTTGCACATTCCACCCCCCCCCCCCCGTGCTTGCGTGGGTTTCGCCCCCACAACACAAAGATGTGCAGAATAGGTGGATTGGCCACGCTACATTTCCCCTTAATTGGAAAAAAATAATTGGGTGCTTTAAATTTTAAAATAAAAATGGAAGTCTTCCACTCAGAGTCTATTCTGTGCCCTTGCCACCCTCAGTGCTTCCGCCAATTTGTGTTCAACATGGAGGAGTGCTAATTCTTCAGTTGAGGGAGGGCCGTATGTGGTAATCAGCAGGAAGTTTCCATGCCCATGTTTGAGCTCATGCCATAAGACTTCATGGTGTTCGGAATAGATCTTGAGGACTCCCAGGGCAACTCCTTCCTGGCTTATACCACTGTGCCACCGCCACCTTTGCTGGGTCAGTCCTCCCAGTGGGACAGGGCATTCCTAGGGATGGTAAGGGTGGTGCCCAGGGCATTGTCTATAGGGTATGGTTCCATGAGTATGATCATGTCAAGATGTTACTTGACTTGCCTGTGAGACAGCTCTCGCAATTTTGGCACAAGCACCACAGATGTTAGTCAGGAGGACTTTGTAAGGTTAACAGGGCTGAGTTTGCTGTTGTGTTTCCAATGTTTAGGTCAATGTTAGGTGGTCCGCTCAATTCCTTTCCTTTTAGATATTTTAGTGATTTGAGTGGCTCATTAGACCATTTTCAGTGGGCATTTAAGAGTGTACCACATTGCTGTGGATCTGGTGTCACGTGTAGACCAGACCAGGTAAGGATGGCAGATTTCCTTCCCTAAAAAGGACATTAATGAACCAAATGTTTTTTACGACAATCAACAATGATTTCACAGTCATCGTTAAACTTTTAATTCCAGATTAACTCAGCGTTAGACTTTCAATTCCAAATGAACCCATCTATCTTTTTTGACCTGGCCTTCTGGCAGCAGAGTTTAAGAACAAAACTCTGCTTTTACATCAATTGTGCAATGTACGCAGGGGCAACTGCAGATGTTATTAGAAATCAGCCCAGATTGGCTGGATGAAACTCGCTGCTTGCTCAGAGCTGCAAGGGCACAAAATTAAATAAATCAATGACATCCTGAGCTAATTTCCCAGAAGGCACAAAGGCTTTACACTTTATCCGGAAGGCTTTACACTTTATCCGGAATTAGCCACTAATGTTATCCCTGTCAGTTTTCAGTTGCATAATAGTTTTCCCCCCACCAATAAGCTGTCTGCATTTTTGTAAAACAGAGCAACAAAAATTAGTTTTTTATATTGGGCCCATTTATCATCCTTTACTGCAGGCTATGTGGAATCTGAGTGCAGTTAGTGGGAGTTTAAGTCTAAACTCCATAGCATTACATATTCTTCAGCAAGTTATGCAATTTCCCAAAATTTCAAAAGTGTTTTAGTCCAAAGTCAGTGGCTGCACTCCAGGGAAACCAGCCTGCAACAAAGGTGGTAAGCGATTTACCGTAATGAGGAGGCAAGGGGATGTAAGGGAAGACTGTGCTGTAGTGATGTCACTGGACTCTTCTTCGGGGATTACTCACTAATGAGTATGATTGTCTACCTAAGAAATTCTGTTACTCATCATGGGTTCTGTGGGTCCTTGCGTGGCTGATGAGCCCAACCCTCCAGCCACATCTCCAATCTGTTACGACACCCTGGGCTATTGCGCAGTCAATTCCAGCCCCACAGGCCCCAGAGTCCCAACGCAAGTGAAGTAACCAATAATTCGTATGACATTTCCCGAAACCTTTGGCCCTTGGCTGCCCAATAATTACAGTCACCAGGTTTGTAAGTTGAAACACAATTACTGTTTATTCATAGCAGAAATAAGGATGAAATATAGAGTAATTTCAGCTGGATGGCAAGCGAGCTAACCTACTACCCCTCCCCTCCCCCCACACACACAGTTTAATTGCCCCTGCCTTTACCCACACACACAAGGCAGACAAACGCAGAGGGGTGGAAAGGGGTAAAATAATAAGGATTAAAGGCATCTGCTTCAGATGGTAAGTTCTTTGCTGCAGGCTTTCCTCCCAGCACATTGGTTGATTGTAGCCACTGGTTTATAGATGATGATGGTCTTCTTGCAGAGACAATTCATTCTGGAGAGATACTTCAGCTTTATTAAACCGGGCCTTCAACTCGATCATCTTTAGGCCTATCTTCCTACTTTGAAACCCTCTGTCTCATATCAAAGCCGGTTTCCAGCCCATGGTTTGACTTCAAGCCCTTGCAGTCTTGAGAAAATGATACCCGGTCTTACTGGGGAAAGAGAAGAGCTCTGATACTGGATTATTTTTTAGAGAACATTCAACAGATCCTGGAGAGAGAGAATGAGAGCTCCCCCATCTATACTTCAGAACCAAAAGTAAAACAAGAAACCCAGCCTGGTCTCTGAAAAACATCTAATTGAGATAATATCCAATCACTGTCTGTTACTGGGCAGGATACAGCCTTTGCAGCTCATTCATTGGCCACCAGCAAGGTCAATTAAATCAAGTCAGCACTGATGTCAGCCAATCTGCAATCACCAGCCTAAAACTGCATAATCTTCTGCATCCTGCTATTGGAATTAAAAGGCAGAGACAGGCCACTTACCTTAAAGACACAGGTCCACTAATCTCCCATGGATCAAAATTGTAACAGCAAAAATGAAAGAAAGGGAAAAATAAGGGAATAGACAGGAAGAAACAGGAGGGCCCAGGGCAGTAGGAGGTTTCAGTCCTTGGACTCCAGATCGCTTTCTCAGGCTACTTTTCTGGGACTCCCTTGCCGCCGGATGCCCTCATAAAATTGTGTCAATGAGGAGGCTCCCTTGGAGCAACCTCATCTGGAGGTTCTTCACTGGACTTGTAATCTGGAGGCCCAGGTTAAGACTCTGGGGACACAAGTGCAAATGCCACCAGAGTAGCTGGTGGAATTTAAATTCAATTAATAAAATCAAATATTGAAAGCTAGCCATCTCAATATCAGTGACTGTGACAGCTCGATTTGATTGTCGTAAAAGTGCACCTGCTTCCCTCTGTCCTTTCGGAAAGGGAATCTGCCACCCTTAACTGGCCTCATCTATATGTGTCTCCACATTCACGGGGCAGGATTTTATGCTGCCCCCAAGGCAGGTTCTGAGGCAAGGTGGGGCGTAAAGTTGGATGGACTGGATTCGCCCTCACCCAGGGAACTCACCCACCCAAATCCAGATACCATTTCAAACTCTGGCGGGCATGGCCTCGGGTGGCGGGCAGGGCCTGCCTTCGCCTATTAAGACTCATTGTGCTCATTTTTAGGCTAGCAGGAGCGGGTGCAGGTGGGGTGGGAAAGTGACTAAAAAACATTGCCCCATCTCAGATGTGAAGGGGAGAAGGCTTCCTCAGATTTGAGGGCACCCTCCCCTCCGGGATGTTGGAAATTTGGAACTCCCTCCCACCTCCCCAGGCGATACCACCACCACCGACCCCCACCCCCCCCCCCCCCCCCATCCTACCCACCAATGCCGCAATCACCCCACACCAAACTGATACCAAGTGCGTCCCCTACTCCCCACCAGCCCCTGGGACTTACCTTTCCAATGGTTCTGGGAGTTAATTCCAGGTAGAGCACTGCAATACCACTTCTGGACACTGCAGCGCTGTGCCCGACCAGGTTGGAGAGCTGTGGACCAGATTGGCTGACATCTCTCATGGGTGGGTCTTCCTTCCAAGGTAGAAAGGGAGTAAGATCCACTGCCAATCAGCGCTCAAGTGAGAGTTAAATGACTGTGAGACTTTGAGAGTCGCCGACTGCACATTACGTGGCAACTGTCAGGATAGCTAATCGATCACTATCCTTAAAATCCTATCCATAATAATGTAGTTACTCTAAACTGCCTTCTGAAATGACAAAGCAAAACCACTCAGTTCAAAGGCAATAGGGATGGGCAACAAATGTTGGCCTTGATAGCGACATCCATATCCCATGAAAATGTTTTTTTTTTAAAAAGGAGATCCTCCCAACCCTACATCAATCGCCACCACTCCTGCTCCACACCAGCTCTAAGATACCTTAGGTGAAAGAGGATGAAAGGCGACTTAATAGCGGTTTATAAGGTGTTGAGGGGGATAGATAGAGTGGACGTTCAGAGACTATTTCCTCGGGTGGATGTAGCTGTTACAAGGGGGCATATCTATAAGGTTTGGGGTGGGAGATATAGGAGGGATGTCCGAGGTAGGTTCTTTACTCAGGGAGTGGTTAGGGTGTGGAATGGACTGCCTGCTGTGATAGTGGAGTCAGACACTTTAGGAAATTTCAAGCGGTTATTGGATAGGCACATGGAGCACACCAGAATGACAGGGAGCGGAATGAGATAATTTATAAGTTCCATGACGGACATGGACACCAAGGGATTGAATCCACCCTTGCCCACCTCAGACCCCTCTGCTGGCAGCCTGATTTGAAAACCGCGTGTCCCATTACGTCAAAAACTGTTTAACTTGTGCTCAAAACAACCCCAATAGATATGTGAAAAAAGCCCAGCTACGCCACACCCTTGGACAAACCTTCAATTGGATGATATTGGTCCCCTCCCCGCCTGCAGAAATGGATACAAATATGTGTTAGTGGTGATAGACACATTTACGAAATGGGTCGAAGCGTTTTCCTCGGGAACAAACACAGCCAGGTTCACGGCGAAGATCTTAACAGGGCAAATTTTTACGAGATGAGGACTCCCCCGTAGTGTTGAGTCGGACCAAGGTTCCCACTTTACGGGAAGGGTCATGAAAAATGCAATGACGATATTTGGGATTAAACAAAAGTTCCACATTGCCTATCACCCGCAGTCCAGCGGCATTGTGGAGCGCATGAATCGGACGCTAAAGGCCACATTTAGGAAAATGGTGCAGCAGCACAACACAACATGGGACACAGTGCTCCCATTCGCACTGATGTTTATTAGGAACACAGTGTCGAGCTCAACAGGATATACTCCCCATACCCTCATGACCGGACGATCCATGAAGGGTACCGAATACTTATTCGGACTTGATTTGGCTAGCCCCGCAGTCACCACCCTGACCCATGAGAAAGCTGTCCAGCACATGGTAGAGAATATTAAAGCAGCACAGCTCACTGCAGCTGTTCGACTAGGCGCTAAACGAAAGCAGAGTAAGGCCTACTTTGATAGAACAGTACACCCGACGGAGTATACAGTCGGACAGCAAGTTATGATCAACTTATACAACCCTAGCTCATTCCTCACCCCTAAATTTGCAGGACCCTGTTCAATCTCGGACAAAGTAAGCCCCTCAGTTTATAAAATCACATAACCGAACGGAAAATCAGGATGGCTCCATGTAAATCAGCTTAAGGTTTTTGGAAGCAGTGCTGCCACTCGCACCACCTCTCATTGGCAATGGCAGACAATGAGGACCCGCCCATTGACAACCCAATTTCCCCCTCCCCCAGCAGCAGCAGCCCGTCCACAGACACGACCTTGACCACGCCCCCAGAATCAAATTTCACCCTGATGCTTGATTCGACTGCTAGCGACAGGGACAGCACTACTGAAGCCCCTGAGAGACCTGAACGAAAATCCCACGAACCAGGCCCCAGTCACTACAGGCCCAGAGACCCCGACCACGATACGCTCAGCCTCTTTGAAACAATTTATTTGCCCACACCGGAACCTGCCCCGCCAACCGACAATAGCGACGGCCCCCTTACAACCTCCCTACGGAGCACGGAGCACTGGCACCATGACAATTCCTGTCGCCTGACGAGGAATGATGAAATGGACCCCACATCGGCACACGCCGCGTTAGCACGCAAACTCCATGAACGAGTTTGGCACCCAGGAGATGGTGACAACTCCGAGTCTGACTCCCACCATGGTAACCGCTTTGCAAATCTTTTTGAAATAGAATCTTGAGGTGTCTAGCTGATGAGAGTCAGGAACCGATTGAGATTTACGGTGTCCTATACTCTGATGAAGCCTGCCCGCTTTTCTTTCTTTAATTCGTTATTTTTAAATGTTGAATGTTTGTTATTTGTGCGGCTATTTGTGTTGATCTCACTAAAATTTTTGATACAGTTTATTCTTTCGGTCTCACACCAAATTTCTTGATGCACTCATAATTACTCTTCCGATGCCACATGGCAGTTAGTGAAACAGGTTCGTCTGGAGCCCATATTGTTACAAATTCTTACCACTCTTGGAAGGTCACTCAGGCAGTGGACTAATAACACTTATCCCCGCCCTGCCTGAGGACCCCCTATACATTTAGTCAGCCTAGCTCGGGTAGTGGAGCAACGGCACTGATCACCGCCCTACCCGGGGATCCCACCCATTCTTGCCCTGCCGCGGATCATACGCACCACCCCATTCGGATACTTGTTTTCAAAACTCTTTTGCTGTTCTTTTTCTTCCCTGTGGTTTAAAGAATGCTTTTTTCCACAACTTTTGCCCTTTCCGGCAACCCTTCGGTTGCTATCCCCCACCAACTATTTACAAGTCAGAAACACTTGGTTGGAAAAACAAGTTTGCAGAGGACAGAGAAATTGTCCGCTCACTCAGCCCATCGACTACAGGCTGCGAGAGTGCTCGCACTGTGACACAGAATTTTTTTTCGGATGTCTTGTCTCCGCAAATGAGGGAGTCACATATGGTGACGATTATAATGGGAAATTGACGTTAAGGAGAAACAGACAGACATACGAGATGTTAAACAACACGATTAAAACAGATACTGTGCTTGTTCCCCTAGGAAGATACGAAGATACTCAACGGCGAAGGAAAGCCCAAATAAGATTAAGACGACCCTGTTGATCGGCATCATGATCGACGCTGGAACAGTCCAGTTGCGCGTGTTACCTACCCCCACCTCCCTCACCGCACAAGCCCCGAACACGACTACTCAACACAACACCCCCAGCCCAGACACTACACCGCACACACACCCAGCCACCGATAGCCCCACATGGTGTGAGAACCTCAAGTGGTATTCACTGTCCTACACAGTGGAAGCCTTACTAGCTATAATGTACTGTGCCATTCAGACAATTAGATTGTGAAAATGGAGAAGGAGAGCCTCCCGCCCTCCAGTATATACATTTAGAGCCACCTCCCTCGGACTCCAGCAAACCCCACACTCTTTCTGAACCTTTCTCCTTAATAATTTCCGCGGTTGTTGCTTTTGTTGATAAAGTTACTTCTCTGTATGTGAATGTTAGTGATAGAAAGAAATGTGATGCTGCTATTGGATTTGTTTTGTATTGTAAGATAAGTTCTTTGATTGTAAATAGCAGCAGGGGTGTAGTCTAGTTAGAGACAGTTAGAGGTTCCCCTTTTTACTGAATGTTAAATGGCCCCCTAGAAATTCTTAGACATACTGTTTAGGGAAAATTAGGTTAATGTTTTTGGACCCATAGGACAGAGTAGAGTAGAACCTGTCCTTGGTTAAGGGTACCCAGCATTTCAGAGAACAAAGAAGACCCAGTATTGTGATCCTTCATGCTGAGGATCAAGAGGGTGGAGTGTAGCCATCTGGGATGGCCACTTCCAACTAGATACAGAGAAACTCGCAAAGCCTCGTGGGTAAAATGGACAAGCCAAGACTCAGGCAGGCTCAGAGCCTGAAATGCATATTTGTCAGCAAAAAGTCCAGACGGTATCGAAACTCCGTCCAATTAGCATTTTAATGGGGCCGATTAACATTTGATGGCCCACCTTCGCCAAAACAAAGGACTGGTACTCAAGCAACCGGGACAGTCCCAGATATTTTGGCGCCACTCCCTGTTCAAGAGAAATGCAAACAAAGGGGTCAGTGACCGCTTGAGACACGCCCAGCCATCCAGATCCCCACCCACTTATTGGCTAAGGAAGTGGGATCACCCAATTAGTAAGGCCCAAATCGAAGGACCGCACAAAAGAGCGCGAAAACCCCCCGAGTATAAGAAGAAGAGTTTGCCATATGTTCGCTCTCTCTTGGCGCCCTCTTGGCCTTGGTACCCCGGTCACGGCCATCGCCAATTGCAGCAACATCAGAAGCAAGTACAAGTTCAACGCCCGCTACCAGGCGGATGAGCCCAGCTGAGCAGCAGTTACTCCTTCGAACGCGAGAGATCCAGAATTGAACAGCGGCCACTGTTTTCTGACCTAAGCCGGGTGCCCAAAGTTAAGTACAGGTTGTCTTAGTTGATAGGTGTAGTTAACTAGTAGTATTTATGTTGCATGACTAATTGTGTGTAAATAAAGTACCCTTGATCTTGAACTAACTAACTGGTGTTTGGCTCTTTGATCGATAGCCAGTTGAAACTTGTGGTGGTATCATTCGATACCTGGCGACTCTAAGCATTCGGATATAGATGACATAAAATGAAGGGCAAACTCACTGATTGTCATAATTGGAACAGAACCACAGAAAAGACAAAGTAAAAGAAACGCGCAACATCAGCCACCAGTCAGAGAACCTGTTCAAAAGTGGCACAGAAAGCCTTCCATCCACCTGAGCTGACAGATGAGGCCTTTCAAATGTTTGATTTGAAATACTTAAATACTTAAAATATTAGATGCTGCTGCCATTGAGTGCAAAAAGTGGCAGAAAAACACCCCAGGAATGTCACTCTTCCTCTTCTCAGAAACATTATTACATGAAGGTATTTAAATCCGGTAACCTAATAATGGATTAGTTGGAACGCAGCGCCCAAATGCTGTTTGAAAAGCAGCTGCCCTGCTATAATCTGATTCAATATAACTAACACTTTCCCATTAGAATGCACTCGCAATGAATTAGCACCTGAACAATTGCCCCTTTTATGAAGTGACGATTTTCATTAACTTCTTCAGGGAAAGAAAAACCTCTTGTAGAAAACAATTACTTTGTGTGATTCGCATACTTGGTGTCCGGTTTCATTTACTGTGACTACAGCTCATTGCAGTTCCCAGTTTCCTCCGCCAAAGGAAGGTGATTATTGTTAGAATCCATAGAATCCCTACATTCTGGCTGGTAGCCAGCCAGAAATTGCAATCAAAAGGGGCTAATGAATGTTATTCATTGCCGAAAATGGCCTTGGTTTCAAAGAAAATAAGATTTGCTTCATGTAGTTTTAGCCAGATCTAATCTTGACTACTGCTTTCAAATTTGTGCACCAAACCACTGGTGGCACAGTGGTTAGCACTGCTGCCTCATAGCTCCAGTGTCCCAGGTTCAAGTCTGGCCTTGGGTAAATGTCTGTGCGGAGTTTGCACGTTCTCCCCGTGTCTGCGTGGGTTTCCTCCGGGTCCTTCGGTTTCCTCCCACAGTCCAAAGATGTGCAGGTTAGGTGGATTGGTCATGTTAAATTGACCCTTAGTGCCCAAAAGGTTTAGGTGGGATTACTGGGTTATGGGGATGGGGTGGAGGCATGGGCTTAAGTAGGGTGCTCTTTCCAAGGGCTGGTGCAGACTTGATGGGCTGAATGACCTCCATCTGTACTGTAAATTCTACGATTCTAAGGATATAGGGCCTTGAAGGGGGTGTAATGCAGCTTCAACTGATTGGCCCATCCATGTCTTGAAGAGTTAAGAGGAGAGGTTATTTTGAATTTTAAAAGAAGTGAAAGGTGATCTAATTTGGGTGCAAACAACAAAAAAATAAAACAACAAAGTAGCTGTCTCCTCTGATGGGGAATGCAGAACAAAAGGGCTTATAATCAGAGCTCAATCATTCAGCAGTAATATCAGAGAAACATTATTGACACATTGGGTAGTGGAAATCTAGAATTGTCTCCTCCCAAAAGATTGGGAATGCTGGGTCAACTGAAATCAACAGGTTTTGATTCGGCAAAAACCTCAAGGGACATAGATCAAAGGCCAGTAAGTGAAATTGGGGTATTAATTGAATATTACTTATGCTTGATTGTATGCGGGTGGGCAGTCACTGGGGAATCACTTGGGCCTTTATAAATAGACACAGACTAAAACTGTGGTTGGTGTATTAGGGGGATATAGGGTTGCGATAGGCAATACTGTGAGTAAATATAAATGTGTGTAAAGATTGGCTCCAGTTCTGGAATAAAACTTGAGGGCACAGATCAGTAGTGATCTAACCGAATGGGAGAATGGTAGAATGAGCTTGAGGAAGTCAACGGACCTGTCTACCACTTTGCATGTTCCTGTTCAACAAGCACTGGAGCCTGCCAATACTTCATCCAACTTCATGAAAATAAGTAAGCTGTGTTAAAATGAAATCATACTCATTTGCCCTGATGAATATAATTTTTCATGCAAATCAAAGTGTCTCCTGAGATACTTTGCAAGCTGGGATCATCAGTTATGACCCCATTCAACGACATCCAAAATGCTAATTTTCTGGCAATAAACAATGAGTGAATATGTTCGCTCTTCTCGGATGTTGTTCAGCTGCTTACGCCCGTCATCCTTAATGTAGAACACATCTCAAGATTGTTTATTAACCATTGTTATCATTAACATTCCTGTCGCTTGCCATTTTAACTCAGCACCTTGCTCTCAGCGAGCCCACATGTCTGTCCTTGGCCTGCTGCGATGCTCCAGTGAAGCATCATATCTTCCAAACCCCTACAATGAAGAAGGAGGCCATTTGTCTCATCGAGTCTGCACTGAGCTTCTGAAAGAGCACCCCACCTAGAGCCCATTCCCCCACCTTATCCCCATCACCCACCCTATCTGCACAACGTTTGGATACTGAGGGGAAATTTTAGTATGGCCAATCCACCTAACCTGCACATCTTTGGACTGTGGGAGGAAACCAGAGCACCCGGAGGAAACCCACGCAGACACGGGGAGAAAGTGCAGATTCCACACAGACAGTCACTCAAGCTCGGAATCGAACCCGGGTCCCTGGTGCTGTGAGGCAGCAATGCTAACCACTGTGCCGATTATGATGCCAACATTGAGGACAACAACTTCAGTGTGTGACCTTTCTCCTCCAAGAAAAACTTTCTCCTCCATCTTAAACCCTTTAAAAAAAAATATCCTGTACACGTATTGTCACAATGCAACCCCCCCCCCCCGCCCCGGTCCATCCAACTGGGCCATCTGTCTTGTGTGCTTAAGGTTGGTACAGCTTGTTACAATCTCCCCCAGTTACTGTTTAATATCCAGCGCATTTCTCCATCTCTTTAGTTCTGATGAAGAATCAAACAGACTCGAAGCATTAACTGTTTCTCTCCCCACAACTGCTGTCAGACCTGCTGAGATCTTCCAGCATCCTCTATTCTTGATTCAGATGCCAGCACCCGCAGTATTTTGCTGATGAAAATCACTATTGTTGCATTTCCTGCGGAGGTTTCAAGAAACCCAATGGTCTCACACTTGTAATATTGAGACAAGCTGGTGAACCTCTTGCTTATCTTTCTCTTCTATTATTAAAAGGCATGCCATTCTGCCATGCGCTATGCCCATCGTGTTACAAAAGAATCTGCAGTTCGTTGTTTCCCTGATGCCAGACGTGACACCATCCTTATTTAATTTGGGAGGTGAATTAAATGCAATTACAGTCAGGCTCTTCCTTCTTGGATGAGCTTCTGGTCCATTTTGAGTTGCCGCATTCACTCACTTTGGCAGCTTATTCAAAATATCGATCCTCAGGAAATATCCTTCTGATTCTGAAGAATTTAATATTGTGCCTCAATGAAAAAAGCAGTGGAGCAAAGTAGCATTGTAACTCTGCTTCTTGGGGCTAGCATGTCTGCACTAGTTCAAAAATATTTAGGAAGGAGACTTTGAACTGGTAAATTGTCAAATACTTCCCTGACAGATTTGATCCGCAAGGAATGAGCTACATGTCTTTCAAACAAAAAAGCTCAAAACACATCTCAAGCTTTTCAACATGAAAAAACCATGTTCAGCCTCTTGATTCAGTGGGAGATCAGCTTGAGTCAATATTTTCAGCTTTTTAGATTCTGCTTTGAACTTTTAAGAAAACTCACACCAATACTTTCATTCCAGATGATCAAACTGGGTTCACTGGGATGCTGTTTGCTATGAAGAAATATAAATATCATGACTTTAAAAAAAATAATTCACAGGGTAATATGACAGACATGTTAAAAATGGGGGCAGAGAAGATAAAATTGCAATTCTTTTTCCACCAGTTAAACAGTTTACAACAAATAGGCCAAGGATGTTTGATTAAATGTGAATGTTTATAATAGAGGGCAGGAAAATCTTCTTTGCGCAGTATTGAGAGGCTCATAAAGTCATAGATGTTTACAGCATGGAAACAGGCCCTTCGGCCCAGCTTGTCCATGCCACCCAGTTTTTATCATTAAGCTAGTCCCACTTGCCTGCATTTGGCCCATTTCCCTCTATACTCACCCTGCCCATGTAACTGCCTAACTTTTTTAAAGGAAAACATTGTACCCGCCACTATCACTGCCTCTGGCAGCTCTTTCCAGATGCTCACCACCCTGTGGAATTTACTTCCAGTATTATTGGCAGAGTGTTCAGAATTAGGCTGATTAGATGGATGAACGGAAAGGAGTTGAAGGTGCTAATTGTATATTAGTTGTATTTAATCGTATGCAGGTGGTAAATATTAACCTGGGATTTGCTTGTATCCCAAAAAACGGAACTGTGATTGTTGAGCGAGAAGGTGCATGTTTCTAATGTCCTTCTCTGGATAAATATTTAGTAAAGTTGCCATGGTCCCAGATGACCACAGGCTGATTTTTCTTTTGACAGGGAGAGCTGATGGGAATCACCACACCTCAGGCAAGGAGCAAGGTTGAGAATAACCTCTGCCTGGCATGGGAATTGAACCTGCGCTTTTGGCCTTGTTCTGCATCACAAACAAATTGTCCAGTCAACTGAGCTAAACTGGCCCCAATATGTCAAAATTAGTTTGACTTCTATCCTTCACCACTTGGCTCTTTGCAGCACAGGGAATATGGCAACAGAGTGGGTAAATGTGATCAGGATTATTTGCCTATGTGACAAGTCTAAATCCCATGTTGTAACTTGCATGTATTTCTTTTAATTTTAGAGTACACGATTCATTTTTTCCAATTAATGGAAAATTTAGCGTTGCCAATCCACCTACCCTGCACGCCTTTGAACTGTGGGGGCAAAACCCACGCAAAAACGGGGAGAATGTGCAAACTCCACACGGACAGGGACCCAGAGCCAGGATCAAATCTGGAACCTCGGCGCCGTGAGGCAGCAGTGCTAACCACTACAGCACCGTGTTGCCCTTAACTTGCATGTATTTTCAACCTGTTGCATCATTTACCATTTTCTATTTTCAAACTATAAATAGTTCAAAAATATAAAGCTTCTATGAAGAAACTACCGTGCTGAAACTAAAGGCTAAAATTCAATTGCACAATTCTAAGATCCCAAACAAGACACTGATTTACAACCTTAAGGAACAATCTTGGTCTCAATTCATATGCATTATCAGTTCTTGTGAGGCCATAAGTCTGTTATTCGCACATATGTCAATAAAGTTCACTATCCTCAAGCCCAGCACCCATCTGATGCCTCCTATAAATTCCATAAGGTTAGAAACAGATAACAATGCTTTCCATGCCACCCTCAGAAATGATTTAATGAAATGGAAACAGGGGGCGGGATTCTCCACACCCACGCTGAAGTGGCCGCGCCATCGTGAACGCCGTCGAGGTTCACGACGGCGCGGAACGGCCCCGGTCCCGACCGATTCAGGCCCTGACAATGGGCCAGGATCGGGGCCAAGTCATCTACACGCGCCAGGCCTTGTCGCCCGCGTAAAAGCGGCGCTGCATAGATGACGCGGCCAGCGCCGCATAACGGCTGTCATCTGCATATGCGCAGGTTGGCCGGCGCCAACCCACGCATGCGTGGTTGCCGTCCTCTCTAAGTCCGCCCCGCAAGAAGATGGGGGACGGATCTTGCGGGGCCGCAGAAGGAAGGAGGTCCTCCTTCAGAGAGGACGGCCCGACGATCGGTGGGCACCGATCGCGGGCCACCCCACATTTCAGGTAAAGCCCGGTGCAGGATTCCCCTCGCCCCACCCCAGCGTTCACGCACCGCTCACGACTGCAGCGACCAGGTGTGGACAGCGCCAGGGGGAACCCGCCATTTTGGCCTGGCCGCTCGGCCCATCCGGGCCTCAGAATAGCGGGGGTGCCGGAGAATCGCCATTTTCGGTGTCTCCGGCGATTCTCCGGCCTGCGGCCCGCGAAACTCGACCAGGCCGTTCCCGCCGCTTGGGAGAATCGCGGGAGGGCGTCGGACCGGCATCCCCGGAAATGTTGGCGGCCCAGGCGATTCTCCCAACCGGCGTGGGAGTGGAGAATCGCGCCCAGGGTGCCTCACAATGTGGACGCATTGATAACGCAATATTATAACAAAGATTTAAGCAGCATAGCTGAAGGTTAACAATATCCAACAAATGGCCATGGTCTTCAGGCAACCTGCAAACTTGTTTGTCTTACATGTGGCCGAGGAAACAATTCTTCAAAGACTGAGGTTTGTGCTAAGATCTTGCCGATGTCAGAGAGTTCAATAATTTGTAGCATTTACTGAAACATGGAAGGAAACCTCCAGCTATATGTACTGTCATGATATTCAAGTGAACATCACAGCACATACACACATACATAATGATGGACAGATCAACGGACCAATTAGCACACACAACACGACAGCCAATCACAGACAAGAGCATACACAGTACAAAACAAGGAACACGACACTTCCTGGGCAGTCCAGCAGGAGACGGCTCAGGGCAAGGACCTCCATGCCAGACACCCAGACAGTCACCATGTGCTGAGTACCAGAGTTTGTTATATAAATAGTTAAAAGAAATAAAACTGCGTTGTACCAATCGCAACCGTGTTGGTTCGTCTGTGTCTCAGAGTACCCAACACATCATGTACTTGACGCATTCTGGTCCACAGAAAATGCCAATGCCTGTTTCCTCATACATCAGCTTCCCTCAGACCATCACTGAGAGATAAAAACAGCAGGTCCAACGGGATCCGTGTTGATCAACATTTTCAATACGAAGGACCTGCTTTTAAAGAACAATCACACCCAAATCATGCCTTCCTTCTCTTCGAGGCCAACTGCTGTTGCAGCTTGTAGCTGCTCCTGCCAGTGTAAGATTTTGATAATAACATTAAATTCTTCAGAGATTTTATTTTGGTTTGAAGCAGCCCTTTATGGATTCTATCTTTACCGAAGTTGAATAATTCAGTTAGAATTTCTGCTAATGAGGCAATTAATAGTTAAGGCAGCCTGGGAACAGGAAAGTACGTGCTTGCAAGAAACTGTTCTCGATTAACTAACCTCCTGAAAAGAAATTGTGGTTCAGGCTATTGTATCTGGATTAATTACACTGGGTGAGATTTTACCAATCGTTCTCACTGGTGGGATCTTCTGGTCCCGCCTACAGCGACCCACTGCCACGGATACCCCAGCAGCGGAGAGTGCAAACCACAGAAACCCCCATTGACAGTGTCGAGTTAGGTACACGAGTCTAACACTGGCTGCAACTGGATGCAGCTTAGATCAGAAAGATACTCCAGACCTTGAAGTCAGGTTTATTGAACTAATAGCACAGTTAGCACAGTTCTCTGTGAGTTCGACTCTCTGCTAATTTAAGTGTGGTTACTCTGTCTGACTGAACCAGACTAGCTCTTAGCCACGTGGTGGAGGTGTGTGATTGTAACAACACCCTTGACTGACTCTCTAGATGTTCATCAGTTGAAAGAGGCGGAGTGTGAGTGCCTCGTGTCTTTTATAGCCGGGTCCCACCCCTGAGCGTCCTGCCTGCTTATTGGTCATGTCCTGTTCTTTGTGTCCATTAGCTGCTTGTCTGTATATCATTATGTGTGTGTCTGTATATCATGACAGACAGAAGTGGGATCCTGCAGCCAGCCAATGGGGGGGCCACCGCCACTGTCGCAAAACATGCCGCGTGGGGCAGACAGAAAGTCCCGCCACTTTGTGCAATTCAAGGCCTCTGTAGCGCACAATGACTTACGAGAGAGACAAATAGAGATGAAGTCGATGAGGCTTTATTAAGCGTGACTTGTTCCCCGCAGTTCAGCAACAGACTGGAGCGGCGGGGAGAAGCCCGGGTTCTTATACTCCGCCTTCAGGGCGGAGCTAGGGGTCAACAGCCAACCAGGACCCGGGACCTGTCAGCCAATAACATCACGGCTTCACAGTCCCACATGACCCCTAATACATACTACCACATTCACCCCTTGTTAAAAATGAACCCGGCGGGGTGGTGGTTCGCATGGTGGTAGGGGTTTACAAGGCTGGTCCTGGGAGGAAAAAATTTTTGGCATGTCATTACAATCTTAGCCCTACACTGGGCTATGTACAGGGTTTGTGAACTATTTACAATATTCGTAAGAGGAAAAGAACATTTTCGTTACAGTCCAACAACATTCTTGAGTTACACCGATGCCACGAGTCAAGCGGGCGGTCTGGTCTTCCTTGTCGATCGCCTCAGCCCCGGTGGTGGTGCAGGTGCTTGTTCCAGCGTTGTCGTCTCCGGGAGCTTTTCGGTGTCTGTTTCTGTTTCACTCCTGGTCGGACACGGGAGGAGGACCGATCCTCCCGGGAAGGGGACGGTCGCGGGGTGCGCCGGTGGCAGAGAGGGAGTGATCGGTGTCGGGGGGGTGTGCGTGTTTCCGGCGGGCGCAAGGTCTCGCAGGGAGACCATGTCCTGTCGGCCGTCGGGGTACGCCCGTAGGCATACTGCGGGTTCGCGTGGAGGAGGTGAACCCTCTCGACCAACGGGTCCGACTTGTGCGCCCGCACATGTTTCCGGAGCAAGATGGGTCCTGGGACCGCCAGCCAGGTCGGCAGCGACGTTCCGGAGGAGGACTTCCTGGGGAAGACAAGGAGGCGCTCATGAGGTGTTCGGTTAGTGGTGGTACACAGCAGCGACCGGATGGAGTGGAGAGCGTCCGGGAGGACCTCCTGCCACCGTGAAACTGGGAGATCCCTGGCCCATAGGGCCAGTAGGACGGTCTTCCAGACCGTGCCGTTCTCCCTCTCTACTTGCCCGTTCCCCCGGGGATTGTAGCTGGTCGTCCTGCTCGAGGCTATGCCCTTGCTGAGCAGGAACTGGCGCAGCTCGTCACTCATGAAGGAGGACCCCCTGTCGCTATGGATATATGTGGGGCAACCGAACAGTGTGAATATGGTGCTAAGGGCTTTAATGACTGTGGCCGCTGTCATGTCGGGGCAGGGGATGGCGAAAGGGAAACGGGAGTACTCGTCCACCACGTTCAGGAAGTATGTGTTGCGGTCGGTGGAGGGGAGGGGCCCTTTGAAATCCAGACTGAGGCGTTCAAAGGGGCGGGAAGCCTTGATCAGGTGCGCTCTATCCGGCCTGAAAAAGTGCGGTTTGCACTCTGCGCAGAAGTGGCAGTTCCTGGTGACTGTACGGACCTCCTCCACAGAGTAGGGGAGGTTACGGGACTTTATAAAATGGTAGAACCGAGTGACCCCCGGGTGGCAGAGGCCCTCGTGGAGGGCTTGGAGACGGTCTATTTGTGCGTTGGCACATGTGCCGCGGGATAGGGCATTGGACGGCTCGTTCAGCTTTCTGGGACGGTACAAGATCTCGTAGTTGAAGGTGGAGAGCTCGATCCTCCACCTTAAGATCTTGTCATTTTTAATTTTGCTCCGCTGTGCATTATCGAACATGAAAGCTACCGACCGTTGGTCAGTGAGGAGAGTGAATCTCCTGCCGGCCAGGTAATGCCTCCAATGTCGCACAGCTTCCACTATGGCTTGGGCTTCCTTTTCCACTGAGGAGTGGCAGATTTCTGAGGCGTGGAATGTTCGGGAGAAGAAGGCCACGGGTCTGCCCGCTTGGTTAAGGGTGGCCGCTAGAGCTACATCGGAGGCGTCGCTCTCGACCTGGAAGGGGAGGGACTCGTCGATGGCGCGCATCGTGGCCTTTGCGATGTCCGCTTTGATGCGGCTGAAGGCCTGGCGAGTCTCTGTCGACAGGGGGAAGGTAGTAGTCTGTATTAGTGGGCGGGCCTTGTCTGCATACTGGGGGACCCACTGGGCGTAATATGAAAAGAACCCCAGGCAGCGTTTCAGGGCTTTGGAGCAGTGGAGGAGGGGAAATTCCATGAGGGGGCGCATGCGTTCGGGGTCGGGGCCTATTATCCCATTGCGTACTACGTATCCCAGGATGGCCAGCCGGTTTGTGCTAAACACGCACTTTTCCTCGTTGTATGTGAGGTTCAAGGCGTTAGCGGTCTGGAGGAATTTTTGGAGGTTGGCGTTGTGGTCCTGCTGATCGTGGCCGCAGATGGTTACGTTGTCGAGATACGGGAACGTGGCCTGCAACCCGTGTTGATCAACCATTCGGTCCATCTCCCGTTGGAAGACCGAGACCCCGTTTGTGACGCCAAATGGGACCCTTAGGAAGTGGTATAGACACCCGTCTGCCTCGAAGGCTGTGTACTTGCGGTCACCTGGGCGGATAGGGAGCTGGTGGTAGGCGGACTTGAGGTCCACGGTGGAGAAAACCTTATATTGGGCAATCCGATTTACCATGTCGGATATGCGGGGGAGAGGGTACGCATCTAGCTGTGTGTACCTGTTGATGGTCTGGCTATAGTCTATGACCATCCTTTGCTTCTCCCCGGTCTTTACTACTACCACCTGTGCTCTCCAGGGACTATTGCTGGCCTGGATTATGCCTTCCTTCAGCAACCGCTGGACTTCGAACCGAATAAATATTCGGTCCTGGGCGCTGTACCGTCTGCTCCTAGTGGCGACGGGTTTGCAATCCGGGGTGAGGTTTGCAAACAAGGATGGCGGTTCAACTTTGAGGGTTGCGAGGCCGCAGATAGTGAGTGGGGGTATTGGGCCGCCGAATTGAAACGTTAGGCTCTGCAGGTTGCACTGGAAATCTAATCACAGTAATGTGGGCGCGCAGAGTTGGGGAAGGACGTAGAGCCTGTAGTTTTTAAACTCCCTCCCTTGCATCGTTAGGGTCACTATGCAGAATCCTTTGATCTCTACGGAGTGGGATCCTGCAGCTAGGGAAATCTTTTGCGTACTGGGACGGATGGTCAAAAAACAGCGTCTTACCGTGTCGGGGTGGATGAAGCTTTCGGTGCTCCCGGAGTCGATCAAGCATGGTGTCTTGTGTCCGTTGATCAGCACCGTTGTTGTCGTCGTCTGGAGCGTCCGGGGCCGTGCTTGATCCAGCGTCACCGAGGCCAGATGTGGTCATAGTGTCTCAGCGTCTTCTTCGGACCCCGTGGAGCCGTCGATGCTGGGGTCTTTTGTTGTCATCCAAGATGGCGGCGTCCATGAATCGCACGCGGCCGGGGTGGACAAAATAGCCACCCCCACGGATCGCACGTGGTCGGGGGTGGACAAAATGGCCACCCCCATGCATCGCACATGGCTGGGGGGTCACAAGATGGCGGCGCCCATCCTCCCCTCGTGGTGGCCGGGACCCAAAATGGCGGCGCCTGCGGGTCGCACATGGGGCGCTGGGGGGGGTTGGGGAGCGTTTGGGATGCGCTGGACTCTTTCTTCTCCGGGGACAGCGGCGACCCTCCGGGACCGGCACACATCCGCGAAATGGCCCTTTTAGCCGCAGATCTTGCAAATCGCTGCACGGGCCGGGCAGCGCTGCCGGGGGTGTTTCGCCTGCCCGCAGAAATAGCAGCTGGCCCCCCCGGGATGATCTGGCGTCTTAACCGCGCAAGCCTGTGAGGGACGGGGGGGGGGGTTTGTCGCGACGGGGGTCCACGGAGCCCAAGGGGCTGCCGCGCGGTCGGGGCCGTAGGCGCGGGCGTTTTGCAAGGCCACATCTAGGGAAGCTGCGATGGCCTGTGCCTCTGAGAGTCCTAGCGACTCTTTTTCTTAAATGTCTTTGGTGGATTTGGGGAGAGTTCATACCTGCCACAAACGCATCGCGAATTAACATGTCCATGTGTTCAGTCGCGTTTACCGGCGGGCAGCTGCAGCCCCGTCCCAAAATTAGCAGCGCGGCGTAGAACTCCTCTAACGATTCTCCGGGACTTTGCCGTCTCGTTGCGAGTTGGTAGCGTGCGTAGACCTGGTTCACTGGGCGAACGTAGACGCTCTTTAGTGCTGCGAGCGCCGTCGAGAAATCCTCTGCGTCTTCTATGAGAGGGTAAATTTCCAGGCTTACCCTTGAGTGCAGGACCTGCAGTTTCTGGTCTTCTGTGATCCCGCCGGGGGCCGTTCAGAGGTAGCCTTCGAAACAAGCTTGCCAGTGTTTAAAAACTGCTGCTGAGTTCACTGCGTGGGGGCTGATCCGCAGGCATTCCGGGGCGATCCTGAGCTCCATAGTCCTTTAAGCACGCTTAATAAATTGTAGCGCACAATGACTTACGAGAGAGACGAATAGAGATGAAGTCGATGAGGCTTTATTAAGCGTGACTTGTTCCCCGCAGTTCAGCAACAGACTGGAGCGGCGGGGAGAAGCCCGGGTTCTTATACTCCGCCTTCAGGGTGGAACTAGGGGTCAACAGCCAACCAGGACCTGGGATCTGTCAGCCAATAGCATCACGGCTTCACAGTCCCACATGACCCCTAATACATACTACCACAGCCTCTTTGTCAGCTTTAAAGAAAGTAAGAGATGGGAATTTGTCCCGATGTTAGCCAGTTCTATTCCAGAGGTGGAATGGCACCAGGCCACCCTTTAGCCAATGACGAAGGTTAGTTTGGACTATATGCTAATGAGTGACGAGGAATTGTCAGAATTAGGGACAAAAGTTAAAAACTTTGAGCCTTCCTCGGCACAGTTCCACCATTGCTTCCAGAGTGTAAATCTTCAGCAACATAGTTCAACATTACTTCAGAGCCACAAGAAGAAAGATACCGTCTCTGCTGTCAGCATGCAAGGAATTCTAGGGCCTTGAGGGATAACATTAATAAATTCCACTTGATTCAAGAATACTGGTTGCTCGTATCTTGTTATTTCAGGCACAACTGAGGACCAAATGAGTCTTAACTTAAGAATTCAGAGCCTGGATATTTGAAGTAAAATGTTTTGTTTTTTTAAACACAAAACCTCTGAAACATGAACTAGGAGATCTGCTGCCATGTTATGGCGTACCCGTCTGACTTCCACCCTTCCCACACATCCATCGTAGCCCGTCAGCAAAAGCTCTGAAACGTCCGTCATCCAACTCCACCTAGGTCATATGATATTATGGATTAGGAGCAGGAGAAGGCCATTTAGCCCCTGAGCCTGCTCCACTGTTTGATTAGATCGTGGCTGATGTGGTTACGGCCTCTACTTTGCTGTCCACTCCCTACAGCCTTTGCCTCTCTTGTCAGCCAAGAACTTAACTCAGCCTTCAAAATGGTCAATGACCCTGCCTCCACTGTTCTCTGCAAAAGAGAATTCCACAGACTAATGATCCTTTTGAGAGAAGCAAATTCTCCTCAGTCCCATTTTACACGGGAGACCACTTCTTTTTCAACTGTGTCCCCCGAGTTCTGGTCTCCCTCACAATGGGAAACAGCCTTTCACATCCATCTTGTCAAGTCCCCTCAGGATCATCAATAAAATCACCTCTTCTTCTTTTAAACTCCAATGGATACAGGCCCAACCTGTCCAATCTTTCCTCACAAGGCAATGCCCTCATTTCAGGAAACTGTCAAGTGAACCTTCCCTTGAACTGCTTCAAATACAATTGTGCCCATCCTTAAATAAAGAGACCAAAACTGTACACAGTATTCCAGATGCAGTCTCACAATTTAGCAAAAACATCCCTACTTTATATTCCATTCCCCTTGCAATAAATAGCACTCTATCCTCCTTCCCAGTCACTTGCTGTGCCTGCATACTAACGTTTTGATGGTTCATGTACCAGAACACCCAGATCCCTCTGTACCTAAAAACTCTCTCCATTTAGACGCTACTTTTTTTGATCTTCGTGCCAAAGTGGACAAATCTTCTCACATTACGCTCCATCTTTTTTGGCCACGCACTTAACCTTTCCATATCCCTTTGCCACATGCCCTTCACAACTTCACCTATCTTTGTGCCAAGAGCAAACTTAGCAACTTAGTCCCAGAGGGTCACAGGCTGCTCTCCACTTTGATAACTGGTTGTGATTTAACCTGAGGGTCACCACATCTCAGGCGAGGTGCAACGTTCAGTCGCCTTTTCCCTCGTGATTGTAACTGTTTTGAGTTCCTCCCGCCCGTTCACCTCTTGATTTGCAATTATTTATGGAATGTTATTTGTGTCTTCAAGAGTGAAGACATACAGAAAATCCATTGAATGCATTCACCATATCTATATTTCCTATAATTAATTCCCCAGATTCACTCTTCTCCATATTTCTCCCTTTTCTTTTTAGTTACACTTTACTTTTTTTAATATTCTGTCCAATCCTCTGACCTGCACTTTCTTGTCCAACTTCCAACTTGACACTGTCATTAGTTAGCCACAAATGATGTACCCTTCCCTTAATGCCTTTCTTTCTTACTGGGATGTATCTTTGCTATGTGTTATGAGGTATCTCTTTAAATGTCTTCCATTGCATCTCTAATGGCCTATTCCATAACCTAGGGCATGATTCTCCGCTCCCGCGACTAAGTGCCCACGCCGTCGTGAACGCCGTCGAGTTTCACGATGGCGCGAAACTGCCCCGATCGCGATCGATTCAAGGCCCGAAAATGGGCTAGGAGCGGGGCCGCGAGGAACTCGGGGGGCGTGGCGCGAAAGCAGCGTCGTAAGCGCGCGACGCCCGAATGAGGCGGCGCTGCGCCATAAATGGCGCGATCCGCGCATTGAAGGACCCAGGAGGAGGAGAAGGAGGAGAGATGGCTGATTCCCGACGAGCCGCACCGAGGTCCCGGGACACGGACCTGGACACACTCCTCGATGAGGTTGAAAGCCGAAGGGCCACCCTCTGCCCAAGACATGGGCATCGTCAGCAATCCAGCACGGTGAGGCGTGGTTGGCGTGAAGTTGGCACCGCTGTGAGTGCTGTGGGGCACATCCCCCGGTCTGGGGTTCAGGGTGCACAACGTTGTACCCGACCCACATGAGCACCGGGACCCCCCCTGGAGAGATGCCATGGATTGGCTCCAACTGTCTCCCCACCCAGCATTAATATAGCCTATATCTGCACGCCCTGATGATACCCGCCTAATTGTGATGCTTTATCCAACCCCCCCCCCCCACCACCACCACCATACACCCGGCCCAGCGTGTCTAACGAACCCCGTATCGTTGTGTTCCCCAGGGCCAGCCGCCGAACGTCCAGGGTGGTCTCGGCCAAGACACAGCCGACCATCTCCAACCTCAAGCGCACCCAGGGACGTACGCCAGAGGGTGGCAGTCGGTCGGACAGGAGGGCCATCCTCTCAGTATGGGACGCTGGACGGGGACGCACATACGACGGACAGAGACAATACTGAGGGGCACAGGACGGACAGTGACGATGACGCACAGACAACGGCCACACAGTCCACGGATTCACCAAGAGGGCAACATGACATGGGCCGCCTGCACCTTGCGCCGGGCCATGAGGGGAACCAGTGCACACCAGACTTCCTAACGGACGATGACCTTGAGCTCGCGGCACTGCTGTCTCCCACACCGTTCACCATCGCAGGGACACTCGCCTCTGTTGGGCAGATAAGTGATGAGGCTCCCGGGTCACAGTCTGGTGCGCACCCCACAGCCGAGCCGGTACAGCAGGTGGAGTTTGGAGCAGCGGAGGGGCTGGACGGTCGGAGGGCAGCCCAGGCCCAGCAACCAGCTGCCGCCCAGACGGTTCCCGGGTTCCTGGATGTACTTGACCCACCCGGACAACCGATGCATGTGGACACCCAGGGACTGAATAACGGGATGAGGGCAATCTTCCAGGACCTGCACACGCAGTTGGAGGAGTCCATTCATGTCCAGGAGCAGGGAGTGATGCCGCTCATCGCAGCCACCCAGGCCGACACCGCACGGGTGGCGTCCGCTGTGGAGGCAATGGGTGAAACAGTATCAGCCATTGGTCAGGTTCTGCAAGGTGTTGGACTTCACGTGCACGCGTCATCCATGGCCCAGGAGAGGGCTCCCCTCTCACAGGTAGCCATGCGCCAGAGCCAACACGACATTGCCGCCGCTCTCCGGGCCCTGGCCGAATCTCACCATGCCATGGCCCAGTCCCAGCAGGCGATGGCACAGTCCCAGCAGTCAGTCGCGGAGAGCATTGACCGCCTGGCGCACATGGTGGATGGCGTAGTGCACTCACAGGTCGGGATCGCACAGTCCCTGGCAGGAATGTGGCACTCCCTGGGCTCTGCCTCAGCGAACATTCGGACCGTGGTCAATACCGCTGCAGGCCTCCAGGACTGGCAGCGCCAGGTGTAGGTGGTGCGACGGGGCATGTCTCCGATCGCACCTCCGTCCCACAGTGAGGCCCGGGGGCCACCGGGCTCCTCGAGGGAGGAGGAGGTTCTGGGGCCCATCCCATTACCTCCAGCAAGGGACGTCCCGGGACACTCGGCCTCCCCCCGTTCCATCCCTGGCGTATCTGGTGGGCAGCGGGCAGGACAGGGTGGCACCACGCTATCCAGCACGCCCACCTAGAAGCCTGGCCCATCGAAGTCGGGCCGCCACAGGAAACGAGTGCCGCCGGGGGGCCATTTCGCAGGGGGTGATTCTCAGCAGTCCGCCTCCACTCCTGCTGTACCATCTGGGGAGACTCTTGGTCGCAGTGGTAGGGCCCGTAAGGCAAAGAAGTTAGGCACATAATAAGTTGGCACAGGTGCAGGGCACAGTTTAGTTGTAGGGGGTAGGGCATCTGTATGTGAATGTCACAAATAAACTCACAGTTGCACTTAACTTGTATGTGCTATGACTCTGTGATATGTCCGGTGCCAGGAGGCTGGTGAGGGTGACCGAGTGGCGCTGGGGTTAACGAGCGGTTCAACGTCGGTGCCGGGTGTGCTGTCCCTTTCCCCCCTGCCTACCAAAATCGGACACCGTAGTCCTCGGCACTCCGACGCCAGCTACCCCACACGGACACGTGATGAAATGTCCGTTACGAAGGCTGTGACCACCGGAGTGCATGGTTCAGCTATAGCCATGAGTCAGACCTTGGGTCGTGATTCTGAGCTCACAGCTCATCGCAGAACGGGCTGTCATCATTCAACATGGCACTGATCACATCCGCTTACACAATCATCAATGTTGTGCAATCCCGTAGTGCCGCAGTGGTCAGGTGATGTGGAATCGGTGCCGTGAACGCGGTGCGGGTGGGGGGGGGGGTACAGCGTGGTGCCTGTGTACAGGACTGGCGGTGCAAGTGGCAGTGTTCACCGAATCCCTCCCCCATGGTGCGTGAACCATGCGGCCACCAACGCGTCGCGTGCCCGCTGCCCTCGACGGTGCCGTCGTGCAGCCTCCTGGACGTAACCAGCACCCAGGCATTGTCTGTTTCCTGCGCCCCTCCCCCCACCCTGATGCAAGCCATCCTCCTCCTCCTCCTCTTCCTCCTTCCCTTCGTTTGCGTTGACTCCGGTGCCGTCAGGTCCTCCCTCCGACTCCTCCACCAGGTCATCTCCCCTCTGCATGGCAATATTGTGCAGCGCACAGCAAACCACAACCATGCGGCTGACCCTGTCGAGCCGGTACTGCAGGGCCCCTCCGGAGCGGTCCAGGCATCAGCGTATCTTCAGCAGGCCGAAGCACCGCTCCACCACACCCCTGGTTGCTGCATGGGCCTCACTGTATAGGCTCTCCACGTTGGTCTGAGGCCTCAGTATTGGCGTCAGCAGTCATGACCTCAATGGATAGCCCTTGTCGCCCAGCAACCAGCCGCTCAGCCGGGGGGGCATCCATCAAACATTGCGGGGATGAACGACTGTGCCAGAATGTAGGCGTCATGCACACTGCCGGGTACTTTGCACACACGTGCATGATCTTCATGTGGGGGTCGCACACCACCTGAATGTTCATGGAGTATGCGCCCATCCTGTTCATGAACACTTCCCTGTTGTCTGCAGGTGGGCGCATGGGGACGTGCACACCATCGATGACACCCTGGACCATCGGTATCCCGGCCACCTTGGCGAATCCACGTGCCCGTGCTTCCTGCTGTGCTCAGTCCTCGGGGAATTTAATGTACCTGTCCACGATGGCGTACAAGGCGTAGGTCATGGCCCTGATGCACCTGTGGACCGATGCCTGTGAGATCCCGGATAGGACCCGCTCGGCGCCTGGAAGGAACCGGTAGCGTGAAAGTTTAGGGCCACCGTCACCTTAACAGAGACTGGTATAGCGTGTCCTCCTCCCATTCCAAGTGGTGCGAGGTGCGCCACAAGCTGGCATATATGTGCGACCATCTCCCTGCTGAACCGTAGTCTCCTCCTGCATGTGATGTCCGGTAGGGCCTCGAACGACATTCTGTCACGGTACACCCTAGGCCTTGCTGGACGCCTGTGGCGCCCTGGCACCAACATCAGTGGCTCCTCCTCCTCCTCCTCCTCCCCCTCAAGCACTTCGATATCAGTGCCCGCTTCCTGTGCATTCCTCGCCGTCAGGGGGTCAATGCTCCCCTCGGGTCCCCCTGGACATTCCGGGCCTGAGCGCCTGCAGCCTGCACGGCGACGACGGGCCACTCCGCAGCCATCCCCTCTGCTGCAGCAGCAACCGCTGCATCTGCAGCCACTATGGGCCGTCCGACTCTACGCTGCCGGATGGCCACCTGCAGGGCTGCAGCTCCAACCACGGCAGTGAACATCGCTGTCTGGTTGGCATACATGGTGACCTGCAGGAGGGTGGTGGGGGGCAGAGAAACGACATGTTACACGGAGGTTCTTCCACACCTCGACAGCCGGGTTGCATGGGATACCTGTGTGCCCCGGTGGCCTGGTCGCACTGCAGATACGCAGCCAGCCTAACACATGGTCACTGTCTGCGCCCAACGGTCAGTTCACACCGTACTGCTCACCAGTGTGCCAGTCGCCTGTGCCCATCAGCCACACGACAACCTGCGGCCGTGTCCTCGTCACCGTCCTGTCATATCAGGGCGGCTGACATGTGGCATCCGCGGAGGACGACAACCTCCACACTCCCATCCCTCTGGCCAAATACTCGAGGAGCCCAGTGGTAGTGGCCACACTCCAGACGTGGTATCAAATGAGGCAGCACTTCGGCCTCACCGAAATGTTCACCATGACCCTCATCTGCAACAACAACAGGTTTACTCCCGCAATAATGGATGCCACCTTCAAAAGGTGGAGATAGGACGAGTGGATACTGACAGTCAGGGACATGTACAAGGATGATAGAGTAGAGACCCCAGGGGAACTCACAGATACCAAGAGGAAATGACCTGAGATACATTCAGGTCAAAAACTTTCTTCGAAAGGAAACAACGTATCCCCAGATACCAGGACACTCGATAGTGGGAGAACTGCTGGGCCTGGGTGACATAGGGAAGGGAAACCGTGTGGACCTGTATGGGCGACTATTGGAGGAGGTATGCTCCCCCCTGGAAGAGCCAAGGAAAAAAGGGGAGTAGGGCCCAGGCATTGAGATAGGGGGAGGACTCCGAACCGAAGCACTACACAGGGCGACCTTCACCTCCACATGCACAAGGCTGAGCCTAACACAGCCGAAGGTGGTGCACAGAGCACACCTAACCAGAACCAGAATGAGCAGGTTCTTTCTGGAGGTGGAGGATAAATATGGTGCCAGGGAGGCCCGGCTAACCACACCCACAAGTTCTGGGCTTGCCCCAGACCTGTCAGACACTGGTCGACCTTTTTTGAGGCGATGTCCAGGTTGTGGGAGTGAGGGTGGAGCCATGCCCAAATGTGGCGGTCTCTGGGGTTTCAGATCAACCAGAACTCTTTAGGGGGAGGGGGGAGGGGGGGGCAACGCACTAGTCTTTGCCTCCCTGATCGCCCGCCGGAGAATTCTGCTTGGCTAACAATCAGCAACACCACCCAAAGCTGCAGAATGGTTGTCCGACCTGGCGGAATTTCTCAGGCTGGAGAAAGTAAATGTTGCTATCCGGGGGTCAGAAGCAGGTTACCACAGGACATGGAATCCATTCACCAACTTGTTCCAAGATCTGTTAGTAGCCAGCAACCTGTAGAGTAAGGGGAGGGGTGGGCGGAGGTGAAGGGGGGGGGGAGACACAAATGAGCCACGAGACAAAAAAGATAGGGAAAGAGGGGAGGGAGGGAAGGCATGCAAAGAAAACGAGAGGGACAAGGGATAAAGCCACAGGGGACTGGTCCTGAGGGCAAGCTGAAGCCAAAACTAAACTGCAGATAGACATATCTTCTCTGGCCATACTGGGGATTGTAACTGATGTATGCCGGCTAAAGGGGGGGGCCATGGCCACAGCGGGAGGGAGACAATTGACTGATTTCTGTTGGCCTTTTTCCATTTCCTTTTTGGTGCGGTTTTGTAATATGTAACTTGTGAATTGTGAAATATAAGATGTGAAAATCCAATCAAAAAACCTCTTAGAATTCTGTCCCCGCGTCTGTGTGGGTCTCACCCCACAACCCAAAGATGTGCAGGGTAGGTGAATTGGTCACGCTAAGTTTCCCCTTAATTGGAAAAAAATGCTGCATTTACAAATACACCAGCTGAAATATTGGGTTAATTTATTTTTGCAAAAATATATTTTATTCATAAAATATCTGAAAGAACATTACAAATATTACAAAATGGCCGTCACAGAAAGAGCAATAATATTCAAATTTTCCACATAGATCATGTTGCACCCTGAGGCGCTTCAACACAATAAACATTACGGATATTTCAAAATGGTCATTCTAGAAAGTGCAATAGTACTTAAGTTTTCGACATAGATCACGTTAAACTCTGAAGTGCTTCAATATAATTGTGACACAAGTAATATTCGTTGTATACATTCAGTGTGAGTCATACAGCCCGAGGAGGTTCTGAACAATTCCCAGCCCCTCAGCGCATTATGACTGAAAGACCTCAAACCGCGACCTTTCCCCATTGCACCTCTGTGGAGGCTGCCTCAAGCCTTCGTGCATCCATCAGCACGTGGTCTTGGGCTTTGGAATGTGCCTGTCTGCAACACTCAGCTAGGGCCAACTCTGCACTGGAAGACCAGCAAGACCAAAGAACGTCTTTCACCGAGTTGGCGATCCTCCAGCAACAGCAAACGTTTGTCTCAGTGTGCGTCCCTGGGAACAGCCCACAGAGCCCTGTGTCACAGAATTGCTCGGGATGAATTTTGATAAAAACTATCTGATCTCTGCAGACCTTTGCAAAGGCACATTCCTTAAGGAGGTGAACAACGGTCTCTTCCCCATCACAGACATCTCAAGGGCAATGTACTGAAGAGGTCAGATTTGGGGCATCTGGGAAGAACCTGACAGGGAGGGCCTTTCTCACCACCAGCCAAACTACACCTTAGTGCTTGTTTGAAAGTTCTGGCAATGTGACAGTCTGCTCAGAGAACCATTTCCTTTTCCCGCAGGGCCTCTGGGACATTCTTCTTGCTCTCAAGGGTGTGCAGCGAAGGTTTACCAGACTGATTCCAGGGATGGCGACACTGACGTACGAGGAGAGATTGACTAGGCTAGGATTGTTTTCGCTGGAGTTCAGATGAATGAGGGGGGAATCTCATAGAGACGTATAAAATTCTATCAGGACTAGATTGGGTGGGTGCAGGGAGGATATTCCCAATGGTGGGTGTGTTCAGAACCAGGGCGCACAACCTGAAGATTTGGGGTAGACCATTTAGGACAGAGATGAGGAGACATTTCTTCACCCAAAGAGTGTTGAGTCTGTGGAATTAATGACCACAGGAAGTAGTTGAGGCTAAGACATTGAATATATTCAAGAGGTGGCTAGGTATGGCAGTTGAGGTGAATAGGATCAAGGATTATGGGGATTAGGCTATTAGAACATAGAACATTACAGCGCAGTACAGGCCCTTCGGCCCTCGATGTTGCGCCGACCTGTGAAACCACTCTAAAGCCCATCTACACTATTCCTTTATCGTCCATATGTCTATCCAGTGACCATTTGAATGCCCTTAGTGTTGGCGAGTCCACTACTGTTGCAGGCAGGGCATTCCACGCCCTTACTACTCTCTGAGTAAAGAACCTACCTCTGACATCTGTCCTATATCCCTTCAATTTAAAGCTATGTCCCCTCGTGCTAGACATCACCATCTGAGGAAAAAGGCTCTCCCTGTCCACCCTATCCAATCCTCTGATCATCTTGTATGCCTCAATTAAGTCACCTCTTAACCTGAGTTGGATGATCAGCCATGACCGTAACGAATGGCGGAGCAGGCTCGAAGGGCCGAATGGCCTCCTATTGCTCCTATCTTCTATGTTTCTATTACATGCAAACACTGCCTGATGAACTTGTTGTCAAAGATGTTTTTCTGCATAAGCCTTTCTACAAGGGGCAGGTGGTACTGCACGGTAGAACTACTTAGACTGTTCTGCAGCAGCCTGGCCAGACCCATCGTCCACAACACCAGGGACAGGTAGAACCTCAGCACGTAAGCTCTTGCATGACAGAGATCTCTATTGCCTTAACAGCACTGTATTTGCCACCAGCACTGGATTAACTCCCAGCACTAAATTGCCTACCAGCACTGGACTGATTACCAGCACTGGACTGATTACCAGCACTGGATTGCCGACTAGAACTGAATTTACTACCAGCACTAGATTAACTCCCAGCACTGGATTTGCTACCAGCAGTGTGACTACCAGCACTGGATTGACTATCAGTACTGGATTGACTACCAGCACTGGACTGATTACCAGCACTGGATTGACTACCAGCACTGGATTGACTACCAGCACTGGATTGACTACCAGCACTGGACTGATTACCAGCACTGGATTGCTTACAGGCACTGGAGTGTCTACAGGCACTGGATTGGCTACCAGCACTGGACTGATTACCAGCACTGGATTGCTTACAGGCACTGGAGTGTCTACAGGCACTGGATTGGCTACCAGCACTGGACTGATTACCAGCACTGGATTGCTTACAGGCACTGGAGTGTCTACAGGCACTGGATTGACTACCAGCACTGTACTGGCTAGCAGCACTGAACTGCTGTCAGGGACCTTCCTGTTTATTTGCTTGTTTCTCCTTTCTTTGATTTTTGCCATTACATTTTAGATCCATGGATGATTTATGAGCGTGGGTCTTTAAGGCAGCCTGTATCTTTCATTCAATCGGAAGAAAGCAGTAGCCTGTGCCTTTAATTCAAACAGAAGCCTGTGTGTGGTTTGAACTGGAGTTTATCGACTGACTGGTTGATTTGGTTGCCAGCCAATTAATTGACCCAAAAGGCTACGCTCTGCCCGAGAACAAGTGGTGATTTGATCTGATCCCACTGCAACGTTTTCAAAGTCCCAGGGTTTTTAGTTTGGTTTCAATTTGACACCTGGCAGTTTAGAGAGAAGACCCACTCTCTTTCCTCTCCATTTTCCCCAGAATGACTGGGCTGGATTCTCCAAAAATTGGGCAATGTCCCCACGCCGGCATAAAAACACTGGTGTTTCACTCCAGGCTTTACTAAAAAAATTAAAGACCAATTCACCTACCTGCAGGGGGCTGGCAGAGACCCAGCGTGATTCACACAGCTTTGGAAACGGATGCGGGCCCCCGCACTTCCGGTTCCGAGTCCACGCATGCGCGTGGCGACAGCCTCCAGAGGCTGCGCCGAACGCGATGGTAGACTCAGCTGGCGGACCTGGACCAAAAAACAAGATCCCACTGATCTGCCCCGTGCCGCTCCACATGACCCACCCGATTGCCTCCCCGGCCACCCATAAGCACCCCCCCACCCCCGGTGCTTGATCCCCCGCACCCCCCCCATCAGGGCGGCCGGAAACTGAGTCCGCAGCCACCGCGCGTGAGTCCCGACTGGCCAGATGTGGTTAGAACCACGCAATCGAGAATTCGGCCGGTCGGGAACCGGAGTATCACTGGGAGGGCCTCTGGCAATGGCCCCCCAGCCGCGCCGCGTAATTCGCCCGCGAGTTCCCGGAGAATCGCGGGAGCTGCGGCGGACCCGATTCTCGAGTAAACACCGATTCTCCGCCCCCGCGCCAAATGTGATTTTGGTATGGGGCTGTGGAGAATCCAACCCTGTGTTTCTGAACGGGCAGCAAGCTGAGATGAATCTGGTTACAGGCGAACCATTGCAGGCTGTGCAGAATCTGTTCAGAATCTGCTAACTCTCCTGGGAAAAGCTGGTGTGAATTGACTATCTTTCTCCAGAAGGCCTGCTGCCTCTGAGTACTGCCTTTGCAGAATCGGAGCCTGAAGGTAGGCCATGAACTGAAAGCAAAGTTTGATAAAACAGGGACCCTGGGCGAAATTCTCCGGAAACGGCACGATGTCCGCCGACTGGCGCCCAAAATGGCGCAAATCAGACGGGCATCGCGCCGCCCCAAAGGTGCGGAATGCTCCGCATCTTTGGGGGCCGAGCCCCAACATTAAGGGGCTAGGTCGGTGCCGGACAAATTTCCGCCCCGCCAGCTGGCGGAAAAGGCCTTTGGTGCCCCGCCAGCTGGCGCGGAAATGGCATCTCCGGGCGGCGCATGCGCGGGAGCGTTAGCGGCCGCTGACAGCTTCCCACGCATGCACAGTGGAGGGAGTCTCTTCCGCCTCCGCCATGGTGGAGACCGTGGCGGAGGCGGAAGGGAAAGAGTGCCCCCAAGGCACAGGCCCGCCCGCGGATCGGTGGGCCCAGATGGCGGGCCAGGCCACTGTGGGGGCACCTCCCAGGGCCAGATCGGCCCCCGCCCCCCCCAGGACCCCGGAGCCCGCCTGCGCTGCCTTGTCCCGCCGGTAAGGTAGGTGATTTAATTTACGCCGGCGGGACAGGCATTTTAGCGGCGGGACTTCGGCCCATCCGGGCCGGAGAATCGAGCGGGGGGGCCCGCCAACCGGCGTGGCGTGATTCCCGCCCCCGCAGAATCTCCGGTGCCGGAGACTTCGGCAACCGGCGGGGGCGGGATTCACGCCAGCCCCCGGCGATTCTCCGACCCGGCGGGGGTCGGAGAATCTCGCCCCCTGTCTCTCCAGGAAAGTTGTGAGTACGGTGCTTTCAAAAACTGCAGGAAAACCAGCACCGTCTGCAACACAAAGACTGTAGTCCACAAACGTACTGTGACGAAAGCATGCAAGGAACCATAATATGAAGCAAAACTCTTTTCTCTTTCACTTATCTATTGTTTCCTTTTCCACCCCTCTGTGTTTGTCTGTCTGGTGTGCATGTGTAGAGGGTGGGGAAGCAAGTTAAAGTAAGAATTAGGTACTTATTAATATTTAACCAACTGCATCTGCTAGATATTTCATCATTAATCTTGTAATAAATAAACAGTAATTGTGTTTCAACTTACAAACCTGCTGACTGTAATTATTGGGCACACAAGGGCTTCAAGTATTTTTCTAAGAATTATTAGTTAATTCACTTGTGCTCTGACTCCGGATTGGGTGAGGCTGGAATTGACCACACACTTGCCCAGGGTGTCGGAACACTGCCTACCAGCACTAGTTTGGCTTCTGGATTCCCTACCAGCGCTGGATTGCCTACCATCACTGAACTGCCTACAAGTGCTGGACTGACTACTTTCACGACTATTAGCACCAAATCATACATACGGTCGAAGTCCACAGAGTAACATTCATAGTTAATTGGAAATTCAACCAGAAAATACATTGCGAAAATACACACTGACAACAGGATGCCTAATAAAGATTCTATTGTGCTGTTCCATGAAATCCCTGGTTGCCCTGTTAATATTGCATGACGGCGGGAGACCGATAGCACTGACACATGGCATCCAAAAACATATATATCTTGGCCCTGTTGATTATTTTGTTTCTTTGTGTGCTCTTAGTGGAGCGGGATCAATGAATCGTGTTTAGAATAATCTTATACTTTTTTAAAGTCATTTTGGAACTGTTGTTATTTTTTTTAATTGTCACCTTCTGGGAATTACTGTTGGTACTTAATGTTTTTTCCGCTTGCTCTGGTTTGTATGGTCACAATAAAAGGTAGGTTTGAATTAAGAAAGCCCTTCCGTCCAATTGACTTAATCTAATCAGCATCTGCTTCCAAAATGAATCCAGTCTCCTGGCCTCAACCCATCACTCCTAGCATGCTGTTCCAGTTGTCATTCTGTGTGATATCTCTCCCAACCTCATCCTTCGCAACAGTGAATTTATACTTTATTGTCTCGCTGCCCTGAAAGTCCTGTTTGCAGTTTCAATTCTCTATCCTGTTGAGTATCTGTAATCTCTTTGAGGTTCCTCCAGAGATGTCTCATTTCGAACTTGAAGAGTCCTCTTTATCAAGTCATCGATCATAGCTGTTCCCACCAGCATCAGGGATCAGCTTCATTACTCTCTTCTGCACTGCCCCTTGGGATTGGATTTGGAATTCCAGATGCAACCTGAACAGAGGATCGGTCTTGACTTTAATTTGACTGGTATGAAAGACTTGAAGTAAAAATTAGAGATCATTAAATACTTCTTTTGGTCTCGTGACACAGCAGGCTTGTCCCTGCCTCTGGACCAGAAGCTCCGTGTTCGAGTCCCGACCCAGGTCTTGATAGCCAAGGAACTATCGTTCATAAAGCGGTCAAACAGGTTGAGTATGTCAACCTGTAAATCCTTCCAAACACGCCAATGGCTGGCGGTAACAGCGGGAGAGACGGGTCAGCCAAGCTTGATGGGGAGCGCCCCCCCCCCCTTAAGCTATAAGCTTCTGACGGCAGACTGGCGACCTGCTCCAGGGAAAAATGAATAGCTAGGCAAATAAATATAAATATATAATCTTTTACAAAGGGTCATCTGGACACAAAACATTTGCTCTTTTCTCTCCCTATAGATGCTGCTAGACCTGCATTCCACCATTTTCTTTTTGGTTTCAGATTCCAGCATCCGTAGTAATTTGTTTTTATTAATAAATAATCTTTATTGTCACAAGTAGGCTTACATTAACACTGCAATTAATACTGTGAAAAGCCCCTAGTCGCCACATTCCGACACTTGTGCGGGGACACGGAGGGAGAATTCAGAATTATCAGCTGGCCTTGTTCTGCATCACAAACCAGCTGTCTCACCCACTGAGCTAAACCAGCCCAAAACAGGTAGAAAGTCTGCCTTGTACACCACTCGATGCGGAAGAGAAAAAACCCAACAAATACTTCTTCAATTGACAATCTGACATATACCTCTTTAATTAGCTAGTCAAGGTCTGTATCTCTTTGAGCTGACTGGTGCTGTCTATCAACGCTGTTGGTGGGAGAGTGGGGGGGAGCTCAAATGTCATCCTACAAGTATTTTCCCCCTGCTTAGTCGCAGGAATTATGATGCATAGCACTTTGCACAATGTAGTTCAAAATGTGTTGGATTTGCTTCCATTTCATCAAGCATGTTCCAATTATGCAGGCAATGACTCCTACTACCTCTGCATAAACCTTTGCTCAACTTGCCAGCTGTTCCTAACACCACAGGAATCTAATTGACATGCCCACTGTACCATGACCATCAAACTGCCGCAGATTTCACAGAATTTACAGCTGGATAGTTTGGAGAAAGGTATGAGGCTGGTACTCTGAGTTATGTAGAAGGCATATGCATAAACTAAACGGCAACAGCCTGCGTGATTTGTAGAGCGTGTTGGACTAGAGTAAACAATAACATTTTTTTTATAGTTTGGAGGAATATTTTTCACCAATGTTTTGGTGAGGGTCACGATTCTAAGCAGTGATGGTTTTTTTTTCAAAATGTTGCACTACATCACACCAGATAGTGACAAGACAATGTTCTGTCACATCCATTCCCCACACGGGTAACTGATTTCATACATTACACCATCAGCAGTAGAAACCCAGAACGTTCCGCACAAGATCTGTAAATGCGCATTGTATCTGCTCATTGAACTTTATCTGTGACTCTGCCGTATAATGGGCACTGCTGGGGAAGTGGTGGTACAATGGTATTGTCACCCAGCTAGTAATCCAGGAGTGTGGGGTAATGCTCCAGAGACCTGGGGCGCGATTCTCCGACCCCCCAGCCGGGCCACCAGAGATTCGGCGGGGGCGGGAATCGCGCCGCGCCAGTCGGGCCCACCCCCGGCAATTCTCCGGTCCGCGATGGGCCGAAGTCCCGCCGCTGACAACCCACGCCAGCCGGCGTGGATTGAACCACCTTTCGAACGGCGGGACAAGGCGGCGCGGGTGGGCTCCGGGGTCCTGGGGGGGGGACGCGGGGCGATCTGGCCCCGGGGGGTGCCCCCACGGTGGCCTGGCCTGCGATCGGGGCCCACCGATCTGCGGGCGGGCCTGTGCCGTGGGGGCACTCTTTTCCTTCCGCCTTCGCCACGGTCTCCACCATGGCGGAGGCGGAAGAGACTCCCTCCACTGCGCATGCGCGGGAATGCCGTGAGCGGCCGCTAACGCTCCCGCGCATGCGCCGCCCGGAGATGTCATTTTCGCGCCAGCTGGCGGGGCAAAAAAGGCCTTTTCCGCCAGTTGGCGGGGCGGAAATTAGTCTGGCGCGGGCCTAGCCCCTCAAGGTTGGGTCTGGGCCCCCCAAGATGCGGAGGATTCCGCACCTTTGGGGCGGCGCAATGCCCGACTGATTTGCGCCGTTTTTGGCGCCAGTCGGCGGACATCGCGCCGATACCGGAGAATTTCGCCCCATGTTCTTGTTGTATGGAAATCCACGGTATCTTCCTTCAATGGATTCCAGCACTTAAATTTGTCAGCCCCCTGCAATTCAATTCAAAGCTAGCCTGAAATGCTAAAAAGGAGCCTGCACATCTTAAAAGGAGAGTGAATTGTGGCTGACAGGTTCTGGCACCCTGCAGGAAATGAATGGGCCAAGTGGCCTGCCTCTGCGCCTATTTTTTCTGTTCTTATAAATCTGACCTGGAAAATAGTGAAGAATAAATGGTAGAACAAGAGGTAGTGCTGCCTCCAGGATTTTCAGACATTAGATTGGAGGCCTTGGTGAAGGCAGGGAGTGATGCTTTTTTTTTTAAATTTAGCGTACCCAATTATTTTTTTCAAATTAAGGGGCAATTTAGCATGGCCAATCCACTTAGCCTGCATATCTTTTGGGTTGTGGGGGCGAAACCCACGCAAACACGGGGAGAATGTGCAAGCTCCACACGGACAGTGACCCAGAGCCGGGATCAAACCTGGGACCTCGGCGCCGTGAGGCAGCAGGGCTAACCCACTGCGCCACCGAGCTGCCTACAGGGAGTGATGCTTGATATCAGAAGGAGATCCCAGACATACTGAGAAGGAGATGGGAGCAGATAGCTGTAGAGGTCAAAGTCAGGAGTTAGGCCCGGAGGATCAGGATGCAACGCTGCAAGATATTCAATAACCTCGCACAAGTAATCAAGGTCAGTGAATGCATCTACAAATGCCATATCCTACAAATTACAGTACTAACCTCAGATACTGCTTGGTCAACCACATATCTGACAACAACATCAATCGGGACTCATAACAGGCTTTCAAGGTGGCAGCCTTGGACTTCCCACCATGCTACCTTCCCAGTCTCCCATCAGCTAGCAAGCCCAGCTAGTGGTGAAGTCCACAGCCTGTCATTGTAGGCCCAATGTTGCTTGTGGTTGTCCTTCAAGGCCAGCTGCAGTCTCCTCCACTGCCACCAAGGTAGCACTGCATTGAGGCACGTATAGAGTTGGCTTGTAATGTATATTTTACGGTGTCTATTATTTTTAAGTTGTGGCCAAGCAGTTACAATTAATCACGGGGGAAAGTAAGATGTGGGACTGTTGCTGAAAGAGGGATTATTATAATATCATTATAAAATTTGGGTTGCAATTATTACTGCTGCACTCATAAGTTCTGCACTATAACCTGGGCAGAAATGGACTATCTGGGTGGTCTCTTCTCCTCCTCCTTCTCTTCCTTGAGCGTCTGCTTCTCAGTTTATCACCTGACAGCTGGTGGTGTGAGTATTCCCCTCACAATGTTGAAGTTGTGCAGCATCCAGCAGACCACTATGAACATGACACCTCCTCATGCCAAGTATTCAGTGGAGTCCAGAGCAGTTCAGGCAAGGGAGGGGGATTCCGCGCATCTGTGGTCCACCCTATCGCATTATGTGCAGCGGCATGGCTCTCTTTGTATGCATGTTACGCACATGTGTGTGGGTCGCACGTCTGAGTCATCAGCTCTGTCATCATCAGCAGGTCACCTTGTCACCCAGTGGCTCACCCCCACCCAAGCCCTCTTGGTTTCTTGCGGTAGCTCGAACGCAGCTGGCTCAGTTGGACTGCCGCAGGAAAGCGACATCATGAATGCCGCCAGCATACCAGACATTGGCACAAAAACAGAAAATACTGGATGACCTCAGCAGGTCTGGCAGCAGCCATGGAGAGAGAAGGGAGTTCACATTTTGAGTCTGGATGACTCTTTGTCAAAGCTGGAGAGAGCTGGAAATAGGGTCACATCTATACTGTTGTGGTGGGGGAGGGGGGAGCAGTGGCGATGGATAGAGGACCAGCATACCAGACATTGGCCATGGTTCAGTGCCATGGTCACACACCAGCTGGACATTGATGGAGTGGAATCTATTTTGTATCCAATATATGGCAGAGTTGATATCCGGAGATCATAAAATGATGTGCGTACAGTCAATAGCACCCTAGGCCATGGGGAAGCTCCTAATGAAGCAGCAAATTCCCTCTGCACACTTGTCACAGAGAATGAAAACAAGTTAGTTCTTATTGAGTAGAGAGCCTCTGTGGCCTCACTTATGAAACAATAGATGACAATCTGAGAGATGTTACAAAGATCTCCAGCTCTAGTCTGGTAGGAGCCAGATGTATGAAGGTCCATCCCCAGAGTCACCCTCACAGTGGCCTATGGAGATTTCAGTGGGGACATCCTTACTGGAGCACAGATGTCCCAGACACTCTTTCTCACTCAAGATGAGGTAGCAGTATTGGTCCTTGGATGTCCCTGGTGGATATGGCCACCTGCTGAGAGCTTTTCTCCCTCTCCTCTATCTCTTGCAGCAGCTTGTCCTGCACTGTGTGGCCTACCTACACACAATCTCCAAGTCATATGTATTGTCAGGGGAATGTCCACCCATGTACCAATGTCAGGGAGCAACAGAGTCAGGCAGAAACCTTGAACTCGGTAAAAAGCCCTTCAGCATGGGCCATCCCTGCAGACCTTTGCAACCTGAAACAATAATGAAAAGCACCAAACACTTGTAAGAACGGTCAGAAGAAATCATCCTGTTATACCATCAATTCACTGTGAGACCGTGATAGTGAGTGAACATTAGGCTTTATTAACCATGAACTCGCCTGCCAGAGTCGGCTGTACAAATGAGTGCCACCCACAGGTGTCCGGCCTATATATGGCCCCGGTGAGGGTGGAGCCAGAGGCGGAGCTCACTGGGGTTCCAGTACAGTACCTGGAAGTAGTTTGTATCACCACTTCCAGGTCATAGGTCACAATAGGTCACATCATTACACAGACAGCTCATGCATTAGGTGAATACATTCACCACACATCCAATAACCAATCTCTAAATGGTTGATGATCCTTTGAAACAGCGAAGGAGGGGAAAGATGTGTCCTTCCTGTTGCTGAACATTTATTCAGCTGTGTGAAGCTAAAAGCAGTCATTAGCTAGAGCTTTAAGCTTCAAAGTGACGGTACTGGCAGCAAGTTAGTGTTCCATTCTGATTGATGTCATGAATCATCTCCACGTCATGAATATTTCTGGCAAACGTCCACTGAATGATGCGTTAATGCCCTCGCCAATATGAAGCCTAGCACAGTTCATCTCACAAATGTGCACCTACGCCATTTTGACTCTGTAAGGGCATTTGGAGCGCTAACTGTCCCAATTTTCTGCCCCCAGAATTTGGATCAGTAAAGAGATACACGACACAAGGCAGCAGTGCCTGGGTAGTCCCGTGCAGTGCCTGAACAATGTTGGGGATGCCTGGGTACTACGTGGGTAGTACGTAGGGGGTTGCCCGGTGAGGGTTCCAGGGTTACCTGGTTTTGTCTCTGTACACTGGGGTGGCCTTTAAAAATGATGCCCCGATCCTCGGGTTTCTAAGTTGCTGGTGGGGTGGGCGAATCAGAGCCACCCCCCTGCCAGCATTATGCTGTGGAACCCTCCCTTTAAAAAAAGACACCATTCAACACCCGCCCATTTTCCCGCCCAACATCGGCCTTTGCCAATATCCGGGAAAATCTCGCCCCAAGTGTTTATCCCCTAACCTGAGCACAAAATATATTTGAGTTGAAATTCGTCTCAGGCACTGACAGGTAATATCGATCACATGTTTATTTTGAGCAGTGCCAGGTATTTGAATAAAGGACAGCTGAACCAATAACTCCCATGTTGTGCCACTACCTGAGACAAATTTCTATCCCCTAATGTCCTTGAAACAAATCCCAATCTGTAACACAGACTGGGGTTTATTTAAATACTGGGCACTGCTCAAAATAAACATGCGATCGATATTACCTGTCAGTGCCTGAGACGAATTTCAACTCAAATATATTATGATGCAGAATAAATACAGGTGATGGTCCAGGTTGCCGTGGAATTCAATTTAAGTAATTGCTTTGTTGCAAGCAGATGCAGACAATGAACTCACTTTCTCATGATCAAATCACATGACTTGGTTTAAAATGCCACACAACCTCATGTGCAAAGATAATTGGTTTTATATCACTGCATGTTATAGTGGAATAGTCTATCTTGACTGTATTACACGCAGTTACTTTATCCCAGAATTTGATGACAGTTGTAAATCATGCAAGCTTCACTCCCTTTGTGTGTTGAGAAATTCAAAGTCTTCAAAAAGAATGCTCCTTGCAATAGTTCCCAGCTATTATGTAGACATTCACCCACCTCAGGAAACAATGAGCTGCACCCAGGACTTATTGAACACCGTCTATTGTGGCTGGCGACGCCAATTCCTGGGTGACAGTCCCTTCCGCTGCAGGCACAGGTGAATAACATTGGCCCGAGGCCAACTGATGATTTTTCCTATCTGGCGGACTCTCTTTTCCGCCATCTTTTTTGTCCCCTGTTTTGTCCTCTGGCGGTGCCTCCAGCGCATCCTGGTAGTTTAGGGCATGTCTTTAGGGACGCAGCTGCCATCTCAATCAGCTCACATGGCCCAGCCCAATGGAGTCGCTGCTGACTCAAAAGGGCAAACATGCTGGGGATCCCAGCAGACCGGTGCTTCCTTATCTGGCACTCAGTCTTGCCAGTAGATCCCCAATATTCGTCTGGTGAAAGCTGTGCAGCCATTTTTCAGGGCTTGCGTAAGTTATCCAAGCATCGTTACTGCAAGGGAGAGTGCCCAGGACACAAGCCTGCTCATCAGTTAGTTTGCCATTAGTCCACACTTGACTTCTCAACTTTGACATCACCTGCGCATGACCATCTATAACTGCACTGTGTACAGGAATCAAGGGGAATGCAGACTGGTGTGAGCAGCTTGTTGGACTGAAATGGAACCAGTTACTCCAACCAAGAGGAGAACCCTCATGAACTGCAAGCAAATCCCCAGCAGACAAAACCTAGATGCTTTCAGAATCGAATCTCAGCAAACTGCTAGACAATGCGCCAGTCAACATGGTTGAAGTTCTGCTGCTGAATCCGGGGATGTTCGGGGGATGTATGAAGGCATCAAGAAAGCAACAGGGCCAGCGGCACTGAATTAGCCCCTTTGAAGATAAAGACAGGGATGATCATCACCGAGCCCAGCAGTCAGATGGAAAGGAGGCTGCAGCGCTACCTCAAACTCTACGTAACAGAGAACGCTGTTACTGAAGAAGCTCCCTCCGCCATTCAAAACCTTCCTGTTATAGAGGAGCCGGACAGCAAGCTCAAAATAGTGAAGCTCAGCAAAGCCATCTTGCCAGTGGTAAAGCCCCAAGAAATGACGGCGTTCCACCTTAAACCTTCAAAAGTGGAAAAGCAGCACTGCTGTGGCATCTCCATGGACCTGTGGGTCTCCACCTTGTGGTGGTATGTATTAGGGGTCATGTGGGACTGTGAAGCCGAGATGCTATTGGCTGACAGATCCCGGGTCCTGGTTGGCTGCCGACTCCTGGCTCCGCCCTGAAGGCGGAGTATAAGAACCCGAGCTTCTCCCCGCAGCTTCATTCTGTTGCTGAGCTGCTGGGGACAAGCATCGCTTAATAAAGCCTGGATCGACTTCATCACTTCTCGTCTCTCGTAAGTCATTGTGCGCTACACACCTGAAGGAAATATTTGTGCCGCAAATGCAATCACCTTGTACAAAAACAAAGAGGATTGCAGTGGCTGCAACAATTCCCGACGCACCACCTTGTTAAGTATTGTGGGGAAGGTCTTTGCTCACGTTGCACTGACCAGATTGCCGAGGCTGGCATCACACATCTACCCCGAGTTTCAGTACAGCTTCAGTGCTGGCAGATCTGATTAGTTACTTCGGCAGTTGCAGGAGAAGTGCTGCAAACAACGGAGGAGAACAGCAGGAGGAATCTGGAGGTTTGCATTCGGGAATTAATGAGTGTGGCAGCTCAAGTTATTGATGCTGTTAATGTGGCATCCTGAGCTTTAGAAATAGCGTCAGTGAGCTCAAAAACAAGGAAGTCATAAATCACGAGTTAGGCCTCAGCTTGAGTAATGTGTTCAATTCTGGACACCGGATTTCTGGAAGGATGTCAAAAGCCAAACTGGGATTGTTCCCCTTAGGGCAGAAAGTGCTACAGGGAGATTTAACAAAGGTGTTCAAAATCAAAGAGTTTTGATGGGGTAAATAAAGAGAAACCGTTTCCAGTTGCACATGATTCATTACCAGAGCACACAGATTTAAGGTCATTGTCAAACAATGTTGAGGTGAGTTGAGAATTATTTTATGCAATACGTTATGATCTGTAATGCACTGAATGAATGAATGGAGGAAGCAGTTTCAATGATAACTTTCAAAAAGAAAGTGGATAAATAGTTGAAGGGGAGGAATCACAGGATTGCTACAGTGTGGAAGAGGGCCATTCGGCCCATTATGTCTGCACCAACTCTCCAAAAGAGCATTATGGCTCAGTACCATTCTCCTGCCTTTTCCACGTCACGTACCCCAGCATGTAGTTTTTAATCAAATAATCATCCAATGCATACTTAAATACCTTGATTAAATCTGCCTCCACCACACTCTCAAACAGTGAATTCCAGACCCCAACCGCTCGCTGTGTGAAAACGTTTTTTTTTTCACCTGACATTTGTTTCTTTTGCAAATCACTTTAAATCTGTGTCCTCTCCTTCTTGATCATTTTACAAGCGGGAACAGTTTCTCCCTATCTACTCTGACCAGCCACCTCATGATTGTGAAATCTTTATCAAATCTCCTTTTAACCTTCTTCTCTTCACAGAGAATAGACCCAACCTCTCTGATCTATCATCATAACTGAAGTTTTTCATCCCTCGAACCATTCTTGTAAACCTCTTCTGCACCCTCACCAATGTGTTCACATCCTTCCTATAGTGCGGCATCCAGGATTGTACACAAAGGACGCGATAAAAACCAAATGGGAACGATGTCCCATAGCGAGCACATTTATATCCTCGCAGCTCTGAGAAACACAACGCTATCTAATGTGGCTCCGGTTCGATACGGGGCCTCGGCAAGAAACATGCGGCCGAGGCTGCACTTAGTCCTATTTCCTGCACTGAGGAGCCACGCTCACCAAAACTCCTCAGTGCTGGGAGAACTCGGAACGCCATTTCTAAATGGTGTCCTGATCTCTAGAGCCTCCGACACGATCTGCAAACCTGCTCCCAAGCCCCAACTCACCATAAGGGGGCCACCCAAACCCCCCACATCCACATAGGGCACCCCCCCTAGCCCAATCAATGCTGCACACAAAATGCCAGCCTGCCACCCTGGCAGTGCCCCACCAGCTGGCAATGCCACCTGGGCACCTTGGTAGTTCCAGGCCAGCACCCAGTTGGCACTGTCAGGGTGTTCAGGCAGCACCAGCAGTGCCGAGTATGACCCTGCCCAGAGGGCATGCACCTGGGGGCCTCCAATTCCCTGGGAGACCCCCACAAGTGCCATTTGTGGAGACCTGAAATGAACAGCACTCACACGAGGTCTCCAAGGCAAAGGGGATAGATCACAATGCCTTCGTTACTTCGGGAAACTGCATATTAGACTGAGGCTAACTGTCTCGCTCCAATATGCAGATTTTCCAAAATGTGATCCCACCCATAATGGGCAGGCTTCATATCGCAATGTCTCATGAAACTGCGTTAGATCTCGTGAGACACGGCGATCTGTGTAGGTCGCGCCCAAAATTCCAGCTGGGAAAAATGCAGGACTCTGGGGAAGAATATAGGAATGGAACTAATTGGATGATTCCTTTGAAGAGCTAGAGGGTTCACAGGCACAATAGCTCACTATGCTGCAAGGCTCTCAGATCCGATCCAAATGAAATGCATACAGGCAGACATATCTTCTCTATATATTACATATATAGGGAACCGTGGTTTACCAAGGAAGTGGAATCTCTTGTTAAGAGGAAGAAGGAGGCCTATGTGAAGATGAAGTGTGAAGTTTCGGTTGGGGCGATGGATAGTTACAAGGTAGCGAGGAAGGATCTAAAGAGAGAGCTAAGACGAGCAAGGAGGGGACATGAGAAGTATTTGGCAGGAAGGATCAAGGAAAACCCAAAAGCTTTCTATAGGTATGTCAGGAATAAGCGAATGACTAGGGAAAGAGTAGGACCAGTCAAGGACAGGGATGGGAAATTGTGTGTGGAGTCTGAAGAGATAGGCGAGATACTAAATGAATATTTTTCGTCAGTATTCACTCAGGAAAAAGATAATGTTGTGGAGGAGAATGCTGAGCCCCAGGCTAATAGAATAGATGGCATTGAGGTACATAGGGAAGAGGTGTTGGCAATTCTGGACTGGCTGAAAATAGATAAGTCCCCGGGACCTGATGGGATTTATCCTAGGATTCTCTGGGAGGCCAGGGAAGAGATTGCTGGACCTTTGGCTTTGATTTTTATGTCATCATTGGCTACAGGAATAGTGCCAGAGGACTGGAGGACAGCAAATGTGGTCCCTTTGTTCAAAAAGGGGAGCAGAGACAACCCCGGCAACTATAGACCGGTGAGCCTCACGTCTGTAGTGGGTAAAGTCTTGGAGGGGATTATAAGAGACAAGATTTATAATCATCTAGATAGGAATAATATGATCAGGGATAGTCAGCATGGCTTTGTGAAGGGTAGGTCATGCTTCACAAACCTTATTGAGTTCTTTGAGAAGGTGACTGAACAGGTAGACGAGGGTAGAGCAGTTGATGTGGTGTATATGGACTTCAGCAAAGCGTTTGATAAGGTTCCCCACGGTAGGCTATTGCAAAAAATACGGAGGCTGGGGATTGAGGGTGATTTAGAGATGTGGATCAGAAATTGGCTAGCTGAAAGAAGACAGAGGGTGGTGGTTGATGGGAAATGTTCAGAATGGAGTACAGTCACAAGTGGAGTACCACAAGGATCTGTTCTGGGGCCGTTGCTGTTTGTCATTTTTATCAATGACCTAGAGGAAGGCGCAGAAGGGTGGGTGAGTAAATTTGCAGACGATACTAAAGTCGGTGGTGTTGTCGATAGTGTGGAAGGATGTAGCAGGTTACAGAGGGATATAGATAAGCTGCAGAGCTGGGCTGAGAGGTGGCAAATGGAGTTTAATGTAGAGAAGTGTGAGGTGATTCACTTTGGAAGGAATAACAGGAATGCGGAATATTTGGCTAATGGTAAAGTTCTTGAAAGTGTGGATGAGCAGAGGGATCTAGGTGTCCATGTACATAGATCCCTGAAAGTTGCCACCCAGGTTGATAGGGTTGTGAAGAAGGCCTATGGAGTGTTGGCCTTTATTGGTAGAGGGATTGAGTTCCGGAGTCGGGAGGTCATGTTGCAGCTGTACAGAACTCTGGTACGGCCGCATTTGGAGTATTGCGTACAGTTCTGGTCACCGCATTATAGGAAGGACGTGGAGGCTTTGGAGCGGGTGCAGAGGAGATTTACCAGGATGTTGCCTGGTATGGAGGGAAAATCTTATGAGGAAAGGCTGATGGACTTGAGGTTGTTTTCGTTAGAGAGAAGAAGGTTAAGAGGAGGCTTAATAGAGGCATACAAAATGATCAGGGGGTTGGATAGGGTGGACAGTGAGAGCCTTCTCCCGCGGATGGATATGGCTGGCACGAGGGGACATAACTTTAAACTGAGGGGTAACAGATATAGGACAGAGGTCAGAGGTAGGTTCTTTACGCAAAGAGTAGTGAGGCCGTGGAATGCCCTACCTGCTACAGTAGTGAACTCGCCAACATTGAGGGCATTTAAAAGTTTATTGGATAAACATATGGATGATAATGGCAGCGTGTAGGTTAGATGGCTTTTGTTTCGGTGCAACATCGTGGGCCGAAGGGCCTGTACTGCGCTGTATTGTTCTATGTTCTATGTTCTATATAGTAAACGTCAACCTTCAATAAAGGCAGGGTTAGAAAGTTGTGATTCACACCAAAATAAAATAGCTCATTGATTTTCATTGTCAAAACTCATACACCAGATAAAACAGTCTGCCAGCCAGCACACATTGAACCATATCCAGAGTATGAATCTTCAGGAGAGGAAACGGGGAAGAGTTAGAAATAAATCCATAATTTATGATAGAAATCATAATGGTGTAAGGTTAAGCTTCATTCCAAAAGACAAAGGATTCAGTTAGATCCTCTGAACAGCACAATTATCATACAACCTTTTTCACTCAATTCACTGACGCATTGAAATACTTTGCGTGTGGAAAAGTCAAGTGTCAAAAACACTCCACAGCTCTCTGGGTGATAATTTTACTTCTTATTGTCCGCCCGAATAGGCAGCCTGCAGATACAAGCCAATAGAGCTTGCTGATTTATTATCCTTGGAACACAGCTACGAGAACTAAATTCCGCCTGTAAGTAGTCATCAGAAGCATATTAGTTCATTTGTCTGCCTACTTTTTACTCAATCTCAAAATGGCCTTGACAGTTCCAGGAATATATTGTTTTAATACAGCTGCTTTTTATATATAAAGCTAACGTTAACCTTCACTTATGGTGTTTTGCTGCTCTGAGTGATGGTACTGCTGACTTGTCAGAGCCAATCAAATTTGCTCATGGAATGGGAACATCACAATGATGAGCAAAATATTTTCAATTATTCCTGTTGCATTCGCTGTGCCACTTCCATAGCCACGAGTTCAACTAAACCTGGTGGACTCGGGTATCGTCCTGTCCTATGTTTGTTCGCAGCACTCAGGAATAGAGAGAGACGGAATCATCCAGTGCACTTGCTTCTGACTGCAATCTGATGTTTATCAACTGAGAAGGTGATTTGTCAGGAGTATGATGTGCTTCATGCTGAAATACATTGCTGACACTCAGTGCCTATGCCTACAGATGAGGAATGCTTATTTGGACTGGGTCTTGAACAGTCGCTGCCGATTGCAAAACTGAACCTCAGATCAAACCACATTGAAGGTTACAGCGCAGAAACAGGCTATTCAGCCCATCCAGTCCATTGTTTCGGAGGGGGGGGAAATTAGAACGGCGGGAACAGGAAGAAATGACAGTGGTCCAATAGAAAGGGATATGCCCGATCCAGAAGAGCAAATCAATGCTCAAAAAACGGCGAGTTTTCCTAAGCTCTCTCTGTCGTGTCATTGGAAAGATCCAACTGCAGAAGTTCTGTTCGTTCTTGCCCCAAGTCAGACAATGGAGATCAGCAATTGGAAGACTTCATTGTATCAGACATCCTGGATAAAAAGATAAAACTGTTCTGCCAGATGTGACCAGGGTAGGAGATACAGCACCGCAGCACATTGATTTTACCCAGCAGTGGAACACAGTTGGTGCAGTTGAAGCAAAATCAGCTCTTTCTTTAAAGAACTTTGGTGCTCTTCTGGCTTTCATGAAAGTGCAGATTCATGCTGTGGTAGATATTTAATTGTTTTGCTTTGTCCTCATCATTAACTCCAAACGGCACCGGTTCGAGCTGGGGTACAGTCCCCTGGGCACAAGTTCGAGCTCGGATATAATCCCCTGGGCACCAGCTCGAGCTGGGGTACAGTCCCCTGACCACCAGTTCGAGCTGGGATACAGTTCCCGGGGCACATGTTCAAGCTGGGATACAGTCCCCTGGGCACCAGTTCGAGCTGGGATACAGTTCCCTGGCACCAGTTCGAGCTTGGATACAGTTCCCTGGGCAGCAGTTCGAGCTGGGATACAGTCCCTTGGGCACCAGTTCGAGCTGGCATACAGTTCCCTGGGCACCAGTTTGAGCTGGGATACAGTTCACTGCGCACCAGTTTGAGCTGGGATACAGTTCACTGCGCACCAGTTTGAGCTGCGATACAGTTCCCTGGGCACCAATTCGAGCTGGGATACAGTTCCCTGGGCACCAGTTCGAGCTGGGGTACAGTTCCCTGGGCCCCAGTTCGAGCTGGGAAACAGTTCCCTGGGCACCAGTTCGAGCTGGGAAACAATTCCCTAGGCATCAGTTCGAGCTGGGATACATTTCCCTGGGCACCAGTTCGAGCTGGGGTACTTTTCCCTGGGCACCAGTTCGAGCTGGGAAACAGTTTCCTGGGAATCAGTTCGAGCTGGGATACAGTCCCCGGGGCATCAGTTACAGCTGGGATGCAATCCCCTGGGCACCAGTTCGAGCTGGGATACAGTTCCCTGGGCACCAGTACTGGCTGGGACACAGTTCCGTGAGCATCAGTTCGAGCTGGGATATAATCCCATGGGCACCTGTTCGAGCTGGGATACAGTTCCCTGGGAACAAGTGGAGCTGGGGTACAGTCCCTGGGCAGCAGTTCGAGCTGGGATACAATCCCCTGGGCACCAGTTCGAGCTGGGATACAGTCCCTTGGGCGCTAGTTCAAGCTGGGATACAGTTGCCTGGGCACCAGTTTGAGCTGAGATACAGTTCCCTGGGCACCAGTATGAGCTGGGATACAGTTCCCTGGGCACCAGTTCGAGCTGGGATACAATCCCCTGGGCACCAGTTCGAGCTGGGGTACAATTCCCTGGGCACCAGTTCGAGCTGGGATACAGTCCCCTGGGCACCAGTTTGAGCTGGGATAGCTCCGTGGGCACCAGTTCGAGCTGGGATACAGTCCCCTAGGCACCAATTCGAGCTGGGATACGGTTCCCTGGGCACCAGTTCGAGCTGGGATACGGTTCCCTGGGCACCAGTTCGAGCTGGGATACAGTTCCCTGGGCACCAGTTCGAGCTGGGATACAGTTCCCTGGGCACCAGTTCAAGCTGGGACACAATCCCCTGGGTACCAGTTCGAGCTGGGATACAATTCCCTGGGCACCAGTTCGAGCTGGGATAGCCTCCCCTGGGAATCAGTTCGAGCTGGGATACAGTTCCCAGGGCATCAGTTCCAGCTGGGATACAATCCCCTGGGCACCAGTTCGAGTTGGGATACAATCCCTTGGGCACCAATATGAGTTGGGATACAATCCCCTGGGCACCTGTTTGAGTTGGGATACAGTTCGCTAGGCGCCAGTTTGAGCTGGGATACAATCCTCTGGGCACCAGCTCGATCTGTAATACAATCCGCTGGGCACAAGTTTGAGTTGGGATACAGTTCCCTAGGCACCAGTCTGAGCTGGGATACAGTTCCCGAGGCACCAGTTTGAGTTGGGATACAATCCCCTGGGCACCAGCTCGATCTGGGATACAATGCCCAGTGCACCAGTTCGAGCTGGGAAACAGCCACCTGGGCACCAATTTGAGTTGGGATAAAGTTCCCTGGGCACCAGTGGGGCTGGGATACAATCCCCTGGGGACCAATTTGAGTTGGGATACAGTTCCCTGGGCACCAGTTCGAGCTGGGATACAGATCCCTGGGCACCAGTTTGAGCTGGAATACAGTTCCCTGGGCACCAGTTTGAGTTGGGACACAGTTCCTGGGCACCAGTTCGAGATGGGATACAGTTCCCTGGGCACCAGTTCGATCTGGGATACAATCCCCTGGGCACCAGTACGAGCTGGGATACAGTCCCCTGGGCACCAGCTCGAGCTGGGATATAGTTCCCTGGGCACCAGTTTGAGTTGGGATACAGTTCCCTGGGCACCTGTTCGAGCTGGGATACAGTTCCCTGCGCACCAGTGGAGCTGGGATACAGTTCCCTGGGCACCAGTTCAAGCTGGGATACAGTTCCCTGGGCACCAGTGGAGCTGGGATACAGTTCCCTGGGCACCAGTTTGAGCTGGGATACAGTTCCCTCGGCACCAGTTTGAGCTGGGATACAGTTCCCTAGGCACCAGTTTAGGCTGGGACACAGTCCCCTGGGCACCAGTTTGAGCTGGGATACAGTTCCCTAGGCACCAGTTTGAGCTGGGACACAGTCCCCTGGGCACCAGTTTGAGCTGGGGTACAGTTCCCTGGGCACCAGTTCGAGCTGCGATACAGTTCCCTGGGCACCAGTGGAGCTGGGATACAATCCCCTGGGCACCAGTACGAGCATGGATACAATCCCCTGGGCACCAGTTCCAGCTGGGATACAGATTCCTAGGCACCAGTTTGAGCTGGGATACAGTTCTCTAGGCACCAGTTTGAGCTGGGATACAGTTCCCTAGGCACCAGTTTGAGCTGGGACTCAGTCCCCTGGGCACCAGTTTGAGCTGGGATACAGTTCCCTAGGCACCAGTTTGAGCTGGGACACAGACCCCTGGGCACCAGTTTGAGCTGGGGTACAGTTCCCTGGGCACCAGTTCGAGCTGCGATACAGTTCCCTGGGCACCAGTGGAGCTGGGATACAATCCCCTGGGCACCAGTACGAGCATGGATACAATCCCCTGGGCACCAGTTCCAGCTGGGATACAGATTCCTAGGCACCAGTTTGAGCTGGGATACAACCCCCTGGGCACCAGTTTGAGCTGGGGTACAGTCCCCTGGGCACCAGTTTGAGCTGGGGTACAGTTCCCTGGGCACCGGTTCGAGCTGTGATACAGTTCCCTGGGCACCAGTTCGAGCTGGGTTACAGATCCCTGGACACCAGTTTGAGCTGGAATACAGTTCCCTGGGCACCAGTTTGAGTTGGGACACAGTTCCTGGGCACCAGTTCGAGATGGGATACAGTTCCCTGGGCACCAGTTCGATCTGGGATACAATCCCCTGGGCACCAGTACGAGCTGGGATACAGTCCCCTGGGCACCAGCTCGAGCTGGGATATAGTTCCCTGGGCACCAGTTTGAGTTGGGATACAGTTCCCTGGGCACCTGTTCGAGCTGGGATACAGTTCCCTGCGCACCAGTGGAGCTGGGATACAGTTCCCTGGGCACCAGTTCAAGCTGGGATACAGTTCCCTGGGCACCAGTGGAGCTGGGATACAGTTCCCTGGGCACCAGTTTGAGCTGGGATACAGTTCCCTCGGCACCAGTTTGAGCTGGGATACAGTTCCCTAGGCACCAGTTTAGGCTGGGACACAGTCCCCTGGGCACCAGTTTGAGCTGGGATACAGTTCCCTAGGCACCAGTTTGAGCTGGGACACAGTCCCCTGGGCACCAGTTTGAGCTGGGGTACAGTTCCCTGGGCACCAGTTCGAGCTGCGATACAGTTCCCTGGGCACCAGTGGAGCTGGGATACAATCCCCTGGGCACCAGTACGAGCATGGATACAATCCCCTGGGCACCAGTTCCAGCTGGGATACAGATTCCTAGGCACCAGTTTGAGCTGGGATACAGTTCTCTAGGCACCAGTTTGAGCTGGGATACAGTTCCCTAGGCACCAGTTTGAGCTGGGACTCAGTCCCCTGGGCACCAGTTTGAGCTGGGATACAGTTCCCTAGGCACCAGTTTGAGCTGGGACACAGACCCCTGGGCACCAGTTTGAGCTGGGGTACAGTTCCCTGGGCACCAGTTCGAGCTGCGATACAGTTCCCTGGGCACCAGTGGAGCTGGGATACAATCCCCTGGGCACCAGTACGAGCATGGATACAATCCCCTGGGCACCAGTTCCAGCTGGGATACAGATTCCTAGGCACCAGTTTGAGCTGGGATACAATCCCCTGGGCACCAGTTTGAGCTGGGGTACAGTCCCCTGGGCACCAGTTTGAGCTGGGGTACAGTTCCCTGGGCACCGGTTCGAGCTGTGATACAGTTCCCTGGGCACCAGTTCGAGCTGGGTTACAGATCCCTGGACACCAGTTCGAGCTGGGTTACAGATCCCTGGACACCAGTTCGAGCTTGCATACAGTTGCCTGGGCATCAGTTTGAGCTGGGATACAGTTCCCTGGGCACCAGTGGAGCTGGGATACAGTTCTCTAGGCACCAGTTCGAACTGGGATTCAGTTCCCTGTGCACCAGTGCAGCTGGGATACAGTTCCCTGGGCACCAGTTCGAGCTGGGATACAGTCGCCTGGGCACCAGTTCGAGCTGGGGTACAGTTCCCTGTGCACCAGTGGAGCTGGGATACAGTCCCCTGGAAACCAGTTCGAGCTGGGATACAGTTCCCTGGGCACCAATTCGAGTTGGGGTACAGTCCCCTGGGCACCAGTTTGAGCTGGGGTACAGTTCCCTGAGCACCACTTCAAGCTGGGATACAGTTCCCTGGGCACCAGTTTGAGCTGGGGTACAGTTCCCTGGGCACCAGTTCGAGCAGCGACACAGTTCCCTGGCACCAGTTCGAGCTGGGATACAGTCCCCTGGGCACCAGTTAGAGCTGGGATACAGTCCCCTGGGCACCAGTTCGAGCTGGGATACAGTTCCCTGGACACCAGTTCGAGCTTGGTTACAGTTTCCTGGGCACCAGTTTGAGCTGGGATACAATCCCCTGGGCACTAGTACGAGCTGGGGTACAGTTCCCTGTGCACCAGTGGAGCTGGGATACAGTTCCCTGGGCACCAGTTCGAGCTGGGATACAGTTCCCTGGGCACCAGTTCGAGCTGAGATACAGTTCCCTGGGCACCAGTTCGAGCTGGGATACAGTTCCCTGGGCACCAGCTCGAGCTGGGATGCAGTTCCCTGGGCACCAGTTCGAGCTGGGATACAGTTCACTGGGCACCAGTTCGAGCTGGGATACAGTCCCCTGGGCACCAGTTCGAGCTGGGATACAGCCCCCTGTATGCGATTTGCTCTTCCGTAAGAAACGCAAATAGTTATTCTTCATCTATGAGCATAAATAGTGAATAAAAACAAACAACTTCACCTTGAAGGATATCATACCTTTAATATATTCTGTCTTTACCTGACATCAATATGTACTTTTGTTAATTTTATCTGGAAGTAAATATTTGAGATTCAGGTTGGAAAATGGGGAGTGGGAATTTGGGAGAAAGGTATAATAGGGAATAGTGGATGGGCGCAATAGGAGGGGGTCTGGCACAAATGTGAGACTGCGGGTTGGGAAGATTGGTACTCAATTCAAGGAGATGGAGGAAACGGGGGTTATGAGGACCAAAAGAGATGAGCAGCAGGAGTATGGTGAGAGGGAGCAGCACTGAAAGAGGAGTAACTAGTAAAGTGGTGAGTAAACTTGGAGCCTTTATAGTGGGTCGACAGTGAAAGATTGTTTCCATTGGTTGATGCACGGAGAATTGATGCCTGCGTCATATCACAGCCAACTTGCTCTTCCCCCTGTGGAGTCTCCATGACGCAAATGGAATGGATAGAAGAAAAGATAGATAAAGGAGAACTAGTAGATGGACTGCACCTGGATTTCCAAAAGGCTTTCGATAAGGTGGCACACAAAAAGTTAACTGGCTAGGTCAATGCACCTGGAGTTGGAGGTAATAGATTAGCATGGATAGGTTAACAGATAGGAAGCATAGATTGTCTTAAGTAAGACTTTTTCATGTTGGCAAGTGGTGAATGGTGGAGTACCATAAGGGTCAGTGCTCGGGTCTCAGCTATTTACAATATATATTATTAAAAACCCCACTGATGTTCAATGTGAGGGCATCCCAAATCCCACTGGGAAAATTCTTATCTATTTATTTTTGTGATTTGGGAAAATATATGGGAAAAGAGATGCATCCCAGAGCGGAAAGAGGCCAGTCTTGTAAATTATTCAAATAACAAAATATTTATTAAACTTCAAAAACTCAAGAAAGGCAACAATAAAGAACAACATTTATAATAAACTACAATAATGATTACCCAAACAGTATGCTTCAATTAGCCCCACTCCAAATCTACCTACTTTCCTCAACTCTGAGAATACACCTTCCCCGAAACAACACCCCATAGGTTTTGACACCATAAGTCAAATCCAGAAAATAATTCCCATGCAGGACATGTAGCTCTCTTTTGGGAGCCTTTCTTCTAGTTCAGGGTAGAATTTATGGGGGTTGAGACAGACAGACTTTGTCTACTTCCTTTTCTACATAGCAGCTTGATTCCATGAGAGAGATCTGCATGGGCGTGGCTATGATTGTGGTAGTCACCACTAGCAATATTACATGTATTATGGTAAGAAATGTATTGTAGAGGTACATGGGTAAATCACTGCCTGCTGGCTCCACCTAGTAGGCGGGGTATAAATGTGTGTTCTCACCGGTGCTGCAGCCATTCTGGTTCCAGCTACAGGAGGCACAACATCTTTGCTCAATAAAGCCTCGATTATTCCACTACTCTCGTCTTTGTGGTAATTGATAGTGCATCAATTTATTCAGCAAATATTTTTAAAACGATGGATCTTCGCATCAAGCTTGATCACCTGCAGCTGAGCCCTCAAGCAGCCAACGCTCCGTCCGCTTTTGACCACTGGCTAGCCTGCCTCAAAAGCTACCTCCGAACATCCGCTGAGGAGCCCTCGGACTCACAGAAGCTCCAAGTCCTTTATTCACGGGTGAGCCCTGACATTTTTCTTTTCATCCGGGATGCGCCCACTTACTCCGAAGCGATGGAGCTCCTGAAGGGACATTACATTCGACCAGTCAATCAACTATACGTCAGGCACCTCCTGTCCACGAGACAGCAACTCCCCAGGGAGTCTCTGGATGATTTCTGGCGTACCCTGTACATCCTGGGTAGGAACTGTGACTGCCAGGCAGTTTCAGCAGTCCAGCACACAGAACTTTTAATTTGAGCCGCCTTCGTTACGGGCATGAGGTCTGCGTACGTCCGCTAGCGGCTACTGGAAGGGGATACGCTTGATCTTGCAGGAACGAGGCTGCTCGCGAACTCATTAGAAGTGGCCTCTCGTAAAGTCCAGTCGTACTCCCCCGACCGTGCAGCACCCTCATGGGCATCATGGGCCCCACCAGCTGCCGACTCCAGCCAACCCTGGGGGGCCCAAGTGCTATTTTTGCGGGCAAAACAAACACCCCGGGCAGCGCTGCCCGGCGCGGAGCGCGACCTGCAACGGTTGTGGAAAGAAGGGACACTTTGTTTCCATTTGCCAGGCCCGGTCGATCACCGCTGTTTCCAGGCCCGGCGTTCCTACACCCCCCACGTGCAACCCAGGGGCGCCGCCATTTTCCTCCTCGCAAGCCACGTGCGGCCCGTGGGTGCCGCCATCTTCTTCTCCGCAAGCCACGTGCGGCCCGTGGGCGCCACCATATTTTATGCCGCCCGCCATGTGCGCCCAGTTGGCGCCGCCATCTTTGCCGCCAATTTGGACGGCACCTCAGGACTCCTGCTCGTCTGGCCGTTCATTACCTGCCGCTACTTCCACAAACGCTGACCAGCCCGGGACCACCCAGCATCAGCCGCAGCTCGCCTCGATCACCCTGGATCAGTCTCGGTCCCGCAACCTCACCACCGCAACAACGACGATGAAAATCGATGGGCACGAGACGACCTGCCTTCTGACTCCAGGAGCACAGAGTTTCATCCACCCCACGACGGTAAGGCGCTGCTCCCTTGCGGTACACCCCGTTAACCAGAAAATCTCCCTGGCCTCCGGATCCCATTCTGTGGAAATCCGGGGGTACTGCATCACGACCCTCACCGCCCAAGGTGTAGAGTTTAGCAACTTCCAGCTCTACGTCCACCCCCACCTCTGCACTGCCCTGTTACTCAGCCTGGACTTCCAGTGCCACCTCCAAAGCTTAACCTTAAAATTCGGCAGACCCCTACCCACCCTCACCGTATGCGGCCTCACGACCCTTAAGGTCGATCCACCTTCCCTGAGGTGAACCGCACCCCGGATTGCAAACCCCTCGCCACCAGGAGCAGAGGGTACAGTGCCCAGGACAGGACCTTCATCAGGTCGGATGTCCAACGACTTCTGCGGGAAGGGGTCATTGAGGCCAGCAATAGCCCCTGGAGAGCTCAAGTGGCAGTAGGAAAGACTGGGGAGAAGGACAGGGTGGTCATTGACTACAGTCAGACCATCAATCGGTACACGCAGCTTGACGCGTACCCCCTCCCACGCATATCTGACATGGTCAATCAGATTGCGCAGTATCGGGTTTTTCCACAGTGGACCTGAAGTCTGCCTACCACCAGCTCCCCACCCGCCCAGAGGACCGCCAATATACTGCGTTCGAAGCAGATGGCCGCCTCTATCATTTCTTTAGGGTTCCCTTCGGCATCACTAATGGGGTCTCGGACTTCTAATGAGAGATGGATGAATGGTTGACCGGTACGGACTGCGGGCCACCTTCCCGTACCTAGATAATGTCACCATCTGCGGCCACACTCAGGAGGACATGACGCTAACCTCCAAAAATTCCTCCAGTCCGCCAAACTCCTTAACCTCACGTACAATAAGGAGAAAAGCTTAGCCATCCTTGGCTATGTCGTGGAAAATGGAGTTCTAGGGCCCGACCCCGACCGCATGCGCCCACTCATGAAACTCCCCCTCCCCCACTGCCCCAAGGCCCTGAAACGATGCCTGGGGTTTTTCTCCCACTATGCCCAGTGGGTCCCTAATTATGCGGACAAGGCCCGCCCACTCATTCAGTCCACAGTTTTTCCCCTGATGGCTGAGGCACGCCAGGACTTCAACCGCATCAAGGCAGACATCGCCAAGGCCACGATGCACGCAGTCGACGAGTCACTCCCTAAGAAGTCCACCTCCGGGGTCTTGTTTCCAACATGGCTGACAGTTCCTGGACCCGTCCTCCTCCGCAAGCATGTGTGGACCCATAAGTCGGACCCCTTGGTTGAAAGAGTCCACGTTCTACACGCGAACCCGCAGTACGCCTACGTGGCACAGCCCGACGGGCGCCAGGACACAGTCTCCCTCCAGGACCTGGCACCCACTGTATCCCCACTCACGGCCCCCGACCTGACACCGCACCTCCCCCCCCCCCCGGTTGCCTCATTCACCCCTGCGCCACTCACCCTCCCTCCTGCGAGACTCACCACAGCCCCGCCCCAGGAGGATTCGTCCTCCCACTGGTCCGACTCCGGGGTGACGAAGACGAGGACGACATGCTCCCGGAGTCACAGGTGACCAAGTCGATGCCCACATCACCACCAGGACTGAGGCGATCGCAGGGCGGTCAAGGCCCCCGACAGACTGAACTTGTAATGTTATCCACCACCCCCACCGGACTCGTTTTTTTAACAGGGAGTGAATGTGGCAGTCACCACTAGCAGTATTATATGTATTACCGTAAGACACGTATCGTAGAGGTACATGGGTAAATCCCTGCCTGCTGGCTCCGCCCAGTAGGCGGAGTATAAATGTGTGTGCTCGCCGGTGCTGCAGCCATTCTGGTTCCAGCTACAGGAGGCACAACATCTTTGCTCAATAAAGCCTCGATTATTCACTACTCTCGTCTTTGTGGTAATTTATAGTACATCAATAATCTAGGTCCCTAGGCTGTTAGTCTCTTTTTAGCTTAACAAAGTATCCATTTCACCCTGCTACTAAGCTAACTTGCACCTCACAAGTCCTCTGTGTAGCTAAATTTCTATCCATTTCCTTTTATCCAATTCTTTACTTTTCATTTCATTCCAATTTCCTAAGAATATTAATTACTGAGATGAAGGGACAGAGGGTAATGTACCTAAGTTTGACGAAGACACAAAGGTGAGTTGGGAAGCTGTGCAGAGGATACAGAGAGGCTGCAAAGAGATATAGATAGGTTGAGTGAGTGGGCAACAAGTTGACAGATGAATTATAATGTAGGGTAGTGTGAAACTGTTCACTTTGGTCGAAAGAACAGAAGAGCTGACAATCTGTTTAAGAGTGGGACGTTGTAAGTGTCGATCTTCAAAGAGACTTGGATGTGCTCATCTAAGGAATGCAAAAAGTTAACATACGGAGAGAGCAAGTAATTAGGAAGGCAAAGGGTCTGTTGGACTTTATTGCAAGGGGATTGAAGTACAGGAATGAAGAAGTCTTGCTATAATCATACAGCGATTTGGCAAGATCACATCTGGAATACTCGGCGCAATTTTGGTCTCCATATTTAAAGAAGGATATACTTGCATTGGAGGCGATACAGTGAAGGTTCACTAATTGGTCTCTGGGATTGAAGGAGTTGTCCTATGATGAGAAGCTGAGTGAATTGGGACTATTTTCTCTGGAGTTCAAAAGAATCCGAGGCAATCTCATTGAAACCTATAAGATTCTGGAGGGGATTGATAGGATAGGTGCTGAGATATTGTTCCCCCTGGACAGGGAATCTAAAACACAGGTGAACCGTGTCAGAATAAGGGGCTGATCATTTAGGACTGAGAAGAGAAGTTATTTCACACAGAGGGTTGTCAATTTTTGAAATTCTTTTGCCCCAGAGGGTTGTAGTTCCTTCATCATTGAAAACATTTAAGGCTGGGATTGACAGATGTTTGGTCTCTCAGGGAATCAAGGGATACGGGAAACGGGCGGGGAAGTGGAGTTGAAACCCAGGATCAGTCATGATCGTACTGAATGGCGCAGCAGGCTCGATGTGCACATGGTCTACTTCAGCTCCTATTTCTTGTGGGACCCCTTCAAGAGCCTACCAATAAAATGCAATTTAGTCTTACTTCAGGAAGGTTTAATTGAGAGCCCAAAATATCATTTTATTTTTTGAAGAAGGTGGCCTTCAGCTCATTGGGACTACACCAAAAAGAGCACCCTATTTAGGCCCACGGCCCCGTCCTATCTCCGTAACCCACACACCTTTTTTTTGGGACACTAAGGGGCAATTTAGCATGGCCAATCCACCTGATCTGCACATCTTCATACAATAATGGGGCAATTTTGCATTGCAAATCCACCCAACCTGCACATCTTTGGACTGTAGGAGGAAACCGGAGCACATGGAGGAAACCCACACAGACACGAGGAGAATGTGCAAACTCCACACAGACAGTCACCCAAGGCTAGAATACAACCCGAGTCCCTAGCACTGTGTGGCAGCAGTGCCAACCATTGTTCCACCGTGCTTTTGTTGATAGGTTAGGGAGAACTGGGGGAATGTATAAATCATGTGGGCAAAGAATTAAGTTTGATATCAGGAGGTCTGTCAATCTTTGGAACATCTTAGGCAGTAAAAGATTCACTGAAAGGGAACTGGGAAAATTGGCTCTAGCTGATTTCACGACATACAGAAGGTAGGCAGCATATTGGGCGATGTGCCTGATGTCACTAGTCTCCTGGAACTCGTTCAGATCATCTTTGGAGGTCAGAGAGGAAATTCCAGAATATTCTTCCCTGAAAACAGCTAAGATAAAAATAAATCTTTTAGTTTAACTCTTCCAGAAGATCAAAGTAAAGTAGCCTTGGTCCCAGATGACCATAGACTGCTTTCCCCATTCAGTGAGTCTGCAGATGGGAACCGAGGTGAGGATTTCAGCTGCAGGCTGGCTGAGACAGGGTAAACTCTACATAGTTGCAGAGGTGACACAGAACAATCTTCCCATGGGCCCTAACGCCTGTACATTTATGTCGAGCTCAATATTAACTGAAGTCATCACAACTCTGGAAATTAGACATTACTTCTAGCTGCTTGAAAATGTTGAGCAAGCTCATAAAAAAAGTCTGTCATTATTTTTTCAGAGACGCAGTAAAGAAGCTGACAGATTCATTCATCATTCATATTCTTCCCTTTAATGAAGTTGCTCAGTGTGATATTGAACCAGGCAAACCAGCAGGTTCCAGTTCTGTCCTGGATTCACAGATAGCTGGCTTCAAATTAGGCAGTCTTTAGGTGTAGCTCTCTCGGAGTCAGAAGTTTCAGGGTTCGAGTCCAACTCTGAAGACGTGCACAATGGGAAGATAATTGGCAAATTAAATTTAACAGATAAATGAGAGATGTAAAACGGGTTGTCAACTCTCCATCACCAGTTTTACAGTATTGCGCAAAGTCAAGATCTACTCCTATAACTCTGATAACCAGCTCTATACATTTCATTATTGCATCAGAAACTTCCTTTCCATTTCAGAAGAATTGGGGAGCTGTTTACATGCCCACAACAAGAAAGTCAAGTCAACTGGGCTGCCGCAGAATATTATACAACCATCTACAATGAACAATTATGCATGTTTTGGGCTGTGAATCAAATCACAGTGACACTTTTAAATTAATTGTAATCTGCTTAAACAATACTTGCAACTCAGCACCATTCCATCCAACTAGGGCAAAGACGATGCAAACACTGACATCAGGATACAAAGAACAATACAGCACAGGAACAGGCCCTTCGGCCCTCCAAGCCTGTACCAGTCATGATACCAACCTTTGCCAAAACCCTCAGCACTTCCTTGTGTCATATCCCTCTATACGCCATTAATGTATCCGCTTCCACAACCTCCCCTGGCAAGGCGTTCCAGGCACTCAAAACCCTCTGCATATAAAACCTGCCTCGCACATCTCCTCTAAACTTTGCTCCATGAACCTTAAACCTATGCCCCCTAGTGACTGACCCCTCCACCCTGGGAAAGAGTGCCTGCCCATCCACTCTATCCATGCCCCTCATAAACCTGTAGACCTCTATCAGGTCACCCCTCAACCTCTGTCTTTCTAATGAAAACAGTCCGAGTCTATACAGCCTCTCCACATAGCTAACACTCTCCAGACGAGGCAACATCCTGGAAAACCTCCTCTGCACCCTCTCCAAAGCCTTCTGGTAGTGTGCCGACCAGAATTGAGCGCAATATTCCAAATGCAGTCTTACCAAGGTTCTATACAACTGTAGCATGACTTGCCAGTTTTTATACTCGAAGTAAGATGTCTTTACACTGAAACTATGATTATTGTAAATGGGTTATCTGCAGCAAATCCGACATCAGGACTTGCGGGTCCTCAGGTTGTGTTTAAAAACACAGGATATCAGGAAATGGCCGGAATTCTCCGTTTGGGAGACTACTGTTCTCCCGCTGGAGAAGAATTGTCTCTGATCTGCGCAAAACTATGCATGCTGGGAATTGTGAGGGATTCCGTTGCGAATCCCGCTTTGGGCGGTCAGGCAACTGCTCCCTCCCCCCACCCCCGCGATGCAATTTCACGCTCCCCACCACCATGGAATTTTCAGGGTCAAACCCACCCCCCACATTATGAGGGTGACCCAATCCCCCACCAGAGACCATTACAGAGACCCCCACAAGAGACTCCCCATACGACACCCTCTCCAGAAGCTCCCATAAGAGGGACCCCCACCACAAACACCCCCATTACAGAGACCCCCACCAGAGACCCCCATAAGAGAGACACACCAGAAACTTCTGCACTGTAAATTCTATGATTCTATGAAACCCCCAAAATGAGAGACCCCCAATAGCGACCCCATTACAGAGACCCCTGCCTGATAGCCCCTATTACAGAGACCCCTGCCTGGAAACCCCCATTACAGAGACCCCTGCCTGGAAACCCCCCAGCACAGAGACCCCTTTCTGGAAGCTAGAGACCAGTCCAGATAGAGACAGTGAAAAAAATCATTGCTTTAAAACTCACCAGTGCAATGCACCTACTGGTTCAGGCAGAGAAAGCACTACCTGTAAATTCCTGGAAAAGGAAAACCACATCAACTGTGTTTAAACCCCCTCAGATCTTTGATCTACAAGGTCTTCATTCATATCAATGTGAAATTGATTTTACTAGACTGTGATTGACAGTTTGCACTCACAGCCAGCTGTCTGGATTATTTTATTTAATTTCCCTTCACACTTGAGTGGATTTCAAGTAACCAGCTGTAAAACTCACTGCAATGTTTGTGAACATCTAGCTATGATAGACAGCTCTTAGACCATATTAAAGGCAGTTAAGTGCTTTCTGAAGAGAAAAAGTGAGTGTGAAGGCTATAGGCCATGTGACTCAGTACAATTATGCTGCTGCTGATGGCCCATGATGCCTCATGGATACCCAGTCTTCAATTGCTAGATCTTATCAAAGTCTATCCCATTTAGCACGGTGGTAGTGCCACACAACACGAAGGAGTGTATCCTCAATATGAAGATGGCTCCACAAGGACTGTGCAGTGGTCATTCCTACTGATCCTGCATCTGCGACAGGCAGATTGGTGAGGATGAGATCAAGTATGTTTTTTCCTCTTGGAGGTTCCCTCACCATCTTCCACAGTTCCAGTCTAACAGTTACGCCCTTTAGGATCCAGCTACCTCAGTATGTGGTGGTACTAGCGAGCCACTCTTGATAATGGACATTGAAGTCTCCCTGTGCCCTTGCCACCTTCTGTGCTTCCTCTAAGTGGTGTTCAACATGGAGGAGTACTAAGTCATCAGCTGAGGGGTGTGTTGGGTGGGGGATATGTGATAATCAGCAGTAAGTTTCCTTGCCGATGTTTGCTCTGGTGTCATGAGACGTCATGGGGTCCGAAGTCAATGTTGAAGGGCAACCTGTTCCTTACTGTATACCACTGTGCTGCCACCTCTGCTGGGTATGTCCTGCTGGTGAGACAGGACATACCCAGGGATGGTGGTGTCTGGGACATTATCTGTTAAGTATGATTCTGTGAGTATGACTATTTCAGGCCACTGATTGACTACTCTCTGGGACAACTCTTCCAACTTTGGCACAAGGCCCCCAGAATTTAAGTAAGGCCATTTGTTAGGCCATTTCGGAAGGAAATTATGAGACAACCACATTGTTATGTATCTAGAGTCGCATGTAGGCCAGACCAGGTAATGATGGAAGATTTCTTTCCAAAGGGCATTATTGAGCCAGATGTGTTTTTAACAACAGTTTGATGGTCATCATTAGACTTCTTCATTCCAGATTTTTTATTGAATTCAAGTTCCACCACTTGCTGAGGTGAGATTCAAACCTGGGTCCCCAGAGCATTACCCTGGGTCCCTGGGTTACTAGTCCAGTGACAATACTATTGCGCATCTCTCTCCTCATTCAGAAATGACCAGCGGACAATTTTTACCATCTGAAGAAGGAAGATGTTCTCCCATTGACTCCAGAGACCATAGGTCCTAGATATTCTCTTTGAGATGCTATCAAATCCTGGGAATACAAAGGTCATAAGCAAACTTTATCCTCACTTATTGAGCACTCTGCCACTTCAACTTAATTCCCGAGTCAATTGCAGTAAATATAAATGTTATGTTCTCTGCTTTCGATCGAGGCAGAGAGAAAGCTTGTCTCAGGCTGATATATGCTAAAGCAAAGATGTCTATAATTAGTTGAAGGACACGATTGGTAATGCACAGTCAGGCGTGGAGTGAAGATGCAGCAAAGGAACTTGGTACCTGAGACAGTGGATAATCCTTCACAATGCTGCTAAATCTTTGTCCCACCAGAGCGGAAAATGAGGCTGAATTAATCCACTCTGCTGTTGTCGGTTCTGTAAGCCTGGCCACTTCAACCTTAAACATACTCAATGACTGAGCTTCCACAGCCCTCTGAGGTAGAGAATTCCAAAGATTCACAACCCTCTGTGTAAGGAACTTTCTCCTCACCTCGGTCCTTAGTGGCATCCCCATTATTTTAAGATTGGGACTCCTGCTTCATGCCTCCCCAACGAAAGGAAACATCCTGAGCTAAGAATTTGCCTGTACATGTTTGTAATCCTCTTTTAATTTGCGAGTGATTCAGATTAAAAATAACCAGTCGCAAAGTTTTAGTCTTATCCAGGATAAAAGTTGCAAAGCTAGTGCTGAAAGTGATTTCAGTAGAAGTAATAAAGGTCTGCGGCGGGATTCTCCAACCCCCCACCGGGTCGGAGAATCGCCGGGGGCCGGCGTGAATCCCGCCCCCGCCGCTGCCGAATTCTCCGGCAGTGAAAATCGCGGGGGGGGCGGGAATCGCACCGCGCCGGTCGGCGCCCCCCCCCCCCCAGCGATTCTCCGGCCCAAGTGGGCCGAAGTCCCACTGCTGTCATGCCAGTTCCGCCGGCGTGAATCAAACCACCTCCCTTACCGGCGGGACTGGCGGCACGGGTGGGCTCCGGGGTCCTGGGGGGGGCACGGGGCGATCTGCCCCCGGGGGGTGCCCCCATGGTGGCCTGGCCTGCGATCGGGGCCCACCGCAGGTGGGCCAGTGCCTTGGGGGCACTCTTTTCCTTCCGTCTCGGCCATAGCCTCCGCAATGGCCGATACGGAAGTGACCCCCCCTGCGCCTGCGCGGGGATGACGTCAGCAGCCGCTGACGCTCCCGCGCATGCGCGGACTTCCGCCGGCCGGCGGAGTCCCTTTGGCCCCAGCTGGCATGGCACCAAAGGCCTTTCCCGCCGGCCGACGGCGTGCCAACCACTCCAGCGCGGGCCTAGCCCCTCAAGGTGAGGGCTTGGCCCCTAAAGGTGCAGAGAAATCCACACCTTTGGGGCGGCCCGACGCCGGAGTGTTTCCCGCCACTCCATCCCGCCGGGACCCCCCGCCCCGCCGGGTAGGGGAGAATCCCGGCCATGAACTGAATTGATACAAAGAATAAATACAGACAAGGGTAAAAGCCATTTTTAACGATAAAATTCAGTTCTGTCTTCTAAGATATTGTTGTAAAACCCGCAGCTTGAAGTGTAGGTTGTCTGAAGGGTTGAATTTGAAGAGTTAGGTTCAGCTGCAATGGCTTCTGCAGTCGATTAGTTAGTATTTGCCTTTTCAGGTGAATTTGACAGTTCATCCGGTTTTGGGAGAGAGAGAAGGTTTCTCGATCCTCACTTGGTCTATGGTCACGGTACGTGAAGATTGCGTGGATTCTTTTCAGCAGATCAATAGTTGATTTCTTTTTTAAAATATTTTTATTGAATTTTACATCTTTACTGTACAATAGGTGGGTAAGACGGTTCTCATCTACAATTTATATGTTCCCCTTTCATCAGCCTTCCCTCCCCCCTCCTTTGCTCCCACTTCCACTCCCCCTTCCCCTCACACCTCCATCTTTTTGTTGTTCGGGTTCCACCTTTGGCCCTTCCTTCCATCGTCCAAGATGTCAACTATTTTTTGTTTTGTATTTGTTGCCCTTATGGCTTTGTTGGGGGGGGGGGAGCCCTCTGGACCCTCCTCAGTTTTTCCTGTGTTCCCTCCTAATATTTCCCTGGGTCCCTTCCTTGCTGCTCCCTCCCCCTTTGTTCCTATCTGTTCTGTGTAGTCATGTCTGCCTTTATTGGCACCCCTGTTCCCTTCTCTTCTAATCCGCTATTGGCCTCGAACAGGTCTTGGAACAGGCTGATGAATAGCCCCAATGTTTTGTGGAAGCCCTCGTCTGACCCCCTGTTGCAAAGTTTGCCTTAGTTCAATTGCTCTGTTTTATTACCTTTGCTCTCGAGTCGCCAGGTATCTTTATGATACCGACACAAGGTTCAAGTCCGAGTAATGATCAATAATCCAATACACCGATTAGTAAGGTTTAAATCAAAGCACATTTATTATACACAGCTACTCATGCCCAAATTCTACGTCTAAGCTACTTCTACAACTAACAGGCCTATACTTAACTTTGGACTGGCCCACCAGGTCAGAGAAACAAATGGCCTTTCGTTCGGGTTCTGAGCCTGCGGGATTCGAAGTTGGTACGGATTGGTAGCTAGGAGCGCCTATCTCGTAGCGAGCGTTGAATTAAGACTTACAATTTCGATCTTCACTGCTCCGGTCACGGTCAATGTTGGTTCGTTGTTGCTGGGTGACCCGGGCAGGAAGAAGAGCGTGAAGAGAGAGAAGAGGTGGAGAAGAAGAGAGCGAATTGAACTTGGGGCTCAATTCTTATAGTCCCCAGGGGCTTCCCGCCTATTCGGGGCGGACCCTGTACCTGGTCCCAAGTGATTGGACTTTGTCCCAATCGCTTGGTTCGATTTTCTCCAATGCTGGAGCGGCTCCCTGATCAATGGGCGGTCTTGAGGTGCTCGTTCACCTCCTTTTGTGTAGGCTCCTGCTGCCGCCGAAGAGTCTGGTTTTGCTTTGTGTGTCTAAATGTTGCTTATTGTTCCCGGGGATTGCTCATTAGTATGCAGATGGCTGTTGTTTTGTTATGCTGATGGTTGCTGGTATCAATATTGTCTGGCCTTTCCAGAGGTAAATACACAGCCAACCTGCAGCTGCTGGTGTTTGTCTTGTTGGCTGACTTTCCCATCAGCCTTTGCAGTTCGCCATTTTGAATCGGGAGTTGGCCATTTTAAGTGGCTACACCCCGGATGGTGCAGTTGATCTTCTCCAGGTGGAGAAGGTCTACCAGCCAGTTCCCAGCTGTGGGCGGTACTTCAGATAGCCAGCTGAGCAGGATTGTCTGGCGTGCAGTTAAGGAAGAAAAAGCAAGGGCGTCAGCCCTCTTCCCCATATGTAGTTCTGGCTCGTCCGACACCCCAAAGACTGCCACTCTCGGGCACGGCGCCACCCTCACCCCCACAACATTGGACATCGCTGTTATGTTCTAGTGTATGGACAATGATTGAGTCGGCCACCAAAGAACATCTAGTTCTAGACTAGTCAAATTTATACTGTACAACAAACTGTGGGTTGGAAACTAATACTAACAAACTGGAACAATCACAAACACAAATAACCCTGACGCCTTCTCCTACAGACTGCCCCTAGGTTGCAGTGTCACATGGTATAACCTGCCTGCCACCTAGTGGTCAGAGGTCAAACATATTTACAATTGCTTATGCATATCACTACAATCGCCTTGAAGAAGGTTGTCCAGAACCTGACAAGTCTAGGGCAGGCCCAGAACATGTGGGCGTAGTTGGCCGGGTCTCCCTGACACCATTTACACCTGTCCTCCACCTCCAGGAAGAATGTGTTCATTGGGGTTCTGGTTATGTACGCTCTGTGCACCACTTTAAATTGCACGAGGCTTGGCCTTGTGAAGGAGGAGATGGAGTTGGCCCTACTTAGTGCTTCTCTCCAAAGTTTCCACCCTACTTCCTTCCCATTTCGGCCTTGCTCCGTCTAGTGGTGTTCGTTCTCGCCCTTTCTAAATGTAAGTATCTCCATAGTTCCCCTTCTCCATACTGTCGCCATCCAGCAGTCCCTCCAACCTTGTGCTTCTCGGGGTCCTTGGGTGCCTCGTCGTCTCCTTGGAGGAATGTTTTTGATTTGTAAATGCTGGAGCTCCTGTCCGTTCGGTAGCTCCAGTCTCTCCGTCAGCTCGTCCAGGTTCTCTAGTCAGTGCCCCATGTAAACATCCCTGAGCGCTAGTGTCCCGTCCCCCCCCCCCCCATCCCCCTATCCTATTTCCACTTCTTAAAAATGGCATCGAGCATGGCCAGTGGAAATTTGTGTTTACTGCAGATGGGGGCCATGGTGGACGCCTCGGTTCAGTCAAAGTGTTGTCTCATCTGGTTCCAGGTTTCTAACGTTGCTACCACCACTGGGCTGGACGTGTACCTTCCCGTGGGGGGGGAGGTGGGAGCACTGTCGTGACTAGGGCTCAGAGGGTCATTCTCGTACAGTGGACTCCTCCATTTTCGCTCATTCCTTGCTCGGCTCCCTTCTCCATCCCCCCCACTCTCTCGGCTGTGGCTGCCCAGTGGTAGTTTTTCAAGTTAGAAAAGGCCAGGCCTCCCATGTTTCTTCTCGTCAGCTGTAGTCTTGGGAATTCTTGGATTCTACCACACATCCCCACCACCACGCAAACGCCATAATCATTTATCTATTCCATGGAAAAAGGCATTGGGGATGCAGATCGGTATGGTTCTAAACAGGAAGAGGAACCTTACGGTACGTTCATCTTGATGTCTGCACCATTCCCGCCAGGGAGAGCAAGAGTGTATCCCATCTCTGTAGATGCTTTTTGACTTCCTCTGCCAGACTGGTCAGATTCCACTAGTGGATCCGTGTCCAGTCTGTAATGTTCTCTATGTTCACAGGTGGCGATGTCTTTTGGTTGAATCAATGAGAGAACACATGGCTTTGTTAAAGAAATAATATTTATTAACTAACTAATCACTATCAGCGGGATAAGTCGACTCGCCAGCGGGAGAACCGGCGCCAACCAGCCCACGAAAGTGGGGCATTCTTCAGGGGCTAGGTGGACACCGGAGGGGTTGGCACCGCTCCAGCCGGCGCTGAAGAGCGAGTTCGCGCATGCGCCGAAGGGCCGGCGTGATCTCACGCAAGCGCAGGCCAGCCGGCGTATTTTGGCGCATGCGTGGGGGGTTCTCTTCTCCGCGCCGGCCTTGGCAGAGCCCTACAGGGGCCGGCTGCGGAAGGATGCAGATCGGTGGGTCCCGATCGTGGGCCAGGCCACCGTGGAGCACCGCCCCCCCCCCCCCCCCCCCCCGTGGTTGGATACCCCGACGTCCCCCTGAAATCCGCCCCCGCTGACTTACCTGCCAGGTCCCGCCATGTGGGACCATGCGTAACCCACGCCGGTGGGACTAGCCAGAAACGGATGGCCGCTCGGCCCATTAGGGGGCGCTGCCAACGGCCCCCGACAGGCGTGGCATTAATCCCACCCCCGCCTGAAAAACGGCGTTGGAGAACACGGCAGCCGGTGTCAGGGCGGCGGGGTGGGATTCGTGCTGTCCCCGGGGATTCTCTGACCCGGCGGGGGGGTCGGAGAATCCCGCCCTATAAAGGTTTCTACGATGTGAATGATAAGTACAGTTGGATACTATGGCAAAATATAAATAATTCTGATTAACTATGATTAATTATGATTGACTAAGGAGCTACTCGATATGCAACTGACTCTACGCCTGCTATCCATGTTCTGCTGCACACCCCATGTGTTCCAGTAACGTTCTCCTGTCGTCACGCCACCTAGTGGTCGGATGCTAGAATCTCAGTCTATGAATAGGGCACCTATCGTTACTCACAGTTCAGTTGTTAAATTATACACAAATGACATTTTACATATCATTACACAGTTGTGGGCTATCTGGGTCCCCCTGTAGCGGAATTTGTTTTGGGCTAGTTTTAATGGTAGACCCTCTCACTCCGTCCCTCCCCCATTCGGGATCACTGGGAATATCTCACTTTTGCCCAGGTTAAGCTTGTAGCTTGAGAAGGTCCCAAACTCTTCCAGGAGCTTCATGATTTTTTCAAGCCATTCTGCCGGTCCAATATGTAGAGGAGAAAGTCATCCGCATCTGTGCTCTCTGCCTCCTCTTTGGATACCCTTCCAGCCTCTCACATCTCACAGGGCAATAGCCAGGGGTTCAATTGCCAGGACGAACAGGAGCGGGGGACAGCGGGCATCAGAGCTGGTGGTGGTGGTCTGAATGCTCACCTAGGAGGCCTTGTACAGGGTTTTCACCCAGGAGGTGAACCCCGACTCTAGCCCAAACCATTCCAGTACCTCTATGAGGTACTTCCATTGCACTCTGTTGAAGGCCTTTTCTGCACCCAGGGAGACATCACCTCTGGTGTTCTCTCCCCGGATGGGGTCAGTATCACATTCAGCAGCCGTCCAATGTTCGGCATTAGCTGCCTATCCTTGACAAAGCCCGTCTGGTCCTCTGCGACCACTTCTGATACAATGTCCTCAAGTCTCTTGGCCAGGACTTTCGCATCTATATTAAGCAGCGAAATGGGTCTATATAATCCACATTCTGCCCGGTCTTTGTCTTTCTTGGCTATCAGCGATATAGTAGCCTGTGTTAGCATTGGAAGGCAAGTGCCCCTCGCCAGCAAGTCTGCGAACATCTCCCATAGGTGCGGAGCCAGCACTGATGTAAATTTTTTATAGATGTCCACTGGGAAACCATCGGGTCTCTGCGCCTTCCCTGTCTGCGCGGAGTTTAGAGCTCTCTGAGTCCTATTGGTGCTTCCAGCTCCCTCCGTCTATCGGCCCCCATGAGGGGCATGTCCAGTTCATTGAGGAACTGTTTCATCCCTGAGTCCGTCCGGGGTGTACAGTCCCCAGTAGAAGGCCTCAAATGCTTGGTTGACCTTTTTTGGTTCGGTTACCAGTCCGCCTCTGCTGTGCTTTACCTGAGCTATCTCCCTCGTGGCCGCCTGCTTTCTCAGCTGATGAGCCAGCAGGCACTAGCCTTCTCTCCGTGTTCATAAAGGGTCCCCATGTCTGGTGGTGGTGGTGCACTGCCTTCCTGGTGGATCGCAGGTTAAAGTCCATTTGTAGCTTTTTCCTCTCAACCAGAAGCTCAATGGTCAGAGCCTCGAAGTACCTTCCGTCGACCTCCAGGATTGAGTCGATCAGTTATTGCCTTGCTGCCCTCTCTTCCCTGTCTCTGCGAGCCTTGTAGGCTATAATCTGTCGCTTAATCACCACCTTCAGTGCCTCCCAGAACGTGGAAAGTGAGACTTCCCCATTCTGGTTGTTAGTGATGTACTCGCCTATGGCCTGTGATGTTTTCTGGCAAAAGACCTTGTCAGCCAGGAAGTCCATGTCCAATCTTCATGCAGGTGTTGGGCATGGCCCGTCTCCAACTTCGCATCCATGTAGTGTGGAGCGTGGTCGGAGATGACCATCACTGGATATTCTGCTCTTACTATTTCTGGAAGCACCAATTTCCTCACTACAAAGAAGTCAATGCGAGTGCACACATTCCCACCAGGGTGTAGGAACCACCATGGGTCCACTGCCCCCATCTTCTCCATGAATGCTCCCAGCTCCCCAGCCATTCCTGTCTTTTTCCCCATTCTGGGGTTTGATCGGTCTGTCAATGAGTCCTGTACACAGTTAAAATCTCCCCCCATGATCAGTTGGTGTGTGTCGATGTCTGGGATTTCCACCATCATCTTTGTTATAAAATCCGTGTCGTCCTAGTTGGGCTCATACACATTTACCAGGACTACCGGCGCCCCGTCCAGGACACCGCTGACCACGACGTACTGTCACCCTGGGTCCGTGAGTGCTCTTGTTGCCGTAAACACCATCCTCTTGCTAATCGGGATGGCTACCCCTCCCCAAGCCCTCATCCCGTAACATGAATGGTACGTCTGTCCCACCCGGCCCTTCCTTATCCGCAGTCGGTCCTTCTCCTTCAGGTGCGTCTCTTGGAAAAAGACAACATCGGCTTTCAAACTTCTCTAATGGGCGAAGTCTCTGGATCTTTTCACTGGGCTGTTAAGTCCCCTGATGCTCCAGGTGATATTCCTGGTGGGGGGCTTTTGTCCCCCCCCATTCCTGCGGGATCAACCATACATACCTGGTGGATGCTCCCCTGCACTCCGGGGTTTCCCTTTGTCGGGGGGCTGTCCAAATGGCCACAGTCGCCATTCACACCATGAGGCCAGGCCCCTGAACTGTGTTCAGTGACCCTCCAAAGTGACTCCTTGTGTCATCTTGTTCCTTCAAACTGCACTTTACCTGCTGAAGCCAATCGGAGAACCATCCCTTTCTTATCCTTGTATTCCCCTTGTGTTCCTCCTCTGTCCCCCCGCTTCCTCGCCCCCCATCCCCATCAATCCCCTTACATTCTCTATCCCTGTCCCTGTGATTCCCAGCCCCCCCAATCCTGTCTCGCCAGACATTCCCTCCATGCAGGGCGGTGCGCCACAGCTCCCCATGCTTTCATGCTTTGGTGGTTTGGGGAAGCTAGCCCTTCCGACTAGCGTATCCAGCATCTGGGCCACATAGTCCTTTGATCCCTGATCTCGATCCCCTCTGGAAGGGCCACGATCCGGATATTCTGGCACCGGGACGTGTTCTCCTGGTCCTAGACCGTCTCCTTCCGGCTCCTCTGGGTCACCACCAGCCTTTTGATTTCAGCCTCCAGAGCGACAAGCCTGTTGCTCTGGTCGGTCAACACCTTTTCCAGCTCGAGGAACGTCTTCCCCTGAGCCTCCAACTTCTTCCCCATTACATCGAGCACCGTCGGCATGGTGACCAATTCCTTCATTACTGCCGCCTTGACCACCACCTGGATCTCCTCTTTTATCACCTCCTTCATCGCCATCAGTTCCTTCGTCAGGAACGTCTTCCATCCATCTCCAGGCACGGGCGGGGAAGGCCCATTTTCGGGTTGTCAATCTGCCTCTCTCCGGGGTGGCCGGGGACCCCTTGCCTCGTGGGTCCACCAACTCGTTCACCCACTGCTTGAGGCCTTTTCCTCCACTCCTGCCGTCTCAGCAGCCTCTCGAGCTCTCGTTTCCTGGCAGTCTGCTCCTATCCTCTCCCTTAATTGTGGGGGAGATAAGTCTGAATTTTCAGGCTAATTATGACTAAAAGTGCCTATTTGGTTGTGTTCTGGAAGAGAGCCACCTAATGTGCGTCTGCTCAGCACATCACTGTCACCGGACAATAGCTGATTTCTTGATGCCTTCCCCTTTGTTCTCCTTTGTCCGAGAACCTTCTTTGATGATGCCTTTCAGAGTTCTTCCTGAAGGGTTCTGCACACGAGGCTTTCACAGCCTGACTTTATCACAACCGAAGAAAAATGGCTGCTATTAAATTTCAAATGAGCCATTGTTCCACCAGATAAAGAAGCTAATTGCGTTGACATTCTTTGAAGTGCCTTTCTGTCTTTTAGAAGCTCAGGAGTCGGACTTCCGGGTGCAGCGATGACCAGCTGAGTCGCACGTTTCGGCAGCTCCCGGTGGAACGGACTTTTGGGCTCTTAATAGGAGCCCCATCGGCAATTTTAACGGCTAAAAGCACTGTGCGGTAAACCAGAAGGGAATCCCCCCTGGACACGGATGGAAAAAGGAGAGGAAAGTGGCCGGATTGCGGTGGATCCTTTAGAGCAGCGGCAAGGAAGGCAAGCAAAAACCAAGATGGCGTCGGAAGGTGGCAGTTTAATATGGGGCCCTGAACAACACGAGTTCTTGAAGCGCTGCGTGGAAGAACTTAAAAAGGAGATGAAGAAGGAGCTGTTGGCCCCGATATTACAGGCGATTGAAGGGCTAAAGGATGAGCAAAAGACCCAGGAGCGGGAGCTTCGGGTCGTGAAGGCAAAGGCTGCCGAGAACGAGGACGATATACAGGGCCTGGTGGTGAAGACAGAGATGCACGAGGCACACCATAAAAGGTGTGTGGAAAGGCTGGAGGTGCTGGAGAATAATGCGAGGAGGAAGAATTTAAGGATTCTTGGTCTTCCCAAGGGTGCAAAGGGGGCGGACGTCGGGGCATATGTGAGCACGATGCTGCACTCGTTAATGGGATCGGAGGCCCCGACGGGTCCGTTGGAGGTGGAGGGAGCCTATCGAGTTATGGCGCGAAGACCGAGGGCTGGAGAAATTCCCCGAGCCATAGTGGTGAGATTTCTCCGATATAAGGACAGAGAGATGGTCCTCAGATGGGCAAAGAAAACTCGGAGCAGTAGGTGGGAGAACGCGGTGATCCGCGTATATCAGGATTGGAGTGCGGAGGTGGCGAGAAGGAGGGCGAGCTTTAATCGGGCCAAGGCGGTGCTTCATAAAAGGAAGGTCAAATTTGGAATGCTGCAGCCGGCAAGACTGTGGGTCACACATCAAGGGAAACACCACTACTTTGAAACGGCGGATGAGGCATGGACATTTATTGTCGAAGAGAAATTGGAATAAGTGGGTTATATAAAAAAAGAACGTTTGAGACAAAGTGGTGGGGCGAATATGGGGGGGCGAAGAGGGGGGAAAAAGGGGGGAGAGGAGAGATGATTTTTAAGTTGTTAATCCTGCGACCCGGTAACTTTTCTCTCTTCCCCTTGTTGAGGGGGAGGGAGGGATGGAGGTGGAGGAGCTGGGGGCGTCGGCCATTGGGGGCGGGGCCAAAAGGGAAGCGCGGGCTTTGTTCCCGCGCTATGATAATTATGGTGGGAACAGGGAAGCAGGAAGGAGGGGGCGTCGCACAGTGCGAGCCGAGGTCACGGGGAAGCCGAGGTCGGCCAGAGTTTGCTGACTTCTGGGAGCAACATGGGGGGTGCAATTACGCTAGTGGGGGATTTGGCGGGGGGGGGTGGGGGGGGCTAACTGGGTTGCTGCTGCTGGGGAGAAGGGGGAGCTGGTATGGGGTGGGGTGGGCGGGGCGGGGGGGCGCTACCTGGTGGGGACACAGCTACGTGGGAACCGGGTGAGGAGCTGGTTAAAAAAAGGGGATGGCTAGTCGACAAGGGCGGGGGGGTAAAGAGCCCCCCAACCCGGCTGATCACGTGGAATGTGAGAGGGCTGAACGGGCCGATAAAGAGGGCACGGGTACTCGCACACCTAAAGAAACTTAAGGCAAATGTGGTTATGCTACAGGAGACGCATTTGAAACTGATAGACCAGGTCAGACTACGCAAAGGATGGGTGGGGCAGGTGTTTCATTCGGGGCTAGATGCGAAAAACAGGGGGGTGGCTATACTAGTGGGGAAGCGGGTAATGTTTGAGGCAAAGACCATAGTGGCGGATAGTGGGGGCAGATACGTGATGGTGAGTGGCAAATTACAGGGGGAGGCGGTGGTCTTAGTGAACGTATATGCCCCGAACTGGGATGATGCCAACTTTATGAGGCGCATGCTAGGACGTATCCCGGACCTAGAGGCGGGGAAGCTGGTAATGGGTGGAGATTTTAACACGGTGCTGGAACCAGGGCTGGACAGATCGAGGTCCAGGACCGGAAGGAGGCCGGCTGCAGCTAGGGTGCTTAAGGACTTTATGGAGCAGATGGGAGGAGTAGACCCCTGGAGATTTAGTAGACCTAGGAGTAAGGAGTTTTCGTTTTTCTCCTATGTCCACAAAGTTTATTCACGGATAGACTTTTTTGTTTTGGGAAGGGCGCTGATCCCGAAGGTGACGGGGACGGAGTACACGGCTATAGCTATTTCGGATCACGCTCCACATTGGGTGGACTTGGAGATAGGGGAGGAAAAAGAACAGCGTCCACCCTGGAGAATGGACATGGGACTATTGGCGGACGAGGGGGTGTGCTTAAGGGTAAGGGGGTGTATTGAAAGGTACTTGGAACTCAATGATAATGGGGAGGTCCAGATGGGAGTGGTCTGGGAGGCGCTGAAGGCAGTGGTTAGAGGGGAGCTGATATCAATCAGGGCACATAAAGGAAAGCAGGAGGGTAGGGAACGGGAGCGGTTGCTGAAAGAACTTCTGAGGGTGGACAGGCAATATGCGGAGGCACCGGAGGAGGGACTATACAGGGAAAGGCAAAGGCTACATGTAGAATTTGATTTGCTGACTACGGGTAATGCAGAGGCACAGTGGAGGAAGGCACAGGGTGTACAGTACGAATATGGGGAGAAGGCGAGCAGGTTGCTGGCCCACCAACTGAAGAAAAGGGGAGCAGCGAGGGAGATAGGGGGAGTGAGAGATGAGGAGGGAGAGATGGAGCGGGGAGCGGAGAGAGTGAATGGAGTGTTCAAGGCATTCTATGAAAGATTATATGAAGCTCAGCCCCCGGATGTAAAGGAGAGAATGATGTGCTTTCTGGACCAGCTGGAATTTCCTAAGGTGGAGGAGCAGGAGAGGGTGGGACTGGGAGCACAGATTGAAACGGAGGAAGTAGTGAAAGGAATTAGGAGCATGCAGGCGGGGAAGGCCCCGGGACCAGACGGATTCCCAGTTGAATTTTATGGGAAATATGTGGACTTGCTGGCCCCGCTACTGATGAGAACCTTTAATGAGGCGAAGGAAAGGGGGCAGCTCTGACTATGTCAGAGGCAACGATATCTCTCCTCCTAAAGAAGGAAAAAGACCCGCTGCAATGCGGGTCCTATAGGCCTATTTCCCTCCTGAACGTGGACACTAAGATTCTGGCCAAAGTAATGGCAATGAGGATAGAGGATTGTGTCCCGGGGGTGGTCCATGAGGACTAAACTGGGTTTGTGAAGGGGAGACAGCTGAATACGAATATACGGAGGCTGCTAGGGGTAATGATGATGCCCCCACCAGAGGGGGAAGCGGAGATAGTGGTGGCGATGGATACCGAGAAAGCATTTGATAGAGTGGAGTGGGATTATTTGTGGGGGGTGCTGAGGAGATTCGGCTTTGGAGATGGGTATATTAGATGGGTACAGCTGCTGTATAGGGCCCCGATGGCGAGCGTAGTCACAAATGGACGGGGGTCTGAATATTTTCGGCTCCATAGAGGGACGAGGCAGGGATGTCCTCTGTCCCCATTATTGTTTGCACTGGCGATTGAGCCCCTGGCAATAGCATTGAGGGGTTCCAGGAAGTGGAGGGGAGTACTCAGGGGAGGAGAAGAACACCGGGTATCTCTGTATGCGGACGATTTGTTGTTATATGTGGCGGACCCGGCGGAGGGGATGCCAGAGATAATGCGGATACTTGGGGAGTTTGGAGTTTTTTCAGGGTATAAATTGAACATGGGGAAAAGTGAGTTGTTTGTGGTGCATCCAGGGGAGCAGAGCAGAGAAATAGAGGACTTACCTTTGAGGAAGGTAACAAGGGACTTTCGGTACTTGGGGATCCAGATAGCCAAGAATTGGGGTACATTGCATAGGCTAAATTTAACGCGGTTGGTGGAGCAGATGGAGGAGGACTTTAAGAGATGGGACATGGTGTCCCTGTCACTGGCAGGGAGGGTGCAGGCGGTGAAAATGCTGGTCCTCCCGAGATTCCTTTTTGTGTTTCAGTGCCTCCCAGTGGTGGCCACGAAGGCTTATTTTAAAAGAATTGAGAAGAGTATTATGAGTTTTGTGTGGGCTGGGAAGACCCCGAGAGTGAGGAGGGGATTTTTGCAGCGTAGTAGGGATAGCGGGGGGCTGGCACTACCGAGCCTAAGTGAGTACTACTGGGCCGCCAATATCTCAATGGTGTGTAAGTGGATGGGAGAAGAGGAGGGAGCGGCGTGGAAGAGATTGGAGAGGGCGTCCTGCAGGGGGACTAGCCTACAAGCTATGGTGACGGCGCCGTTGCCGTTCTCACCGAAGAAATACACCACAAGCCCGGTGGTGGTGGCTACACTGAAAATTTGGGGGCAGTGGAGACGGCATAGGGGAAAGACGGGAGCCTCGGTGCGGTCCCCGATAAGAAATAACCATAGGTTTGTTCCGGGGAGAATAGATGGGGGATTTGGAGCATGGCAAAGAGTAGGGGTAACACAATTGAGAGATCTGTTCGTGGATGGGACGTTTGCGAGTCTGGGAGCGCTGACGGAAAAATATGGGTTGCCCCAAGGGAATGCATTTTAGTATATGCAACTGAGGGCTTTTGCGAGGCAACAGGTGAGGGAATTCCCGCAGCTCCCGATGCAGGAGGTGCAGGATAGAGTGATCTCAGAGACATGGGTGGGGGACGGTAAGGTGTCAGACATATATAGGGAAATGAGGGACGAGGGGGAGATCATGGTAGATGAGCTGAAAGGGAAATGGGAAGAAGAGCTGGGGGAGGAGATTGAGGAGGGGCTGTGGGCTGATGCCCTAAGTAGGGTAAACTCATCGTCCTCGTGTGCCAGGCTAAGCCTGATACAATTTAAGGTGTTACACAGGGCGCATATGACTGGAGCACGGCTCAGTAAATTTTTTGGAGTAGAGGATAGGTGTGCGAGATGCTCGAAGCCCAGCGAATCATACCCACATGTTCTGGTCATGCCCGGCACTACAGGGGTTTTGGGTGGGGGTGGCAAAGGTGCTTCCGAAGGTGGTGGGGGTCCAGGTCGAACCAAGCTGGGGGCTGGCTATATTTGGGGTTGCAGAAGAGCCGGGAATGCAGGAGGCGAAAGAGGCTGATGTTTTGGCCTTTGCGTCCCTAGTAGCCCGGCGCAGGATATTGTTAATGTGGAAGGAAGCCAAGCCCCCGGGTGTGGAGACCTGGATAAATGACATGGCAGGGTTTATAAAGTTGGAACGGATTAAGTTCGTTCTAAGGGGGTCGACTCAAGGGCTCACCAGGCGGTGGCAACCGTTCGTCGAATACCTCACAGAAAGATAGAGGGAATGGAAAAGAAGAAGACAGCAGCAGCAACCCGGGGGGGGGGGGAGGAATCAGAAGGACTCTCAGGGATGTTATTGTATATGCATAGGTATTTGGTATATGTAATTGTATATTGGATTGTTGGATTGTATTTTTGGAGAGTATTTATCGTGGACAAGGCAGTTGCCATTTAGTTTTGTTTTTGATTTTGTTCAAATATTATTTATTTATTTGTTTAAAACTGGCCATTGTTAGTTATATTGTTTTATTGATGTATAAAGGAAACACTATGTACTGTTATGTTTGGCCAAAAAATCTCGAATAAAATATATCTTTAAAAAAAAAAGAAGCTCAGGAGTCTTCACACCTTTAGAAGATTCAGTGGACAGCCCTGGAGGAATCTTGCATGTTAACAGCTTGGTGATCAATTCCGGAGATAACAGAGTCTGAAGAAACACAGAAAGGTGTCAAGTTGTCTGCCCATAACCTTCATTTTTATAAACTTAATTCAAAGGTTTGAAGACAAAAATGTACCTTTAAAACAGTTGTCCTTATAATCTATGATATTATAATTATTTAAATGAGAAACGTCTTTGTCCATATTGGCCCCAAATATACTGGAGCAGACGTTTTGGAGTGTGTGGTGGGGGACACAGAGCAGGATGTGGTATTCGGAAAACCTAGAAATGTGGATTAGCCCAAAGGTTCTAGAGTTCTAACTCCAAGTTGTGTGTCATTTTCACTTTGCAGGTTCCCTGCTGGAAAAAAGCCTGATTAGTGGCTTATCTGCCTGTCAAAGAGGGAGCTCCTGCAGCACAAAGCCACATCCCAGAAGCACGTAGAATTAGGGTTAATGAAGCTTAGAGGCCACGGGGCAGGAAGTGGTGGTTGCAGGTGATGGGTTAGGAGGGGGAGGTTGTGCGGATGAGGGCAGGCTTGACATGGTGGCCTGAGTAGGCTACGAGATCCAACTCCTCCTTTCCTCACAAGCAGTGATGTGAAGGCAATTACCAAACGAACCCAAACTTTCTGTAATAGCAAGCACGGGACAGGGATAGCGCGGTGGTGCAGTGGTTAGCACTGCTGCCTCATGGTGCCGAGGACCCGGGTTCGATCCCGGCCCCGGGTCACTGTCCATGTGGAGTTTTCACATTCTCCCCGTGTCTGTGTGGGTCTCACCCCCAGAACCCAAAAAGATGTGCAGGGTAGGTGGATTGGCCACGTTAAATTGCCCCTTAATTGGAAAAAAATAATTGGGTACTCCAAATTCTTTTTAAAATTAGCACGGGACATACGAGGTGGGGATGATTGTTTTTCCTATTCTCCTTGAGGAGTGAAAGCTCCCTTGCCAGGGGCGGGGTAGCTGACCTGTACTTGTATATAAGGTTGGTTAATGTGGATCCAACCGACAGACAGAGAGAGAGTACCCGGAGAGGTTCTACTGGTGCTCATGTATATAATTGTTGTAAAATAAACGTTGTTTACTTTTACTTTCCTTGGACTCCCCATGCCTTATTAAATTTCTTCCCTGCCTGTACCTGTTTGGTTTCCCAAAGCCCAGCCCAAACAAGTCAAAATAGAAAACGAGTTAAAATGGAGGCATGCAACCTCGTTTAAGGCTCTAATGACTGTCCCACATCCTGGGGCAGGTTGGGTGATCGACCTTAAAGCCAGAGGTTTTGAGCAGCTTGGGATCATCGCTTCATGAACCCCTGTCTTAGCTTCCACCAAAGTTTTTGTTAGCCTTCCATTTTCTGCTCAATCAATTAAAAGCTGCAGGTAAGAATCCCAATCCTTCCTCTGATGTCTTCTTCATAACTCCCATGTCCTCACACAAACTCACCGAGGTAAATAAACATTTTCACCTGCATCTCCTCCAACTGTAAGATGTACATTTCATGATGCTTTCAAACGACACTACCTTTTGTCTACTTTATGTTAATCTTTAATTCCAATCTCCTACCCCCCCCCCCCCCCCGCCCCCCCATGTACTGCCTAACAGATTGTCCCTGCAAATTTGCTTCAGATTTTGCTTCACGTCAGCAGGAAATCTCAGGTTGCTTAGAATCTTGCCACACATTAACTCCTATATCATCTTTTTAGTGCAAAATTCATCATTGCCTTTTCCGACATTGGATTAAATAAATGAGAGGACAGCGTGGGTCTTTTTTCACTCCAGCTGCTGATCTAAACAATTAGATCAGTCTCTTATCCATTTTAACAGTGCTCAGGGACTTGTTCTGGATGCTCACTATCAGCCCGACATGTTCCTCGGGAATGCCATCCATCCTCTTAACAGTCCATATCCCTTATCGCCATTGCACTGTCGAAGGCCTGTTAAAATGTATAAAGTTGTTGTAACAACGGATGTTGTGTTTTATAGATTTTGCCAAAATCTATCCCATCACAAGATTCCATCTATCATGTTTTCATCGTAGTCTACAAGCTGTTTGTTCGTTGTGCAGTACCACTTTTATCCATCTTTTCATTCTCCTCTGCACTATCTTAATAACTACTTTTCTGAATATGCTCAGTAAGCTGATTCCTCACTGTTGTATTCAGTCCTGTTTGAATTCTTCCTGTTTGAAGATTGGTATCACCAGCTTCCCCCAGACTTCAGGGGCGAAATTCTCCTACCCGCCCCACCACATTTCTGCCCCGACCGGCCGGCGGGAGTCTCCGTAACACCGGCCGGTCAATGGGGTTTCCCATTGTGGGGCCGCCCCACGCCGTCGGGAAACCCCCGGGCGCCGGCAAAACGGAAACTCCCGCCGGCGGAGAATGACGCCCCAGGTACTTTCTATTCTCTGCAAATTTTGCTAAGCTGCCTTTGCACCATTGTCATAGTGCCACGGGGCAGCAATTCTACAGTTATTATCAAAACCAGGAGCCCTTCTCTTATAATAATAATCTTTTATTGTCACAAGTAGGCTTACATTAACACTGCAACAAAGTTACTGTGAAAAGCCCCACATGTGAATAGTCGCCACATTCCGGCGCCTGTTTGGAGACACGGAGGGAGAATTCAGAATTCTCAGCCGGTACGGGAATTGAACCCGCGCTGCTGGCGTTTTCTTGTTCTGCATTAGAAACCAGCTGTCTAGCCCACTGAGCTAAACCAGCCCCTTTGCAAACAAATAATACAAATCATTACTGTGTCCTCCAGGATTCCACATAATTAATACTGACGTTATTCTCCTGGCAGAAGCAAATGTCCAAGTATGTCGGTCCTTTCTGGCTGATGTTACAGGCAAGTTTGCACCTATCATCCGCAATGATTTAGAGGTATACGTTGTGGTTACCTTTCTTATAGAAATAGCCAAACATCCAGTGGACTTACATGCCGAATGTACAGATTTGCTAGCCTTTTTCTTGATAGTATGTCTATGATTCTGAAGAAGTCTTGTTTACTATCATAAGGGGCGGAGACTTGCAGCAAGTATTGAAATACATTGCAAAGTGCCTTAAGTACTTAAAAGTGTCACTAAAGGAAGTCATAGATTAGTTACAGCGCAGAAGGGGCCATTTGGCACACCATGTCTGAACGAGCTCCCCAAACAAGCGCCATGACGTAGTGCCATTTCCCTGCCTTTTCCCCAAACCCCTTCACGTTGTAAAGGGGATGTGTCTCCCTAATGGTGGAGGTGAGATTCTCCCTTACTCAAATATCCAAATCCAGAAAATTGGGAGCTATAGCATTTATTCTCAGGAACGCAATGCAATGTGAAAGCAGCTATTTAGATAGTGGGTTCTCGAAACAGATCAGTCTGAAGCTGGCCAGCTTATTTGGTCATCTGACTACAAAGAGCAATGATGTCACCAGATCCTCCAGATGGATATTATACTTAAATGGTGGGTAAGATGACAATGGGATATCACGATGGTGGGGTAGGACGATGGTGGGGTAAGACGATGGTGGGGTAGGACGATGGTGGGGTAAGACGATGGTGGGGTAAGACATCCGTAGTCAATAAGAAGCATTTAAACTACCTCATGATGAGGTTAGTGATGTGACAGGTTTCAAGAGCGAGCACTGAACGAACAAAAGGGATGGTCTGTGATAGAATGGAAGACAGAAGGGATAAATGACAAAAGCGATTGTGGTAGTCACCACTGTTGTATTATATTGTGTATATGGCTATTACGGTAAGGCCCCCGTACTTCAGGTAAGGAGGTAGATCCCTGTCTGCTGGCTCCGCAGAAGCTCCAGATTCTATACACGCGGCTGAGCTCCAATGCTTTTCCCCTCGTCCAGGACGCGCCAACTACACAGAGGCCATGGTGCTACTGAAGGAGAATTACGCTCAGCAGACCAACAAAATCTACGCCAGGCACCTTCTCTCCACGTGGCACCAACTTCCCGGTGAGTCTGGAGAAGATTTCTGGCGTGCCCAGCTCGCCCTGGTGAGAGACTGTGACAACCTGCTAATGAGGGACGCGTTCGTTACGGGCATTGGGTCTGACTACATTCGCCAGCACCTCTTCGAAGGGGCCACGCTTGACCTCGCGGCGACCAAGAAACTAGCGCTCTCGCTCATGGTCGCCTCACGCAACATACAGGCTTATGCCCCCGACTGCACAGCCCACCCCCCCTGTGCATCATGGACCCAGCCAGCGGCCACCCCATCGTGGACCCCATCAGCGACCGCCCTCAGCCAACCCCACGCCTGCACCGGGCGGCAGTCAACCAACCCCGGGCGACCCAAGTGCTACTTCTGCGGACAGACAAAACACCCCCGGCAGCGCTGGCCGGCGCAGAGCTCGCCCTGCAAGGCTGTGGCAAGAAGGGACATTTCGCTGCAGTGTGCCAGGCCCGCTCAATCGCTGCTATTATCCTGGCACCCCCCCACGTGCGGCCAGTGGGGGCCGCCAGTTTCCTCTCCTCAGACCACGTGCGGCCCTTGGGTGCCGCCATCTTGCTCCACTCACAACACGTGCGGCCCGTGGGCGCCGCCATCTTACTTGGCTCAGAACCAATGAGCACCGCCACCTTGCCTGCCCCAGGACACATGTGGCCCGAGGGCGCCGCCAACTTGCCTGTCCCAGGACACATGCGGCCCGCGGGTGACGCCATCTTACCCACCTCAGGACCCCTCATCGGGCCGCTCATCGCCTGCAACTGCCGACGACCAGCCGCATCTCGCCTCGGTCACAATCGACCAGTCTTGACCGCACAACCTCGCGACTGCTTCAACAAAGGTGAAGGTCGATGGGCACGAGATATCCTGCCTTCTGGACTCCGGGACCACTGAGAGCTCCTCCACCCCGATACGGTAAGGCGCTGCTCCCTCGTGGTACACCCCGCTAACCAAAGAATCTCCCTGGCCTCTGGATCCCACTCCGTGGCGATCCGGGGGGTATTGCATCGTCACCTTCACTATCCAGGGCGTAGAGTTCAGCGGCTTCCGGCTCTGCGTCCTCCCCAACCTCTGCGCTGCCTTGCTACTCGGCCTGGACTTCCAGTGCAACCTCCAGAGCCTAACCCTGAAATTTGGCGGGCCCCTACCATCCCTTACTGTTTGCGGCCTCGCGATCCTTAAGGTCGACCCGCCTTCCCTGTTTTCAAACGTCACCCCGGATTGCAAACCCGTCGCTACCAGGAGCAGACGGTACAGCGCCCAGGACAGGGCCTTCATCAGGTCTGATGTCCAGCGGCTGCTGCGGGAAGGTATCATCGAGGCCAGCAATAGCCCCTGGAGAGCCCAAGTGGTAGTGGTGAAAACCGGGGAGAAAAACAGGATGGTCGTTGACTGCAGTCAGACCATCAATCGGTACACGCAGCTCGACGCGTACCCCCTCCCATGCATATCTGATGTGGTCATTCAGATTGCACAGTACCGGGTCTTCTCGACAGTGGACCTGAAATCTGCCTACCACCAGCTCCCCACCCGTAAGGCGGACCGCCCATACACTGCGTTTGAAGCAGACGGCCGCCTTTACCACTTCCTTCGGGTTCCCTTCGGCGTCACCAACAGGGTCTCGGTCTTCCAACGGGAGATGGACCGAATGGTTGACCGGTACGGGCTGCAGGCCACTTTCCCGTACCTGGACAACGTCACCATCTGCGGCCACGACCAGCAGGACCACAATGCTAATCTTTCCAAATTTCTCCACACCGCCACACTCCTCAACGTAACTTACAACAAGGAGAAGTGTGTGTTCAGCATGAACCGATTAGCCATCCTCGGCTATGTGGTTCAGAACGAAGTTCTAGGGCCCGATCACGACTGCATGCACCCCCTCATGGAGCTCCCCCTCCCCCACTGGCCCAAGGCCCTCAAACGATGCCTGGGGTTCTTTTCGTATTACGCCCAGTGGGTCCCAAACTATGCGGACAAGGCCCGCCCACTCATTCAATCCACCGCTTTCCCACTGACAGCCGAGGCTCACCAGGCCTTCAACCGTATCAAGGCCAACATCGCCAAGGCCGCGATGCACGTGGTTGGCGAGACGCTCCCCTTCCAAGTCGAGAGCGATGCATCAGACGTCGTTCTGGCCGCCACCCTCAACCAGGCAGGCAGGCCCGTGGCATTCTTTTCCCGCACCCTCCATGCCTCTGAAATTCAGCACTCCTCCGTCGAAAAGGAGGCCCAAGCGATCGTTGAAGCTGTGCGACATTGGAGGCATTACCTCACCGGCAGGAGATTCACTCTCCTCATGGACCAACGGTCGGTTGCCTTCATGTTTAACAACACACAGCGGGATAAGATCAAAAATGATAAAATTTTGAGGTGGAGGATCGAGCTCTCCACCTACAATTACGAGAATTTGTATCGCCCCGGTGTCATGATATACATCAGCATATCATGGTGCAATCACACACACACTGACACACTGATGGACATGCAGTAGGACCAACCAGCATACACAACATCGCAGCCAATCACCAGTGAGAGCACACGCACTATAAAGACAGGGGACACCAGAGTTCCCGCTGGTTCTAGCAGCAGCCAGCTCAGAGCACAGGGCTCACAGCCTGCCTCTCAGACATTCACCATGTGCTGAGTGCCTCACCTAGATAGTGATAGGACAGGGTCCACAGATAAGCTGGTAATGCACGTACCCAAGCTTACAGTATGTTATTACAGTTGAGTTGTTAATAAAATAGAGTTACACCATCTCCAGCCGTGTTGACCTGTTTGTAGACCAAAACACCCAACACGACACCCGGTAAGCTCAACAAGCCCCCCGATGCCCTGTCCCGAGGTACATGTGACAACGCACAAGTGGACCGACTCCGGACCCTGCACGACGATCTCTGTCACCCGGGAGTCACCCGCTTTTACCCCTTCATTAAGGCCCACAATCTGCCCGACTCCATTGAGGAAGTCAGGGCTATCACCAGAGACTGCCAGGTCTGCGCGGTGTGTAAACTGCACTTCTACCGGCCAGACCGTGCACACCTGGTGAAGGCCTCCTGCCGTTTAAACGCCTCAACGTGGACTTCAAAAGGGCCCTCCCCTCTACCGACCGCAACACGTACTTTGTTAATGTGGTCGACGGGTATTCCCGATTCCCCTTCGCCATCCCATGCCCCGACTTGACGTCTGCCACCATCATCAAAGCCCTCAACACCGTCTTCGCTCTGTTCGGTTTCCCCGCCTACGTCCACAGCGACCGGGGATCCTCATTTATGAACGAGGAACTGCGGCAGTACCTGCCCAACAGTGGCATTGCCTCGAGCAGGACGACCAGCTACAACCTGAGGGGAAACGGGCAGGTGGAGCGGGAGAATGGGACGGTCTGGGGGGCCGTCCAGCTGGCCCTACGGTCCAGAAATCTCCCGGCTTCCCACTGGCAGGAGGTCCTTGTGGTGATCTATGTAGGTGCATGCACACAAGGGGATAATGGGTAGATAGCAGCACCACATGATCACCAGAGGGCTGGACCAACAGGCATATAATGGGCAGCCACACGGGGTCTCTCTCTTTCTCGTGTGTGCTGTGAACAGGAAACATCAGAATCACATAGATAGTTAGTGGAGTTACATTTAGTTACAATTGTTAAATCTTGTTGTCCAATTCCGATTTCCCATGTTAAGGGAAAGAACTCATGCATTCATAGTTATAGTTACAAGCGTGGGCTTTTTCCTATGCTCAGGAAGGGAGGGGCGGGGCCTGTGGGGAAGGGTGGTGCTGGAGGAGAGCGCGCATTGATCGACGGGGGGAGGTGGGGGGATTCCCACACTGGGAGGTCGTTGGAATGGCGGGAATGGCCGGGGTCAGCAGGAGTCAGCTGACTTACTGGAGTGTAATGGGGGGAGCAAAATGGCTGGACGGTGATCTGGCTGGGGTGGGGGGTTTACTGCTGTATTGGCCAGAGGGGAGCTGGAGGTAGAAGAGGGCGTCGGGGCGGGGGTCCGCCACCTGGGGGACTGGAGGGTGCGGGAGGCGCGTGCACGTGGCTGGCCTAAAAAAGGGGATGGCTAGTCGGCAGGGGGGGGCGAGTAGCCCCCTGATCCGGCTGATAACATGGAATGTGAGGGGCCTGAATGGGCCGGTCAAGAGGGCCCGGGTGTTCACGCACTTAAAGGGACTGAAGGCAGATGTGGTCATGCTCCAGGAGACTCACTTGAAGGTGGCAGATCAGGTCAGGCTGAGAAAGGGATGGGTAGGGCAGGTCTTTCACTCGAGGCTGGATGCAAAGAATAGAGGAGTGGCAATACTGGTGGGGAAGCGGGTGTTATTTGACGCGATGAATGTTGTGGCGGATAATGAAGGTCGATACGTGATGGTGAGTGGTAGGTTGCAGGGGATGTGGGTGGTACTGGTGAACGTATATGCCCCGAATTGGGATGATGCCGGATTTATGAAACGTATGTTGGGTCGGATCCCGGATCTGGAGGCAGGGAGCTTGATAATGGGGGGGGGGGGGGGGGGACTTCAACACGGTGCTGGACCCAGCACTGGACCATTCCAGGTCCAGGATGGGTAGGAGGCCGGCTGCGGCCAAGGTGCTCAGGGGGTTTATGGACCAGATGGGGGGCGTGGATCCGCCAGGTTTGCCAGGCCGGTGGCCAGAGAATTTTCTTTTTTCTCCCACGTCCATAAAGCCTATTCCCGGATAGATTTCTTTATAATGAGTAGGGCACTAATCCCGAAAGTGGAGGGAACGGAATATTCGGTTATAGCCATCTCGGATCACGCCCCGCATTGGGTGGAGCTGGAGTTGGGGGAGGAGAGGGACCAGAACCCATTGTGGCGCCTTGATGTGGGACTGTTGGCAGAAGAGGAGGTGTGCAGGTGGATCCGGGGGTGTATTCAAACATACATGGAGGCCAACGACAATGGGGAGGTGCAGATGGGAGTAGTCTGGGAGGCTCTGAAGGCGGTGGTTCGGGGAAAGCTAATTTCCATTAGGGCCCATAGGGAGAAGAGAGAGAGGAGGGAGAGGGAGAGATTGGTGGGGGAGATATTAAGGGCGGACAGGAGCTATGCAGAGGCCCCTGAGGAGGGGCTGCTTAGGGAGCGACAAAACCTCCAAATGGAATTTGATCTATTGACCACGGGAAAAGCAGGGGCGCAGTGGAGGAAAATGCAGGGGGCGGTATATGAGTATGAGGAGAAGGCAAGCCGGATGCTGGCATATCAGCTTTGTAAGAGAGAGGCAGCGAGGGAGATTGGTGGAATTAGAGATAGAGGGGAGAATATGGTGCGGACTGCGGTGAGAATAAACTAGGTATTTAGGGACTTCTATAGGGATCTGTAGCCTCCGGAGGGGGTGGTAGGGGATGTGGCGATTCTTGGACCAGCTGAGGCTCCCGAGGGTGGGGGAGGAGCAGGTGGCTGGTTTGGGGGCGCCGATTGGGCTGGAGGAGCTGGTTAAAGGATTGGGGAGCATGCAGGCCGGGTAAGCCCCGGGACCGGACGGGTTCCCGGTTGAATTTTACAGGAAGTATGTGGACCTGCTGGGCCCGTTGCTGGTGAGAACTTTTAATGAGGCGAGGGGGGAGGGGACCCTGCCCCCGACAATGTCCCGGGCACTGATCTCGTTGATTTTGAAGCGGGATAAGGATCCATTGCAATGTGGATCGTATAGGCCGATTTCGCTCCTCAATGTAGACGCTAAGTTATTGGCGAAGGTGCTGGCTACGAGGATTGAGGACTGTGTCCAGGGGGTGATCCATGAGGACCAGACGGAGTTTGTGAAAGGCAGGCAGTTAAACACGAATGTGCGGAGGCTCTTAAATGTGATCATGATGCCCTCGGTGGAGGGGGAAGTGGAGGTAGTGGCGGCTATGGACACGGAGAAGGCCTTTGATCGGGTGGAGTGGGACTATCTCTGGGAAGTGCTTGGGAGGTTTGGGTTTGGGGAAGGGTTCATAAGAAGGGTCAGGCTGTTATATAGGGCCCCAGTGGCGAGTGTGGCTACGAACCGGCGGAGGTCGGAATACTTTAGGTTGTACCGCGGGACGAGGCAGGGGTGTCCCTTATCCCCCTTATTGTTTGCACTGGCAATTGAGCCGCTGGCCATGGCACTGAGGGAGTCTAGGAACTGGAGGGGATTGGTCCGGGGGTGGGAGGAACACCAGGTGTCTTTATATGTTGATGACCTGTTGTTATAAGGTGCAGACCCAGTGGAGGGGATGGCGGAGGTTATGCGGATCCTTAGGGAGCTTGGGGACTTCTCGGGCTATAAGCTCAACGTGGGGAAGAGTGAGCTCTTTGTGGTGCATGTGGGGGACCAGGGAAGAGGGATAGACGAGCTACCGCTGAAGAGGGCGGAGAGGAGCTTCCGATACCTGGGGATCCAGGTAGCTAGGAGCTGGGGGGCCCGGCACAAGCTCAATTTGACACGGTTGGTGGAACAGATGGAGGAGGACTTCAAGAGATGGGATATGCTGCCACTCTCCCTGGCAGGTAGGTGCAGTCGGTCACGATGACGGTCCTCCCGAGGTTACTGTTTGTGTTCCAGTGCCTGCCCATTCTAATCCCCAAGGCTTTTTTAAACGGGTAAGCAGGAGTATTATGGGATTCATATGGGCGAATAAGACCCCGAGGGTGAAGAGGGTGTTTTTGGAGCGTAGCAGGGACAGGGTGGGGGCTGGCGCTGCCAAATCTATGTGGCTATTATTGGGCAGCTAATGTGGTGATGATCCATAAGTGGGTAATGGAGGGAGAGGGGAAGGCGTGGAAGAGGCTGGAGGTGGCGTCCTGTGTGGGTACGAGTCTGGGGGCGCTGGTGACGGCACCGTTGCCGCTTCCGCCGACAAGGTACACCACGAGTTCGGTGGTGGGGCGACTCTGAAGATCTGGGGGCAGTGGAGGCGACATAGGGGCGTGGTGGGGGCCTCGGTCCCATCCCCAGTACGAGAGAACCACAGGTTTGTTCCGGGTAGGATAGATGGGTGGTTTCCGAGCTGGCAGCGGGCTGGGATTAAAAGAATGGGGGACCTATTCATCGTTGGACTTTTGCGAGCCTCGGAGCGCTAGAGGAGAAATTTGGGTTACCTCCTGGGAATGCTTTTAGGTACATGCAAATGAGGTCGTTTGTGAGACGGCATGTGAGGGAATTTCCGCTGCTCCCAGCATGAAGGATTCAGGACAGGGTGATTTTGGATGTATGGGTCGGAGAAGGCAAGGTTCTCGGCGATCTATCAGGAACTGCAGGAGGCGGAGGAGGCCTTGGTGGAGGGGTTAAAGGGTAAGTGGGAGGAGGAGCTGGGGGAGGAGCTGGATGAAGATCCATGGGCTGATGCCCTGAGTAGGGTTAATTCTTCCTCCTCTTGCGCCACTAATACAGTTCAAAGTTGTCCAAAGGGCGCATATGACAGGGGCGAGGACAGGTGTGTGAGGCTTTTTGGTGTGGAGGACAGGTGTGTGAGGTGCTCGGGGAGCCCAGCAAATCACGCCCACGTGTTCTGGACATGTCCGGCGCTGGAGGGACTCTGGAGGGGCTTTGCGAGGACTATGTCCAAAGTGGTGAACACCCGGGTCAAGTCGAGCTGGGGGTTAGCACTATTTGGGGTAGCGTACGAGCCAGGAGTGCAGGAGCCGAAAGAGGCCGGTGTTCTGGCCTTTGCGTCCCTGGTAGCCGCCCCGGCGGAGGATCCTACTAATGTGGAAGGATGCGAAGCCCCCAAGCGTGGAAGCTTGGATTAATGATATGGCAGGGTTCATCCTTTTTTTGTTAAATGGGGGTTATTGTATTTTGTTGGAAATCTCATGTATAATTTTTGCTTGGTTTGTGCTTTATTCTTATATTTTCTGGTTGGAGCGTTTTGTTGAAAGTCGTTGAAAATTTGAATAAATATATATATATTTTTTTTAATAGTTATAGTTACTCAATAAACCTTCGTTGTTACTGGACGAGTTCGAGTCTTCTTCAACAAGATTCAGAGGACCTCGCCATCAACCAAGGATTGAGTAACACGTGTTATCGACCACGCAGGTAACACTACAGTCCTCCCCGACGCACTTCACTCCATTCGGTCGCTCCTGTGCACCGCGACCAACGAAACCCCCCATGAACGTCTCCTTGCCTTCCCCAGGAAGTCCACCTCCGGGGTTTCGCTCCCAATATGGCTGGCAGCTCCAGGACCCGTTCTCCTCCGCAAGCACGTGCGGCTCCACAAGGCGGACTCGTTGGTTGAGAGAGTACAGCTACTCCATGCGAACCCGCAGTACACCTACACCTTCCCCTTCCCCCCCACTCCCCCCCACTTGTCGCCAACAAAAATGCTGCATTTTCGTTCTCTTTGGAAGATGGAAACAATGGGCGGGATTCTTCAGCCACGTCCACCGCAAGATCGCCACGGGCCATGTAAAGGTCCATTGACCTCAGGCGGGAATTTCCGGTGGCCGGGAGAGCGCGGCCGAAGAATCCCGGCCAATGGCTTTGCTTTGGTTCCAGGAACACTGCCACGTGGCGCTCCATCTCAAACAATGCGTCACACCAGGTCTGAGATCAAGGTTTGTTTTTCGAGTTACTGAGCTTTGTCGTAGACTATCGATCTTAGACACAGCACATTTGAAATGTTTCTGTCACGGATCAATATTCACTTAATGTGCCCTCAAATTACAAATCGCTTTTCGCTCCTTGAAAATATTTCTGTGCAACAGCATAAGCTAAACATGGTGAAGTGTCAGGGCATGCCGTGATATTTTTATCAGCCACAGTGGATTTACTAGTTTCAAACCATTATCTTTCCAGTTGGCAATGTTGAGCAAAGCCAAACCACAAGATCACTGATTCAATTCCCATATACTAAACCTTTAATCTCGAATGGAGGAGCAGCTTTTAGATCGACAATTAGCCTCAGTGCCTCTATATTCAGGGATGGGAAAGAGTTTCTACTCTCAATGATTATCTGGTGACCCATCCAGGCAAGAGCATGAGCTAACACTGCTTTAATACCTCCCTTGTTTCAAATGAATGACTGACAGCGTTCCTATCTAAGCCCACTAAGGAAGAATGGACACTTGGAAGGCACAGTGGTTAGCACTGCCACCTCACAGCGCCGGGGACTCGGGTTTGATTCCGACCTTGGGTGATTGTCTGTGTGGAGTTTGCATATTCTCCCCGTGTCTGCGTGAGTTTCCTTCAGGTGCTCCGGTTTCCTCCCACAGTCCAAAGATGTGCAGGTTAGGTGGATTGGCCATGCTAAAATTGCCCCGTAGTGTCCAAACATTAGGTGAAGTTACTGGGCTGCGGGGTGTGGGCTCAGGCAGGGTACTCTTTCAGAGGGTCGGTGCGGACCGGATGGGCTGAATGGCCTCCTTCTGCACTGAAGGGATTGCATGGATTCCATGTAAAGGAAGGACTGTGGAAATGAAACTTAGTGTGAGGGAAGTCTGCGGCTGCAGATCGAACATGGAGGCAATATCTAAAGCCTCAACATTGGCAACCTTGCCAATTTACTCTATTTCTGGAAGCACAAGCAAAAAGTTTAACCATGTGGAAAATTAAATTCAAATTTATTGCACAAAGCAAGAGTGTTTAATAAAACCTGTCCGACCCAAAAGACTTGTGCTCAAATCACAAGTGTTGATCGTGTTGCAATTAACATTTCCATTTCCCAAATTTAGTGGCAGTTTGGGCTGAATTAGGGTAACTTTCTGCAGTGGTACACGCCGACTGAGAAGCAGTTCAAACTAACGTTAGTTTGGTCACTTAAAGCTGTCACAGACGTTGCTTTCACACTGACACTTGTCCATTTCAGATATTGGGTATTTGACCCTCGGAATTTGTACCAGTAAATCCGACACACTGACCCTAGCAACTTAATAGTATGCAAGGGTTTTTTTTTCATGGACCTATCATTCTGTTCTAAAGATAACAGATTATTTTTTTGAACGTTTTTAAACACAAGAAACAGCCTCCTGTGATCTGCCTTTAAATTGTATCTTTAATGGTGCCAAGAGAAAGCATGGTGTGTTACATACAAATTAACACAGCAGTTGGAGTTGATTGTATTCTTTGTGTCATGGGCATAATGTATCAGCTTTCATACTGCCGATAATCAGTTTGTTTCATTTGGAAAGGGGTGTGTGGCTTTTCTAAAAATTCAGCAGCAAGCTTTGGTGAGTTAAAATTGAGATGGTCACACACACAAACACATAAAGATTGGGTACAGATAAAGGTCATGCGCTTACACAGACTAGTCTCTGATTTATGGGCCGGGATTCTCCAAAATCCCGGCTAACTGTTGACGCCGGCGTAAACACCGAACTGTTTCACACCGGCGTCAACGGGTCTCTTGGCCCAGCAATTCAATGGATCACAGGGGGCCAGCACGGCGCCGGAGTGCTCCACACAGCACTGCAATGCTGGCGCAGGTCTGCGCATGCGCATGGTGGCCGTTTCTGCGCCGGCGCATGCGTGTGGTGGCCATTTCCACACCGGTGCATGCGCCTGGTGGCCGTTTCCGCACCGGCGCCGCGCAACATGGCATAGCGACACAGCAGGCCTGCGCGGAAGAAGGTAGGCTCCCTCCAGATCGCTCACGCACGCCGATCGGTGCCCCCCCCCCCATCGCGGGCCTGGCCGTCACGGAGGACCCCCCCAGAGTCTGATCCCCCCAACCCCCCCCCCCCCGCCAGGATGGCCACTGCGGCCGCCGGTCCGAACTCCCGCCAGGTGGTACCATATGTGAACCATGCCGGCGGAACTCGGCGGGAACGCGGCCAGTCGACCGCGGAGAATCACCGTGGGGGCCGCTTTCAACTGCCCTCCACCGGCGCCGCATCGACTGCATGCGCGTGACTGCCGCCGATTCTCCGGTCGACGGAGAATCGCATCCCGGCATCGGAGCAGCGTGGCGGGAATTTTCAGCGCCAACGCCGATTCTCCGAACAGGCGCGGGCTCAGAGAATCCCGGCCATGAAGTTCAGTCTCCCACGTGGCATGCCTGTAGATTCGATGACTTAAAGTTGAAGTGCGGATCTTGTCAAGCAAAGGTTTCACAGCAAGTTGTGTGGTTTCTTGTAGTCAAATAGCTTGGAGGTTGGTCCTCGGGTGAACTTAAAATTGGACAGGTTACGTATTCTGGCTTCCTGATACCTTGCAGCTTATTTCCAAGGCTGATTCACAGACTGGCTGACAGATATCGCTGATGGCTTTGCTGGAATTGTTCAAAAACCGTCACTCGCTGATCTTTTAAACAGACTAAAAACACGTGACTGTCTCGCCATGTGGTTTTTCACAGGTTTACGGTCTCTTCAAAATAAGGTGTGTTCTTCATGTTGATTCCACAACCTATGTTGTGGGTGAACACTTCTGAGCAATTTGTTTTGGAATGATCCATTCTAATCAGATAGCATCCATTTGATTAGTTTCAGGGAAGAGCACAGACTCACATAAGTCTAGAATCTTTGTTTCAATGTCTCCCAGTTCCCTGTTGAGACAGGGGAGTGGTTCTAATCCACAAAAGAAGTCATTTGATGTTGGGCAGCCATCTTTGCCTGTCTTTTTGTCCATTTTTTTTTTTAATTTAGAGTACCCAATTCATTTGTTTCCAATTAACTGGCAATTTAGCGTGGCCAATCCACCTACTCTGCACATCTTTTGGGTTGTCGGGACGAAACCCATGCAAACACGGGGAGAATGTGCAAACTCCACATGGACAGTGACCCAGAGCCGGGATTGAACCTGGGACCTCGGCGCCGTGAGGCAGCAATGCTAACCACCAATGCGCCACTGTGCTGCCCTCATCCAGTTTTTTTTTGATACAAAGATTAGTTTGAAGTTCAGAATGTGACATGCCGGTACTGGGCATGACATTTGTGATATAATAACTGAGGTCTGTAGTTGCAGATGCGATGAATGTAGAACATTCTATATAAATTGTATTATATAAAAGTCTCTGAAGCAGTAATGTTATTAAAAGCCTGGGTTAAGGTATGTATACCTGCGGCATTTAATTGTTTACCTTTGAAGGGCTAATTGAGTTTTGTTTAGAGAAAGTTTTTGGTCTGCCATTGACAGAAGGACTCGCAGCTTGTGTCTGAAAGGGGCTCTCTCCTTTACAGAAAGCAACTCTTTACATAGAGGACAGCAAGTATCCCGGTGTTTGCTAACTTTATTTACAAGTGTTTTTTGACCTGTAATGGGCTTTGCTTAATTGGAGATAGTGAAGGTATACGTTGGAAGTTTAAGTATTTCCTTTCTTGGTTAAGTATTGTTTAACTGTTAATTGTAAGCTATGTTTGTGATGTTAATGTCATTGGTCCTGTGTTAAGAATGAAGTTTGTACCTTTTTCTGTATGTTAGGAATCCAGGGCCAGTTATGGGGGAGATATTGCAGAGGTCAGTTCCTTTTCAGGATATTATCTTAAACTCAGGGGCTGGTTCAGCACAGTGGGCTAAACAGCTGGCTTGTAATGCGGAACAATGCCAGCAGCGCGGGTTCAATTCCTGTACTGGCCTCCCTGAACAGGTGCTGGAATGTGGCGACTAGGGGCTTGTCACAGTAACTTCATTGAAGCCTACTTGTGACAATAAGTTCTCTCAATTTTAAGACACTGCTAAAAGCCTACCTCTTTCACCAAGCTATCGGTCATCTCCCCTGATATTTCCTTCTGTGGCTCAATGTCAGTATTTAGATTGATAGCACTCTTGTGAAGCGAGGGACATATTGCTATGTTTACGATGCTTTCTTAATCCAAGATGCTATTATTATAATTCCTGTCATTTTTTTTTTTACTTTCTCACTGTTTTATTAGAGGTATTTCTGCACATAAATGAACATTTCGGTCGCCCCACTTCCATTGTGTTCTCTTGCTTTCTCTAATAATCCTTTAGAAGAGGTTTGCAAATCCTATTGAGGCACACAGTAAAAAGTGACAAAGCAGAGAGGAAGCATTAAAGCTACTGATACTTAAGGCCGTGCTGTTGGCGTGTCAATGTGTCAGCAGTTGCATTGCTTGGCAATTACATTGTTAAGCCAATTGCATTGATAAAGACGGGTGATAAGCATTAAAGACACATAAGGGGCTGCTCTCTTGATTTGCCCCTTAGTTTGTTTAATTGGCTACTAAAATAGTTTAAATGGACACAGCTGGAACGTGGGGTGTGGAAGGAGCTGGAGGTTTGGCATTCTGCTGAGCTGTCATGGAAATAAACCTGCTGGGGGAGAAAAAATTTGTTTCAGACTCATTTTGTTTTTACCAGATATTATTATTGGACTTAATGTGAATGCAGTGAGTTATTATTTAAGTAAAAGAAGAATATGTGACAGGAGCTTGGTGGCCGTTGTAAAAGCACAACTTGCTGCTTTTAAACAATTGGCTCAGCTATACTACTCGTAGCTTTAATTGGCAGAAGGCTAATTTCAGAGAACAGCTCTGGCCCTGGTAAATTGGAACTAAAGATTGGTGGGTGATACTGTAACAGCACAATGTACTGCCTTTAAAGAGGAAACCGTTTGGAGCATTTGTGGCTGGGTGCCCCTGGAGAGGGTGCATGTGGTGTCTACTGGCACCATTGAGATTTGCTGTACCTGTTGGGCACTTCCCCTGCTGGGCAGGGGTTGGGCTGTCTTATTGACCCTGTTAATCATATTTTAGTTTGATGTTTTAAGTTGCATTAGTGATTTGCTTTTTGTTTGAGGCAGTTTCCCCTTTAAGGGAGTGTCCCTTTTAATTTCTCCCTCAGTTAATTTGATTTTGTCTCCTTGGTTATTTATGTTAATCGATAGAGTTGAGGTACATTCCAAGAAGCAGAGAGGCCAAGCCAGGTCTCCCTGAATGATAAAAGAGATAGAAAGTAAGAAGCAGGAAAAGGATGTGTGTCTGTTTGATAATACAAGTGAGAACCAGGCTGGTTACACAAAGTTCCGAGGAGAAATGGCCAAAGAAAAAAGGCAATAAGAGAGTATGGGAAGAGACTGGCAGCTAACCTAAAAAGGAAGTCTAAAGTTATCTTTAGGCATATAAATAGGATGTGACTCAGTAGAGACCAAAAGCCCATGGAGACAGAGGGTACTTTCATAGAATCCCTACAATGCAGAAGGTGTCAATTTGGCCCATTGAGTCTGCATTGACCCTCTGAAAGAATACCCTACCTAACCTGTGCATCTTTGGACACTTAAGTGGCAATTTTAGTATAGCCAATCCACCTAACCTGCACCTCTTTGGACTGTGTGAGGAAACCGGCGCGCCTAAGGAAACCCATGCAGACACTGGGAAGAAGGTGCAAACTCCACACAGACAGTCGCCCAAGGCTGGAATTGAACCCAGGTTCCTGGTGCTGTGAGGCAGCAGTGCTAACCACTGTGCCATCACTGCCCCCTTTGCATCTGTCTTTTCCAAAAAGGTATATAACGCTGAAGTCACAGTGAAACAGGGGGTACATGAAATAATGGATGGCCTAAATATTGACAAAGAATGTACTGGACAGTTTGGCTGTACTTAAAAGTGAATAAGCCACAGAGCTGGATCAGAAATAACCGACTGCTATAAGCATTCTATGATTCTACAGGGTTTGTGAATGAAATGCCTTATACCTTGATTTGTTTGTTGATGGCAGTGCCCAGTTTTAGCGAATGGTAATTCTAGTCATGTCTCTGCCATTTTCATATGCTCAGCATAGTCATAAGTACTCTGAGATTCTGATGTTCAATAAGATTAGATCTGTTTTCTGAGCTTAGGGCAAAACAAGGCTTGTGACTGCAATAACATTTTTCATCAATTGTTAGAACAGCTGAATGGTTGCAATAAAAGCTGATTTAAGCATCTATTATAAGTGCTGCAGGTTCTGGTATGTGTGTTCACTACTGATATTGAGAGGGCAGCCAAACAATGAATTTTAGTAAATTTATTTTTTAACTTTTTCTCTTTGTTTATAGCGAGTAGGTTGTCTAACGTAGATTGTTCATATTAGTTACCAGGCTCTCCTGCAGCTTATCACGATTGGCTTCAGATGCTGCATCAAACCAACCATGGCACGATATTTAATTTCACTGACTGTAAACAAGCTAAATACAAGAGGGCGACCAATCCAATGCTGTCTGCTTTCGGCTCCCACCCAAGCCAAATTTCGACCCCTCGGTTTTGACTCTTTTTCTTGCCTGTTATGCCAAATGGTAACACAATTTAGACTTTATCCAGATAATTCTCTGTTGCTTTAGACCACAGACCACTCTTGCAGGTCAATTTACAGGACAAGAATACTCTGTACATAACTGCAACTAGTTCGCTGGGAAAGACAAGAGAGGTGTTACGTTCTCCTAGATTTCTGAGAACTGAAAAATAAACACTGCATCAAACTGTACAGCACAGGCCTGGGAACAGCATATCTGGTTTATTAGGAGTAAAGGATAAACAGTAGCATTATGCAAAAACAGCAAATGTGACCTGATTGCAGAACTTTTAACATACACCTCCTTGAGAACAAAGTAACAAAATGCGAATCAGGAAAGGGTTGACGGGATGTGTCTCTTGAAAATGTTCAGGCATGTACTTAATTGGGGTATTAAAATGAAGACGATTGGTAAAGTCAATGCAGACAGAATGTTTCCCCTTGTTGGGAGAGATTTTGTTTTCAGATCGACAATCTGTGAAGGTGGAGCGAGCTATAGATCAGGCAGGTGGTTGAAGAGGCTTCGTATACATGTCATACAAACCGCAAACCCTTAAACTAAACCTCCCGGCACCCGGGATGGTCCCCCGCCCTTTGCACAGAGCAGGGCCGCTGCTTTCTCCCAGTTACTGACCCGGGCTAACCGCTGCCATCTTGTGAGGAAGAACATAACTAGAGGCCATCACAAAAGATCATCAGCAAGAAATCCAATCAGGAATTCTGACCAACTTTTGTACGCAGAGAGTGGCGACGTGCAACTCACTACCACCAGGAGTGGTTGAAGAGAATCGTAGGGATGCATTTAAGGGGCAGGTAGACAAGCAGATGAAGGAGAAGGGAATAGAGAATTATGACAATAGATTTGGATGAGCAAAAAAACAGATGAGGCTCAAGTGGAGCAAGAGCAGCAACACGGACTGGTTGGACGTTTGTGTGCCACATATGCTACATAACACTATGCAAGATGTAAGGGCGGCACGGTGGCTCAGTGGTTAGCACTGCTGCCTCACGCTGCTGAGGACCTTGGTTCGATCCTGACCCCGGGTCACTGTCCGTGTGGAGTTTGCACATTCTCTCTGTGTCTGCGTGGGTCTCACCCCCCACAACCCAAAGATGTGCAGCGTAAGTAGATTGGCCACACTAAATTGGCCCTTTTGAAAAAAAATAATTGGGTACTCTAAATTTATTTTTAAAAACTCTATGCAAGATGTGATACTTACATCCTCACTCAGTAAGAACAAGTCTGTACTAAAATCTGTGCTATAACTTGTGATGTTTGTCTACAAATATGGAATCTTCTGCCTCCATCTCAATTGGCCCAAGGCTTGTTTTATAACTCGTGTATCCTTTGAAGTTCAAAGCTAGAAAAAGTAATTGAGACTTGCATTTATACAGCATCCTTCACAACTGAGTAAATCAAGTGCCTCGCAGCCATTTAAGTATTTTTGCCGTGTAGCCATTGTAGTAATGTGAGCATTCTTCGGCACTCGCAGTGCCGAAGAACACACGGCTATTCAACACAACTCACTTTGAATAAGGGGCCTAAACAGGGAACACGCGGTCAAGGCCACACATAGCCCCGTTTTTTATATAGGGGAGCTCTGCTCGCCAGTACTCCTCGTTGTAACGAGAGACCAGGATGCCATTTTCTATTGCCGTCTCTGACCCCCCCCCCCCCACCCCAACACCCCCCCACCCCCACCCCAGCCCAAACGCAACATGGGAGGGTCCTCCAGTTCCTTCCCATCCCACCCCCACAGTGGGCACCCTCAGCCCCATCATGCGTCCGCACAAAATGTCAGCTTGGCAGTGCCCCAGCCAGCTGGTAGTGCCACCTAGGCACCTTGGCAGTACCAGGATGGTGCCCAGGTGGCACCAGCAGTGCCAAGGCACCACCCTGCCCAAAGGGCATGTAGCTGGAGGTCTCTGATCCCCTTGGAGACCCCCACAAGTGCCATTCCATCTGGTCCCTTTTTGGGGACCAGCGCTACACAGTACTCACCCGAGACAAAGTGGTTGAATCCCAAAGCCTCAGGTACCTTGGGAATCTGTACATTAGAGAAAGGCTTACTGCTTCAGGAGCAGTGTGGTGTTCATCAGATTGTGCCCCAGAAATCTGACAACTAACATGTCCCACCAAGGTGTGTGTATCTGCACTGGTGGAGGGTGGGGATGACAAATGTGCCGTGATTATTATAGTGGCATCCTCAGAACTCTCCTCCGAGGTGGTCTCCTGGGAGGCAGGAGAGGGTGCCACCCGGGATGGGTCGGCGCCGTCGGCTAGAGGACCTGCGTGAGAACGGACATGTGGTCAGTGGGAGGGATGGGTCAGACAGTAAGGCAATCACGTGCTCACATTTGACAGGTCCTCCTGGTGGAGCCCGGTCACCTCTGCGACATTTGCAAGTCTCCACGTTGGTGACCACTCTGTCCTCAGCCACCTCCAGGGCGTGCTCCTCGAAGGTGGGAAGAATTCTTATCTCCGGCACCCCACCGCCAGTCTGGGTCCTCTCCTGACAGTTGTGGGAGAGCTTTTCCTGAGGACACACAGAGAGAGCATCATTAGCGCAGTGGTGCAGTGGTGGTAGGTGAGGGGGTTGCGGAAAGAAGGGGTTGGGGAGGAGTTGAAGGGGGAAGGATGGAGGAAGGATTGGGGGGTTGAAGGGGAGGGGGACTAGATGCTCCCCTGGGGGAGGGGGAGGGTGGGGGGGATGCTATGGTGTCTACTCACTCGTGCTGCCCGGTTTATGTCATTGACCATTTTCCTGCACTAAACGCCATTCCTTCTGGTGCTCACAGCTGCCGCCACCTCACCCAGGCAGCACTGTCTGCCCTATGCTATCTCTCCGGGACCCTGGGGGGAACAGGCCATCCCGCTTGGCCTCCGCAGCGTCTAGCAGCCTCCCCAGGTCAGCTTCCGCAAATATTAGGGCAGGTTTCTCGGCACCGTTGTTGCGAGCTGGCTGGTGTTGGCTGAGCAAGTGCTGGCGAGCCTTCATTTGCGGGGGGAAGCCCCTGAGGCTTTGTTAAGTGGATCAATTAACATTGAATAGCGTTGCCGGCCTCGCTGAGCCGAGCGCAGGGTAGCTCGCGACAATTCACGCTCACGACTACACTTAGAAATCTTTCCGGAGAATCACGCCCTTAGAATTATTTTCATCACTGGGAGCTGAACTTGCCGGCCAGACTGGCTCCTCAGAGATCGGGTCGTCATTTTGAAAGAGTGCCCCAATCTCGGAGCGAGCTTGTGGGTCCCCCAACCCTCACTCAAGGGCAATGTCACCCCCCACACACATTGGCATTACACCACACACACCCAAGTGATGACACCCACTATGGGGTCACTGAGGGCTCTCCTTTTTCAGGCCTTCCCACATCCTCATTTGCCCCCACTTTCCAGGACCCCAACCCACCCCACAACCTTCCTGAGGCTCCTTCATACGCATCTTTCACCCCCCCCCCCTTCATACCTCACTCCCTTTCATGGACATAGCCCCCCCCTCAGGCCCTGACCCTTGGCAGTACCACCCTGGCACCCAGGCACCCTGGCACTGTTTCTGCCAGCCTGCCAATGCCACCCAGGCATGTTGGCAGTGCAAGGGTGGCAGTGCCACGATGCCACCCTGCCCTGTCCCTGAACATTCAGGGATCTCCAAGCCTGGGAGACCCTCCAAGTGCCATTGCACCTGGTCCACATTTGTGTGGACCAGTACAAAATGGTGCCCAGGTGACCGCTCGCTAGGGAGCAGGTTAGGTAATAGGAGGCCGTTAGACAGGGATCCGTCCCATTAATGATAGGGAAATTGCCCTTAATCGGTTTCTTGCCATGTAGCCACGGAATCCGGATCTCGCCAACGATAGCTGGCCGGTTAGACTGGAAACCAATAGGCGCCCGGCAGAATTCCCAATTTTGGTCTCTCCTTTGATCAACCGGCTCGCGCAGATTCGTTCCCAGCGCAACGTGGCCGTTAGATTGCGCCCATTATCTGTTTTAGTTGTTCATAGTATGTCAATTTTGTTACATTATATGCAAGCGGAGGACATTAATTGGGATTATCTTGAGCACATCTAAAGAAGCATTTAGCGACTCTTGGGGAGTTGAGGAATCTGAATCACATTGAAAATCATGAAAGCAACAAAGAGTCATTACCAAGGTTAAACAGACGGGGTGGGATTTTCTGTATTTTCCTACCTCAGGCTTTTAGCGGGACTGGAAGATTCCGGCAGTGGGAAGGGCCAGGGGATCCCACCTACAGAGTCAGCAATATGAGAATTCCATTTTTTAATTTGTTTATTAGTTGATTTGTATATTTCATTTACTCGGAGTATAAAGAGACATTTACTGAAACTGAATGTTGAGTTTGGAGGAGTATGCTTGAAATGTTTTATTCAATAAATAAATAGAAGACCTGAGTAAAGATTGGCTCTAATATTATACTTTACTAACTGATTCCCAGGTTAAAACATTAGCGATGTTGATTGAAAGATAAATATTGACCAAAATGCCAGGAAGAAGACCCCACTTAATGGGTTCTTTCCAGTGTTGACATTTTACTAGCAGTGCTTCTGCCATGAGGGCAGATTACCAAGTATACCCTGGTGGTAGAAATATAACAAAGAAACTATTTCCTCAGAAAAACATTTGGGGCAATCAACCAATTAAAGCAATTGAGAAGAACATTGGTTATTCAAAATACAATTAAACAATTCCAAATCTAAATGCTATGGCGGCGTGATTAATGTACCGGAGCAATGAGATTTAATGCATCAAGTCACTTATTCCCAATGTTTAATTTTATTTTTTGCATGGTACTGTTTGTCATGATATACATCAGCATATCATGGTGCAATTACACACACACTGACACACTGATGGACATACGATAGGACCAACCAGCATACACAACATCGCAGCCAATCACCAGTGAGAGCACACGCACTATAAAGACAGGGGACACAAGAGTTCCCGCTGGTTCTAGCAGCAGCCAGCTCAGAGCACAGGGCTCACAGCCTGCCTCTCAGACATTCACCATGTGCTGAGTGCCTCACCTAGATAGTGATAGGACAGGGTCCACAGATAAGCTGGTAATGCACGTACCCAAAGTTACAGTATGTTATTACAGTTGAGTTAATAAAATAGAGTTGCACCATCTCCAGCCGTGTTGACCTGTTTGTAGACCAGAACACCCAACACAACACTGTTGTTGACGATATATTTTTATCAAAGGTAGCCATTCCTTGTGTGACCTTGGCAGTAAATATCAGCAAGCTGTTCAACTCGTGAGTTATCACAGCAAAACCCAAGACATGGAAGCATCTGAGATGAGGAGGAATTTCTTCAGCCAAAGGGTGGTGAATCGGTGGAACTTTTTGCCGCAGAAGGCTGCGAAGGCCAAATCACTGAGTGTCATTAAGACAGAGATAGATATGTTCTTGATTAATAAGGGGGTCAGGGAGGGACGGAATGTGGCACAGTGGTTAGCACTGCTGCCTACAGCACTGAGGACCCGGGTTCAAATCCCGGCCCTGGGTCACTGTCCTTGTGGAGTTTGCACATTCTCCCCGTGTCGGCGTGGGTTTCACCCCCACAACCCAAACATGTGCAGGTTAGGTGGATTGGCCACGCTGAATTGCCCCTTAATTGGAAAAAAAAATAATTGGGGACTCTAAAGTTATTTTATAATTAATTAATTAATTAAACAAAATAAGGGATCAGGGGTTATGGGAAGAAGGCAGGAGAATGGGGATGTGAAACATATCAGCCATGATTGAATAGCAGAGCAGACTTGATGGGCCAAATGGCCTAATTCTGCTCCTATGTCTTATGGTCTTAAACAGACGGGATGGGATTTTCCAGATTTTCCCACTGCGGGCCTTTGGCGGAAGCGGAAGATTCCAGTGGTGGGAACAGCCAGAGAAACCTGCTGACAGAGTCATTTAACCCATAGCTACATAAGCCGGGAACCTTGGTTAGCATTCTTCTCCCAATCTGGAATGCTGATGCCAATTGTTGGATCTCCATTAATTCCTATCTGAGCTCTGATAATCTAGCACAGTCCAGGATTGTACCTTTATCTGATCAATGCCTAAAGCTACCCACCAGAAGCTTACTGAGTGCTGAGTAGTTACATTTCAGGTGATTTTGCTGATTCTGAAATTCCCTCTTTAACACCGTTAAAGCATCCATTTTAATTGTTAATGATCCAATAATTTAGTACAGCAATTGTTAGTGCGGATCACAAACTATTGATGCAGAACCGTAGTCATGTAGTGCACCCTGGTGGTGATTGATATTCTGCCTTGATGTAATTTGGAGTTTGGTATGTACTTTGCACCCCATTTATATGTTGTGAAATTATATCTACTTTGTGAAGATGCAGGACAAGAGCCCAAACACTTTTTTTATAATGTGCAAAACTATGAGAAAAGGATTCTTTGCTCCGGAAGTGATTCCATGGACGAATAGGGATATGGTATATGAAAACAAATTTTATTATTAACACAGGATTAAACTACATTAACATCATGGAAAATAGTTTACAATTAACAGTTAAACAATTCTTAACAATAATAGGAAACACTTTAACTTCTAACTGATGCCTTGTTGATCTCCAATTAAACAAAGCCCATCACAGGTCAAAAGCCATTTAGAAATAAAGTTAGCAAACACAAGGATACTTGCTATCCTCTGGGTGGAGAATTCTTGGAAAGGCTTGGCGAGGAAGAGAAATCCTTTCAGACACCAGCTGTAAGTCTTGTTGTCTTTGGGAGACTAAAAGCTAAACTTCCTGCAACAGACTTGGCTCCTCCCATTAATTACATCATTTCTATCCCACTCATATACCCTGACCTGCTTACCTAAGTCTAAACATAATGGCCGGGATTCTCATTTCCGGGGACTAAGTCCCCACGCCGGCAGGAAAACCGGCGCCAACCACTCCGGCGTCAGCAGCCCCTGAAAGTGCGGAATTCATCGGAGGGGTTCGCGCCGCGCCAACCGGCGCCGAAGGGACTGCGTGAGTTGGCGCATGCGGCAAAGGACCGGCATGATCTCGCGCATGCGCGGAACCACCAGCATGTTTTGGCGCATGCGCGGGGGGTTCTCTTCTCTACGCCGGCCATGGCGGTGCCCTACAGGGGCCGGCGCGGAAGGAAGGAGTGCCCCCGCAGCACAGACCCGCCCACAGATCGGTGGGCCCCAATCGTGGGCCAGGCCACCGTGGGGCCCCCCCCCCCGGGGTAGGATTCCCCGCGAGGACCGCCCCAGCCGACCAGTACCTGCCAGCTCCCACCGGTACGTGAGCTGAGTGATTCACGCCGGCGGGACTGGCCAAAAATGGATGGCCGCTTGGCCCATCAGGGCCCGGAGAATTGCCGGAGAGGGGCCGCTGCCAATGGCCCCCGACCGGCATGGCGTGAACCCCGCCCCCCCAAAAAACAGCACCGGAGACTACGGCAGCCGACGTCGGGGCGGCGTGGCGGGTTCGCGCCGCCCCCCGGGGATTCTCCAACCCGGCGGGGGGTTGGCGAAACCCGCTGATTGTCTCCAATTATCTACTCTCCAGGGGATCTCCAGCAATTATAATAAAATTCCACGGGGCCATATAGACATAAGCACATACATAGTTGGAATGAATCACAGAATCATAGAGTCATAGAATTTACAGTGCAGAAGGAGGCCATTCGACCCATTGTGTCTGCACCGGCCCTTGGAAAGAGAACCCTACCTCAGCCCACACTTCCACCCTAGCCCCGTAACCCAGTAACCTCACCTTTTTAGATGCTAAGGGCAATTTAGCATGGCTAATCCACCTAACCTGCACGTCTTTGGACTGTGGGAGGAAACCGGAGCACCCGGAGGAAACCCACGCAGACACGGGGAGAACGTGCATACTCCGCATAGACAGTGACCCAAGCCGGGTATCGAACCTGGGACCCTGGTTCTGTTAAGCAACAGTGCGAACCACTGTGCTACCGTGCCACCCGGAATGGTGATCTCACTTTAACAGCATCTTAATTACACATTTTGTAGACACAGAATCTGCCTGTACATGAATCCACGATTTTTTAAGAATTACTGCAACAGATATATATACCATAACCCAAGCTTTTAATAACATTACTGTAACAGATATGTAATACATCCATATTTTTAAAATCCTACATTCATCACAACTTGGAAGTAGTGTGATGAATGTAGAAATTGATGGGTATTATATTTCATATTTGCAACAGTAATGATAGTAAGAACCCTAGTTTATAATACATGCAGGCAGTATGGCTGCTAAAACTGTAATTACAGCGTCATAAAAGGTGAGGTAATGATTGATTCGAACCACTTATTTGGTTACATATAAAGGGATAATGGAATCATGTTTTGATTGCTGGAGATTCCCTGGAGTATAGATATTTGATGAGGGAATGGTCTTTAGTCCTGACTAAGCAAATCATGGAACGTAATGGCATTCAGATGATGCAATTAATGGGAGGAGCCAGATCTGTCTGTAGATTTGCAGTCTGTTATTGGATTTTATTTTAACAGCAGTTTTGTCAAATGCTGTTAAGCTGAGCAGAAATGTATTGCATCTGTTCTTGAAAGGAACTCTCTCCAAAGGTCTCTACACGACTAAGCAAGTAACCTATATTGTTAACTTTAGTTAGAAGTGGAATTTGAACTGTATTGGGTCGCTTGATTGGAATTAGTGGCAGGTATAAATGGTGTGTTCAAATGTTTCCTTTTATGAATGAAAAATGAAATGAAAATTGCTTATTGTCACAAGTAGCCTTCAAATGAAGTTACTGTGAAAAGCCCCCAGTCGCCACATTCCGGCGCATGTTCGGGGAGGCTGGTACGGGAATTGAACCATGCTCCTGGCCTGCCTTGCTCTGCTTTCAAAGCCAGCGATTTAGCCCTGTGCTAAACCAGGCCATAAACCAGCTTTTATTTAAGAACTGCTAACTAATATTTGGTAAAGCTACTTCTTTGGTGTTAATGTGGATAATTGTGTTTAAATTAAAGCTTGTTTTCACGTAAAAGTTACCGATTGGTCAGAATCATTACTCCTGGGGTGAAGTATCCTTTCCTCACAGTTTTACAAATTAAAAAACAATGGGCGAAATTCTCCCCCAACGGCGCGATGTCCGCCGACTGGCGCCAAAAACGGCGCCAATCAGACGGGCATCGCGCCGGCCCAAAGGTGCGGAATGCTCCGCATTTTTGGGAGCCGAGCCCCAACATTGAGGGGCTAGGCCGGCGCCGGACGGATTTCCGCCCCGCCAGCTGGCGGAAATGGCGTTTGGTCCCCCGCCAGCTGGCGCGGAAATGCGGCGCATGCGCGGGAGCATCAGCGGCCGCCGACAGTTTCTCGCGCATGCGCAGTGGGGAGAGTCTCTTCCGCCTCCGCCATGGTGGAGGCCGTGGCGGAGGCGGAAGAGAAAGAGTGCCCCCACGGCACAGGCCCGCCCGCGGATTGGTGGGCCCCAATCACGGGCCAGGCCACCGTGGGGGCACACCCCGGGGTCAGATCGCCCCGCGCCCCCCCCCAGGACCCCGGAGCCCGCCCACGCCGCCTGGTCCCGCCGGTAAATACCAGCTTTGATTTACGCCGGCGGGACAGGCAATTTCTGGGCGGGACTTCGGCCCATCCGTGCCGGAGAATTGAGCGGGGGGTCCCGCCAACCGGCGTGGCCCGATTCCCGCCCCCGCCCAATCTCCAGTACCGGAGACTTCGGCGGGGGCAGGGGCGGGATTCACGGCGGCCAATGGCCATTCTCCGACCCAGCGGGGGGTCGGAGAATGACGCCCAATGTTTGGGATTCTCGTCCAGTATCTTACCAAATGTTGAGGTTTGGTCCGGTATGCGAACAGTAGCTCTTCAGCAATCTACACACTCTGAATATCTTCCAGATACAGTGCAGTAAAATAGATTTATTTTGGAATATGCTGTTAACAGGGCATTTAACAGCATATTCCATTAATTAGAATTGCCCAGCAACCTTCAGCTCAAAATAGTTTTGCCTAATAAATCTCTGAAAGTAAACACTATTAACAGTGCAATGAGGGAAATAGGACATGGAATCATAGAATCATAGAATCCCTGCAGTGCAGAAGGAGGCCATTCGACCCATCGAGTCTGCACTGGCACTTGCTCCAATAGAGCACCCTACCTCGGCCCAATTCCCCACTCCTAGCCCCATAACCCACCTGACTATTGGGCAATTTCGCATGGCCAATCCACCTAACCTGCACATCTTTGGTCTCTGGGAGGAAACCGGAGCACCCGTAGGAAACCCACGCAGACACGGGGAGAACGTGCAAACTCCACACAGACAGTAATCCCGAGGTCAGAATCGAACCTGGGACCCTGGCGCTGTGAGGCAACAGTGCTAACCACTGTGCCACCGTGCCGCCCCTGGGACATCTGGGACCTCAGTGAACAGGGCAGCTAAAATGGTATCTCTTTAACCATGCCACAATCTTCAGCCAGAAGTTCCAAGTTTGATCCATTTTGGCCTCCTCCTGAGGCCCCCAACATCACAGATGCCAATCTTCAACCCAGTCTATGCACACCATGTGACATCAGGAAATGGCTGATGGCACTGGATATTGCAAAGGCTTTAGGCCCTGATAATATTCCGTCAATAGTACCGAAGACTTGTGCTGTACACCTAATCAAGCTGCTCCAGTACAGCCATAATACTGGCATCTGCCCGACAATGTGGCAACTTTTCCAGCTATGTCCTGTACACAAAAATCAGGAAAGATCCAACCCAACCAATTACCAAACTACCTGCTCTCATCAGTAAAGTAATGGAAGGGGTCGTTAACAGTGATTTTAATCAAAAATAACACCTAATCAAAAATAAAATGCTCATTAGCATTCAGATGGATTCCACCAGGACCATTCAGCTCGATCTTTTATTGCCTTGGTCCAAGCATGGGCAAAAGAGCTGAACTGAAGAGGCGACGAGGAAATGACTGCCCATGCCATCAAGATGGCATCTGACCATCTGTGTTCAATCATCTCGGGTCCAGGGCATCACTGCAGGAGTTCCTCAGGGTAGTGTCCTAGGCCCAACCATCTACAGCTGTTTCACCAATGACTTTCCCTCCATCATAAGGTCAGAAACGGGGATGTTCGCTGATGTTCAGCAACGTCTGTGACTCCTGGGGTATTGAAACTATTCATATTCATCGGCAACAACCACCTCATGAATCCCCACATCCTGTATACAAGGCACAAGTCAGGTATGTGTTGAAATATTCTCCACTTGCTTGGATGGGTGTGACTCCAACACTCAAGAAACTTGATAGCATCCAGCACAAAGTAGCACCCTTTCCACTAACTTAAACATTCACGCCTTCCACCACTGATGCACAGTGGTGCAACATATACAATCTACAAGATGCACTGCAGCAACTCACCAAGGCTCCTTCAACAGCGTTTTCCAAACTTTTGACTTTGACCACCAAGAGGGACGAGGGCACCAGATGCATGGGTACACCACCACCTGCAGTTCTCCTCCAGGCCTCGCACCATCCTGACCTGGAAACTACATCAACATTCCTTCACTATTGCTGGAGCTCCCTTCCTAATAACACTGTGCATGTACCTACACTACATGGACATCAGCGATTCAAGAAGGCAGCACACCACCACCTTCTCGAGAGCAATGAGGGATGGTCAATAAATGCTGGCCTGGTCAGCGATGCCCACATCCCATGAAATATCTCTTAAAATTAGATTTTATGGTTTGGAAAATAAACAAGAGAATAAATTTTGTCAAATCAGGTTACAGAGAGAAATACGAGGAAAGAAGGATTGGATTTAAAAAGAGAGACAGTACAGAACAGTAAATATTTAATATACAACATTTTAAAAAATGTCTACAACTTGCAACCCAAGGGAATGGGACTCTACATTTACAAGTGTTCGTTTTTGGTGTCAGAGGTTGATTCGCAGTCATTAGCACTTATCACATCATTGCTTTCAGTTGTAATTACCAGTGTTGAACAGCGATCGATTTAGTTTGCATCTGTGCAAATACAGCAACTTTGATGCCATTTGGTGCATTTCAATACTGAGTCAGACTGTGAGGTGCTATTGTCCTGAAGCAAACAGCAGAATGACACATCCAGCAATATTTGGATATTCGCATTTCACCATGCATGGTTTCAGTAACATTTATGTATAAACGACAGTCGCTGCCATGAGCCTCACTGTTACTTTGACAGCAAATTCTTGTCCCACATTTTAGTTAAGTTCATCCTCCCTAACTGGGGAGGGGGGATGCAGGAAGGGAAGATCAAACATGAGGCCTGTTGCAGCATAGTGAAGGATAATCAAGGAACTAAACTGTTTTTTAAATTTGAATTTTAATATTATTATTGTACAAATGTGATGTCCCTCCACATAAAGGGACACATGGGACTACATGGCAATTACAATATTGCAGAAAGATCTGTCGCCATTCCAGGTTGATAGTTACCATGGAGACGTAGGATAGCACTATCTGTAATAACCTATGAAAACTAAGTCATCAAACTGGTCTGCATGCAAAGTAAGAGTAAAATATTCAAATCCATACATATGTTAAACACCTCTTGCTTACATCTCTTTCTCTAGACCTTAATATATTTTAATGTCCTGTTAACGAATATATAACATTGAGTATTAAATTATGTAACAACAGGTTTGGAGGGTGTATTGAAAAAGACATTTCCATATCGCGTTTGTAGTAAGTGATGTTTGTTCTCCGTTTAAGGCTGGATGCATTTCAAATATTTAACTGGATCCCGTTCCTGGAAGATTGTTCACTGTTCAATTGGTAAGAGAGGAAAACTGGGGAGGGATAAAACACCTGCCGACTCCAGGCGTCACAAGAATAGTGTTCCACCTAATGAGGCACCTAAGATGTAGTAGGACAGGACTCTAACCTTCAGCCCAACTGCTCCTTAGTAGTCAATGACAACAATGCACTTTAATCATGAAGTGCATGATGTAGTATTGGGATGTTTGGGACTGTTAAGGGTTAATATGGGATTGAGGAAACCATACCGCCCATGTTATGATGTAGACGGTGTCTTTTTGGAAGTAGTAGAGTGTAATAGTGACTCTGGAATAAAATAACGCTTAGGTCTGTACACTGTGTATATGTATGTAGATATATGTTATTAATAAACCGTTATTGTTCAACTGTACAAGCCACTTGACCTCTTCGTGAGACCACTTACAACCTTGCAACACAGTTTAGCACAGTGGGGGAAATAGACTAAGGCCAACAGCGCAGGTTCAATTCCCATACCAGCCTCCCTGAACAGGCGCCGGAATGTAGCGACTGGGGGCTTTTTCATAGTAACTTCGTTTGAAGCCTATTTGTGACAATAAGTGATTTAAATTTTTTTTCATTCATTGTAGCAGCAGGTGAAGGACCCTAAAAATCACTACGAATGAAAAGATAAAGAAACTGCAGTCTGACCCGAGAGCAGTGCACGTAACTTGAAGACCTCAAATGCACAACTGGAGACTGCCTAAGACGATCCATTACAGGTCTGGGGGCTGAAGGGCAGAAGGAAGCTTCACTGTGCAGAGTGAGACAACTACACCACAACATGTGGAGGTCCATTGTGATTGAAAGCAGAGTCAAAGGTCCCAACCAGATTGCAAAAAGGTGAGCAAACTCCAAAAATCGGCTGAAATAAGCTTTCAAATTCAGCACGATAATAATAATAATCTTTATTATTGTCACAAGTAGGCTTGCATTAATACTGCAATGAAGTTACTGTGAAAATCCCCTAGTGGCCACACTCTGGCGCCTGTTCGGGTACACTGAGGGAGAATTCAGAATGTCCAAATTGCCTAACAGCACGTCTTTTGGGACTTGTGGGAGGAAACCGGAGCACCCGGAGGAAACCCAAGCAGACACAGGGAGAAAGTGCAGACTCCGCACAGACAGTGACCCAAGCCGGGAATCGAACCTGGGACACTGGCGCTGTGAAGCAACCACTGTGCTACTGTGCCACTCTGAATCAGGTAGCACTGGCAGACTTATTGTCTTAATGATACTGCTTGTAGAACACAACAGTCCAGATCCAGAGTTGGCGACACGTGGAAACCTCATACAAACAAAAATAGATTTTTTTTTTTTTTAAAGAGGAGTTAGAACAAAAAATCTGCTTCAATTTTCCAAGCTCAGGAAATCAACTGGCTGGCCAAAGCGATTTTCTGAAAATAAATATCTGCAGGATGGCTGAAGTTTGAAACTGTTCCATAACCTGGACAGGGGTCCAACAAATTTCAGCAAGCATTGGGTGGGGATGGGATACATGATAGCCTCAGACATGAATAATAATACAAGAGGCTGAACAACTAATATATTCAGAGGTTCAATAGCTTATTACGTAATTTCCAGACAACGAGTAAATTAATCTTCCAATAACGTTGAAGAGGTAATGATGTCCTTTGACACCTACTTTAAGCTAAGAAGCAATAAAACTTTCAAGCAAGCAAAATTTAAGAGGCCAAAAGCCATGGGAACCTGTCGACTCTTTCAGAAATGACTTTACAGATTGGCTGATGGTGTGACTATGGTGACCTTAAGTCGGAGCTTACAAGAGACCAAATGGTATGTATTCCAATCTAAAGAAGATCTGACTTTGGAAAAATCCATCCGTGTCATCAGACAATTGGAATTGAATTCATTTTGAATGGTGAGGTTAAACCGCGGTACAGACCAAACTCCAACAGTCCAACTTATAAAGCAACAGAGGGCAAGGAGACTTCAGGAGAAGGAAAGCAGTACCAAAAAAAGCACAGAGTGGTGGCAGATCATGTCAGAGCTGTGGCACCAAAAGACCTCACAGGCGCGAGCAGTATCCAGCAATCACTGTGGGGCACTTTCACTGAAATTGTTTGCAACATTTTGGAAAGATGTGTAATTCCAAAACCTCAATGGGCAGAGGATCCCAAATGAGTCCTTGCGATAGGTGAGCCATACCAAGAAGTCATAGAATCATAGAATTTACAGTATAGGAGGAGGCCATTTGGCCCATCGGATCTGCACCTGACCTTGGAAAGAGCACCCCACTTAAGCCCATGCCTCCACCCTATCCCCCTAACCCTGCCTAACCTTTTGGACTCAAAGGGGCAATTTAACACGGCCAATCCACCTGACCTGCACATCTTTGGTTGTCCAACAATGATTCTTGGGAGAAATTTTAAGGACCCCAGATTCACATTTTGAAATGCTGACAGCTCTATAAATGGTGAACTCATGAATTTCAAGTTAACAGAGGAGCCAGTGTGACATTCCTGTTGGATCTGGAATTGTGGCATCAGACCTCTGCTAGGGGCGACAGACACACCACTATGTGGTCCCAGAGGAATCCAATTACCGGTCGAGGGGATGATAATCCGGTATGGCAGCAAGCAAATAATTGAAATTCTTTATGTCATCTGCAATCAATCTGCTCTCCCTTATACAGAGATACCTATGTTGCCCTCAACCTCCTCAAAACAGCAGTAGATGTCTGATAGATTGCAGATTTATTGATTTACTAATTGATTCATTGATTTATTTGGGACCTTTAAGAATTGATGCAGTGTAATTTTTTTAATTCAGTACTTTGACAGAAAATGGAATATCCACAAAGCCAAAGTCATGGTTTCAGGTCGAAATCCTGCCAATATCCCCTAAGTTTTGGACACGCCCAGAACATGTGAATATGGTTCGCTTGTCCTCCCACACATTTTACACACCTGTCCTCCACCCCAAAGAATCTACTCATCCGGGCCACTGCCATGTGGGCCCGGTGGACCACCTTGAATTGGATCAAGCTGAGCCTGGCGCATGTTGCGGTCGCGTTGACTCTGCTCAACGCGTCTGCCCATAAGCCATCCTCCATCTCACCACCAAGCTCCTCCTCCCACTTACGCTTCAGCTCCTCGGTCTGCGTCTCCTCCACCCCCATGAGTTCTTTGTAGATGTCCGAGACGCTCCCCTCTCCCACCCATACCCTAGACACTACCCTATCCTGGATCCCCCTTAGTGGCAGGAGTGGGAAGGATGATACCTGCCTACGCAGAAAGTCCCGCACCTGTAAATATCTAAATTCGTTCCCCCTTGCCAACCCAAACTTATCCTCCAGCGTCCTCAAGCTAGGGAAGCTCCCCTCTAAAAACAAGTCCCCCATCTTCTCAATTCCCGCCCTTCGCCATACTCGGAACCCCCCATCCAAGCTCCCCGGGCCAAACCGGTGATTGTCACATATTGGGGACCAGACCGATGCTCCCACTGCTCCAGCGTACCTCCCCCACTGACCCCAGATTCTCAGGGCCGCCACCACTACAGGGCTGGTGGAGTACCTCACCGGCGGGAACAACAGAGGTGCCGTTATCAACGCCCCCAGATTAGTGCCCCTACATGAAGCTGCCTCCATCCGCTCCCAAACTGACCCCGCCCCCACCACCCACTTCCTTATCGATAGGACCGTCATTTTGACCGTCTGCAAACTCCCAGATAATGACAGCGGGAGCGCATCCCATCTCCGGAACTCGCCCCTCATCTGTTCAACCAACCGGGACAAGTTCAGCTTGTGTAACCGGCCCCAGTCGCGTGGCACTTGTATCCCTAAGTACCTGAAAGTGTCCCCTACTAACCTAAACAGCAGCTCCCTCAGCCGACCCTCCTGACCCCTCGCCTGGACTACTAACATCTCACTCTTTGTCACGTTCAGTTTATACCCCGAAAACTGGCCAAATTCCCCCCAAATCGCCATAATTCTGCCCATCCCTGCCCCTGGATCCGATACGTATAAGAGCAGGTCGGCCGCGTACAGCGAGACCCTATGTTCCCCACCCCCCTGAACCAGCCCCTTGAAGCTCTCAGAGCAATTGCCAGCGGCTCTATAGCTAACGCAAACAGCAGTGGGGAGAGGGGGCACGCCTGTCTTGTCCCCCGATACAGTGTAAAATAGTCCGAGGGCGGTCTATTCGTCCTTGCACTAGATTTGATCTCTTCATTGTCTCACTCTGTCTGTTTTAGAACTGCTCTCTCCCCCAGAATTGATTAACTTCATCTCTTTACTTTAGCTCTTAGAATTTAAAAGAAAAGTAAACTCATTCTGTCCACACTTTATCTGTGACACCTTTCTTTCATACCTTGCATATCTTCTTCTTTGAATCACAACAACTCATTAAAATCTCTTCCTGTTTTGTAACCATCCTTACTAAATTACCTTGGCTAACATCTGCTTGATGTAGTACTAGGCTCATTATCATATCAAACACACAGTTTAGATTCACAGAGTAGCTCTGTCCCGTGTTTAAATTACTGCTCACATACCCCAACAGTTTAAAAGTATGACTAGAGTTTTGCAGAATGAGAGGTGATCTCATTGAAACTAACAATATACAAGGGAATAGACAGGATAGATGCAGGTAAGATGTTTCCATTGGTTGCGGAGTCTAGAAACAGGGGGCACAATTTCAAAAGAAGGGGGATGCCACTTAGGAGCAACATGAGGAGAAATTTCTTTACACAGATGGTTGTAAATCTTTGGAATTCTTGATCCCAGAGGACTGCGGAAGCTCAGTCATTGTGTATATTTCAAGCAGATATTGACAGATGTCTGATTATGGGCTATGGGGATAGCAGGGGTAAAAGACATTGAAGCATCCGATCAGCCATGGTCGTATTAAATGGTGAAGCAGGCTTGATGGGTTGAATGGCTACTCCTGCTCCTGCAACCAACAGAAAAATATTACAACTTCTTTTGTTTCTCGGACAGGTTTTTAAAAAAATATATTTTTTTATTCAACATTTTCACATTTTCCTTCAAAATTTACACCCCACCCACAAACAGTAAATGGTAACAAATACAAAATCAATCCCCTTAACAATACCAATGATCCCATCCTCCCACCACCCCAAACAACGGGCCACCTGTCAATATATGCATCCAATAAACCAAACCCTCCCACGGTGGAAACAAAAAACAAAGGAGGAAAAGAAAAAGGAGTCCGGGACCGCCCATGGTCACCATTGACCTATATAGTCCACTCCCCCTCCCCCCCTACACTCAACGCCGTCCAGCCTCTGAAAGAGTACCGTACATGATACCCAAGAGTTGTACAACCCCCCCCCCCCCCCCCCCCCCAACCAAGTCTCCAGCTCCTCCTGTCCACTGCCTCTTGTAAAACTCCTCCTCCCAACCTCGGTTCCTTCCCCCCAACTTTCCACCCCGGCTAGACCACTCGGACCCTGTTCTGCCAGGCTCCGATGGCCGCAGCCCCTCCCCCCACCTCACTCCCGTTCACTGGCCGGCTTAAACCGGCCAACGTGGAGGCCCCCGCCCGGGTCCCTTTCCCCCTTGCCCGGCCCTAGGAAAACCCAGAGATCCCCTTTTAGCACACAAACCCCGCATATCCATCTACACCCCAAAGAGCCCTCATTTCGAGTGAAAGTCCCATCACATTCATCCTTGTCCAAATATATACAACATTGGCTCCATTAGCCTCTACACCCGCGCGCAGTGAAACAAAAAAGAAGAAAATACAGTCATGAGGTTACATCGGCACATGGCCATTTCTCAATTTGTCAGTTCTGCCACAGTCCTTCTGCTTTCGCAAACTCCTCCGCTGCTTCCGCCGTTCCAAAATAAAAATTCCTGAGCTTGTAAGTCACCCTCAGCTTCGCTGGATATACAATGCCGCACTGCACCTTGCTAATGTACAGTGCCCTCTTCACCCGGTTGAAGGCAGCCCGCCTCCTCGCCAGCTGCACCGTAAAGTCCTGGTATACACGTATACCAGCTCCAGCCCACTGCACCACCCGCTTCTGCTTGGCCCAGCTCAGGACCTTCTCTTTCACACTGTACCTACGGAAGCACAGAGTCACTGCCCTTGGCGGCTCACTCGCCTTTGGTACAGGCCTCCACGACCGATGAGCCCGATCCAGTTCATATCGGGAGGGATCCTCCCCCCTCCCCCAATAGTTTTGCCAGCATCACGGCAAAATACTCAGTCGGCTTTGGTCCTTCAACTCCTTCGGGCAGCCCCACAATCCTCAAATTCTGTCGCCTGGATCTGTTTTCCAGGTCTTCCATTTTTCCTCGCAGATCCTTGTTAATGTCCATCACCTTCCGCATCTCCTTCCCCATCGAGGCAAGTTGATCACCGTGCTGCAATAACGTCTCCTCCACTTCCTTCAGCGCCTCCCCTTGCTCTCGCACCTCCGCCACTGCGCTCGTCACCGCCGTCATCACCGGGGAAATCGCCTCCTCCACCAGCGCACTCAAAACCTCCCTCATCTCCTTCCTCATTGTCTCCATGTATTTTGTAAACTGCCTTTCGAATTCCGCAGCCATCACCTTAGTTATTTCTTCAGCCGTAAGCAATGCGGCCTCCCCTGGTGCTCCAGCCTCCATTTTCTTTACTGACCCCGCGGTGACCTTTCCACTCCCTGACGGACTTTCAGTCGCTTTTTTCACGGCCATTTTTTTGCTGGTCTTCGACATTCCCCTCCTCTGTGCTGTCTCCCGACTTTTACTGCCTTCGCTGGCCCTAGGACTGGGCGTTAACCCCCGACAATGCCGTTCCCGAACGGGAGCCCTCCAACGCGCGGCTGCCTCCCGCCCGCCGTCACCAGAAGTCGGACCGGTTTTTTTAACGGTATCACCCAACCTGCTGAATATTTCCAGCATTTCCTGTTTATTTTCCAGATTTACAGCATCCGCAATATATTGGTTTTGTAGTACCTATGTGCAGCATTATAACTAGATTAGTGTAAATTCTGAGGGTGAAAGAATATGAAAGTAAACTGCTATATTGGAAAGTAGAATGTTCTAGGTACTTTTCTCGATTGGACGACCTGTCGTGTGATTCAGTAATAATTTAAAGGTGTGTTACCTTCATTTTTCCTTAATTACACGTTGAAAACCGCGTTTGAACACTCACATTACATCTAATATTCTCAATGTAATCAACGATTCACAAATTCCATTCAAAATATCACTGCACCAGATGGAGCTGCAGAAATGGAGGAAATTCCATATAAAGGTGCGACACCGATTAAATGAGAAATAACAGTAAGTGAACTCATCTCTTTTACATAACAATTAAGATTGCTAACAATGAAATGGAACCCCAGGAGGTCTGCAAGGTTATTGGTTTTCTGTTAGTCACGGGCCAGGCTTCCCAAGTACTGACTGCACACTGCTCATTAAGTCCCAATTCTACATTTTTCCTGTATTGGCTACATTTCTAAAATGTTACTTGCATTGACATTTAACAATGAAAACATACACTCTTGTGATGGCGAAAGTCGGTAGTAGTTGTAGGAATGATTCCCCACAGTGGGAAAGATTGTAAAGCATTGCAGAGAGGCAGCATTGTGCAGCACGGTAGCACAGTGGTTAGCACAGTTGCTTCACAGCTCCAGGGTCCCAAGTTCGATTCCCGGCTTGGGTCACTATCTGTGCGGAGTCTGCACGTTCTCCCTGTGTCTGCGTGGGTTTCTTCCGGGTACTCTGGTTTCCTCCTACAGTCCAAAGATGTGCGGGTTAGGTGGATTGGTCATGCTAAATTGCCTATAGTGTTCAAAAAGGTACGGTGGGGTTACTGGGTTACAGGGATAGGGTGGAGGTGTGGGCTTAGGTGGGTTGGCCTTTCCGGTGCGGACTCGATGGGCTAAATGATCTCCTTCTGCACTGTAAATTCTATGTCAATGTCTAAGGTGCATCAATGTCTATCGATAGAAAAATCCAAAGCTACCGGCCTCTGTTTTCCAAACAGTGCTTCCTGTGGGCATCAGTTCCCACCAGGATTGACAGTTCCCATCAGGGCACCTATAGGTAGATTGAGACGTTATCGTTCTCCGTTAAATACCCAATTCCTCTTCTTCCCAGCACTGAATTTAATCAGTCTATTCCTCAGAGACATTTTCTATCATTAATATCTTTGTGAAGTTCAACTGGACTTACCAAAATGATATTAAAATGAAAAAAATTGACCTGTTAAGATTTCATGAAGTTTATTTAAAAGCCTCTGGTGCTGTATCTGTTATTTATTTTTGCATTGATCTCTGTGGCATTGCTCAAATTTATAATTGAGTCAATTTATATGTTCGTCAACAAGAAAATGTAAAAGCTACGTTCGCTAGACTCGTTTTGGTATCAATAGTATTTCTAAAAAGACAATAGTTTATATCACATTGCTTTTTTCTTCTAATCTGGGACCAGAAATTTATAAGCATCTGTTAATATGACAATCCAACAGCAAAGCACCACTAATATCTGGTATGGACAGGAATTGCGGTAGGCCATCCTAAAGACATCGGGCAAGGTTTTACTCACGGGGTCTGCGCACGTCGTGAGCAGAGTGTAGATGAGATTGGAGGCCTTTTGCCAAATCAGTCACCCCAAAAAGCTGTCTTCCCACTGCTCATTCTCCTCATGTCGGTGGACTTTTTTGGCCGTTTCATCCTGGCTTCAACACGTGCCAATGACGGCAGAAAGATTGGGTTTTCTGTTGGGCCGCATATCTCTCTTCTAGTTGCGAGGAAGGAACACCTCTGTGAAGACAAATTGGCACCCCATGTAGACAGGCCACAAGGGTCTTTGGGAAAAGTGTTATATTTTATTTCAAATTTTTCACTGCAGGGTTTAATGTTTTTTGCAAAGGCTTTTTCGAGCTCTTCTGCTACGTACTTAGATGCTTTTAAATGTTCTCTTAATATTTTAGAAACTTTTAAAAGAATTTTTAAAGCCATTAAAGGTATTTTTATAGCTTTTATTTAAACTTTGCTTCCCAAATGATATTCTATTATATTAGTACATTACCCCTGGTGGTTTCCACCGTCGGTTGATGATTAAGTTTCTTTGTATGTAAATAATGATAGAGGTGTGAGTTCAGAAGCCTACCTGTCAGAGCGTCCAACTATTTCACTACAGGCAACAGTTCACATATGGGATTTTTTCCAAATGTTTACAAAGGGGCAGCACAGTGGCACAATGGTTAGCAGTGCTGCCTCACAGCACTAGGGACTCAGGTCGATTCTGAACTTGGGTGGCTGTGGGGAGTTCTCCCCGTGTCTGCATGGGTTTCCTTTGGGTTCTCCGGATTCCTCCCACAGTCCAAAGATGTGCAGGTTAGGTGGGGTTACGGGGATAGGGCGAGGCAATGTGCCTGGGTAGGTCGGTGCAGACTCTAAGGGCCGAATGGCCTCCTTCTGCACTGTAGGAATTCTATGACAGGAAGTTTCAATATTAAATGGTGCCATAAGAACATGACAAGAAATTGTGACAACAGGAAATTGGACTGGAGTTGCATGCATATACAAAACTTTGGATACATTAAGATCCTGCTCCAACCTTTCTGTAGTAAGCTCTGCAGAAGATGAGCATATTATTAAGAAAAACTGGTTGGCAATTGCTGCTTCACTGATATGGATTGTTAACTGTTTGCAGCCAGTAGCAATCAAATATATAGGCCGGGATTGTCCAATCCCGCGGCCAAGTTCTGACGATGGTGTGAAAAGCGTCAACGTTCCCCGATATTGAGGAATGCTCCCCTTCCTAGGGGGCTAGGTCAGCGCCAGAGTGATCTCCGCAGGCCGTCGCGTGTTCGCGCATGCATGCAACAGTCGGCGTGATTCCGCGCATGCGTGGAACGGCTGCCGTGATTCCGCGCATGCATGGAACGGCTGGCATGGCTTGGGTTCCCGTCTCCGCGCCGGCTCCCGGGCAATATGGCGGAGCCCTACAGGGGCCCAGTGCGGAGGAACATAGGCCCCCACGGAACCAGCCCACCCGCCGGTCGGTAGGCCCCGATCACGGGCCAGGCCACGGTGGCCCCCCGCCCGGGGTCGGATCCCCCTGCTACCCCCCCCACCCCCCGCTCCAGGACGGCCCCCGCAGACGTACCTTCCAGGTCCCGCCGTGTGGGACCTGAGTAACCCACGCCGGCGGAACTCAGCCGAACTCGGCGGCCACTCGGCCTGTCGGGGCCCGGAGAATCGCCGGGGGGGGGGGGGGGGGGGGCACTTTCAACGGCCCCCGACCGGCGTGGCACTGATCCTGCAGGCGCCCGAGAATCGGTGCCGGAGAATAGGTAAGCCAGCATCGGGGCGGCGGGGCACGATTCTTGTGACCCCCCCCGGGGATTCTCCGACCTGGCACAGGGTCGGAGAATCCTGGCCATACAATCTGACATTTGCTCGCACAGTCATTTGTACAGAATGTATATTTGGTGTCTAACAACAGCTTTCATTCGAGCAAACTAAATATTCAACAATCAATAGGTTTAAAGAAAGCTGAAGGAAAAATGAGAGAAGAGTGATCAAGGGAAAGAGGAGGATTGAAGAAAAATTAAACAGGAGGAGAGTAAAAGAGAATGAGGGCAAAGAGAAACAGGAGGAGAATGAGAGGGAATGAGGACAAAGAGAAAGAGGAATAATTCAGAGATTGAGAGGAAGGACATGGGTGTGTGAGGTGTGAGGGAGAGAATAGCTGTGGTAGGAAAAAGTAGCATGACGAAATAGAGCCGGAGTGAGTATGAAGTGGGCAAGGCAGAAAGAGGGAAAACGAGGACTACTACTACGGTAGTCCCAAGTAGATGCAAGTAATAATGGAGGAGGAGAATGGGGAGTGAGAAAGGAAAAAACAGAGAAGGAAGGGAAGACAGACATAAGTTACTCTTTACTGGCCGTCACCTGTTTTTCGGGTTGCAGTAGGATTTCAAAATCAAAAATGAAAAGGAAACCCAAAGCATTTAAGTTGAGCCGAAGTAAAAGGAGTCAAAACTTGAGGTGCAGTTTGCTAGCCCATTGAGGCCAATAGCTGCAGGGGGTGATTCAAAGCAGGCAGCCATGAGGCCAACCTTGCAAACTCACAGGATATTTTGATTTTTAAAAAGTTAAGAGCAGTTGTCAAAATCCACTTGGTGTTTGAGTAGCAGAAACCACTCTGCGGCAATAAAAGAGTGAGGGTGTGGAGCTGAATTTCTGAGCCTCTGCCACCCCGGGGTCGATTGATATATGCGCAGTGCAGGGAAGATGCAGGTGCAATTCCTGGAAGGACCGAAAATGAGTCAGCCCTCGTCACACTGCACACAAATAGGAGCCTCTTTGCACCTCACTTTCTCTCTTTGTTTTTGAACACAAAAATCTTTTTTTTTCCCCGTCCCCAGAGTTGAATAACTTATTTTTTCCTCCTGATCGAGAATTATTGGCTGTTTTTCCTCTTAACAGTAAATAGGGCTGCAAGCGAATTAATAAAATTGAGATTTATTATTTTTTTAAATCTATTTTACCCTCTGCTTAAGGCAACAATATATATATATATATATATAAAAACAGCTTCTCCCTATGGACTTCAAAAAATTACCATCCTTCTTTCTCTGTGTTATAATTGTCTTTGGTGTCAGCTTTATGCACGCGTTTGCAGAGTTCGATGTGTTTTATATTATGCCAGCTATTTACCCCCTCTCCCCAGGGCAATAATATTCCGCAACAGCGATTGCACACTTGTGCTAATAATTTCATGAGCCGACAGCCCTAGACCATAATAGGAAGAGTATAATGCAGGCTGTGTTCCTGGTGGATTTTAATATCAAAATTATCACAGCTCTGCATCAATTTCATGTGGTAGTTTTACGTACTGTAGCCTGGGGGCAGAAATTAAACTGTGAGTTATTGTATTATGACATATAACTGAACACATTAGTCCTCCAAACTCCAGTCTTACATTGTGCTCGGAAGGTAGTGTGGTGATATGCATCACTGTAACTACACAAGGGGTTATGTGAACACACTACACCTAGCTAGACACCAGAGGGAACACCAGAGACATCATGACACACAGACATTCAAACAATAGGCCAGTGAGATAGGACACGACCAATGGGCAGTCACGACACACACAGAGGTGACACTACCACAGGGGGGCATTACACCAACCCATATATAAGGACACTGCACACATGATCTTCCTCTTTCCAGTGGAGACACTTAGTGAGTAGACAGGGTTGATTGAATCACATCACACCCATCACGTGGATTGTAGCAGACTGGTTAGCTAGTCTGAGTAGCTATAGCAGGATTAACAGGAGAGTCGAATCCAAGTAGGAGAATTGTTAATAGTTTAATAAACGTGTTAAAGCTATCTCCAAGTCTGAATCTTCCTTTGTCAGAGTGCACATCAAGGAAGCAGCTTATGCTACGTCAAGAGCATAACAAAACAGGTAGCACTGATAGTTTTTCTCAATGGAAGGCAAGGAGTAGGAGAGACAATTTTATTTTTACACGTACGTTGAATTGTGCATTACTGATGATCATGACTACTCAGTAAACTCTGAATTTTTGTTGAATGTCTTAATCAATTGTGGGGGTGAGGAGGTGCCTGTTTAATGTTTATATTTATTTCTTGATTTTTATTTTTACGCCCAATCCATTCTCTTCCCCGTTGCTTGAAAGCTGGGAATTTGAAGAATGGTGAGATTATGGCAAACAATTGCTTCGTCACTCACACTCCTGTTGAGTTATCGCGCTTCTCAGGAGCACAGCAGCAAAAGCAACTGATTAAATAAAGTGAAATCGCTCATTTGATGAATGGGTAGAGTTGAACTACACGGATCAGGCAGACAGATTTTCTCTGCGGCAAACATGTAGCAAGAAATTGTACAGTTGCTCTTTCCAAATGAGCTGGTTTAGCACAGGGCTAAATCGCTGGCTTTGAAAGCAGACCCAGGCAGACCAGCAGCACAGTTCAATTCCTGTACCAGCCTCCCCGAACAGGCGCCGGAATTTGGCGACTAGGGGCTTTTCACAGTAACTTCATTTGAAGCCTACTTGTGACAATAAGCGATTTTCGTTTCATTCATTTTCATTTCATTTCATTTTCATGACCTTGGCTGCCCAGGCTTGAACAGAGGAAATTTATTTTTCCCCCCCACGAACGTTTTCTTGCCAGCCAGTGCTGAGAAAGCTGGCGGCAGCTAATGTGGCAGTAGGGGCTTCACAGTAGGCCTCAACGCCCCTCAGTTAGGCAGCGAGGTGGGAGGGGGGGGTGCAGGGCAGCAGCTCTTATCAGCAAGGGAGAACGTTCCTCATTAGGGAAGTGGGTGTCTGCTCCTGGAAATGTACCCACCCAAGGCCCAGGATTATCCAGGCCACAGGTGAGCTATGGTAGGAGGGGGATGGCAAAAGCAGAGGGGTGGCTCTCAGTGGATCACTTGATCAGACATTGAGTGCCTTTGAACAAAGGTCCCCACCCCCCCAGAAGTCCACAAGCAACCCCGGAAGGGTTGCTTTGCGGTCTTCCCCCTTAGTGAGTCACCTGCCTGCCACTGGGTGAATAGCAGCAGCAGAAGGGTGAGGCCTGTAAGTAGGCATTAATTGCCCCTGTTCTGAGCTGCTGTTTGCTTGATGGAAAATGACAGTCTGTTGGTTTGAAGCTGCACAAGGCAAGCTAAGTGGTTCTATCAGTCAAGGGAGTCATGTGCTGTGACTCCCATTTCTCCACTTTAGTTTGGACAAAAGATGTATATTGCTATAACTGAATTATTGAGATGATTAATGTTTCATCCATTAAAAATTTCAAAAAGAGATTTCAGGATCCTTTGTCCTGGCAGACTGATTGCCTCCATTGGCCAGGGCCTCATCTTAGAAATGTAAATGGCCTTTGTATAATTCTTTGGGATTTGAGCTCTGCTGGTGCAATGGACATTGGTGTTCCTTTAGAGATAACGAGATCAGCTGTTCTGAATGTCAGGACATTCCTTTTGTTTGAGTGTAGCCAGCCATGGCTTCAGTCATTTTAAAGCTTTAGGTCCAGTTTTTTAAAAAAACTCTTTTTATAAATTAGGCAGGATGAAATGTAGATATTTTATAAAAATATAGTGAAGTCCTAGCAACGGCACATGTGTATAAGGTATAGAGGATGCAGAATGTTTTAATGCATTCAGGGGAGTTTTTGTATTCAGAAAATAACAAGCCTAACAGAGAAGTGGATGTTCTGGAGCTGGATTTTCCTGAGGGCTTGGAAAATACGATCTACACACCTGTTTTTGCCTTCATCAATGCACACCCGACCCATGTGTGATTTTGCACAGAAGTTTTGGCTTTTCATACAGGAGTTGGGTTCACAATGCCGGGGACACAGAGGTAAGTATAGCCCCCAGGGGGAGAGGGACATGCCCGGGCAGTACCTTGAAACTGCCAGGGGGCAGTGCTGTGGGGTCCCTCTGGGGAGTTCCATGACGGGGGGGGGGGGGGTTCCTTTATGTGTGGGGGGGGGGGGAGGGGGAGGTTGCCCCGGTGCTTGTAAGGGGATGGAATGCATTTTTTCTAAGCTCAGATTGGGCACCCTTCTGAGGAGCCAGGGTTGCCGGCTCTATCAGACCCCACCAGTACAATGTGGGCCGCAACTCCAGGCTTTTTGTGCACAGAATATCTGGAGAAAAAACTCGGTTGTGCAGCTGGAGAGGCGGTTTCCTCGCCTCAGCTAAAACTCAGAGGAGAAATTATCACCCTTTAATTTTAAGGTTGAGTGTGCCACCAATAAGACTCTGCCATTTGGGGAGACTTGGTGCATGCAGAGCATGCTACTGAAAGTTTCCCATGCTGCAAAGGAATTTACTCTGTAAAACTATGCATCTGTTGGCCGACAGCTGTTTGATTGATCGATTTGGCATTTATCCCAAGAATAACCAGGAGTCACCTTCACAGTCATGGGGAGAGCTGTACAAGTTGTCAGTCTTGTCTGGAGGCGAAGTTAGAGCGTACAACATAATTTGCTGGCTCTAGTGAAACAATGTAAGCAAAGCCTCCGCTGTCATGCCCAACTTTGGCCCGAGGACACAAGTTCCTGGGTAAGGCCATGTAGGCTGACTTGCCCATCACATCCACCAACTCCCCCTCCACCCCAACTCAACATCGTTGCTCCTCAAATAAAATTTTCCCTCTTCCAACATAGGTAAAGAAATTCCCAAAAAAGAACTCTTGGTACCAACAACAAAATCCCAGAGAGGGAAATGGGAAAGCACAAAATCTGTAAAGAACATGAAGACGGCACAAGTTCAGGAAGCAGAACTGGGTTAGAAACACTGGGATCGCCTGTCACAATCAATGAATGTTATGAACTCTGAGTTCAGGCTATACCTTCATAGCATTGCTAATTTTATGAAAAGTACTTCGCTGACTGGAAAGCATTTTAGGATGTCCTGAGGACATGAAGGTGCTTTAAATACATAAATTCCCCCTTCTCCTTTCTAATCTATATGGGCTTAGGCATCAGAACGTTGGTTCCAGAAGGAAGCTGGGAAAAAATACCTACCTTGATCTTAAGGAAGCCCTAGTAGTGCCTTTTGTACAAGAGCATTGATGCACAGATATTTTGTTCAGTCGGAAATCAGCCTGACTCCATATCAAGTGAAGAGCAGTGAAGCCCTTCTCGTCCGATTCCCTGACCTCCACTTTCATGATTCATGCTGGTCTGGGAAAACCATCCAGCTGATTTTCACTTTGTAGCTCCACATCAGATCAAAAACCTGGACTCTGCTACCCTCTGCTGACTATTTGCTAAATTATTTTTGGAATTAAATCCTTCAGTTCTCATGCAATCTCTGATGGACTGCAGTTTTGTAATACAGTCACATATTATTGCACACATGAAGGGCACGATCTAACCAAAGAAAAACAGCCCGTACTGGGCGGGAATAGAGGGGTCATTCCCGGCACTACAAGCGGTGGGAGCAACCCTGCTATCTAACAGCACTTTTTTTTTTTTGGTGCCCCCCCGCCAAGCCGCACTCAGTCGTATTTCCTGCGCTGGCGAGCTCCGTTCACCGGAATTCCTCAGTGCAGGAAAAGATCAGGAAGTCATTTGTAAATGGCGGTCCGATCTCTCGACTTTCCCGGGGTAGCACCCCCCCCCCCCCCCCCCCCCGCCAATGCCCCAACTCGCCTCACCTATAAGGGGTCCTCCGGGGGTGCCACTGGATTGGCCAGGCTAAATTGCCCCTTAATTAGAAAATAAATTATTTGGGTACTCCAAATTTATTTTTAAAAAGAGACAGCACACCATGCAGCAATAGGGACATGAATGTACTCATAGAACAGGTGTGCAAGCCGCTCGCTTATCTTCAGTATTCTCTTCATTCCTTCCAGATGAAGAATAGCCTTTAACTATCATCGAGGACACTAAACATTTGAAGAGTAACACCGGACAAAACTCTTTGAGTGCTCAGAAAGGAGTGGCCCTCAACATTTAGGCCAACAGTTAGGCGAGGCTGTGGCAGCTGGTGATGTTGGAGACACGGGGTGCAATTCTCCGAGCCCCGCGCCGGGCCGGAGAATCGGCGCAACCACGCCAGGCTGCCCCGACGCCGGCGCGCGATTCTTCGAGGTGCAGAGAATCGCCGCCATTTGCGCCGGCGCGTTTGGCACGGCGCTGGTCGCGGGCCGCTGTCCGCGGCTGGACCGCCGATTCTCCGGCCCGAATGGGCCGCGCGGCCGCGCGGAAACGGCAGAGTCCCGCCGGCGCCGTTCACCCCTGGTCGCTGCCGGCGGGAACTCTGCGCGAAGTGTCTTGGGGCAGCATGTGGGGCGGGGAAAAGCGCGCCTTCATCGTGGGGGGCCTCCGATGGGGTCTGGCCCGTGATCAGGGCCCACCTATCGGCAGCCAGCCTCTCCCCCCCAGGCCTTTGTTGCGCGGCCGGCCCCTGAAACCCCACGCCATGTTGCGTCGGGACAGCGCGCTGAAGAAGTCCCCCGCACATGCGCGGGTTGGCGCGGCGCCCATTTGGCACCGGGAAGGGAGGCTGGAGCGGCGTGAACCGTGGGGGTCAGAATCGTGGTGCCCTGTGGGGTCAGAATCGCTACTGCCCACGGCCGTTTCACGCCATCGTGAAAAGCGACGGCGCGAACGCTTGGTCTCCATTTCGGAGAATCATGCCCTAGGTGAGAACCAGAGGATCAGTGAAGCTACAGTCGGGCTGATTCAGACGTAGCCCGAATGTTTGCTCTCGGGTCGGGAACACAAAGATGGGAAAATTCCCGGCTCTCCAAACTCCCCAGCTCAGGAGAAACTTTCCCGAATAGTCAGAATTTCACGCTTGGGGGGTGGGCAGGTCGAGCTCAGAAGTAGTGGAGATGCAGAGACGGGCCCAACGTGAGTTAGGTGACTCAGTCAGGGTCTAAAAGGAGGGCCAGGAAGGAGATCCTGCTTGAAGCAAGGAATGGATCCAAGTGTTGCCATTGCTCAGAGGAGTTGTCAATCATCAATCAGGTGGGTATTAACTGTAATAGTTGTCCAAATGGTTGCTGCTGACACTGCAGGAGGTGGCCCATCGCGGGCTTTCCAAAGGAGAATTGCTGCTGCCCATTCAGATTGTAATGAAGGAGCACCAATTTCAGGCTGGAAACCTTCACAAGACACAGCCATGGAGATGGCAACATCGTGACACTGTTCGTGATATTCTGTATTGACTCAGGCTACTGTAATGCCTCAGGGAAAGACTGACACACATCACATTTGGCATGATCCTTTGCCCTGCCACCTCCCCTCTTTCCACCCATCTCTCAGGGGCCTCGACCAGGGCTGTCACAGCTGCACATTGTCATGGCTGGACAGTGTGACGCACAGGGAGCAGGCCAGCAAGGGTAGTTTGTGATTGGGGACACATGTGGTAGTGACAGTAACAAAAGCCAGGCTACCTCAGTCTTCAAGCCTCATTCTGCAGCACGCACACACCACCAACATTATGCATTGACGAGATAGAGAACATGGTTTGTAGATGTAAGCAGAGATATGTGTGTGAGACCATTTGAAGCCAGGTGTCTTACAAGGTTTTCCTTTTTCCATTTCTCACGCCAGAATTTCTCAAAGAAGGGAAAGTGGAGTGACCAGGACCTCCAGATCCTGGTGGTAGAGATCCAGAGATGGTGCTCAAGATCATAATCCTAGAGGCAGGCAGAACCCACCTTTAATGATTAAGAGGGCATCGCAGGACATAGTCTCCACCGTGAGTGCTGCAGGGGACAATGGAACATCTTGGGTACTGTGTAGGAAAAGATTCCATGATCTGCTGTGCTCTGGCAAGGTGAGTTGTTTGGCACAAGCACACAAAGGTTGAAGTGATGGTTCACATCTGACTGTTGGAGGTCTGGCACTTGCCCTATAGGTGAAGGTTTGTATGTCCAACGTGCTGCTGTAGGTGCATATAGCAGAGATGTAAATGAACTTAAGCAAGGAGTCAGGAGGGCTAGAAGGGGTCACGAAAAGTCATTGGCAAATAGGGTTAAGGAAAATCCCAAGGCTTTTTACACGTACATAAAAAGCAAGAGGGTAGCCAGGGAAAGGGTTGGCCCACTGAAGGATAGGCAAGGGAATCTATGTGTGGAGCCAGAGGAAATGGACGAGGTACTAAATGAATACTTTGCATCAGTATTCACCAAAGAGAAGGAATTGGTGGATGTTGAGTCTGGAGAAGGGTGTGTAGATAGCCTGGGTCACATTGAGATCCAAAAAGACGAGGTGTTGGGCGTCTTGAAAAATATTCAAGTAGATAAGTCCCCAGGGCCTGATGGGATCTACCCCAGAATATTGAAGGAGGCTAGAGAGGAAATTGCTGAGGCCTTGACAGAAATCTTTGGATCCTCACTGTCTTCAGGTGATGTCCCGGAGGACTGGAGAATAGCCAATGTTAGCAAGGATAATCCAGGGAACTACAGACCGGTGAGCCTTACATCAGTGCTAGGGAAATTACTGGAGAGAATTCTTCGAGACAGGATCTACTCCCATTTGGAAGCAAATGGACGTATTAGTGAGAGGCAGCATGGTTTTGTGAAGGGGAGTTCGTGTCTCACTAACTTGATAGAGTTTTTCGAAGCGGTCACAAAGATGATTGATGTAGGTAGGGCAGTGGATGTTGTCTATATGGACTTCAGTAAGGCCTTTGACAAGGTCCCTCATGGTAGACTGGTACAAAAGATGAAGTCACACAGGATCAGGGGTGAGTTGGCAAGGTGGATACAGAACTGGCTAGGTCATAGAAGGCAGAGAGTAGCAATGGAAGGGTGCTTTTCTAATTGGAGGCTGTGACTAGTGGTGTTCCACAGGGATCAGTGCTGGGACCTTTGCTGTTTGTAGTATATATAAATGATTTGGAGGAAAATGTAACTGGTCTGATTTGTAAGTTTGCAGATGACACAAAGGTTGGTGGAATTGCGGATAGCGATGAGGACTGTCAGAGGATACAGCAGGATTTAGATCGTTTGGAGACTTGGGCGGAGAGATGGCAGCTGGAGTTTAATCTGGACAAATGTGAGGTAATGCATTTTGGAAGGTCTAATGCAGGTAAGGAATATACAGTAAATGGTAGAACTATCAAGAGTACTGAAAGTCAGAGAGATCAAGGTGTACAGGTCCACAGGTCACTGAAAGGGTCAACACAGGTGGAGAAGGTAGTCAAGAGGCATACGGCATGCTTGCCTTCATTGGCCGGGACATTGAGTATAAGAATTGGCAAGTCATATTGCAGCTGCATAGAACCTTAGTTAGGCCACACTTGGGAGTATAGTGTTCAATTCTGGTTGCCACACTACCAGAAGGATGTGGAGGCTTTAGAGAGGGTGCAGAAGAGATTTACCAGGATGTTGCCTGGTATGGAGGGCATTAGCTATAAGGAGCGGTTGAATAAACTCGGTTTGTTCTCACTGGAACAACGGAGGTTGAGGGACGACCTGATAGAGGTCTACAAAATTATGAGGGGCTAGACAGAGAGGATATTCAGAGGCTTTCCCCAGGGTAGAGGGGTCAATTACTAGGGGACATAGGTTTAAGGTGCGAGGGGTAAGGTTTAGAGGAGATGTACAAGGCAAGTTTTTTACACAGAGGGTAGTGGGTGCCTGGAACTCGCTGCCGGAGGAGGTGGTGGAAGCAGGGACGATAGTGACATTTAAGGAGCATCTTGACAAATACATGAATAGGATGGGAATAGAGGGACACGGACCCAGGAAGTGTAGAAGATTTTAGTTTAGTCGGGCAGCATGGTCGGCATGGGCTTGGAGGGCCGAAGGGTTTGTTCCTGTGCTGCACTTTTCTTTGTTCTTTGTTCTTAACTCTGTGATGTACTGCCAGATTTAAGAGATTTCTCCTGGGAAGCATTATATATTAGGCCAATGTCCCTCTGTTTTATGTGCAGGACACAAGGGCCCATAACTCCAGGGAGGTGGCCCAGACTGGGGGTGGGGCTGCAACAGTACAAGTGATCAGTAACACACCACCATGGAGGGAGCCAGGAAAGTTGTCGGGAATGGAGAATCGCCCGTGGTAATGCTATTTTGAAACCTGGCAGTAAAGGTGCAGGTGATGCGGATGGGGATTTTAGTATGAGAGGAAGTACAAAGTTTGGATTGCATAATAAGGACAGTGCAATTATGGCTAAAGGCAATAGCTTCAATCAAAGCAGGTTCTCACAATGTAAAAGGCGACATTTTATTACATACTTTTGTAATGCACACATGGAGCAGCACTACTCGCCCACCCATCCCGGCCACCTCATCGCTTGGGCATTAGGAGGAGGGAAACATGTCCAAGACACGTTGCACCTGACTAGCCCACTCTCCAGCAACACAGATTCTAGTGTGTCATTTGTGTAGCGTCATCGGCTAGTAATGAAAGGCACTACCTGAGAGAGCCAGCAGGGGTTGTTGGGAGGGTGTTGGTGACAGAATGGTGGCTCTTAAATAAGTCTTCATAGTCGTCAGCAGGTCAACCGTAAGTCTTTATGATGTGGAGATGCCGTCTTTATGAACAAGTAGAATTATTTACATATAAACAGGCTAGGACTTATGTCTTAAGCTGTCTCTGCTCAACCTCACATTGACCCAGGGTCTAGGTCATGTGTCTTCTTACATCACTGTGTGGGTGGTACTGTACTCAGTCACACTTAACCCTGTTGTGACAGACCCTTATAATAGAGGCTTCTGAGTCAGAGACATCTGTGCACAGTCCTCCGCAAAGGAGGTAGGAAAGTCACGATGATGCCCCAGTGAGCAATGAGGTAGGGCCTCAAGAGTCACCAATGGGGCACAGTAGTTGGACCATCAGCAGCAGATGTGTAGACATATGGCAGAGTTCCCTGAGACAATGCAAGCTCACGTATGCAAGTGGTAGAGTCCATAGTAGTGGTGGTGAGTTACACCTTGTCTGAGGGGCTCGACCACATGATCTCCAAATAATTAAGAGTGGCTAATCTGATTGAGAGACACATCACTTGGCATGCAAGCCTGAACAGCGTGACTGCCTGCAAAGGGTACAAGGCTCAGTCAGTAGTCCGGGGGTGGCGAGGGGAGTTACAGGGGGGCATATTTTGGCAGGCCTGGTCCGTGTGCGGCCGCCGCAGACCGCTGGCATGCGCATGCGCGGCCACTGATCAGGCCATTCTGCGGCTGTGTCCACAGGTAAAGCCGGGGTTTTTACGCTGCGCAGTTGCTAGCCCCCCCCACCGGACAGAGGATCGGTACGAGGGCAGCGTTGACCTTCCGGTCATAAGACCAGATGGATCCTGCGGACATAGCCGCAGGATTGGAGAATCCAGCCCCCCCCATCTCCTGTCGTTCTTTTCACTATTAGCCGTCAAATGTTTATAAGATCAGGCATCTGTACTACTGTGTGTGTGTGTGTGTGTGTGTTTGTGGAGGCAGGGAATGTGTATGTATAATGGTGGTAATTTATTTTTCATTCAGGAAATAGCGTGAATAAACTTATCTCATGCTTTGGTTTAAACTCAGAAACCCTGTCTGAGTACTTCTTTACAATCTGAAAGTGTCCATAGTGGAATTCCTGCAGCATTGGCAAAGCAACTCCTCAGTAAATTCACAACAATATCCTGTTGCTGCCAGACCTGGAGTTGTAAAATAGGGGAGTTTTACCCTTCCTCAAATGGTCACAACAAGATCTTTTGATCAGGAGTGATACACCATGGGTTGTAGATTGAGGTAACAAAAACAGAAAACGCTGGACAATCTCAGTAGGTCTGACAACATCTGTGGAGAGAAAAGGGAGCTAACGTTTCGAGTCTGGACGACTCTTTGCCAGAGCTCGAGAGAACTGAAAATAGGATGCGATTTATACTGTCATGGGGGGAGGTGTGGGAGGATGACGTGGAGCAGTGGGACTGGATGGGGCCAGTGTGAGGTGGAGACAAGACAAAGATGCCATGGAGAAAAAGACAAAGGGCATGTAAATGGTGGTAATAAGGACTGAGAAAGGTGTTGATAGTGGCACATGAAGAGACCAGAATGTGTTAATGGCAAAACAAAGGTACAAAGGTAAGTAGTATGTCAGAGGATGGCCCGAGTGGGGTTGGGGGAGGGGAGACAAATGATGAGGGGGAAACGGATCGGTGGAAGAAATGAAAATAAATTTATAAGAATAAAATTGGGGTGAAGGTGGAAGAGAGAGTTCACAGTCTGAAATTGTTGAACTCAATGTTAAGTCCGGAAGGCTGTAATGGGCCTAATCAGAAGTTGAGTTGCTGTTCCTCCAGTTTGCGGTGGGCTTCACTGGAACACTGAGAACAATTTGAACACAGATTGAGGTTCTCTTTGCAGCATCTCTTGTCCATCAATGAACGCCTTTAAGGGAGGATTACACGATCAAATCCAGTTGCACTTCAAGCATGAGTGCTGAATCCAAGGCTGTATCCACACATAGGTGTAACCCAGGCATTTATGTGGATCTCCTGTCTATCATGCAGGGATGCATGCTTGTGTAGTTTTTCCACGACATTGAAAGCCTTTGTCTTCTAGGGGGTGGAGGCTGTGTTTTCACAGGGAGCTGAGGTGTCTGGCAATATTGCATGTTGTATCTTACAAAAAACAAAATCCCTCACAAACCTACAACTTTACCACTGGGGACGGCCGAGTGAATAAGTGGATGGATCAAGGAGCCAGAAGCCAAGTGGGTGCGCGCGGAAGAGGCCTCCTGCATGGGGACCTCCCTCCGGGTCCTCGCCACGGCGGCACTCCCATCCCCACCCAAAAAACACTCCAGCAGCCCGGTGGTAATAGCCACCCTCCAGTCCTGGAACCAACTAGGGCAACAATTTGGCCTGAACAGAATGTCGGGTAAAGCTCCCATCTACAACAATCATAGGTTCACGCCAGCGCTGACTGACGCCACCTCAAAAGGTGGGGACAGGACAGAAGGACACTAACAGTCAGGAACCTATACATGGACGGCAGGATCGCAACACTGGACAAACTGACAGATAAATTCCAGCTAGCTAGGGGGAACGAGCTAAGGTACCTGCAACTAAAAAACTTCCGATGAAAGGAGACAGGGACATACCCACAACCACAACGACAGACACTACTGGAAGAGTTACTGGACGCAAGCATACTAGATAAAGGAAACTGTAGCAACATGTATGACCAACTGGTAGAAGTGGCCGACACCGCATTGGACACAACAAGAATGAAGTGGGAGGAGGACCTAGAAATCGAAATAGGGTGGGGACTCTGTAGCAAAGCACTGCATAGGGTCAACCCCATCTCCACGTGTGCAAGGCTCAGCCTGACGCAACTAAAAGTGGTACATCAAACCCACTTAACAAGAACCTGTATGAGTAGGTTCTTCCCGGAGGTGGAGGACAGATGTGAGCGGTGCCAAGGAGGCCCAGCCAACCACGCCCACATGTTCTGGTCCTGCCCCAGACTTGTGGGGTACTGGACAGCCTTCTTTGAGGCAATGTCCAAGGTGGTGGGGGTGAGGGTGGAGCCATGCCCAAAAGTGGCGGTCTTCGGGGTTTCAGACCAGCCAGATCTATTCCCGGGGAGGAGGGCGGACGCCCTTGCCTTTGACTCCCTGATCGCCTGCCGTAGAACCCTGCTCGGCTGGCGGTCAGCAGCACCACCCAAAGCTGCAGACTGGCTGTCCGACCTCTCGGAATCTCTCCAAATGGAGAAAATCAAATTCGCCATCCGAGGGTCAGACGACGGCTTCCACAGAACGTGGGAGCCATTCACCCAATTGTTCCGAGATCTGTTTGTGGCCAACAAACAAGCAGAAGAATAGCCAGGTAGCCAAGAAACAGGGGAGAGTAGCCAAAGCATGAGAGGGAGAGATAGACCGGGAGAGTGGGGGGGGGGGGGGGGGGGGGGGGGGGGACAGCTAAATCGGAGAGGAAGGAAAGGCGAGCCACAGGGGTGGGGGGGAGAGGGGGGGGTGAGGGGGGCAGGAGCGGGGAGAGGGGGGTAGAGGGAAGAGACGGAACAATAGAGGAGAGCCAGGGAGGGGGAGGGGAGGCAGGGAAACGTTAACAAACTTAACGTCCACAGGAACAGAGAAAGCGGGGAAGACGGGAGGGCCGCAGAAGCGGAAGTGCGCAGAAGCAGAATAAGATGACAATGGCAGCGAACTCCGTCTGGGAGAAGCAAGGGACGACAACACCACGAACAGATGCCTACTTACGTGTGTAAATAATTTTGCCAAGCGTACAGAGCTGCTGCTGTTGAGCGGGGGGAAAATACCGTCCGATGTCTTCTCAGGGAAAATTAAAACATCAGCAGCAGCAGCAACCCGTATGGGAGTGGGGGTGAGTGCTCCGTTGGGAGGGTGTGGGAAGACTGAGGCGCGTGGGGTCACGTCTAGTCAATTGCTATTGTATATTCTCTTTTTGTCCTATGTTAATGTTCACTCTATTTTGCTGTGTTAGGATTATTACTATTTATTATGAAAAACTTTGCAAAACTTTAATAAAAACATTTTTTTTTAAATATTGCATGTTGTAAATGTCACACGTGCCTGAAACTGGATGCCAATGGTGGGTGGATAATGTGGAAACTAATTGAAGAAGTTTCTATTACACAGGCATGGCATCACCATGCACAATGTGCAGTACTGTTAGCACATGCAATCATATTGGGGCAGCACGGTAGCCTTGTGGATAGCACAATTGCTTCACAGCTCCAGGGTCCCAGGTTCGATTCTGGCTTGGGTCACTGTCTGTGCGGAGTCTGCACATCCTCCCCGTGTGTGCGTGGGTTTCCTCCGGGTGCTCCGGTTTCCTCCCACAGTCCAAAGATGTGCGGGTTAGGTGGATTGGCCATGATAAATTGCCCTTAGTGTCCAAACATTGTCCTTAGGGTTGGGTGGGGTTTCTGGGTTATGGGGATGGGGTGGCGGTGTTGACCTTGGGTGGGGTGCTCTTTCCAAGAGCCGGTGCAGACTCAATGGGCTGAATGGCCTCCTTCTGCACTGTAAATTCTATGATAATCTATGATATCTGAAGGCCATCAGTGTAAAGTTGTGGTAGTCACCACTGATTGTATAATAGTTTTTATTGGAGGTAATATGGTAAGGCTCCTGAACTACAGGTACGGGGGTAAATCCCTACCTGCTGGCTCCACCCAGTAGGCGGAGTATAAATGTGTGTGCACACCAAGCTGCTCCCATTCTGGCAGAAGCTGCAGGAGGCCACACATCTCTGCTTAATAAAGCCTCGATTACTCTCTACTCTAGTCTCGTCGTAATTGATAATGCACCAAAGTCTTGCTTCCTACTGGCACTCATGGCATTGTGGGCATGGTTTGAGTAGGCACAGGGTGGCATTTTCACCATGTCTTTGACAGTTACTGACACAATAGGATCCCAATTGGTATTTTTGGTCAAAATGGTCGGAATCTGCTTCGCTTGGGAGGTTTGTGAACTTTGCGCCCCATAGGTAGAGCATATGACCACCTGGATGTCTACAAAGTTTGAAAAAGTGACCTAAATATGCCTGGATAGATTTTTCCCCAAAATATTTTAAAATACGGAGACGATTGACTGCTTAAACAATACCATTGCCTTGGTAAAAGTGCACTGCAGACCTTCAGCCCAGAGGTAGTTTCCCCCCCCCTCCCCCCCCCCATTAACTTCAGGAAAAACATTTTTCCATATAATGTGGTAGTGCTGGCTAGGCCAGCATTATTGATCACACCTAATTGCCCTTGAGAAAGTGGTGTGAACCGCCCTCTTGACCCGCTGCAGTCCATGTGGTGTAGGTACACCCACAGTACTGTTGAGGAGGGTGTTCCAGGATTTTGCTCCAGCAGCAGCAATGTTGAAGGAACAGCAATATATTTCCAAGTCAGGATGGTGTGTGGTTTGTAGGTGGTGGCGTTCCCATATATCTGCTGTCTTGCCCTTCAAGATGCTAGATGTGGAAGGTGCTGTCAAGGGAGCTTTGGAAAGTTGCTGCAGTGCATCTTATAGATGGTACATACTGCTGCCATTGTGCATCAGTGATGCAGGGGGTAAATATTTAAGGTGGTGGATAAGCTGCCAGTCAAGTTGGCTGCTTTTTCCTGGCTGGTGTTGAGCTTCTCGAGTGCTATTGGAGCTGCGCTCATGCAGGCAAGTATGAAGTAATCCATCACACTCTTGATTTGAGCCAGTGGAAAGTTTCCCCCAGTTTCCCATTGACTCCAGTTTTGCTAGGCCTCCTTGATGTCATACTCATTTAAATGCTACCCTGATGTCTCACCCCATCTCACCTCTTCAGTTCAGCTCTTTTGTCCATATGTGGACCAAGATGATAATGAGGTTAGGTGCTGAGTGGCCCTAGCTGAGCACCAGAGAGCAGGTTATTGCTGAGTAAGTGTGCTGCTTGATAGCACTGTCAATGATCCCTTCCATCACTTTGTTGATGATTGAGTGTAGACTGATGGGGCAGTAATTGAATGGGTAGGATCTTTCCTGCTTTTTGTGGACAAATATGTGTCTCGCTGTCAAATTTTGCCTACAAATACTCCTCAGTCAAAAAACATTCTGATATATTGACTGTCAAAAAAGTCGAAGTAAGACCTTCTGAATTTGTGGATGTTTGTGAGTGGGTATGTATGTGTCGCAAAATTATACTTTCTGTGATACAACCAAATTAACTTTTTTCTTATTATCATCTTCCTTCTCTTCATAGGATAAAAATAGATGAATTCCCATTGGGAAATCAATATCCTAATGCAAATCAGTACATTGAGCAGCTTGGAAGCAGAAATCTTCACTGACCTTCCAAAGTACGAAGGACACTGATATGCAGGTAAAACACCAAACTCCGGTGATAGCACACAAAATGGACACTTCAGTACAGTTTTTGCCTTAAGGAAACCTTACAGCGACTCCAACTGCCATTTATGTAAGGCTTGGATGAGTTCAGCTCCATCAACACTTAAGAAGCTTGACACCATCCAGGACAAAGTAGCCCGTTTGATTGCTCCCCCTTCCACAAACATTCAAACCCTCCACCACCGACGATCAGTGGCAGCCGTGTGTACCATCTACAAGATGCACCGCAGTAATTCACCAAGGTTCCTTAGATAGCACCTTCCAAACCAACGACCACTACCATCTAGAATGACAAGAACAGCAGATACCTCGGAACCCCACCACCTGGAGGTTCCGCTCCAAGTCACTCACCACCCTGACTTGGAAATATATCGCCAGGTTAAATTGCCTCTTGTGTCCAATGATGTGCAGGTTAGGTGTGGTTACCGGCTTATGGGGCTAGGGCAGGGAAGTGGGAATAGGTGGGTGATCGTTTGGAAAATCGGTGCAGATTCAATGGGCCGAATGGCTTCCTGCACTAAAGGGATTCTAAGATTCGCTTTGAAGTAAGGGTGCAACATATGAAAGTGCTGGGAAGCTGCTGAGGGATCAGGCATTGATCTACATGTTTCTGGTCAGTTGGACACAGAAAATCTGCACGTTCAGATAGTAGAACACCTTTCGGTTCATAAAGGTCAGGCACCCAAAAGGCTACATTGGAGATGAATCAGTTCCCCGCTGTTCATGGAAAGGTATGATAGAATTGCAATGCATTCTCAACAAGCTGTGGTTGACAAAAGTGATTAAGGCAATGACCTGAGTAAAACAGCTGTCATCTGTTTGATAAACCAGTGAGCAGTGAAGTATAGTTGCTACATCTTTGTTTCATGTGTGACAGTACAAGAGCTTAGAAAAATATGTTGTGGTACCAAAGACACATACCATTGAACTGATGGCTTGGAATAATGGTTTCCTTCTTTCTTTGAAGGCGGGCTCGATGGGATGGGGCCGGGGGGGGAGGGGGGTCTACCTTTGCTCATTAACCTCCCAAGAGACTGACAAGTTGCAGAAGTCAAAAGTGAAGGTGATTATGGGCATGAAGGTCCATCACATCAATTCAATGGCATGCGGCTTTGGTACATCTCCACACTAAATTGTTGAGTTATCGCAGATGAAACAATAAGGTAGCATCCATACTTCAGCAGTACTTTTGTGCACATCGGGTAATTGTATAATCCGTACAACAGATTTTTCTGATGAATTATGATGAGTGCATGTTGAAATGTCTGGCATGAATAAATTGCTGTAATTTACAAACTGCGCTCACGAGTAGACTAGGCTGGCAAGCAGCTGACACTCGTAATAACAATTCCAATCTATTAATGACATTGAAGGATTGCTGGATTTATTCTCGGCATGGAGATTAAAAGTTTACAGCTATTTTCTTCAAAACTAGCAGGACTGCTTTGCTTATTCTGTGATATACTGTTAAAGAGGTATCTATTCAAAAGTGACAAAACAATTTGTTGCCAGACACTGTCATGATGCTACTGAGTCAGAAAAATATCTTCACGTTCTTTGCACAGGACATCAATGCAACAACATTGTTCTCTCCTTTCCCAGCCAGAATGACAATGCTACTTTAAGAACACAGGGGACCAATCAGGGCAGCATTACAATTAGAAATAGAAATAGCACAGGGGTAGTCCACATGGCCTCTCAAGCCTGTTTCATCATTCAATTAGATCATAGCTGATCTGAACATGGCCTCAGCTCCACTTTTTTGCTTGTTCCCCATAACCCTTGACACTGTAATTCAAGGATCTGTCTATCTCAGCCTTGAATATATTCAATGACTCAGCCTCCGAAGTTCTGTCGAGTAGAGAATTCCAAAGACTCAAGGGGAGAAGAAGTTCCTCCTCAACTCCATCTAAATGGGAGACCCCTTATTCTGAGACTGTACCCCTTAGTTCCATATTTCCCCAAGAGGGAAAACAGTGTCTACCTTATCAAGCCCCCTGAGAATCTCATATGTTTCAAAAAGATCACCTCTCATTCTTCGAAACTCCGATCAGTATAGGACCAACCTGCTCAATCTTGCCACATAAGATAATGCCAGAAGGCAACTGACTGAATCTTCATTGAATTGTTTCCAATGGAAATATATACCTCCTTAAACAAGGAGACCAACTGTACACAGTACTCTAGATGAGGTCTCACAGAGCTGCTATAACAAGACTTCCTTTTCATGTTTCCCCTTTGTATTAAAGGCCAATATTCCATTTGGCTTCCTAATTACTTGCTGTACCCGCATGCTAACTTTTTGTGTTTCATTCAGAGGCACCCTGACCCCTCTGGACCCCAGATTTCCCCATTTAGACAACATTCTGCTCTTCTATTCTTCCAGCCAAAGCAGATGACCTCACATTTTCTCACATTACACGCCATCTGTCAAGTTTTTTTTTCTCACTCAATTAACTTATCTCTAGTCCTTCGCAGACTCTTTTTATCCTCCTCACAACTTACCTTCCCATTCATCTGTGTATCATCAGCACATTTTGCTACGTGCACCCAGTCGCTTCATCCAAGCCATCAATAGTTGAGGCCTCAGCAATCTACTAGTTAATGTTCAGCATGTGCTGCGGCCTGCAGCAGCCAAGCACCAGGTTGCGGAGTCACAGCTGATGTCATTGCAGTATATCTACGAGGTTGAGTTTAGTGGACAGCATGTTTACAGATATATGGGTCACCCTGCAAATCAAGGATATAAAGGGAGGGAGGGAATGAGTGACCACCAGGCAGTCAAGAAGGGCCAGGCAGCTAGTACAGGAATACCCGAGTGCACATTATTTTCCAACCAGTTCTGTACACTGATGAGAGTGATTTAAAAAAAACAAAAATTTAAAGTACCCAATTCATTTCTTCCGCCGCCCCGCAAGATCCATCCGACACCTTCTTGCAGGGCGGCCTCGGGGAGGACGGCAACCGCGCATGCACGGGTGACGTCATTTACGCGGCGACGGCCGCGTCATTTACACGGCGCGTAAATGACACACCGCCGCTCCTACCCCCCCGGGGCGGGTGAATAGGGGGCTGGGGGCGGGCTCCGACGCCGGTGTGAAACACTCCGGTTTTCACTCCGGCGTCGGCACTTAGACTCCCGATGGGAGAATTGCGCCCTCTGTTCCCATTGGTGGAAGGATCGGGACGGCACCCACTTAAGGTGATTGACTATGAGGAAAATTTCAGTGAGTCGTTAGGATCGGGAATGCACTGCTTTGTGGTGGAGTCAGATTCAATTGTGGTTTTCAAAAGAGATTTTGAATATTATTTAAAGAGGAAATAAATTGCACGGCTACAGGGAAAAGGCATAGGAGTAGCACTTGGTGAATTGTTCCTTCAGTGAGCCAGCACAGACACATTGGATGAATGGCCTCCTTGTGCACTGTAACCATTCTGTGATTCCATGATTCTAAGTTTGCTAACCTGAAAATTATCGTGAACCTCAGTTTTTGTTAGTTAGCCATGACACTAGCTATGCTCATATAATTACCCACAGCACCACGTGTTCTTATCCACCTCATCACCTTTTTTGGCTAGGGTCTCTTTTATTACACTCCTGTATTATCTTTTATTACACTTCTCTGTGTGTCTTGATATACTACGGAGTGTAATATGTGCTGCTCAAACCTTGGTTAGTGATGAGGTCTTCTGAATCTCGATGAAGGAGATTCGAACTCGTCCAGTAGTAACAAAAGGTTTATTGAGTAACTATAGCAATAATGGCATGAGTTCTTTACGTTAACATTGATACTAGTGATAAGGTTAACAATATCTAACTACAGTAACTACACGTAACTCCACTAACCATCTGAACTAATCTGATACTAAGGGCTTGCCTTGTCCACTCTGCCATTTATTTTAAGAAAGGAATAACATTTTAAAAATTTAATAAAACAAGCCAGACTTTCTACTCCTGACTGTTGTGTTTGGTCTTTTGTACCTTGCAAAGGAATCCACCAAACACCTTGACTTGTCCAAGCCAGGATCTTCATTGAGCCTTGTGTGATAAGATAGCAATCTGCTACAGAGCACGTTATCGTGGAGTCTCTTAATACTTCTCTGGAATTGCACCTAGCACCGACCATTCACCTGTCTTACTACCATCTCATGCAACCATCTGTCAATGGCCGGATGTGTCTCACTTATAAGAGAGTCCCTGATCACGTGACCACGGTCTTCAGACAGCATGATGTGTCTGCACCACCACCTCCTGGTTGGAGGTCGCACACCATCCATCTATGACATTGCCTACAAGTGTATCACCACACTGATTGCTCTCCAGAAATTCCTGCTGGAGAGTGCATCTTTGTGGATTTCAAAAGGGGGGGGGGTGCGAGGAGGGAATTCGCTTTGGCTGTGATGACCATGTAATCAATTAGCATGCAAAATTAGCCTCGCGCATGGAGCGCTGCCGTGTGGGTGCAGCACTGGAGTGCCTTTGGAATCTGAGCGCATTTTGAGCTATCAAGAACGGAGCTGAGCAAAAAGATGGTAAAAAAAATGGATTAATCCATGAACTAATTTGCTTTGCATTTTAAAGGATTTTTTTTTGTGAGGCTTTTGAGACCAGCTCGTAAAACAGAAGCGTGGCTGGACTGCTATAGCTCGATGGTGATTTAGAAATATTTCAATCAGACTTTTAAAGCCTGCTGCAGCTATCAAGACCCACGATGGAATGAAACAGAAGACAGACTCAAATGAAAGGATACTGCAGAAAAGTTCAGCCGTAAACATTTTGTCTAATACAAATAGCTCCTTCAGCAATTCCAGTCATTCACTTTGTCAGATGGTTGCAACTTGAAAAGGATATAACATCTAAATGTTGTGTTATTATTGTTCTGAACAAAGCCTCGAACAAAGGAACCATTTGGAAGGTAATTTGTTGGCCCTGAAAATCATTGATAGTGGCTTTTCCTCCAACTTTAAAATTAATGAAATGAAAATCGCTTATTGTCTCAAGGAGGCTTCAAATGAAGTTACTGTGAAAAGCCCCTAGTCGCCACATTCCGGCGCCTGTTCGGGGAGGCTGGTACAGGAATTGAACAGTGATGCTGGCCTGCCTTGGTCTGCTTTCAAAGCCAGCGATTTAGCCCTGTGCTAAACCAGCCCCGAAAGACATTAAAGATACAAAGCTTTAAGAGTCATTTCGATGCGTGCGGCACAGAGGTAGTGGGTTTTGCTAGCACAACTCTCAATAGAAAATGCGCCACAATCAAAGCAAGATTCCCCCCTCACCACCCCCACCACCCCGGACTTATAGAATCATAGAATCTACAGTGCAGAAGGCGGCCAGTCAGCCCATTGAGTCTGCACCGGCTCCTGGAAAGAGCACCCTACTTAAACACACACTTCCAACCTATCCCGTAACCCAGTAACCCCACCTAACCTTTTGGACACTAAAGGCAATTTATCATGGCCAATCCACCTAACTTGCACATCTTTGGACTGTGGGAGGAAACAGGAGCACCCGGAGGAAACCCACGCAGACACGGGGAGAACGTGCAAACTCCACACAGACAGGCACCTGAGGCCTGAATTGAACCCGGGTGCCTGGAGCTGTGATGCAGCAGTGCTAACCACTGTGCCACCGTGCCATCCGCTTCATGGTTTGCATAATTTCCAAAACCATTGCTATGTTTTTGTGTTGCAATCGAATCTTTGATTAACATTGCCGTCCTCCCACCTTTATTTCCTACTCTATCCCTGCTACATGGCCTCCAGAGCCTTCTGCAGCAAAGCGTTCCACAGATTCACCACCCTCTGGCTGAAAAGAATCCTCCTCATCTCTGTTTTAAGGGATCGTCCCTTTAGTCTGAGATTGTGCCCTCTGGTTCTAGCTTTTCCTACAAGTGGAAGCATCCACTCCACGTCCACTCTATCCAGGCCTTGCAATATGCTGTAAGTTTCAATAAGATCCCCCCCCCCCTCATCTTTCTGAATTCCAACGAGCACAGACCCGGAGTCCTCAACCGGTCCTCATACATCTGTCATGTGAAAGTACCTTTAAGAAATGGGTGTTTATAAAAATAGCTGTAGTGAATGTACCTTTAAGAAATGGGTGTTTATCAGTGATGTAAGAGTGTGGGTGGAGCTGGGCTGTCTGTCTGTTTTACTTTCATTTTAGGCTGTTTGCTAAAGGGTGTGTTTTAGTTTCGTTTTGAGAGCTGGATAGCTGCAGGCAAAACAAGGAGCTGTATAAGGATCTCTCTCTGCAAACTAAAGACCGTCTCCAGATCAATTGGGTGATTTCAAAGTGCTGACTGCTCTCAGTAGTGAATTTAAACCTGATCTCTGTGTTAAAAAGGGTATTTTGCCTTATGGATGTTAATAAGGAAAGATTAAGGTTTACTTATAGAATATTGTATCTGTGGGGAGGAATGGTGTTGATAGTTGTTACGATGTTTACTGTGGGTTTATAAAGTGAACTGTTTTGCTGAACTATTGCACAGGTACCAGCCTCACAATGGGACTCACTAAATTGGCCACCCTTCCAGTGTGAACGTGGGCAATAATTTAAAGAAACTACATCTAATTAATTCATATGGGCGCTGCTGGGAAGGACAGCATGTGTTGCCCGTCCCTAATTGCCCTTGGACTGAGTGTTCTACTCGGCCATTTCAGAGGGCAGTTAACAATCAACAACATTGCTGTGGGCTTGGAGTCACATGTAGGCCAGATTTGGTAAGGACGGCAGATTTCCATCCAGGAAAGGACATTAGTGAACCGGATGGGTTTTTAGGACAATCAATGATAGTCGTCATGGTCACCATTCCGACTTTATTAACTGTGAAATTCAATTCCACCAGCTGCCATGGTGGCATTTGAACCCACGTCCCCAGACAATTGGCCTGGACCTCTGGATTACTGGTCCAGTGACATCACCACTAAGCAACCATCTCCCTCAATACTGACCGTGGGCAGCTGTGATAACCCATACAAGACGTTTTTTTAAAAAAAAATTTATTCTCCTCCTTTTTCACATTTTCTCCTACATTTACACCCATCAACAATAAACAATAATCAGCAAGATATGTCAATCCCCATAATAACAACGATCCCATCCGCCCACCAACCCCCAAACCTCAACCCGCATGTTTACATAAACAAATGGCAAAAAGGAATCAGGGATTACCCGTAGTCACCCTTAATCTACACAGCTCATCACCCCCCCCCCCCCACCCCCCACCCACCCCCCCAACCAACGCCGTCCAGCCTCTGAGAGAGTACCGTACATGATACCCCAGAGTTGTACCCCCCCCCCAAGTCTCCAGCTCCTCCCCCTTGCCCGGCCTTAGGAAAGCCCAAAGATCCCCTTTTAGCACACAAAGCCCGCATATCCACCTACACCCCAAAGAGCCCTCATTTCGAGTGAAAGTCCCGTCCCTTCCCTTGTCCAAATATATACAACATTGGCTCCTTTAATCTCTACACCCGCACGCAGTGATACAAAAAAGAAGAAAATACAGTCATGAGGTTACATCGGCACATGGCCGTTCCTCAATTTGTCAGTTCTGCCACAGTCCTTCTGCCTTCGCAAACTCCTCTGCTGCTTCCGCCGTTCCAAAATAAAAGTCCCTGAGCTTATAAGTCACCCTCAGCTTCGCTGGATATACAATGCCGCACTGCACCTTGCTAATGTACAGTGCCCTCTTCACCAGGCTGAAGGCAGCCCGCCTCCTCGCCAGCTCCACCGTAAAGTCCTGGTATACACGTATACCAGATCCAGCCCACTGCACCACCCACTTCTGCTTGGCCCAGCTCAGGACCTTCTCCTTCACACTGTACCTGCGGAAGCACAGAGTCACTTGGCGGCTCACTCGCCTTTGGTACAGGCCTCCACGACCGATGTGCCCGATCCAGTTCATATCGGGAGGGATCCTCCCCCTCCCCCAATAGTTTTGCCAGCATCGCGGCAAAATACTCAGTCGGCTTCGGTCCTTCAACTCCTTCGGGCAGCCCCACAATCCTCAAATTCTGTCGCCTGAATCTGTTTTCCAGGTCTTCCATTTTTCCTCGCAAATCCTTGTTAGTGTCCATCACCTTCCGCATCTCCTTCCCCATCGAGGCAAGTTGATCACCGTGCTGCAGTAACGTCTCCTCCACTTCCTTCAGCGCCTCTCCTTGCTCTCACACCTCCGCCACTGCGCTCACCACCGCCGTTATCACCGGGGATACCGTCTCCTCCACCAGCGCACTCAACACCTCCCTCATCTCCTTCCTCACCGTCTCCATGCATTTCGCAATCTGCGCCAACTGCTTTTCGAATTCCGCAGCCATCACCTTAGTTATTTCTTCAGCCGTAAGCACTGCGGCCTCCCCTGGTGCTCCAGCCTCCATTTTCTTTGCTGACCTCGCGGTGACCTTTCCACTCCCCAACGGACTTTCAGCTGCTTTTTTCACGGCCGTTTTTTTTTGGCTGTTTTTTGACATCCTTCTTTTCTGTGCGCTGTCTGCCGTCTTTGGCCCTAGGACCGGGCGTTACTCCCCGACAATGCCGTTCCCGAACGGGAGCCCTCCAATGCGCGGCTGCCTCCCGCCCGCCGTCACCGGAAGTCAACCCATACAAGACCTAAGGGGGCAGACCAATTAGCCTCCCCCTGAGCCTCATAGAATATGTGCTTCCCCGCTAAGGGGCGGGGGCCCATCAACAGAGTAATTGGACTCCAGCATAAAAGCCGGCCCAGAAGGGAGCCGAGTGTGAGTAGTCCCGGCTGGGACCTGAAGTGTACTGTGTATATAGTTTACTTTGCAATAGAATAACTTTCTTTACACCTCTCGTTTTGGACTCCTCTCTGGCCACTAAAGCAACCCAGCCAATGACAGAAAGCAAGATTCACAGGTTCCCTGGATAAATGGCAGCATCCATTGCGAAAGAATAAAGGACAACTTATTTGCCAACCTCTCATGGCGGAAGAAAGGGGAACATGGATTTCCTATCGCACCTTCCATGATGTTCCCAAATCACTTCACGACAAATGAACTAGATTTAAGGTGAAATCATGATTGCAATGCTGTGAAACTTGGCAGCCTATTTGCAGTACAGTCCCACAAAAAGCACAGAGATAAGGGACCAGGTACATTTGAGGTATTAACATTAACCTGGAATTCTGGAAGGATGTAGATGCTGGATCAGTTACAATTTTCAAGACTAAGGTCGGTGCATATCGGTCATGATGGTGGAGGGGTTAAATTGTCGACTTCTATTCCTGTGTTTCTCCTTCAAATAGCACCATGCGACTTTTTTACACCCACCTGAGGGGGCCGACAAGAATCCTTAATTTAACAACTCGTCTGGAAAGCAACACCTCCAGCCCCTCTCCCTCATTGCATTGCAGTGCATGCCTAGATCACGTGCTCAGGTCTCCGCAGTGGGGTTTGAACTCGACCTTCCGACTCAAATCAAAAGGAGAGCCACCACTGAGCCAAGGCTGACGCTTTCAACCTCTGAAACAGTCAGGAGCAGAAACCTGGCTGTTTCTCTCCCTACCCCAGCACGTTGCCTGAATTATTGTGTCCCATCTGCTGCCCCGAATGAGATGCGTCAATTGAACAGGCACCAGAGATCAAAACTGGAACCCTTCTGGCCTACAATGAATCGTGAATTTGCGACCCAAGTCTTAGGAAGAACGTATCGCTTTCATTTGTTTTTAAACGATTGGTGCATTCATTTGCAGCTATCTGTTCGTGTGCAGAAAATAGGAACAGCAGCAATATCAAGTAATGAGAGTACAGAATATATCATACCACCATCAAATGGGTATTTAGTCCCTCAAAGGACCCCTTAAAGCATTATGATTTGCTTATTGCATTTTGAGATCACAAAAATAAATTGAAGCATTGCAATTAAGTTGAAAGTCAGAGCTGTAAGATGATACCTGCACCTCACAACGTACTAAATTCAGCTGGATGGATCCCATATGGCCCCCAAAAATGATTTACAAAAATTGGGAAAAGTCTTTAATAAAATCTGGCACTCTATTGAATATAAACCAATTGAAAAGAAAAACACTTGGCAGCTTCCTGTAACATCTGACAAACATGACTGCCAAGAAATTATGATAACACACACAGTTATTTGTATTACTCCCGTGTCACCTTCACTGGGATCCAACATTAGAAAGTTTTCTTATTTGCGCGTAATAGGTTTCTCTGCATCTTAATCCTTTGAGAATTTTAAAATAATGTGTTTGTGAAGCAGAAATGAATCCAATTTACTTTGGTCTCAGTGTATTCAAGAAGGTTATTAGGGTTTACTTTGGAAGAAAGTGCAAATTCCACACAGACTGTCACCCCGAGACCGGAATTGACCCCGGGTCGGGTTCTGGACAGCCTTTTCTCAAGCAATGTCGAACGTTGTGAAGGTGAGGGAAGAGCCAAACCAGGAAGTGGCTGTCTTCGGGGTATCAAACCAGCCAGAGATATTCATGGGGAGGAGGGGGCCGACCTCCTAGCCTTTGCCTCCCTAATCGCCCGCCCAAGAATCCTGCTCGGCTGGCGGCCAGCAGCACTACCCAACGCTGCAGATAGTCCAACAGGTCGGACAGGCAGTCCGACCTGTTGGAATTTCTCCACCTGGACAAAACCAAATTTGCCATCCGGGGGTCGGAAGAGGGCATCCACAAGACGTGGAAGCCATTCACCGACTTGTTACAGGAGCTGTTTGAAGCCAACAGCCAATAGAGTGGGTGGTGGGGAGAGGGGGGAGGTACTCCGCAGAGGGGCCACAAAAGTGCCAAAGAATAACGAGAGAGAAGAAGGAGGCGGGGGGGGGGGGGGGGTGGGAGGGGAGGTAGGAGGGAGGAGGTGATGGAAACCACCAAGGCAACAATGGGGAGTCAAGAGCAAGACCACAAAGAGAGGATCCGACAGCAGAGTCAAATGGTCCCAGGTCAGAATGGGGACAAGCACATGCCGAACTAACCCTGTACGGAGAGGGGCACTATCCCCCCCCCCCCACAACACAAATGGAAACATTTAAATAAAACCGGCAGACGGACCGAGCCAATGTCTATCCAAAAGGGGGTAGGTGAGACACCCCGCAAGTGACGCCTCCCTGCCCTGTTTTCAGATGGAGTTGTCCCAGGTAAATAAGTAAAACCCTGAAAAATATGTGATATAAAATGCGAAACCAATGAAATACTTAAATAGTTAGGGAGATGAGACGGGGCGGGGGGGTGGGGGGGTGGATTAGTTGATATTGGTATAGGGGGAGGAGGGGTTGGGAGGGTTATTCCTGTTATTTTATATAACTAAATGGTTTTTTGTAAACTTTGTACAAAATCGTTAAAATCTCAATAAAAATATATATTTTCAAAAAGGAATTGAACCCGGGTTGCTGGAGCTGCGAGGCAGCAGGGCTGCCCGCTCTGTCGCTTATGAAGATGATGACTTGCTGAATGTGGTACTCTACACATCCTCACCAGGCCTACGCCCCCCCTCTCCTCCCAACCCTTAGTATGGCAATATCTCACTCAATTTCCCATATTCTGTGTTCACATATGCAAATTGTGCAAGAATCAATCGATAGTAAGGATGCATTGAATTTTAGTCACAGCACACATCCAGTCACAGGACACTTCAGCTTTATTCCAACGTCCAGACTTCACTTTTCTTTTGCAAACATAACAAATACAAAGCTTGGTTATGCGCCACCCTTCCAGGCTCTGTGAGATAACAATTAACATACATTTGGATCCAGTGCAGTATAGTAGGCAGGCTGCTCAAGCTTGGAAATTGTGAAGCAGAGGTGCTCCTCCCGGCTTCACCAAGAAGAGTTGGACCTAGGGCAGCACGGTGGCGCAGTGGTTAGCATTGCTGCCTCACGATGGCGAGTTTCCCAGGTTCAATCCCGGCTCTGGGTCACTGTCCGTGTGGAGTTTGCACATTCTCCCCGTGTTTGTGTGGGTTTCGCACCCGCAACCCAAAAGATGTGCAGGGCAGGTGCATTGGCCACGCTAAATTGCCCCTTCATTGGAAAAAATTAATTGGGTACTCTAAATTTATTTAAAAAAAGAAAAAAAAAGAGTTGGACCTTCCTTGCCCCACCTTTTCCCCTAACCCCTGACCCCCCCACTCTGCGGCATGTAAGGTTTTCGGGCTATCCGGCCCTTTTTGGACTGCCCAGGAATAAAACCCAGAGACTGTAAACTGGACACTTGTCAGCCAAAAGAACGTAACCAGATTTCCCAGCAGGCTTGGTCCGCTGAGCTGAGTAGGGGCATAGGTATTTACAAACCCCCCCCAGGAGCTACAAGGAAGAAGGAGCCAGACAACTAGATAAGATTAAAACACAGACAAAGGGGCACGGGAATACACAGGGGGCCTGCCTGCAAACAGGACAATGGGATGGTCATAGCCCCATGCAGATGTAAATGACTTGGCCTCCACCAGAGCAGAATCCAATCAACACCCCATCAACATAGCAAGGTGAGAATAGCAGCCATCTCCGGAGCAGATGGAAGACTTTGAAAATCTTCACAAGAGAGCTTAACCTTGTTATCCCAAAAAGCAGACAGTCTGGGCTCAGTATATTGCGCTGGAAAAGCCCCTTGAAGATAAACGGTAGAAAAAACCAAGTTGGAGGCGGACCTGGGGGAGGTACTCCAATCCTGACAGAAGCCACCGGCAGGAACTCACTGGGTGGAGGGGGCGGAGTCGGCGCCAAATTCAAATCGCGGCAGGTCTGCCTGGCTGGAAGGAGCGGACCTGCGAGGAGAACCCGGAAGCTAACAGCTCTGACCGGCTCAAAGGGGGCGGGACCAGCGGGAACTTTAAACCTTACCAATTCAATGCAAAAGGGGCTGGCTGAACACAGGAAAAAGCCAGGTAAAACGGATATAAAAGGGGCTGTGTTGCGATTGAGGGTCTCTTGGCTTGACCTCTCCACCTTCGACTTGACCTCTCGCAGCCTGTGACCGTAAGTACCCTGCAGCAGCTTGCGAAACTCCCTTGACCTTGATAGTGGTTGAGGCTTTGGGGAAGGGGACTTGATTTGTGTTCTGTGTCATTGCTAAAACTGTGTAACAATAAGATTTTACGTTGTGTCCGTTATAGTACTTTCTGAATAGACTTAGTTTGTGTTAGAGTTTAAGATTTTATTATAATTTCTTCTGTTTGATGATTTTGACCTGGGTTTTGCAATAAACCTTGATTTGCTGATAATTGGAGTCGTTTAAATTCTTCAATCTCTCACCAGCGATCTCTGACCAAGTCATTGTTAAGATATTCCTCACCTTAATTCCGGGGTCGAGAATCTAGGGTCATCTTGAACGATTCAAACCCGTTCACTCAGGACAGGCTGCTGGTTAGGTAATAAACAGCAGTGTCCTATTCTCTCTCTTGGGAAAGCTACTCCAGCGAAGTAGGAACCGGGTGGGTGTTGCACCACCGGCAAGAGAGAGAATCACCTGGGCATTGGTGGGGGGTCTGGATATCTGTGTGATATAAGCCTCAGACTTCCGGTTAGGGATAAACGGCAGGCTTGATTCAGTGCTCTCTTCCGTGGAGGTGTCCCAGTGCGGCATCCCCTGGCCTCTGAAGTTTCAGTGCCAGCTGGAGAGAGACACACACAGATACTCAAACCCCAGATATCGGCCCAGTAGTGGAGTAGCAGAGATGGAACCCTCTACAGGCACCAACCTCCCAAACACATCTAAAATTCTTCTTTCAATCCACAATCTGCTGGGGTCCATTCTTGACACTAAATTCCAGCCTCCGCCAGCCAGACAAGTGGGAGGAATCGGGATTGGGCTGTTCACCGAGGAGATTGGTGGGAACGGGTTTGCACCACACCATGGCCTCATTGCTGCCCAATTCTGTACCCTTCCCTCCACTCCCCAACCTCCCCCACATCCCCCCAATGTGGAATTTCCCATTTTGGCGGGGGCAGGAATGGGGGCTAGACGGGTGTCACATATATGCACTTTATGGAGGCACCTGGCCATTTAGGTCATCAGATGCCTCCATTCTAGTCTGAATTTAGTAGCTTAGGAGTGTGAATCCCGAAGTGTGCAAAGTAAACTTGGCAAGAACAAGGCTGAACTTGGCATATTTCTTTGTATAGCCAGGGGACCACTTTGGAGAGGTAGAGTAGCCCCGTGGGACTTGCCATAAAATGTTATTTGCAGCACAAAACAAATTTCAACTGTCTCCGTTTAACCCAGGGGAGTAGGAGGGTGGGGTTCCTGGTCTTGCATGTCAATTAATGTTGCCCCTGTTGACTGTGCACCCAGGTGCCAGGAATAATTTTGTACTGGAGAAGAATGCATAATGTTTGTAAAAAGGGACATAGAAAATGTGCATGGACCTTCACATATAGAGGCCACAGAAACCGGTCACTGTGAGCAGCCAGAGATCAAAGGGAGGGCACAAGTTCAGAGGGAAGAGGCTGTGCACCAGGGAGAGGGAGGAGAAGAGGCAAGATAACCGGGTACTATCCTGTAGGGAGGGTTTACCGCCAAGGATGTCTTGCCTCCACATGAGGGAGAACCAATGTCAAAGGCGACTGGCATATGTCACATGGTTCAGCAGTGACTTGACCCACAATCCATCCACCCTCAGTGGCTGTAAAGGTAAATCTCACTCTCAACTTCGATACCTTAGGACCATTCCAGGAATCGTCAAAAGACCTGTCTGGTACATCCCAGTCAGCAGCAAAGGGCTGCATTAAAGCTGTGACTAATGCTCTGGGTGCTCAGGTGGGGGAAATCACATTGATTTCCCTAAAGAATTGGCATCTCAGATGCAAAGTGCCTCAACCTTTGCCCAATTAGCAGGCTTCCCTCAGGTGCAGGGTGTTATTGATTGCACGCGTGGGGTGGGGTTGGGGGCGGGGTGGGCATGTTGAGGGTGATGATGCAGTGCAACTCAGAGTGACTATGTAACCTGATGGCATTGGATGGGCAAGGGTATACTCTTCTTGCTAAGCAGCGGCGAAATTCTCCGGTATCGGTGCGATGTCCGCCGACTGGCGCCCAAAATGGCGCAAATCAGTCGGGCATCGCGCCGCCCCAAAGGTGCGGAATGCTCCGCATCTTTGGGGGCCGAGCCCCAACCTTAAGGGGCTAGGACTGCGCCGGACGGATTTCCGCCCCGCCAGCGGGCGGAAAAGGCCTTTGATGCCCCGCCAGCTGGCGCGGAAATGACATCTCCGGGCAGCGCATGCGCGGGAGCGTCAGCGGCCGCTGACGGCATTCCCGCGCATGCGCAGTGGAGGGAGTCTCTTCCGCCTCCGCCATGGTGGAGACCGTGGCGAAGGCGGAAGGGAAAGAGTGTCCCCACGGCACAGACCCGCCCGCGGATCGGTGGGCCCCGATCGCGGGCCAGGCCACCGTGGGGGCACCCCCGGGGCCAGATCGCCCTGCGCCCCCCCCCCAGCACCCCGGAGCCCGCCCGCGCCGCCTTGTCCCGCCAGTAAGGTAGGTGGTTTAATCTACACCAGCGGGACAGGCATTTTAGCGGCGGGACTTCGGCCCATCCGTGTCGGAGAATCGCGGGGGGGGGGGGGCCCGCCAACCGGGGCGGCGCGATTCCCGCCCCCGCCGAATATCCGGTGGTGGAGAATTTGGCAACCGGCGGGGGCGGGATTCACGCCAGCCCCCGACGATTCTCCGACCCGGCGGGGGGTCGGAGAATCTCGCCCCATACCTTTTCTTTCCCCCCCCACACCCCAAATCAAAGTGCGGACAGCTTTGTCAACAGGAAGCCCTTCCACTTAATCAATGTACAGGTGGTTTGTGACCACCACAAGGTCTTCCTTCATGTGTGTGCAAGGTTCCCTGGCAGCAGCCATGACTCCTACATACTAAGCCGTTCTCAACACCCTCAGCTATTTCAGCCACCAACACAGATTTTTGGTTGGTTTCTGGGGGACAAGGGCTACCCCTGAAGAACTTGGATAATGAGCCCCTGCAAAGGACAACTACAACAGAAAACATATTGTTACCAGGGCTACCATTCAGCAGGCAATTCGCATTTTAAAAATGTGATTCAGATGCCTCACTCAGGTGGAGCTCTGCAGTATGTTCCAGCAATGGTATCATGAATAGCGGTGCTGTGCTGCTTGCTGCACAACATTGTGCAGTGGAGTGACATACAAATCGATGACAATAATGTCATAATGTCATGGGCTTAGTCCCAACCTCGGAGGAGGAAAATGAGGAAGAAGGGGAGACCCTGTCCATTCACACAATTCCGAAACATATGAGGATAAGGAGATAATCAATTGTGGAGCAGCTGGGGGGCATGGCCATAAAGCTGGGGGTGACTCTGTGCAGGAGGGAATCATCGCCGGATAGGTATCTATGCAAATGAGATTCTTATAAAGTCCCTGATATCACAATTGCCATCAGCCTGTCCCTGGTGACATACGCCTACTTAAACAACCTTCTACACTGACTCCAGAATTACTCAAAGGACAGCCTACCCTGAAAATGCAGACAGTAAATATCAATGAGTTGGACTGAGTCACATTCATACGACTGAAACCCTCACCATCATAACCATGGGCTTCATCATATTTCAAACAAACATGGTAATATGTCATTCACAACCTGGCCCCTGCACATGAACACTGATGACCATCAATGAGGGGTGCATACTGCCAAATTGTGCATAATTAGCACAGGGCTAAACTGCTGGCTTTCAAAGCAGGCCAGCAGCACGGTTCAATTCCCGTACCAGCCTCCCCGAACAGGCGCCAGAATGTGGCGACTAGGGGCTTTTCACAGTAACTTCATTTGAAGCCTACTTGTGACAATAAGCAATTTTCATTTTAGGGGCTGGTTTAGCACAGGGCTAAAGAGTTGGCTTTTATGCAGACCAAGGCAGGCCAGCAGCAAAGTTCAATTCCCGTACCAGCCTCCCCGAACACTGGAGTCAGTGTAGAAGGTTGTTTAAGTGGGCGTATGTCACCAGGGACAGGCTGATGGCAATTGTGATATCAGGGACTTTATAAGAATCTCATTTGCATAGATGCACCGGAATGTGGCGACTAGGGGCTTTTCACAGTAACTTCATTTGAAGCTTACTTGTGACAATAAGCGAATTTCATTTCATTTCATTCAATAAAACCATGCCTATAATGCTGAGAGTGCCACAATGGGCGCGATCCTCCGGCCACGCTACACCAGAAAAGCAGCTTGCCACAGCGCAGCATAGCCGGTGAAAGCCGGAAGACCCCGCGCCCGGGATCTACCCGGCTCGCAACGTCTTGCGAGATTCAACGCAATCTCACGAGGCGTTGTAAGGGGAATCCTGCCCACAATGGGCAGGATCAGTTTTTGACAAATCTGCATATTAGAGCGAGGCAGTAAGCCTTACTCTAATGTTCAGATTCCCAAGTTACCTGAGGCTTTGGGATTCAGTACCTTCGCCTTGGTACTGATCCCACAAACGGGGGCCAAATGGACCAGCACTCGTGGGAGTCTCCAAGGGGATCGGAGGCCACCAACTGGTTGCCACTGCGCGGCTGAAGGCTAGCGCTAATAGGGAACTGACAATTGTGGTTAGGTGAGCACTTGACACATGCTTAGTGGGTTCCCATGGATAGGTGGGCCATGTAGAATGTGGGAGTCATTGCTTAGCATTCCAATCAAACCTTGATGCCTGGACACTGTGTGGGGGTCAGCATTTATGCAAAGAGTTGTTTAATGTGCTGTACAATACCCCATTCCCAATAGTGCCGCTCGGTGCCCATAGGGCCCTGGGGTTCCCCTTGGGATGGAGGGGCACCTTATTTGAGCCCCGGCTGCCCATGCATCATCTGGCTCTGCCAGCCCTAGAGGTTCGCCATGGTCTGCACCATCGTGTCCACACCCTCAGCGATGCTCCTCAGTAACTGGGATATGCTCTGCAGTGCCTTGGCAATGCCCACCTGCAAATCGGACATTTTGCCGAGACCCTCAGCCATGGCTGTCACCAACTGCACGATGCCTTGGACACCTTCACTAATGATGCTGACATCGTGCACAGGCTTTCCACTAGGTCGTCACCCTAGCAGCATTTGCCTCGGTGCCATGCATTGCCGCCGACATCTCCTGCCTCTGGGACTCCTCCAAGTGGCTGTGGATCTGCTAGAGTGATGCTGACATCCTTCTCTGAATGTCCTGCCTGCTCCCTATTGTCTCCATCAGCTCCGGGTGCCTCTGTACCACAAGCTCAGCATCAGGCTGGGACCCAGCAGACCTCCGACTGCTGTCTCACCTGGCGGTTCCTGCCTCTGCTTGATGTGCATCATCAGCAGTGTGGTGCTCAACAGATTGTGCCCCAGATGCCTGACCACTAACATTTCCCACCATGGTGTGCGTATCTGCGCTGGTGGAGGGTGAGGCTGACAGCTGTGACGCGACTATAACGGTTTCATCCTCGGAGCTCTACTCTGAGTTGTTCTGTTCAGAGTCAGGAGAGGGTGCCGCCTGGGATGGGCCGGCGCCGTCGGTTGGAGGACCTGCAGGAGAATGGGCACATGGTCAGTGGCAGGGATAGGTCAGTCAGTATGGCAATAACAACTCATGTTTGACAGGTTCCCCGGGTGGAGCCCGGTGGTTCCTCACCTCTGCGGCATCCACCAGCCTTCACGTGGGTGACCTGTAGCCACCTAAAATGGCTGATTCCCGATTAATTTGGCCAAAACCCGATGTAAAATGGCTAACCAAAAAGGCTGATGGGAAAAGCAGCCAACAGGGCACAAACGGACAGCTGCAGACAGAACAGCGTATTCGGCTCTGGGGAAGTCGGCCCAGATCGATACCTGCGACCATTAGCAGCACATCAACCCAGACATCTGCAGTTTAATCGGCTATCCCCGGGAACAATTGCAACATATTAGCAATTGAATGCCGATCCAGACCTCTCGGCGCCAGCAGTGGCCGAGACAAAGAAAGGTGAACGACCACCCCCCGATCAAGGAATCGCCCCATTATTGGAGCATATCGAACCCAGTAATTGGGAACAAGTCCAATCACTTGGACCCAGGGTCAAGGTCCGCCCCGAGAGGCGGGAGGCCCCTGGGACCCATAAAGATAGGGGCCAAGTTCAGATCGACCCTTCTCTCCCTTCTTCTCGTGCTCGCAACCTTCGCAAGAACCATCGACCAGCAACCTTAAGTTTGACTCCAGCGATCGCTACCCGATAGAGACTCCTAGCCATCGACCTGTATCAGCCTTTTGAATCCCGCAGGCCAGACCCAATTCGATAAGCCATTCATTTCCCTGACCTGGTGGGCCATTCCCAAAAGTTAAGTATTGGCCAGTAGTGGTAGGTAGTGATATAGAAAGTAGGATTATTGTGTAAGTATTTATTGCTGTACATAATAAATGACCGTTGATTTTACTCTTACTAAGCGGTGTGCTGTCTTATTAATCATAACTACAGCTTGAACCACGTGGCGGTATCAGAAAGATACCTGGCGACTCGTGAGTAAAGGTGACATAATTAGAGCTGATATAATGGTTGGTTCCGGGTTGAACAAACCATTACAAGGGGACATAAATTTAAGGTGAAAGGTGGAAGATATAGGAGGGATATCAGAGGTAGGTTCTTTACCCAGAGAGTAGTGGGGGCATGGAATGCACTGCCTGTGGAAGTAGTTGAGTCGGAAACATTAGGGACCTTCAAGCAGCTATTGGATAGGTACATGGATTACAGTAAAATGATATAGTGTAGATGTATTTGTTCTTAAGGGCAGCACGGTAGCATTGTGGATGGCACAATTGCTTCACAGCTCCAGGGTCCCAGGTTCGATTCCCGCTTGGGTCACTGTCTGTGCGGAGTCTGCACGTCCTCCCTGTGTCTGCGTGGGTTTCCTCCGGGTGCTCCGGTTTCCTCCCACAGTCCAAAGATGTGCAGGGTAGGTGGATTGGCCATGATAAATTGCCCTTAGTGTCCAAAATTGCCCTTGGTGTTGGGTGGAGGTGTTGAGTTTGGGTGGGGTGCTCTTTCCGGGGGCCGGTGCAGACTCGGGGGGCCGAGTGGCCTCCTTCTGCATTGTAAATTCAATGATAATCTATGATTAATCTAGGACAAAGGTTCGGCACAACATCGTGGGCCGAAGGGCCTGTTCTGTGCTGTATTTTCTATGTTCTATGTTCTATAACTAAGGCTAATAAGAGCAACAAATTGTCAACTCCGCTGGGACCCGATCTAGGAGTGGAAAACCACTCCAGGAGAACCCAAGAAATTTGAATAGAATCTAATTGGAAACAAAAAAAACTACAAGTGTTCAAGCGATTCTGATTAATAATTCACAATTCGGAAGTGTGTGTATGCATGCGTAACTAACAGGGCTATAAGGTAAAACTGATAGATTTTATTGCGTCAAAACTGTCGGAAGTCTGTATTTTCGGAAATTAGCGCAAGCCGTACCCGCATCTACGACACCACCTTATCCCCCTGTTCCAAATTCGACCAAAGCAAGCAGATAGGAGAGATGGCCATGCAGGCAATGCAACGCCTCATGAATCCCAAAGAATTTGCGGTCGCAGCGACCAGCAGCAGTAGAGTGGGACAGTGTCCCATTTGGGAGGAGGAGATTCGGAAATATCTCAAGGGCAAAGGATGGCCCATGTGGGATGATTTCTGCAGTAATGACGACTCAGGTCCCGGAAGTATAGGGCATTCTTGGTGGGAGAACATGAGTGAAATCCATAAGAAGAGCTTAGCAAAAGCGCGCAAACCGATGGCAATTGTGTCCTGTCTGGCACAATTGCGAGGCACAGAGGAGATCGTCAGGACGCTCCGCAAAGAGGTAGAGGGCATATATCGTATGAGTAAAGTCGATGTATGCGAGGTGGAGAAAGAGAATCTGGAGTTAAGGCGGAAATTAGTGGCAAAGGACGAAGAGGTGGCTGACGCCAAACGGGGTCACCAGTCTTGTCTGGCGCATTTGAGTAGCTTCCAGTCCCTGTACGAAAAGGCTTATCAGGACACGCAGCGTGCAGTCCTGGTAAAGAAAGAGACAGAGAAGCAGGTGGAGACGCTACAGAAGCAATGTAGTAATCTCAAAGCAGCCTTGAGAGCGCTCCACGCTGCAACCACAGAACAAAGGCAGAGTACCATAGACCATGCGAAGTGCCGGAAGCAAATTGCAGACCTGCAATCACTGCTTTCTGTCCAGAAGGGATTCCAAGAAACCTTTGGGGAGAGTTTAGAACAGGAAGACGGCCCTGATTGGGAAGAATTGCAGGAGACAGCGCAGAGATATGTTCAGGGAAAATGTGCGCAGGGAAAGCCCCAAAGGAGAAAAGCACCCCCACCCCCCACACAGCAGGTAGTTCAGGCTCCCATGAACCCTGTAACAACCCACCGCACAGCCACAGCAGACGAGGCGGAATTCCTATATTCCACCCCCCTCACAGTGACCCAATTACGGGACGCGTGTGCGAAAATTACACCGTTCCTCCTCGCTTCAGACCCACACCATTTCTTTGCCACCGTCAAACACCAGACGGCCTTGTACGGCCTGGATGAGAAAGAGCAGGTAAAGCTCATGGTCCTAAGCTTAGACCCATCGGTAGCAGCAGCCCTTCCCGACCCACAGAACATAGGAGGAGGCACCCTTGCAGAAATGCATACCGCGATCCTGGATGTGATCGGGTATAACCGGGGTGACCCCGTAGATGGCCTAAATATGTGCAGACAGAAGAAGTCTGAACACCCCACAGCGTTCGCAGGACGTTTGTGGATTCACTTTGAAGCCGTTTTCGGAAACGTAGACCGTGCCCATTTGTCCCCAGACAATATGGCCAAATGGACCCGCACCCTTATCTCCCATGCCACAGAAGCAGGACAGAATGCCTATAGTAATTATGACCCCTCGGAGGAGGCTCATAATGAGAAGTGGGTGGTAAAAAGATTGTCCCGCGTTTGGGAACAGTCTGCTCACAGTAAACCTGCCGCTAAAACCCCCGACGAAAAGCAAGCCGCCGCAGACGTGCAGGCAGTAAGAACCACTCTTCACAACCCCGCCAGGATCAACGAGGGAAAGAGCAGCCCCCCAGCAAAACCGCAAGAATGCTACAACTGCGGACAGTTGGGACATTTTGCCAAAGAATGCAATGCCCCTAAAAAAACCACAGAGAGCCCAACAGACAGGCACTCTCAATAAGAAAAAGGCAGAGCCCATACATAGCGTTAGCGCCCGGTCGGATCAGACAGACTTGACCGGAACGGACTGACGGTGTACAGGCTCCCCCAGTTGGGTCTGCGATACCCTTTGGGATAGGTCAGGACGACCCGTAGTCGCAGCGAAAATTTGGGGACAGCCGATCGAGCTTCTCTGGGACACAGGAAGGTCCCGCACCACCTTAAATTCCTCCACCCTTGGTCAGGACACGTGGCCCACTACAGCTACTATCACCCTCAGCGGCTTCACAGGCCACCCACAGCAGGGACACATCACAACCCCTGTACCTATCCAAATCGGAACCATTAACACAAAACACCCCATAGTCTTAGTCGACCTGCCCCAAACAGCAGAACACATTTTAGGAATCGACTTCATGAATTCCCACCACCTATCTTTCGATCCAGTCAACCAGTGTGTCTGGAAGATGGCAAAATCCGCTAGAGCCCCTGCAACGCTCACCATAGGGGACTACATGAACAAAATTAGCGCAGTAGGTGAGTTTTGGTTCAACCCCACCGCACTCAGCACGGACCGACAGGTTAGGACAGTCCTGCAAAAGAACAGGGCAGCATTCGCGACCCACAAGCACGACTATGGACGGATGACTGGCTCCGTACAAATAACAGGACCGGACCCTAGACCCCAAAAGCAGTACGGATTCCCCCTAGAAGCAGAGGGAGAAATCCTAAAGGTTATAGAAAGCTTATTAGAGCAAGGCGTCCTAAGATCGGTAGCCTCAACTAATAATGCCCCGATTTGGCCAGTAAGGAAGCCCGACGGATCATGGCGCTTGACCATTGATTATCGGGAACTCAATAAAGTCACCCCCGCAGCAGCTCCCACCGTAGCAACAAGTCCCGAGACCATGCTCAATCAGGGACTCCATGCTCGATATTTCACGGTTTTGGACGTCAGTAATGGATTCTGGTCCATTCCATTGGCAAAGACATGCCAGTATAAATTTGCCTTCACTTTCAGAGCGCAGCAGTACACGTGGACATGCCTGCCACAAGGCTTCCACAACTCCCCCTCCATTTTCCACCGACAGCTGGCAAATGGACTAGCAAAATGTTCTCGCCCCGAATGTCTGGTACAGTATGTAGATGATCTACTACTGCAGACAGACACAAAGGAAGAGCACATTGAGCTTCTGTCCAAACTCCTGGAATTACTACATTCCATTGGATGTAAAGTCAACCCCCAAAAAGCCCAGATATTGGAAGAGAAAGTGGTATATTTGGGTACTATTATCACACACGGCAAATGCGAGATCGAGCACAAAAGAATTGACTCGATCGCTAAATTGCCCCTTCCCCAAAACGTTTCAGCCCTCCGGTCGTTTTTAGGACTGGTTGGCTACTGCCGAAACCACATTGACGGTTTCGCCAGCAAGGCAGCACCCCTCTCAGACCTCCTAAAGAAAGGAGCCCCCTGGGAATGGCTTCCGCAGCATACGGATGCTGTGGAATCATTAAAACAGGCACTCATAGCCGCCCCCGCACTACAAGTTCGAGACCCGCTTTCCCCTTACGCCAGAGGGGTAGGGACCACAGACCGTACCCTTTCAGCCGTGCTCCTACAGGAACGGCATGACCAGCTAAGACCCGTAGCTTATGCCTCCCGGATTTTAGATGCTGAGGAGCAGGGATTTTTCAGCCTGTGAGAGGCACCTGCTCGCAGTTTTCTGGGCAGTCCAGTACTTTTCATACATTACCGGACTGAACCCCATCACCATTTTGACCGGACACACCCCCACCCAACTTTTACTAGACGGACGACTTAAAGACGGTACCGTCAGCCAGATACACGCTGCTAGGTGGACCCTTCTCTTACAAGGACGGGACATCACAGTCAAATGGACCAAGACTCACACATACTTAGCGGACAATTTACAGTACCCTGGAACCCCCCATGAGTGTGAAATCATCTCGCCCCACCATAATACAGGCCCCTTTATAGCTAAAACACCCCGCAGGAAACTAGCCACTCCATCTCAAAGCCCCCCTCACCCAGACACGTGTGACCCCCATTAGGATCTATGTGGATGGATCTTCCACAATCCTGGATGGGCAACGCATAACAGGTTGTGGGATTTATGTGGAGGACGCGCAGGGACACGCCCTCGAGGAAATCGCATTAAAATTACCCGGACACTTAGGCGCGCAGGCAGCAGAGCTTGCGTCAATCGCCTACATTGTAGAGCACCCAGATTCCTTCCCCAGCCCAGCAGACATATATTCAGACAGCCTATACATCTGCAACAGCCTCACAGAATTTCTGCCCCTGTGGGAAACAAGAGGATTTGTTTCCGTGGATGGGAAACCCCTCCCCTCAGCCCCATTACTCCGCCATATTTTGCAAAAAGCCAAGGACAGTGTGGTGTTGGGCGTTCTGACACACAGATGAGCCAACACGGTTGTATATGGTACAACGCTATTTTATTTAAACTTTCTCTGTACAGTTTTGTCTTGATACTCTGCACGTGGGGATTCCCTGTTTGTGATGTTGAAACAGGTCTGGTCCGTGTCCTTGTCCCCAGACCTACTGTCCACTAGGTGTCGTGTTCGTGCTTTTATGTGGTTCCTGTCTTTGTGTGTGATTGGTTGTGGTGTTGTGTGCTCTGATTTGTCTGTTGGTGTGTCCATCATGATGTGTGTGTTTGAATATCATGACATCCCCCCTTTTTATAAAGATATGTGCCTATGTGATAATAAATATAATCGTGTCGTGAGTGCATCTAAGAGTGTGTGTGTGTTGTGTACAGCATGTGCATATGACGTAACTATTTACATGGGGCGATGTCGGGTGCGTCACATGAACAAGGTTGTACCATAACAGAACATGAATGCGAACGAGAAAAAAAAACTTGAACAGTGGTCCAGTCAGACGATATCTGGAACAATAAACAACAACAGGTTATCATACAGAAGTGTGTAACTTGTTAGACATATGAACGGTGTTATAAGTCCAGTCTAATGGGCTTGCGACGAGTTCGGGTTGACCGCCTCAAGGGTGGGTCAAGAACCACCGGCTGATGTGCAAGCATGGCCATGGGTGGCGATGGAGAGGGCGTGATCTGCGGCAGCTCCACAAAGTCATCCTCGGAAGCCTGTTGAGGATGTGGCGTCTGCATACTGTGTGGCTGCGAGCGTGGAAGTCGGCGAAGGGCGCGCCGATTGCGGCGACGCACTGAACCATCCGGCATGCGAACCAGGAACGAGCGGGGAGCCACACGTCGGAGGACTTCGGCCGGTGCTGACCAGCCACCATACGGTTGATGGACGCGTACTTTGTCTCCGGAGGACAGGGAGGGCAGGTCCGTCGCTCGTGTGTCGTACTGACATTTCTGGCAATCACGCTGCATTTGCATGTTCCGAAGAACCGTCTCATGGTCCGTTGTTGGTGCCAGGATGGATGGTACCGTCGTCCTGAGGGAGCGACCCATTAGGAACTGCGCTGGCGAGAGACCCATGGATAGCGGGGCCGATCGATAGGCCAGCAAGGCGAGGTTAAAGTCCGATCCGGCAGCAGCCGCCTTGCACAGGAGCCGCTTGGCAATGTGGACGTCCTTTTCAGCCTTCCCGTTCGACTGTGGATGTAGAGGGCTGGATGTCACATGAGTGAAACCATATGCTGCGGCAAAGGACGACCATTCACGGCTGGCGAAGCAGGGTCCATTGTCTGACATGACAGTCCTTGGAATGCCATGGCGAGCAAATGTTTCCTTGCAGGCCCCAATGACTGCGGACGACATCAGATCATGTAGAGGCATGACTTCCGGGTAGTTTGAGAAGTAGTCTATAATAACGATGTGATCTCTGCCGAGCGCGTGAAATAGGTCAACACCCACCTTCGCCCAGGGGACGTCACCAACTCGTGTGGTAGAAGCGTCTTCGGAGGTTGCGCCGGCTGAAACCTCTGACAGGTTGTGCAATTGAGCACCATGTTGGCTATGTCTTCATTAATACCCGGCCAATATACCGCCTCTCGGGCCCTTCGTCTGCATTTTTCGACGCCTAAGTGGCCTTCGTGTAGTTGATTAAGAATCATCTGGCGCATGCTGTGCGGAATAACAATCCTGTCTAATTTCATAAGGACCCCGTCTATGTTGGTAAGGTCATCTCGCACATTATAAAACTGGGGGCACTGCCCTTTGAGCCACCCTTCCGCCATGTGGCGCATCACTCGCTGTAGAAGGGGGTCAGTCGCCGTCTCTGCGCGTATGTGGGCCAGACTTGGGTCATCAGCTGGCAGATTTGCTGCTGTCAGAGTCACGTGTGCCTCAATTTGATGCACGAACCCCTCCGCATCTGGTGGTGTGCTCACTGCTCGGGAGAGCGTGTCCGCCACGATGAGATCCTTCCCCGGAGTGTAGATCAGTTCGAAATCATACCTCCTGAGTTTAAGTAAGATGCGCTGAAGGCGAGGGGTCATGTCGTTCAGGTCTTTGTTAATGATGTTGACCAGGGGGCGGTGGTCAGTTTCAACCGTAAATCGTGGCAGACCATACACATAGTCGTGGAACTTGTCCAGTCCAGTTAACAAGCCCAGGCATTCTTTTTCTATTTGCGCGTAGCGCTGTTCGGTAGGGGTCATGGCTCGTGAGGCATACGCAACCGGGGCCCATGATGACGTGCTGTCTTTTTGCAGGAGTACCGCTCCAATACCAGATTGGCTGGCATCTGTTGAGATCTTTGTAGGGCGAGTCGTGTCAAAGAACGCCAGCACTGGTGCCGTGATCAGTTTGTGCTTGAGCTCCTCCCATTCCAGCTGATGCGATTGCTGCCAGTGGAATTCTGTTGATTTTTTCACGAGATGGCGCATATTCGTTGTATGAGAAGCCAGGTTGGGAATGAACTTCCCAAGGAAGTTGACCATGCCCAGGAATCTTAGGACAGCCTTCTTGTCAGCTGGCCGTGGCATGGCTGTGATGGCGCTAACTTTTTCTGCATCGGGACGGACCCCTGATCGTGAGATGTGGTCCCCGAGGAATTTCAGCTCCGTCTGGCCGAAGGCACACTTCGCACGGTTGAGACGCAGGCCATTTTGTCGTATGCGGGTGAAGACACGTCGTAGACGATGCATGTGTTCCTGCGGAGTGGTGGACCAAATGATGATATCGTCCACATATACACGTACCCCTTCGATGCCTTCCATCATCTGCTCCATAATGCGGTGGAAAACCTCAGATGCTGAAATGATGCCGAATGGCATCCGGTTGTAGCAGAATCTGCCAAAAGGGGTGTTGAACGTGCATAGCCTTCGGCAGGCCGGGTCCAATTGGATCTGCCAAAATCCTTTGGACGCTTCCAGTTTGGTAAATATTTTGGCTTGCGCCATCTCGCTGGTGAGTTCCTCTCGTTTCGGGATGGGATAGTGTTCCCGCATGATGTTGTTATTCAGATCTTTAGGATCTATACATATGCGGAGCTCGCCAGAGGGCTTCTTTACACAGACCATGGAGCTGACCCATGGCGTGGGCTCCGTGACCCTGGATAGGACCCTTTGGTCCTGAAGAGCCTGCAGCTGCAACTTGAGGCGGTTTTTGAGTAGCGCAGGAACCCTGCGAGGTGCGTGAACGACAGGGATGGCGTCCGGTTTGAGTCGAATCTTGTACGTGTATGGCAATGTCCCCATGCCTTCAAAAACCTCCTGGTTGTGAGCAAGGAGGGAGTGGAGATTTGCGTGGAACTCAGCATCCGGGAAGTCGGATATCTCATCTGGAGAGAGAGACATAATGCGCTGTACCAGGTGAAGGACCTTACACGCCTGTGCGCCCAGTAACGAGTCTTTTGATGAGCCGACAACTTTGAAGGGGAGTGTGGCCGTGTGCATCTTGTGAGTTATCTGTACCTGGCAAGATCCTATGGACGGGATGACGTTCCCGTTATAATCAACCATCTTGAGCCGGGATGGCGTGATGGGTGGTTTGACCTTCATGGCCTGGAATTCAGAATATGCAATCAGGTTGGCGGATGCGCCGGTGTCCAGACGGAAGGTGACGCGTGATCGGTTGACCGTCAGGGTGGCAGGTGGATTGATGGCATTGACCTTGTTGACATCGATGACGGAAACGCGGAAGGCATCCTGGTCATCTGCATCACTTAACTGGAAGTCTTGATGCGTGGGCTGGACGGTCCTGACTTGTATGCGAGATTGTCGGGGATGTGCAGGATCCATGGGTTGAGCAGCACGACAGTGGGCAGCATAGTGGCCCATCTTGCCACATCTGAGGCACTGTCGGTTTTTAGCAGGACATTGCCCTTTTAAGTGTACAGCTCCACAATTGCCGCACATCATGACGTCACGGCGTTCGTTGCGCCACTGCGCATGCGCAGTGCGATCTTGCGGTGGGCGCGCCTGTGCAGTGCGTCCCTCGATGTGGCCGTTATTTTTGGCGCGCACCAGCGCGGGAGACCGCGAAAAGCGCGGGAAGCGGCCGCTGTCATCGGGGCCGCGGGTCGGGAAGTAATCGACGGCCTGGATGCATTCGGCGTCGTGGGCGGCCTGGCTTGCCGATTCGACGGCTAGGGACCCCCTCCGTGCCAACTCGGACGCCTGAAATCGGGCAAAACGGCAGGTTGCATTCTCGTGGAGGACACAGGCTTCCACAGCAGACGCTAAGGTGAGGCTTTTTATTTTAAGAAGCTGCTGGCGTAGGCCACTGGAGGCAACGCCAAAAACAATCTGGTCCCTAATCATGGACTCTGTGGTGCTGCCGTAACCGCAGGACTGCGCTAGAATTCGGAGGTGCGTCAAAAAGGGTTGAAAAAGCTCCTCCTTACCTTGCAGGCATTGCTGAAAGAGGTATCTTTCAAAACTTTCATTCACTTCAACATTAAAGTGCTGGTCCAGTTTGAGGATGACCGTGTCATACTTGGATTGGTTTTCCCCTTCTTCGAACACCAGTGAGTTGAAGACGTCGAGGGCGTGCTGCCCTGCGCAGAAGAGGAGCAGTGCAATCTTTGTTTCATCCGAGGCACTCTGTTTCTCGTTGGCTCGGATGTACAGGTCAAATCGCTGCCTGAAGAGCTTCCAATTGGTACCTAGGTTCCCCGCGACTTGCAACGGCTGCGGTTTGTCGGTGCGGTCCATGTCCAGAATGGCAGGTTAGTTGGCAGGTATCGATCCACTCCTGTACCATGTGGTGTTGGGCGTTCTGACACACAGATGAGCCAACACGGTTGTATATGGTACAACGCTATTTTATTTAAACTTTCTATGTACAGTTTTGTCTTGATACTCTGCACGTGGGGATTCCCTGTTTGTGATGTTGAAACAGGTCTGGTCCGTGTCCTTGTCCCCAGACCTACTGTCCACTAGGTGTCGTGTTCATGCTTTTATGTGGTTCTTGTCTTTGTGTGTGATTGGTTGTGGTGTTGTGTGCTCTGATTTGTCTGTTGGTGTGTCCATCATGATGTGTGTGTTTGAATATCATGACAGACAGGACTTTTGGCATTATAAAAGTCCGCAGCCACCATCGTTCCTCCCCCCCTGGAAATGTAAAAGCCGACCCACTGGCGAAGGCAGGATCCAGACATGGGTATTTCTGGAAACCCCCCGAAAGCACACCAGTGAGTGCGCCAGTGAGTGCAGTTCAGGTCACGCAGACTACGATCAAAGATCTAGTAGAGGCCCAGAAGCAGGATAGCGCTCTCACTGAGATCGTGAAAGGGAAGGTTCCAGCCTCATACGAGAGGTACAGAAATACGATGACCACACATGACGGTGTGGTGTTAAAGGACACCCTTTATGTAGTTCCTGAGCAGGATAGGAATCAAATGATCTGTTTATTCCATGATGGTCATGGACACCAGGGAATCGATCCCACCGCAGCCCACCTCAAACAGCTTTGTTGGTGGCCAAGGCTCAAGGAAGATGTATCCCATTACATTGAGAATTGCCTCATCTGCGCACAGAACAACCCAGATAGATATGCCAAAAAGGCACAACTCAGCCACACCCGACCCGTTAACAGCCCCTGGACTAACCTCCAGATCGATTTTATAGGTCCATTGCCCCTTGCAGGAATGGCTATAAATATGTTCTGGTGGTCATAGACACTCTTACAAAGTGGATGGAAGCATTTCCAGCCCGCACCAACACCGCGAAAACCACAGCCAAAATCCTAACCCACCACATCTTTTCAAGATGGGGACTTCCCCGCAGCATTGAATCGGACCAAGGTTCTCACTTTACGGGACGGGTCATGCAGAACGTCCTCACGATATTCGGCATAACCCAAAAATTTCACATTGCATACCACCCACAGTCGAGTGGTATCGTGGAGCGCATGAATCGGACCCTAAAAACCACCCTCCGAAAAATGGTCCAGCAAAACAACACCACTTGGGATTCTGTCCTCCCCTTTGCGCTGATGTTTTTGCGTAACACTGTTTCCACCTCCACAGGTTACACCCCACACACCCACATGACCGGACGCCCCATGAAAGGGACAGAGTACTTGTTAGGTTTAGACCTGACCAGCCCTGAAGTTACGGCCCTCACCCACGAGAAAGCCGTTGAGCAATTAGTTGTGAATGTAAAAACGGCTCAGTTAGCAGCCGCTGTTAAATTGGACACCAAAAGGAAACAGAGCAAGGCCTGTTTTGATAAGGCAGTACATGCAACGGAGTATGATATAGGACAACAAGTGATGTTGTCTGTATATAACCCCAGCACATTCCTGTCTCCGAAATACTCGGGTCCGTACTCCATTACGGATAAAGTACGAAGTCTTACAACACCAGGTTAAAGTCCAACAGGTTTGCTTCGATGTCACTAGCTTTCGGAGCGCTGTTCCTTCCTCAGGTGAATGAAGAGGTCTGTTCCAGAAACACATATATAGACAGATTCAAAGATGCCAAACAATGATTGGAATGCGAGCATTAGCAGGTGATTAAATCTTTACAGATCCAGAGATGGGGTAACCCCAGGTTAAAGAGGTGTGAATTGTATCAAGCCAGGACAGTTGGTAGGATTTCGCAGGCCAGATGGTGGGGGATGAATGTAATGCGACATGAATCCCAGGTCCCGGTTGAGGCCGCACTCATGTGTGCGGAACTTGGCTATAAGTTTCTGCTCGGCGATTCTGCGTTGTCGCGCGTCCTGAAGGCCGCCTTGGAGAACGCTTACCCGGAGATCAGAGTCAAGGGCATTCAGCCTCTGATCTCCGGGTAAGCGTTCTCCAAGGCGGCCTTCAGGACGCGCGACAACGCAGAATCGCCGAGCAGAAACTTATAGCCAAGTTCCGCACACATGAGTGCGGCCTCAACCGGGACCTGGGATTCATGTCACATTACATTCATCCCCCACCATCTGGCCTGCGAAATCCTACCAACTGTCCTGGCTTGATACAATTCACACCTCTTTAACCTGGGGTTACCCCATCTCTGGATCTGTAAAGATTTAATCACCTGCTAATGCTCGCATTCCAAGCATTGTTTGGCATCTTTGAATCTGTCTATATATGTGTTTCTGGAACAGACCTCTTCATTCACCTGAGGAAGGAGCAGCACTCCAAAAGCTAGTGATATTGAAACAAACCTGTTGGACTTTAACCTGGTGTTGTAAGACTTCGTACTGTGCTCACCCCAGTCCAACGCCGGCATCTCCAAATTACGGATAAAGTAAGCCCATCGGTATATAAAATCAAATACCCAAATGGTAAGACTGCGTGGTTTCACTTAAACCAGTTAAAGGCTTATGGAGCCCAGTCAAACCACGCCCACCACGTCATGCTTGACGCAGCAGACCACACCCCGCCCACAGCCAACGTAACCAGACCAACCCCCACCACATCCAGCCCAGACACGGACTCGCCCCGACTCCACCCCCAAAATCTACACTCCACCCGGAATGCCCACAGACTGCAGCAGCAGAGACAGCGACTGTGACTCTGACAATAGCCACAACATGCCTCCCTACTATCCCCATACAACCGGACCCACACCCAGCGACTCCGATTTTGACTCCAGTGATCCCTTCATGATCACTTTCCTAAACAAACCACACCACCGACCACCGAACCACACGGACGACCCCGACTTTGTCTCCACACAACTCGACGAAACTCATTGGCACTGCGACAACTCCTGCAGACTCGTCCGAAACGATGAAAGCAACCCCAACTCACACCACGCAGCCCTCTCAACATTAATTCACTCCGGCGTTTGGCACCCGGGAGAAGGGGACGACCTCGGGTCGGACCCCCAATCCGCCAACCCCTTTGCGACCCTGTTCGCAACAGAGAACTGAGGTGTCCACATGATGATTTAAAGGAGACACTTGGGAGAGTGTTGTCCGTCCTGATGGAACCTGCAGGATGTTTTATGTTATTCGTACGTTTGTTTAAGTATGTTCGTCCGACAGGAGAATGTTTCTCACTGTCAGACACCCATTCACCTGAAACTTCTGAGGTCTTGCCCACAGACACCCACCGCGGCCAGACGCTTGTTCAGCGGTACCAACTTGTCCACAGATACCTGGTCAACAGACCAGACGCTTGTTCAGCGGAACTAGCTTATCTGCAGATACCTGGTCAACAGACCACACGCTCGTTCAGAGGAACTAGCTTTTCAGCTGGTACTGGTTCAGGTATCAGACGCACGTTCTGATTCGAGGGTAGAATCACAGCAGCAACCTCACCATGATGACTACATTTTTGCCCGTTCTTGTCGGTTGCTCAGGCAGTGGAGAAACGGCGTGAGACCCGCCCTGCCTGGGGACCCCCTCCCGTTGGTCAAACACGCTCGGGTAGGGGAGATACGGCATTGGTAGCCGTCCTACCCGGGGACTCCATCCAAATCTTACCCGTCGCGGCCCATATGCACCTCATTTGACATTTTCATTTCAAAAAGTTTTGGGTTTTTTTGGCGACCTTTAGGTTGCTGCCATATACTATTTACATCCTAGAACATTGGGATGGAAAATCAGCACTGGTCCCACATTGGGAAGTGTGCCGTGTCCTAAAATTTGTTTTGAAAAAAAAAATGAGGGAGTCATAAGGGTATAATTGGCCCCAAAAAGGACAGACACACTAACATACCGGATATTATACCAATGTAGTTACAGATACTATGCTTGTTTTACAGAACTCCAGAAGCTCCAGGACCGGAGAAAACAGAGAACACCAGGAAAGAAAAAGAAAGAGGACAGCCATGAGGACTTCTTTCATAGTGCTCAACATCTTTTTTACGAACATTTGGTTGCGCGGGAACGCGGACCCCATTACTCCAAACCCCCCTGCCGTTAATGTTTCACTGCTCCGCAGTACCCAAAGCCCAGTCACCAGCGACACTGCATCTTCCTGGTGTGCCAGGTTCATAACCTGGTACTCCCTGTCCTACGTGATTGAAGCACTGTTAGCGTTGGCGATACTCTGCTGTGTAGTGCAGACTATGCGCCTCCGCAAATGGAGGAGGACAGCGTACCGCTCTCGAACCTCGGTATATCGGATCCGATCCCCTATATTCGGGTATGACCAGACCCCCGACCCCCACGACATATAATACAATAATAAAGAACATTCACTTGCGTTTTTCTGTAAATAAATAAATGTACAAAACCTCTATATTCAAAAAAATGTATGATCCTGAGCTTGACTGCCAGGCCAGGAAAGAGTATATTGAATGTTATGATTGTTGTTGTATGTTTTAGGAAAATAAGATAATGCAATGTTTGATGAGTATAGTGTATTTAGGTAAAATTAGAGGTTCCAAGTTTTTATTTTTTAGATGCATGCTCCTGCCTGACATAGCGCCCTTAGAATTGTTTTGGTAAAAAAAAAATTGTGCATAGCTAGGGTCAGAGTAGTGGCCATGTAGGAGGTGTCCCCCCCCCCCCCCCCCCCCCGGTCAGGGAACAGAAAGGACATAATTTAGGTGATCCTTCACGCTTCGCGTTAGGATCACAAGTAGGGTATGTAGCCACCTAAAATGGCTGATTCCCGATTAATTTGGCCAAAACCCGATGTAAAATGGCTAACCAAAAAGGCTGATGGGAAAAGCAGCCAACAGGGCACAAACGGACAGCTTCAGACAGAATAGCGTATTCGGCTCTGGGGAAGTCGGCCCAGATCGATACCTGCGACCATTAGCAGCACATCAACCCAGACATCTGCAGTTTAATCGGCTATCCCCGGGAACAATTGCAACATATTAGCAATTGAATGCCGGGCCAGACCTCTCGGCGCCAGCAGTGGCCGAGACAAAGTAAGGTGAACGACCACACCCCGATCAAGGAATCGCCCCATTATTGGCGCATATCGAACCCAGTGATAGGGAACAAGTCCAATCACTTGGACCCAGGGTCAAGGTCCGCCCCGAGAGGCGGGAGGCCCCTGGGACCCATAAAGATAGGGGCCAAGTTCAGATCGACCCTTCTCTCCCTTCTTCTCCTGCTCGCAACCTTCGCAAGAACCATCGACCAGCAACCGTAAGTTTGACTCCAGCGATCGCTACCCGATAGAGACTCCTAGCCATCGACCTGTATCAGCCTTTTGAATCCCGCAGGCCAGACCCAATTCGATAAGCCATTCGTTTCCCTGACCTGGTGGGCCATTCCCAAAAGTTAAGTATTGGCCAGTAGTGGTAGGTAGTGATATAGAAAGTAAGATTATTGTGTAAGTATTTATTGCTGTACATAATAAATGACCGTTGATTTTAATCTTACTAAGCGGTGTGGTGCCTTATTAATCATAACCACAGCTTGAACCATGTGGCGGTATCAGAAACATACCTGGCGACTCGTGAGTAAAGGTGACATAATTAGAGCTAATATAACTAAGGCTAATAAGAGCAACAGACCGATCTGTCCTCGGCCAAACCGGTCACCTCCAGGGCACGCTCCTCGAAGGAGGTGAGGCTTTTTAAGTCCGGCACACCACCGCCAGTCTGGGCCCTCCCCCGTCGATTCTGGGAGAGCTATTCCTGAGGAGGCACAGAGAGAGCATTGTTAGCCACACGCGTAGTTCACAGTGGTGGGGGAGGGGGGGGGGGTGTTATGGGAGGGTTGGTGTGGGGGGTTCAAGGGAAGGGGGTTGCAGAGAAGGTTGGGCAGGTTTGAAGAGGGCGGGGGTGGAGGGAGGATTGGAGGTCATATGGGCAGTTGGGGGATATATGCTTTGTTGGGGGGGGGGTCTACTCACTCGTGCTGGTGGGGTAGGTCATTGACTTTCTCCCTGCACTGAAGGCCAGTCATCCTGGTCACACTCCCCGAGCACACAGATGCTGCCACCGCATCCCAGGCAGCACTGGATGCTCTGTGGCTCATCCTCCGGGACCCTCGGGGGATGAGGACATCCCTCCTTGTGTCCACAGCGTCTAGCAGCCTCCCCAGATCCACGTCCATGAATCATGGGGCTGGAGTCCTCGGCGCCAGCTGGCTGGGGTTGGCTGAGCAAGTGCCGCTTAAGTGCTTGTTAGCAAGGGGCTGGCGAGCGCGGTCCCGGCAAATCAGCTGGCGAGCCTTCATTTGCGGCGAGAAGTCCATGAGGCCTTATTAAGGGGACCAATTAACGTTGAATTGCGTTGCCGGCTTTGCTGAGCCGAGCGTCAAGAAGCTCACGGCAATTCTAGCATGCTATCAGACTTAGAAATATTTCCGGAGAATCACGTCCATAATCATCAAAATGGATGCCATGACAGCAAAAGAACATGGAATCTGTGGCAAGACATATAGTTTGTGGTGGTCGTGAAAGGGAATGGTTTTGGTCTTTTGAACGTCAAACAAGCAATGTAATAACACAGAGGCAATGGAGTTTTCTTATTCGTTCAAGGGATATAGGCGTCGTTGGCTCGGCCAGCACTTAATACCCATCTCTAATTGCCCTTGAACTGAATAGCGTGTTGGCCATTTCAGAGGGCAGTTACGAGTCACCCACATTGCTGTGGGTCTGGAGTCACAGGTAAGGATGACAGATTTCTTTCCCCAGATTTTTTCCGAAAATTTTTATTGAATTCAAATTTCACCATCTGCGGTGATGAGATTTTAACCCGATTTCCCAGAGCATTACCCTGTGCGCGAGGATCGGCTTACCTCATTAGAGGACGGAATTGCGATGCTGGCAGATAGCAACAAAGGCCTGAGGCTGAAGGTGAAAGGTCTGGAGAACAGACAAGCTGGTTAAACCTCAGGTTGGTGGGGCTGCCGGAGGGATTGGAGAGCTCCAAACCGGCTCAGTAACTTCAGTTTGTCTTGGTTGGTGGACAGGGATGAGCTGTTCCCCCCTCCGGAATTAGGCAGAGCTCGCTGGACGCTCAGGCAAAAGCCACGGCCAAATGAGCCACCGCGGGCGCTGATTATCCGCTTCCATAATTATCAACGGAAGGAGCGGGTCTTAGAGTGGGTGGAGAAAATTCCGAATATCGACTGGGACGGGCACGCAGTGCAGATATCTCAGGACATTGGGACTGAGCTGGCTAAGAGGCGGATAGCCTTCAACAGAGCGAAAGCTCTTTTCTACAGCAAGGACGTGCGATTTGTACCTGGCGAGGTTGCAGGTCACCATGTTTTCGAAGGATCACGTCATCAGCATTGGCTGGGGCCACTTTGCTAGCAATGAGGGGAGGGGAGGCTTGCGAATGGGAGTGGAGTGGGGGGAGAAGCTGCGGTCCGTTGGGTCTGCTTAGGTGGCTTACAATGGGCCTATTTGCTTGTTTGGGTGGTGGGGGGATGGGGAGACTGTGGTGCCAGGACCGTTCCAGGCCACGGTTGTTGTCTCTTTCGGGGATGGCAAAGGTGTTGGCGGCCTTCTTGGATGATGCAGGAGGGGTGGATCCTGGCAGTTTGTGAACCCAGGCGGTAAGGAGGGTTTGCTTTTTTCCCTGGTGCATAACGTGCACTCAAGGATTGACGTGTTCATGAAGGGTAAGACTTTGCTCCCTATAGGTGTGGCGTATTCGCCAGTCGTCATTTCTGACCATGCGCCTCATTGAGTGGATTTGAGGCTGGAGGCAACATACGGGGTTACGGTTGGACATGGGTTTGTTGGCTGATCTCAGGTTCTGTGTTAAGATTTTTAGGACCATAGGCGATTGCGTGGCATGGAATGAAAAAGGGGAAGTCTTGCCCTCTAATATGGGGGAGACATTAAAAGTGGTGAGTTTTGTACAAGGCCCATATAGATAGGAAGGCAAGGCAGCAGTGCCAGAAGTTGGTGGGTGAGAGCTTGGTGGTGGATAGAGAGCGTGCAAATGATCCAATGCCAGAGTTTTGGCAGGCAGAAATAAGCTGTAAATGCAGTTTGGCCTGTTGTCCATGGGGCGGTGTACGAGTACGGGGAGAAGGACAGTTGCCTGTTTGCTCATCAGTTAAGATGGCAAGAAGCAGCTGGAGAGATGTTGCAGCTGTGGGACCCTGGGGGGAATTGGTTTCTGTCACAGAGAAGATTAATGGGGTGTTTCCAGCTTTCTACAATGGGTTTTATAAATCGGAGTTCCCATAGGATGAACAGGAGGTGTGTGGTGAATGTATAGTGCTAATAATTCACCAGTGCATTTGTATCTAGTGCTAATAATTCACCAGTGTATTTGTATCATGTTCTGCTGTTGTGTTATGTTGTTAACCCTGTGGCTCCACGTATGGGCCATTGTGTGGTTTCACCCACAGGGGGATATGTTGGGGCATGTACGGGCTCCGCCCATGGCTCCTCCCCTTAAGAGGAAGTATAAAGAGCAGCTGACCTGCACGCAGTTCCCAGTATTGTTCCAGTCGTAGGCAGGCATTGTTCTAAGCTGATTAAAACCACGTTTACTTCACCTCGTGTCTTTGAGTGAATTGATGGTCGCATCAATTTAATCAGCTTAAATACAACTATGGAATCAGCCCTCAAATCTGACAGACTGGAACTCGATCCGTAGGCCGCGGAGGCGAAAGAAATTTTTTCGCACTGGCTTTGATGCTTCAAGGCCTACCTTGCCGCGTCGTCTACGCCATCTGTCACTGACGAACAGAAGCTGAGCCTCCTCCACACAGGGGTGAGCCACCGCATTTCTGTCCAGCTCGATGACGCCGCCTCCTATACAGATGCCCTCGCGCTGCTCGAACGCCTCTACGTACAGCCTGTGAACGAGGTATACGCGCAACACGTCTTCACCACTCGCCGCCAGCGCCCCGGGGAGTCGCTAGATGACTACCTACGTGACCTCAAAGCCCTTGCACGCAACTGTAATTACCAGGCCGTTACGGCCACTCAGCACATGGATCTTGAGGTCTGAGATGTCTACGTGGCGGGAGTCCGGTCGAATTATGTGAGACAGTGCCTGCTCGAAAACGGGGCCCAGGACCTGGATGACACAGTAAAGTTAGCCACCTCTCTGGAGGTTGCTTTTCAGAGCCTTACTGCATTCCCGGCTGACCACGCGACCCCCTCGTGGGCCCCCGACCAGAGACTAACCCAGGCCTGTGCCGCGCGGCCGCCCACCCATCATGGGGGGCTACCCTGCTATTTTTACAGTCAGTCTCAACACCCCCGGCAGCATTGCCCGGCCCGCAATGTGAACTGCAGCAGCTGCGGGCGAAAAGGACACTTCGCCAAGGTCTGCCTGGCCAGGTCTAAAAACTCGAACTCACAGACCCGATCCTCAGACTCACAAGCCCGCAGACCCCGCAATGTGGCAGCGTGTCTGCTGACTCCGCCTCCTCACAACATGTGTGGCTCACGGGGGCCGCCATCTTGGCCATCCTCCCCCACGCGGCCGGCCACGTGCGATCCATGGGGGCCACCATCTTGGACACCATCTTCCTCACCGCCCGCCACGCTCGACCAACTGCCGCCATCTTGGCCGCCATCTGCCACGCTGCTCGACGCATACAATCTACACGGATAGTCATCGCGGGGCCGCCCCAGCACCTCCGATCACGCCGCCGGCTACCCACAACTCAGCGCGGTCACCCTGGACCAGTCACAACCCAAGCAGCCCCGGAGCTCCATGATGGCCATCCGGGTCAACAGGCACGAGACGCCTTGCCTTTTCGACTCAGGGAGCACAGAGAGCTTCATTCACCTGGACATGGTAAGAAGCTGCTCGCTCCCAATTTTCCGGACGCAACAAACCATCTCCCTCGCCTCTGGGTCGCACTTGGTGCAAATCCAAGGGTGCACTACTGCAACCCTAGCGATACAGGGCGCGGAGTACGCTAATTTTAAACTATATGTGCTCCCAGACCTCTGCGCTCCTCTTCTATTGGGACTCGACTTCCAATGTAGCCTCAGGAGCCTTACTCTTAAGTTCGGGGGGCCCCTGCCCCCACTCACTATATGCAGCCTCGCGACCCTAAAAGTCGACCCTCCCCCTCTCTTTGCAAACCTCACCGCCGACTGCAAGCCAGTCGCCACCAGAAGCAGGCGGTATAGCATGCAGGACAGAACGTTCATTCGTCCGAGGTTCAGCGTCTCTTGCGGGAGGAAGTCATCGAGGCCAGCAATAGCCCCTGGAGAGCTCAGGTGGTGGGCATCAAGACCGGGGAAAAGTTCCGGATGGTGGTTGATTACAGCCAAATCATTAACCGGTATTCGCAACACGGTGCATACCCCCTTCCCCGGATTGCAGACATGGTAAATCAGATCGCGCACTACCGCGTGTTCTCCACGGTGGATCTGAAGTTTGCAAACCACCAGCTCCCAATCCGCCCGGAGGACCGCCATCACACGGCATTTGAGGCAAATGGCCGCCTTTTCCATTTCCTCCAGGTCCCCTTTGGCGTCACGAATGGGGTTTCGGTGTTCCAAAGAGCAATGGACCGAATGGTGGACCAGTACGGGCTACGGGCCACGATTCCGTACTTGGACAATGTCACCATCTGCGGCCATGATCAGCAGGACCACGACGCCAACCTCCACCGATTTCTCCAAACTGCCCGAAAGCTCAACCTCACCTACAAGGAGAAATGCATTTTCCGCACAACCAGGCTAGCCATCATCGTCTACGTCGTGGAGAACGGGGTCCTAGGGCCCAACCCTGATCGTATGTGCCCCCTCTTGCAACTCCCTCTCCCTCACTGTCCCAAGGCCCTGAATTCTTCTCCAATTGGATTCTTCTCCAATTATGCCCAGTGGGTCCCCAGTATGCGGACAAAGCCCGCCCACTAATTAAGGCCACCATTTTTCCACTGGCAACTGAGGCCCCCCAAGCCTTCCGCTGCATCAAGGCGTATATGGCCAAAGCCGCGATGCACGCGGTCGACAAGTCCGCCCCCTTCCAGGTGGAGAGCGACGCATCGGAGGTCGCTCTCGCCGCCACCCTCAACCAAGCAGGCAGACCAGTAGCGTTCTTTCACGCACCCTCACCACCTCTGAAATTCAACACTCCTCGGTCGAAAAAGAAGCCCAAGCCACCGTGGAAGCCATGCAGCACTGGAGGCACTACCTCGCTGGTAGGAGGTTTACCCTCGTCACCGACCAACGATCGGTAGCCTTCATGTTTGACAGTACGCAGCGGGGCAAAATCAAGAACGATACGATCTTGAGGTGGAGGATCGAACTCTCCACCTATAACTACAATATAGTATATCGTCCTGGGAAGCTTCATACGACTTCAGGCGGTCAACCTGAATTCGTCGCCCACCTAATAGACTGGACTTATGAGCCTGTTTGCACATTGGATTAACGTGTTTCTTTCTTGTCGTTCCAGGAGTTCTCTTTCGATATTTGATGATTGCACTTGTTTTGTTCGTGGTACAACCTTGTTGCTCTGTTGCACCTGACACCTTCCTATGTATATAGTTTAGCCTCATGTACATGTTGTAAATATTGCACACACATACTCAGATGCACTCAGTACACACCAATATTTATTACCAGGCAGCAACATATTCTTGTGAAAAGGGGGGATGTCATGATATCCACATTAACATATCATGGTGCAATCACACACACACTGATGGACAGGTAGTTGGACCAACCAACACACACACAACATCGCAGCCAATCACCAGTGAGAGCACACGCACTATAAAACAGGGAACACCACAGTTCCCGCTCATTCTATCAGGAGATAGCTCAGAGCACAGAGCTCACAGCGTGCCACTCAGACATAGTCCATGTGCTGAGTGCCTCACTAAGATAGTGCTAGGGCTGGGTCCACAGGTTAGCTGGTGAAGTACGAACCACAGCCAGAAGTTAATAGTTATTATTGTACAGAATGATAAAACAGAGTTGTACCATCTACAACCGTGTTGGTTCGTTTGTGTATCGGAACACGACAATGCATTGGCCTGTTGTCCACAGTTCGTGATACTCCATCAACTGATTATAGCTCCTACTTAAGATGCATTGGCCTATTGTCCACAGTTCCTGATAACCCATCAAGCAATCATCGCTCCTCCCAAGGCGGACTCAGGTGCCCTGTCAACAAGTCATCAGCCAGATCATTGGGTGCTGAGACCGTGCCTCCGGAGACTCGATTGGCCGAAGATTGACTCGAAGCAAAGACACGGTGTGTGAGGTGACCTTGACCAGACCAGAAGGAAGGAAGCAAGCAAGCAAGGAAGAAACAGCCAGTGAGAATTACCTTCACAAAGAGGAACCAGAGGGACCCAGGCATCAGATCTACAGGATACCAGACCACCTTTGCGGTTAGTATAGTCGAATCCTGGGTGTTTCTTGTATACATAGTGAGTAATTTAATAAAGTGTGTTGCATTATATCTGTGTCTGTATTTTGTTCTTCTCATAAATAAAGACACCTGGGTGAACTTTGACTAAGGAGCTGGTTGAAGTATCTGAATTGGACAGATACAATAGGGGGGAGTAGAGCACAGGGTATCTTGGTGCATTGATGATCTTTTATTGTATGTAAGGGACCTGGGAACGGTAATGGGTGATATTATGGGGATATTGGAGAAATACGTTGAATGTTGGGAAGAGTGAGGTTTTGTGATTGGCTCCGTGACGGGGGGAGCTGAGGTGAGGGGACTGCCCTTTCAGTATGGTGGGGCTTGATTTCGCTATCTGGGTTCAGGTGGTGTGAGACTGGGAGCAGTTTCGCAAGCTGAACTTTACTTGGCGGGTCGGGTGAGGGCGGATTTGCATACATGGGGCTGCCTTCCATTGTCTCTGGCAGGCCAGATGTAGGCAATTAAGATGAATATCCTGCCAAGATTTGTATTCTTGTTTCAATGCCTTCCGGTCTTGCGGTCTCGGGGTCTGGAGCGGCTCATAACGGGATTCATATGAGCGGGGCGACCACTTCGGATTTGGAGGGGAGTCTTGCAGAGGGAGAGGGGGGTGGGGCGGGGCGGGGGTTGGGGCGGGGGGGGGGTTGGTGCTGCTGAACCTGTTGTTTTACAATTGGGCGGCCAATGCGGAGGCGTTGGGTTGGTTCGGGGACCAGGACGTTGTCAGGGTATGGATGGAGTCGGGATCATTTTTGCGGTCGTGCCGGGAGGCGTTGGTGACGCCAACGCTGCCGTTCGCCCCTGTGAAGTATTCGTCGAACCCAGTGGTCATCTCCAGCTAAAGATATGGCGACAGCCCCACCAGCATTTCAAGCTGGGGTAGGAGGGGGGGGGGGGGGAAAGGGGGGGTGTCATGGTGGTCCCTTATCTGTGGCAAGCATTTGTTTCAGCCGGGGAAAGTGATGCCACGTTTGGGGGCGGAAAGGTAAGGGGCTGGAGCGGGTAAAGGACTTATTTTTGGAGGATCGGTTGCTGACCAGGAGGAGGGGGTTGCTGAGGGTGAAGGTAGGTCTTGGAAGAATGGATATGTTCAGGTACTTTCAGGTGCGTGATTGGGTCCAGCGATCATTCCCAACATTCCCGGTGGCACCACCCTCCACTTTACTGGAAAGAAATTGTTTTATGTGCGGGGTATATGGACAGATCATGGGGGAAGAGCATGTTTCAGTAGGGGAGGTAAGGCTAGGTGGGAGGAGCAGCTGAGTCCCATTTTGGAGGAGGAGGTTTAGAGTGAATCTCGCCGCAGGACGAATGCTGCGTCACCCTGTGCAAGGTTATGTCTGATACCACTCAAGGTGGTGTGCAGAGCACATCTAATCATAGAATACCTACAATGCAGAAGGACGCCATTAGGCCCATCGAGTCTACACTGGCCCTTGCTCTGATAGAGCACCCTACCTCGGCCCTACCTCGGCCCCATAACCCCACCTAACCTTTGGGCAATTTAGCATGGCCAATTCAACTAACCTGCCATCTTTGGACTGTGGAAGGAAACCGGAGCACCCGGAGGAAACCCACGCAGACACAGGGAGAACATGTAGACTCCGCGCAGACAGTCACCCAAGGTCAGAATCGAACCTGGGACCCTGGCGCTGTGAGGCAACAGTGCTAACGATCGTGCCACCGTGCCGCCCTCACCAAGACAGAATGAGTCGCTTTTTTGAGGGTGTTGAGGATAGGTGTGAGTGGGTCTCGAGGGGGCCTTCGAACCATATGCACATGTTCTGGTCCTGCCCCATGTTGGTGGGTTTTTGGGGGCCTTTTTTAACACCATATTGGCAATTTTAAATGTGGATTTGGAGCCCTCCCATTCGTAGCGATATTTGGGATGTAAGACCAGCTGGAACTGAGGACGGGGGTGAAGGCGGACGCATTGGCTTTGTTTCATTGCTGGCATGGTGGCAGATCCTACTGAATTGGACACAGGCGACAGGCGGCTAGGTGATTTGATGGAGCTCTTGTATCTCGAGTAGGTTAAGTTCAAGGTGAAGGGGTCTATTGATGGGTTCTATCGGAGATGGCATCCATTTATATTGCATTTTCAGGATCTAGTTACTGTTAGCTGGGGGGGGGGTGTTCTATGGGGGTGGTTGTAATAGTTCGGGTGTTTTGTTTTTGGTCTTTTAGGGTTTGTTGAGATTATTGACACAGGGTTTGTTATTACTTTGTATATATTTTTAAAATAAATTTAGTGCACCCAATTCATTTTTTTCCAATTTGATGTGTTGGGTGTTCTGGATCACATACAGGTCACCAACACTTGAAGTAGTGCAACACTATTTTATTAAAAGGTTAACTATTTAAACATACTTGAACTGTGGGTAAATACGATACTGGTTTTAACTAAAGACCTTTGCCTTGTCCTAACCAGTTGATGCACTCAGCACATGGTGAATGTCTGTGTTGCAGGCTGTGAGCTCTGTGCTCCTAGCTAGCTGCTACTCGAATGAGCAGGAACTCTGATGCCCCCTGTCTTTATAGTGCGTGTGCTCTCACCGGTGATTGGCTGCGGTGTTGTGTATGTTGATTGGTCCCACTGTGTCCATCAGTGCGTGTCTGCACCATGATATACTGGTGTATATTATGACACAATTAAGGGGCAATTTAGCGTGTTCAATCCACTTACCTTGCACATCTTTGGGTTGTGAGGGCGAAACCCACGCAAACACGGGGGAGAATGTGCAAACTCCACACGGACAGTGACCAGAGCCGGGATCGGACCTGGGACCTTGGCGCCGTGAGGCAGCAGGGCTAACCCACTGCACCACCGTGCTGCCCTTACTTTGTATATTTTGTATAAAATGTGAAAAACCTAATAAAAATATTTTCAAAAATAAAAGAGAAAGGAGGTGAGGTGATGTTGTTAGTAAAGGACAAAATCAGTGCAATAGTGAAAAAGGATAATGGCTCAAAAAATCTATATATAGAATCAGTCTAGCTGGAGCAAAGAAGCGACAGGGGTGGAAAACATTAGTGGGAGTTCTCTTCTTGGCCTCCAAACAATATTAGTACAGTGGGCAGAAAATTAGAGGTGCATGTAACAAGGGTGCTACAGTAATTATGGGTGACATTAATCTACATACAGACCAGGCAAACCAAATCAACATAAAAGCATGGAAAATAGGAGCAGGAGGAGGCCATTCGGTCCTTCGAACCTGCGCTGCCATTCATTACATTGGGCAGCACGGTAGCATTGTGGATAGCACAATTGCTTCACAGCTCCAGGGTCCCAGGTTCGATTCCGGCTTGAGTCACTGTCTGTGCGGAGTCTGCACATCCTCTCCGTGTGTGTGCGGGTTCCTCCGGGTGCTCCGGTTTCCTCCCACAGTCTAAAGATGTGCAGGTTATGTGGATTGGCCATGATAAATTGCCCTTAGTGTCCAAAATTGCCCTTCGTGTTGGGTGGGGTTACTGGGTTATGGGGATAGGGTGGAAGTGTTGACCTTGGGTAAGGTGCTCTTTCCAAGAGCCGGTGCAGACTCGACGGGTCGAATGGCCTCCTTCTGCACTGTAAATTCTATGATAATCTATTATGAACATGGCTGATCATACAACTCAGAAACTTATTCTGGCTTTTGCCCCAGTTCCTTTGTTTCCTTTAGCACAAGCGCTATATCTAACTCCTTCTTCAAAACATACATGTTTTGCCCTCAACTGCTTTCTGTGGCAGTGAATTCCACAGGCTCACCTCTCTCTGGGTGAAGAAATTTCTCCTCATCTCAGTCCTAAATGGTTTTGCCCCGTATCCTTAGACTGTGGCCCCTGGTTCTGGACACCCCCACCATCAGGAACATCCTTCCTGCATCTACCCTATCTTGTCCTATAACAATTGTATAGGTTTCTAAGAGACACCCCATTCATCTAAACTCCAGCAAATATAATCCTAACCAACTAACCAACTCAATTAGCTTGGGTTGACAAGTGGCAAGTTACATTCGAGCCACACAAGTGCCAGGCAATGGCCATCTCCTACAGGAGAAGATCTAACCACCACCCTTGACATTCAATGGTATTACCATCGCTGAATCCCCCACAATCAACATGCCTTCATGAACTGTTGCATTCCATGTGATACGCCCAGAGTACTGTGAGGAAGGGTGTTCCAGGATTTAGACCCAGTGAATGAAGAGATCAGCAGTTTGGTTCCAAGTCACAACGGTGTGTGAATTGGAAGGGAATGTGCATGTCAGCTTTAGCATCATAGGCAAGGTGAAGTGTGGGAAGCAGCAGAGGCATGAGTTCGTGAGTTTTTCTCACTTAATTAATACAGGTGAGAGTTCCAGGGCAGAGAAGGTGGAATCGACTAGATGGTTGATAGTGGAGAAAAGAAGTAGTGGGTTATACTTGCTCTCCCAGATATCTTGGAACTATTGACCAGTTTTAACAGAGGAGGTTGAATCAGTCCGATCCAGTGACGGAAAGCTGAACTAGTTGTGCGCCAGATGTGCTCAGGCCTCTGCCCTTTGGATTTGAAAGAACGAAAATGAAGGTTAAGCTGGGGACACAACCTAATGGGAGAAAGTAAAGCAAGCATTATTTCTGGAAGGGAGTTTGAATCTGTGTTTCCTTAATAATTTCAAAGTAGTATTCCGAATTCACCTTTAGAATAGAATAGAATTTACAGTGCAGAAGGAGGCCGTTCGGCCCATCGAGTCTACACCAGCCCTTGAAAGAGCACCCTACCCAAGCCCACACCTCCACCCCATCCCTGTATCCCAGTAACCCAACCTATCCTTTTGGACACTAAGGGACAATGTTATCATGGCCAATCCTCCTAACCCGCACATCTTTGGCCTGTGGGAGGAAACCAGAGCACCCGGAGAAAACCCATGCAGACACGGGGAGAATGTGCAGACTCCGCACAGACAGTGACCCAAGCCAGGAATCGAACCCGGGTCCCTGGTGCTGTGAAGCAACAGTGCCAACCACAGTGCTACCGTGCTATTCTCGCATCTGATGTGTTAGGCAGGTTGGTTCGATGTGGACTGCACTTGATGCAGTGATGCGAGAAACAGACCACTAACACTGGAGAAGATCCAACATGGTTTTATTGAACGATAGAACTAATATACATATTCAGCTGTGGGTGCTCGTGGACTCTGACTGTCTCAGTGGCTGGGTCCCGAGAGAGCAGGAAACCTAGTGCCCTCTGGCTTTATAGTGGTAGTGTCGTGTCTGGTGATTGGCTGCACTGTGCTGTGTGCTTACTGGTCATCCTGTGTGTCAATCACTGCCTGGCTGCACCTCATTATATACATGAGTGGTATTATGACATCTCCCCCCTTTTTTTTCAGATAAATAAATATATATACATATGCCTGACTATATACAAAAGGTGTCTAAATGAACGTATATACATAGGAAGGTGTCGATAGTGCAGCTACATGGCAAACAAAACAATATGTACAGAGGTTAAATCGATGAAGTCACAAAATGTACAAATGTTCAGTCTACAGATTCAGTCTTTGTGGTGGGCGTCGAATTCTTGTCGATCGCCGCAAAGGTGGATCAGGAGCCGCCTGCACTTGGATAGGCGGGATCGCTGCCATCACGGTGGTTACGGGGGCCGGCAGGATTGCTGGTAGATCGGTGGCCTCGTGGTAGGGTACGTCAGGAGGAAGCATTGTAGGCGGAGGGGCACTTCGGTCAGGTAGCTGGCGTGGAACTCTTCGCAGTGCCCATCTGTTTCGCCGTAGCAGGGAGCCATCAGCCATGCGGACAAGGAACGATCTTGGGGTCACTTGTTTGATCACAACAGCTGTGGCTGACCACCCGCCCTCAGGCAACTGGACACGAACATGATCAGTGGGGGCCAGCTCGGGTAGATCCGTGGCATGACCATCGTATGTGGCCTTCTGTTGGGCCCGTGACTGCTGCATTTTCTGTGTGACCGTGAGGTGGTCAAGGTCTGGAACACGGATGGCTGGAACTGTGGTCCTCAGAGTGCGATTCATGAGCATCTGCGCTGGAGACAACCCAGTGGACAGTGGGGTTGCCCTGTATGCCAGCATCGCCAGGTTGAAGTCGGAGCCTGAGTCTGCAGCTTTGCACAGCAACCGCTTTACAATATGGACCCCTTTCTCGGCCTTCCCGTTTGGCTGCGGGTAGTGGGGACTGGAGGTTACGTGACAGACGTTGTAGGACTGTGCAAAATCAGACCATTCCTGGCTATCAAAGCAAGGACCGTTGTTGTTCATTACAGTGAGAGGAATCCCATGCCTGGCGAACGTTTCGTTGCAGGCTTTGATTACCGGCTTCAACATGAGGTTGGACAGTTTCACCACTTCTGGGTAACTGGAGAAGTAGTCGACCAGGAGTACGTAGTCACACCCCTTGGCCTGGACAAGGTCTACACCTTCTTTGGACCACGAAGAGGTCACGATCTCGTGCTGTTGCAGCGTTTCCTTGGGTTGAGCTGGTTGAAACTTCTGACAGGTGGGGCAGTTGAGGACTGTGTCGGCAATGTCCTGGCTGATGCCCGGCCAATAGACTGCCTCCCGAGCTCTGCGTCAGCATTTCTCGACCCCAAGGTGACCCTCATGGAGTTGGCCCAGCGCCATAGCCCACATGCTCTGAGGAATTATGATCATGTCGAGTTTCAGAAGGATTCCCTCCACCACCATCAGGTCGTCTCTTACATTATAGAACTGGGGACATTGTCCCTTCTGCCAACCATTGCTGAGGTGCTGCATCACACGCTGCAGCAGAGGATCCTTAGCCGTCTCCTCACGAATTTGGACCACCCGTTCGTCAGAGGCCGGAAGGTTGGTGGCACACAACTGCACTTGCGCTTCTATGTGGCAGATGAAGTCACTTTGTTCACACGGTGTGGTAATGGACCTGGACCGGGCATCTGCAACGATCAGCTCTTTGGCGTGTAGACAAGTTCGAAGTCGTAGCGGCGTAGCTTAACAAGAATTTGCTGTAACCGAGGTGTCATGTCATTTAAATCATCCTGGATTATATGGACTAGAGGCCTGTGGTCCGTTTCTACCATGGATTTTGGCAGGCCGTAAACGTAGTCGTGAAACTTGACTATCCCTGTCAGGAGGCCCAGACACTCCTTCTCAATCTGAGCGTACCGTTGCTCAGTGGGCGTCATGGCCCTGGAGGCATACGCCACTGGAGCCCAGGACGAGGAGTCATCTCGCTGAAGGAGCACCGCCCCAATGCCGTACTGGCTTGCATCAGTTGATATCTTGGTTTCCTTGGTTGGGTCGAAGAACGAGAGAACCGGGGCTGTGATGAACTTTGCTTTCAGCTCACGCCATTCCTCTTCATGCGTGGGCAGCCACTGGAATTCCGTCGACTTCTTGATGAAATGGCGGAGGGCCGTGGTGTGGGATGCCATATTGGGAATGCCATTGTAGTCAAGGAGCTGGCAGGCCGGTGGAAGAATGCTTGGTCTGGCGCGGATGGTGTCGAGGTCGGATTTTGAGATGAGGTTCGCCGATGCACCGGTGTCCAGTTTGAACCGGATGCGGGCCTTGTTCACTGTGAGGACAGCACGCCACTCGTCGTCGGGATCCACACTGAGGATCGAGAGGCGTTTCGCCATTGTGGTGGAAGGCAACGCATGTGTAAATATGATGCCCACCCGGTATGGGAACTTGAGGCACTCAGCATCAGGGTCCGTTGGGCTGTCGGGATCGTAATCTGGCATGCCTTGTTGTATTGAGCGGACACTTCTGCGCCGCAGCTGGGATCGCTGGCTGCTGAGCGGTGGAGCAGATCTGCAAAGGGCTGCGTAGTGGCCAAGCTTGCCATACTGTAGACACTGGCGTCCTTTTACCGGACATTGCCACTTTAAGTGGGCGGAGCCACAATTCGGACACGTCATGACGCCGACGTCAGCGTGTTCCATCTGCCATGGTGCATGCGCAGTACGGTCGGTCGACGTACGCACCTGCGCAGTCGGATTGTCAGGCACATCGTCCACTCGGTCGTGCCGCGCATGCGCAGGGACCCGGGAAAAGCATGCGGAACGGCCACGCTCCTCGATGCTCAGGCCCTGCATTTGTGCAATGGCCTGCACCCGTTCCGCCTCGTGAGAGGCCATCTTTGCAGTTTCTGCCGCCCTGATGTGGAAGTAACGATTCTCGGCATGCCCATGGACAACGCACGTCTCGATAGCGACAGAGAGGGTCAACTGTTTGACTTCCAGGAGCTGCTGCCGAAGGGAGTCGGAGTGGACCCCGAAAACGATCTGATCCCGGATTATGGAATCAGCCGTCGAGTCATAGTTACATGACTGCACTAGGATGCGGAGATGGGTCCCGAAGGACTGAAAAGGTTCATCCTTACCCTGAAGCCTCTGCTGGAAAACATATCGTTCAAAGCTCTCATTCACCTCAATGTCGCAGTGGCTGTCAAACTTCAGCAGGACTGTTTTGAATTTTGTTTTGTCTTCGCCATCAGCGAACGTAAGGGAGTTGTAGATGTGGATGGCGTGGTCCCCCGCGGTGGAGAGAAATAGCGCGATCTTCCTGGCATCCGATGCTGCTTCGAGGTCGGAGGCCTCGATGTAAAAGAGGAACTTTTGCTTGTAGATTTTCCAATTGGTGCCGGAGATGCGGAGTTGCGGAGGAGGCTGGATGTTTTCCATTTCACCGGATGGCTGCTTGCTGGTCAATGCTGATTCACTCGAGGTAGGTCCGTCAAGATCAGTATCACTCCTATATCATGATGTGTTAGGCAGGTTGGTTCGGTGTAGACTGCACTTGATGCAGCGATGCGAGAAACAGACATCTAACACTGGAGAAGATCCAACACGGTTTTATTGAATGATAGAACTAATATACATATTCAGCTGTGGGTCGACGCTATACTGAACTGACTGGAGACCTTGTACTAGCCTGACCAGACTTACTAGCTACCGCATGGTGTTTGCACTGTGCTAGCTCATGGACTCTGACTGTCTCAGTGGCTGGGTCCATAGAGAGCGGGAAATCTAGAACCTTCTGGCTTTATAGTGGTAGTGTCCTGTCTGGTGATTGGCTGCACTGTGCTGTGTGCTTACTGGTCATCCTGTGTGTCAATCACTGCCTGTCTGCATCTCATTATATACATGAGTGGATATTATGACAGCACCATTTCATATTTCAGATACCTCCTGTACACAATATACTCAAGTTGGAATTTATTGTTTCTAAGCTCCTCTCTTTTTCTAAGACCATAAGATAAAACCCTGAGACATAGACGAAGTAGGCCATTCGGCCCATTGAGTCTTTGCAACCATGACTGATCTGATATGATAATCCTCAACTTCAGTTTCCCACCTTATCCCCATAACCCTTGTGAAGGGGACAATTTAGGCATCCTTAGATAGGCGAGAGTATACTGCAACCATTTGAAAAACCTGCAGTTCCACCCATTTTATTGGAGAAGTTGAATTCTTCAATTGCAGATTATGGAATTGCTATGTGTGACAGATATTACAAGGACACAGTGTGTCTCTAGAAGCCAGTTTCCAGGCAGAGAAACTGTATGTGTTACAATTAAAGGTCTATTCTACAATGTGTAACAAGGTACCATTTTGATGGCCCCAGTAAGTGCTGATAGCAAAAGGGAAATTATTTAATGGCTACACCCAGATATTGGACCACTGATATCACTAACTGCAAGACAGCACACGTGCTTTTGTAATGATTGGATACTTTAATTAAGCATGCAGGCCTTTAATGTGATTGGTTAAGTATTCTCATATACTATGCATGACATGACCTTAATCGATTTTCATGATTGGATATAGATAACTAGTAACAAATGATTGGTATATGCTAATGTCTGTACCATTCTTGAAACTGGCTTTTGGTGTCCTAATTTGAATGCCGAGAGCCATCGATATAGAGTGCAGAAGGAGGGCATTTGGCCCATCGAGTCTGCACCGATCCTTCGAAAGAACACACTACCCATGTCCCCTCACCCATCCACGCAGTCCTAACCCCGTAACCCCATAACCTAACCCGCATACCCCTGGATACTAAAGGGCAATGTTATCATGGCCAATCCACCTAACCCGTACATCTTTGGACTGTGGGAGGAAACCGGAGCACCTGGAGGAAACCCACGCAGACACGGGGAGAACATACAAACTCCACACAGACTGTGACCCAAGGCCGGAATTGAACCTGGGTCCCTCGTGGTGTGAGGCAGCAGTGCCACTGCGCCGTCCCGTGGTCTCTCGTGGGAGTGAGTGTGAAGTACACTACTGTCAAATAGCTGTCAACAATTTGGTACCGTGTCTCGGATTCACTTGGGCTGGTGGTGGAGACATGACTACAGTCTGGTGCGTATCATCATTCCTTGATTATACTCCTGGCCGAAACTGTCACTGACTGACAGATGATATTTTTAAAAAGGGTGAATCCGGACTGAGTAGACCAGACGAAGCGCGTGTAGGGGGAACGCCCCAACACTGAAGCGGCCACAGAGCCATATGCCCTGTTCGGGTGGCCCGCAAGGGTGATTGAGAAGTGATCCTCGGAACGTGGACCACGACGTTAGAGGCTGAGGAGATGAAACCTGACCCGGCAGAACTTAGGTTTGTGACTGAATGGGGAGGGGAGGTACAATACCCTTTTCCTTGCCCAAAAACATTTTAATTTATAAGATATAAAAACAGGGTGATTTCCAACAGACACCCTGCTGTGCCAAACAAAATGGGCTGAAAGGTTCAAATAAGGGGCGGGATTCTCCGACCCCTGGCGGGTCGGAGAATTGCCGGGGGGGGCGGCGTCAATCCCCCCCAAAATACCGTTGACGTGAATCGCGTCGCACGCCTCGGAGAATGTCGAGGACCGGCGCAACACAACGGGCCCCGGGGCCGCCCCAATTCTCCGGGCCAGATGGGCCATGGTCCCGCCGGCGTAAATCAAACCACCTATTTAACGGCGTCAATCAGTCGTGCTGGTTGACGCCGGCCAGCGCGGAGGTAGGGGTCGGCGTGGGACGGCCGCCGGAGAAGTGACGGCATGGCCGCAGGTGGTGGGGGTTTGGAGAGGGTGCGTGCCGGGTAGGAGAGGGAGGGGGGTTGGGGAGGGTGCCGTGCCTTAGCCCCAGAACTAATCTGTGCACTGCACCCATGCCAACTTATTCAGTGTCTAATTTTTTGGCCTTACTATGTCTAGGTGGTTCCCCAGACAGTGCAGCAGAACTGTGATTCCTGCCATGTGACTAGGGACCCCTTTGCCAGCCGTTTCCTGGGGCGGCCCATCCTAGATGGGCCAGGCTGCGGCTTGGGCGACTGGGATGGTGAGCTGCCAGCCTGTCCTGCCCGTTGCCCACCAGATGCACCTGGGTCGGAAGTGGGGGGGGGAGTCTGAGGTGTCGCGGTGTTCCGCGACCTCCCCTTCAGGGGGACCCGGAACGGGCCCCAGCACCTCCTCCTCCCTGGGGTGCCCGATGGCCCCCGGGCCTCTACATGGGTCGGGGATGCGAACGGACCGAGCACCCGACGTCCCCCCGACACCTGGCGCTGCCAGTCCTGGAGGCCCGCCCTGGTATCAACAAGGGTCTGCAAGTTTGCAGCCATGGAGCTCAGGGAGTTGGCCATCCCTGTCTGTGTCTGGGTGACGCCGGCCAGCACCTGGGCAATGCCGCCGATGCCCTCAGCGATGGCCTGCAGAGACTAGGCCATTGCCTGCTGAGACTGGGCCACGGCGTTGAGCGCCTCTGCGAGCACCTGTGAGAGGGCAGCCATGACCTGGGCCACGAAAACCCTACACCTTGCATACTGCGACCCATGTCTGACACCGTCTCACCCATTGCCTCCACCGTGGATACCACCCGTGCGGTGTCAGCCTGGGTGACACGCATGACCGGCACCACTACCTGCTTCTGCACGCGGGTGGACTCCTCCACCTTCGTCTGTCGCTGCCGCAAGCCGGCCGTCACCCCCTTCGGTCGTCTCTTGATCCGTGCCTGCATCGGGTCTATGGGTGGGTATGGTAACTCCAGGAACCCGAGATCCGTCTGGGCGGCAGATGGTTGCCTGGGCCGGGCTGCCCTTTGACCGCCCGGCCCCTCGGCTGTTCCTGCCTCCACCTGCTGTACCAGGACGGCTGTGTTGTGCGCAGCAGTGAGTGTACCAGACGCCTCATCACTAAAGTGTCCAACCGAGGTGAGTGTTTCTGGATGGTGGAGGGTGTACGAGATAGCAGTGGCGTAATGTTGTGCTCCTCATCCGACCCGAAGTCCAGGGTCCCCTGGAGTGGTGATTCCTGTCCATCTGTCCATCTGTCCCCTGTATGTGGGTGTCGTGTGCGTCAGTGTCCTGGGTGTCGGTGTCCTGTGTGTTAGGGTCCTGTGTGTTTGGGTCTTCTGTGTCGGTGTCTTGTGTGTCAGTGTCCTGTGTGTCAGGGCCCTGTGTGTCAGTGTCCTGTGTGTCAGGGCCCTGTGTGTCAGTGTCCTGTGTGTCAGTGTCCTGTGTGTCAGGGCCCTGTGTGTCAGTGTCCTGTGTGTCAGGGCCCTGTGTGTCAGGGTCCTGTGCGTCAGTGTCCTGGGTCGGCTGCGACGGGGGCCTGTTGCTGTGGCTGCCCTCCTCGTCGCTGGATGTGGCCCGCCAGCGTTGCCGCTCTCGCACTAGATGTGGGTGGGGTCCGTCTGGTGCTCCGGGTCTATCCCTGGCTCGTGGCCGCCCTGGAACGTCCTGGGGGGCGTTGTATGCCTGATGGGCCGGGTCTGTCCCCCCCTTCCCCCATATCTCCTCTCCCCCCAAAAACCCCTCCCCATATCCCCCTTCCCACAAATCCCCCCTTCCCCCGGAGAAGGGGGATATGGGGGAAGGGGGGATATGGGGGAAGGGGAGGTATGGGGATGGGGGATATTGGTTAAGGGCGATATGGGGGAAGGGGGGATATGGGGGAAGGGGATATGGGGGAAGGGGGGCAGGCAGTGGAGGGTCTCACTTGGTGCTGCGCAGCGGGTGGCCATTTTGCCGGGTCTTCGGGGGGGGGGTGCGGGTCTTTTGTGCAGTGACGCGCGCGGCGTCACTGATGGCGCGCACGTCCGTGACGGGTGACGCCGTCGCGAATGGTGTCACGCCGCTACTAGCCCATTCCCGGCCAGAGAATTGGCAACATCTTCGGGGGGCCCGACGCCGGGCTTTTTGGTGCCGTGTTCGGGCCATCGCGCCAATTCACAGAGAATCCCGCCCAAGCTCTTTCAGGAATAAATGGGGACGACCTCTCTCCTAACTGCAGTGCAGGTCACTGCAACTGACTGCGTCCTCCCAGAAACATCACTGATTATGACATATAGAGGGAGAGGCAGCCGACCTCCACCCCGGTACAGATAACCCATTTTCAAATGGTGGTTAAAGTACTGCGCGAACATACCCAGACAAAGAATTTCGAAACAGTGCCTTTTGCTATTGCGGATGAGAAAAATGTCATCACAAAATTAATCGAATGGGTTGTAGATGATATTTTTCTGAGTTAAGGTCAGATGATAAGCTTGCAGTTTGCCAGTGATCCAGTTCGATTTCTTCGAAAGATGTTAAATGTGAACTGTTAAGATTTCTTTCAAATTTGGTTAAGTAACAAAATTGAAATGGGTTTAAAGGAAAAATAAAGGATATAGGAAAATAAATTGGAGCACAGAAGATAACTATTTCAGCAGGCAATTGATTGGTTTTTAAATTGCCCAGAAACGTATGTGTCTAAATTACGTGATACAAGGTTTAATTGTGGATTTTTTGAAACTCAATGACACCAGTTAGAAATAGAAATTTTCGAGACATCCGGTGAGAAGTCGCAAATCAGATGGCTCTCCTCCCATGGACCTGCACAATGGCCTAAAATCCTCACAAGTATCCTCACTTATTGTCACAAGTAGACTTCAAATGAAGTTACTGTGAAAAGCCCCTAGTTGCCACATTCCGGCACGTGTTCGGGGAGGCTGGTACGGGAATTGAACCGTGCTGCTGGCCTGCATTGGTCTGCTTTCAAAGCCAGCGATTTAGCCCTGTGCTAAACAGCCCCTGAACCCATCCCCCCAACCTTAGTAGATTAGGGGGAAAAGAGAGAAGAGAAAAAGAATGCCTGGCAGAAGTCAATCCAGGGGCCAAGCAGAGACCAGGGGTGCGATTCTACGATCACGGGACAGAGTGTCCGCGGCGCCGTGAATGCCGTCGCGTTTCACGATGGTGCAAAACGGGCGTGGGCACTAGCAATTCCAGCACAGCGCTGGAGCGGTTCACGCTGCTCCTGCCTCACTTCCTGGCGCGCACTGGCGGCGGCGCCAACCCACGCATGCGCAGTTGGGCCGTGCCAACCCATGAATGCGCGGGGGACTTCTTCAATGCGCCAGCCCCGACGCAACATGGCGTGGGGTTTCAGGGACCGGCCGCGTAATAAAATAGGGCCGGGGCTGGAGAGGCCAGCCCGCCGATCGGTGGGCCCCAATCTCGGGCCAGACCCCATCCGAGACCCCACCCCTCCCCCGGGGACGGAGACCCCTCCCCCACAGGCCGCACCCCGATCCTTCGCGCAGAGTTCCCGCCGGCAGCGACCAGGTGTGGACAGCGCCGGCGGGTGTCTGCTTTTTCCGCGCGGTCGCTCGGCCCATGCGGGCAGGAGAATCGACGGCCCGGCCTCGTACAGCGGCCCGCGACCGGCACCGCGCCGATTCTCTGCACCTCGGAGAATCACGCGCCAGCGTCAGGGAGCATTGGCGTAGTTGCACCGATTATCCGGCCCCGCACGGGGCTAGGAGAATCGCGCCCAGGATGTGGAAAGAGCCGGGAACAGAAGCAAAAGGACGGGCCGATCGGCGCACGAGGCGGCGAAACCCAAGTTGCGCCGGAGCGCGACACAGGGCATCCGGAAAGGAAAGGTTGAGGATCATGAGAACCAGTTGAGGCAACAAAACTTACAGATTGTGGGCCTGCCCGAGGAGATCGAAGGTAGGGACCCCACAGACTATGTGGCCCAAATGCGGGACGATCTGGTGGGTAGGGATACCTTCCCCAGCCCACCAGAAATAGACAGAGCACACCGCTCGCTACGACCAAAGCCCAAAGGGCGGTGATAGCAAAATTGCACCGGTACCAAGACTGGGAGAGAATCCTGCGCTGGATCAGGCAGGCCAAAACTGCAGCTGGGAAGGACATAAGATAAGAATATACCAGGACATTGGGGCTGACCTGGCCAAGCGAGGGGCCGAGGTCAACAAGGCAAAGGCCGTACTGTACAAGAACGGCGTACGATTTGGTATGCTGTACCCAGCCAAGCTCTGGGTCACGCACCAGGGCAAAGAACATTTCTTTACAGTCCCTGTGGAGGCAGATAGGTTTGTCGCAGAATGTGGGCTGGAGAAGTGTGAACAAGGAAAGCGATGAGGATCCCACGGGAAGAAACGGCAAAGCAGCAATGGGCTGACATGGGGAAGGGGAGAGAAGAACCTCTCCCCCCCCCCCCCCCCCCCCGCCCAACCACAACCTGTACAACCAACAACAAGCCACCACCAAAGAGACTGGTTTACGTGGGAGAACGCAGCCTCATTCTGGACGAGGGTAGCGAGAGAGGGAAGGCGGAGTGGCGCCCAGAAAATACAGGGTAAGACAAGGGATAGAGTGGGTAGGAATTCCAAAGAGCGGGCAAGGAAAGAAAGGACATTAACTCCCGGGGGGGGAGGCACGACATTAGAGGGATAAATAGCGCCAGGACTCATGCAAAAGACAGAGGCCGGGGCGCGCCCCAGGACAGGGGTATAGCGCCTGGCCGGGGGTAAGTGGGGAGAGGAGCAGGGAGAAGGGGATAGAGGGGAGCGGGCTACGGGAAGTGGGGGAAAGGGGATAGGAGGAGGGCATGGGGAGATAGAAATAAATAAGGGCAGAATGAGAACGGCAGCATAGCTACAACAGGCCGCAACCGGGGGCCTGGAACAAAATGGCACTGTAAGCAACCACCTAGTACAGTCCCTGGGCAAAGGGAGACCCGGACTGCAGGGGCATATCCACGTGGCAGACGTACAGTTGGTGGCCATGTTGGATGCCCCCTGGACAAAGGGAATCTCCGGAGCGCAGGGGCCCGACCACATGAGGACAACAGTGACCGCGGCCATCTTGGACGGCCCCCGAACAAAGGGAAACCCCGGAGTGCAGGGGCACATCGACCAGTAAGTATGGTTAATCCCACAGGAGCGGGGGGACAAAAAAACCCTCACCAGGATTGTCACCTGGAATGTCAGAGGATGTAACGGCCCCGTGAAAAGATCTAGAGTCTTCACTCACCTGAGGAACATGAAAACCGACATAGTCTGATGTGTTGGGTAAGCTGGGTCTGCGAGGACTGCATTTACTGTAGCAGAGAGAGAGACAGGCTTCCAACACTTAAAGAAATGCAACTCTATTTTATTAAACTCTTAACTATTAAACATGCTTGAACTGTGGGTTGACACTACGCTGAGTTGACTGGAGACCTGAGGCTAACCTGACCAGACTATCTTACTACCACATGGTGGATGTTCTAGTTGTTGCTCACAGTTCTGACTGTCTCAGAGGCTGCATCCCAAGAGCCCGGGAAAACTAGTGCCCCCTGGTTATATAGTGGCCGTGTCATAGAATCATAGAATTTAACAGTGCAGAAGGAGGCCATTCGGCCCATCGAGTCTGCACCGGCTCTTGGAAAGAGCACCCTACCCAAGGTCCACACTTCCACCTTATCCCCATAACCCAGTAACCCCACCCAACACTAAGGGCAATTTTGGACACTAAGGGCAATTTAGCTTCGCCAATCCACCTCACCTGCATATCTTTGGACAGTGGGAGGAAACCGGAGCACCCGGAGGAAACCCACGCACACACGGGGAGAACGTGCAGACTCCGCACAGACAGTGACCCAAGCCAGGAATCGAACCCGGGACCCTGGAGCTGTAAAGCAATTGTGCTAACCACAATGCTATCGTGTCCTGTCTGGTGATTGGCTGCTGTGATCTGTATGTTCATTGGTCATCCTTTCTGTCACTCACTGTCTACCTGTGCACCATCATATACTTGTGTGTATATTATGACATCTTCCCCCCTTTCAAAAAAATGTGTGTATGTGTCAAATAGTGGGTGTGTGTATGAGCCTGACCATGTACAAAGTACGTGAGCATTTTTACATGAGTAGGAGCTGACCTATATACAAAAGACGTGAACGTATTTACATGGGAAGGTGTTGAGTGCAGATAGAGTGCATACAACAAATTAGGAAAAACAATATGTACAGATGTGTAGACGAAGCACAAGGCAATGCAACATTCAGTCTATAAGTTCAATCTCTGTGGCGGGCGACAAATTCTGGTTGACCGCCTCAAGGGTGGGTCAGGAGCCGCCTGCACTGGAATGGGCGGAGCTGCGTCCAACGTAGATGGTGGCAAAAGAAACGGCAGATACGGTGACCTCTTGGAAGGGTGTGCCCTAAGGAACCAGCATGCGAGACAGGACATCACGTTCAGGTGGCGAGCGTGGAAGCAGCCGCAGTGCCCGCCTATTACGGCGAAGAAAAGAGCCATCGTGCATGCGAACGAGAAATGATCTGGGAGCCACTTGCTTGACCACCACAGCTGTGGCAGACCAGCCACCGTCAGGTAGCTGAACACGAACTCGGTCAGCAGGGACCAGTGCAGGGAGATCTGTGGCGTGGGCATCATACACCGACTTGCATTGGGCCCGAGACAGTCGCATTCTTTGCAGGACCGGAAAATTGTCAAGGTCCGGGACGTGGATAGCTGGCACCGTCATCCTTAGTGTGCGGTTCATTAGCAGCTGTGCTGGGGACAGGCCAGCAGACAAAGGAGTTGCCCTGTAGGCTAGCAGTGCCAGGTGAAAATCTGAACCCGAATCAGCAGCTTTGCACAACAATCGTTTTACAATGTGTACCCCCTTTTTTTCTGCTTTCCCATTTGACTGGGGGTAGTGGGGGCTTGAAGTGACGTGCGTGAAATTGTACCGTCGGGCAAAATCCGTCCACTCCTGACTGAAGAAGCACGGGCCATTATCAGTCATAACTGTAAGTGGAATGCCATGACGGGCAAAGGTCTCTTTGCACGTCCTGATGACTGTTGCTGATGTGAGGTCATGCAGTCTGACCACCTCGGGGTAATTTGAAAAATAGTCCACGAGGAGGACGTAGTCTCGGCCTTTTGAGTGGAAGAGATCAATGCCAACCTTGCTCCAAGGGGACGACACCAATTCATGCGGCTGCAAAGTCTCTTTCGGCTGAGCCAGCTGGAACCGTTGGCACGTTGGGCAATTTAGGACAGTGTTGGCGATGTCGTCATTGATGCCAGGCCAATATACTGCCTCTCGGGCTGGCCAGCGAACCTTTTCCACCTCCAGGTTACCCTCGTGGAGTTGGCCGAGGACGAGCTCTCGCATACTCTGTGGTATTACTATCCTGTCCAGTTTCATTAGTATGCCATCGACCACTGCCAGGTCGTCTTTTATATTGTAGAACTGTGGGCACTGGCCCTTCTGCCAACCATCTGTGAGATGGCGCATGACCCGTTGGAGTAAAGGACCCCTGGCTGTCTCTTGACGAATCTGCACGACCCTTTCGTCAGTAGCCGGAAAGTTGGATGCGCGGAACTCAACATGGGCGTCGATCTGGCTGACGAAGTCCGGCTGCTCGCACGGCGTGGTGATGGAGCGAGAGAGTGCATCGGCCACAATGAGCTCCTTGCCCGGGGTGTAGACCAGGTCGAAATCATAGCGTCGGAGTTTGAGGAAGATACGCTGTAGGCGTGGCGTCATATCGTTGAGGTCCTTCTGTATGATGTGAATCAGTGGCCTGAGGTCCATTTCGACGATAAACTTGGGGAGTCCATACACGTAATCATGGAATTTGTCAATCCCCGTGAGGAGGCCCAGGCACTCTTTCTCGATTTGAGCATATCGCTGCTCTGTAGGGGTCAGGGCTCTCGATGCATATGCGACTGGGGCCCAGCAGGAGGACTCGTCGCGCTGGAGGAGTACTGCCCAAATGCCAGCCTGGCTCGCGTCGGTGGAGATCTTCGTCTCCTTGGCAGGGTCGAAAAACGCCAGTACCGGGGCCTTGGTGAGTTTCGCCCTGAGCTCACGCCACTCTCCCTCATGAGCGGGGAGCCACTTGAAGTCGGTGGTTTTTTTTACAAGATTGCGGAGAGCTGTGGTGTGAGATGCGAGGTTGGGGATAAACTTCCCAAGGAACTTGGCCATCCCTAGGAAGCGGAGGACCGCCTTCTTGTCCTCCGGTGTCTTCAAAGCATTGATCGCCGACACCTTATCTGCGTCTGGCTGCACACCGAACTGCAAAATATGGTCGCCGAGGAACTTTAATTCTGCTTGACCGAACGAGCACTTGGCTCTGTTGAGGCGGAGGCCATGCTCGTGGATCCTCTGGAACACTCGCTTGAGGCGATCGATGTGTTCCTGAGGAGTTGTGGACTGTAGCGCACAATGACTTACGAGAGAGACGAGTAGAGATGAAGTCGATGAGGCTTTATTGAGCGAGACTTGTCCCCAGCAGTTCAGCAACAGAATGGAGCGGCAGGGAGAAGCCCGGGTTCTTATACTCCGCCCGTCAACAGCCAACCAGGACCCGGGATCTGTCAGCCAATAGCATCACGGCTTCACAGTCCCACATGACCCCTAATACATACTACCACATTCACCCCTTGTTAAAAAATGAACCCGGCAGGGTGGTGGTTCGCATGGTGGTCGGGGTTTACAAGGCTGGTCCTGGGAGGAAAAATTTCGGGCATGTCATTACAGTTTTCGCCCTACACTGGGCTATGTACAAGGTTTGTGAAACTATTTACAATATTAGTAAGAGAAAAATTTTTTTGTTACAGTCCAACAACATTCTTGGTGTCACGCCGATGCCACGAGTCGAGATGGCGGTCTGGTCTTCCTCGTCGATCGCCTCAGCCCCGGTGGTGGTGCAGGTGCTTGTTCCGGCGTTGTCGTCTCCGGGAGCGTTTCGGTGTTTGTTCCTGTTTCACTCCTGGGCGGACACGGGAGGAGGACCGATCCTCCCGGGAAGGGGGTGGTCGCGGGGTGCGCCGGTGGCAGGGAGTGGATGATCGGTGTCGGGGGGGTGCGTGTGTTGCCGGCGGGCGCCAGGTCTCGCAGTTCCCGTAGGGAGACCGTGTCCTGTCGGCCATCGGGGTACGCCACGTAGGCGTACTGCGGGTTCGCGTGGAGGAGGTGAACCCTCTCGACCAACGGGTCCGACTTGTGTGCCCGCACATGTTTCCGGAGCAAGATGGGTCCTGGGGCCGCCAGCCAGGTCGGCAGCGACGTTCCGGAGGAGGACTTCCTGGGGAAGACAAGGAGGCGCTCATGAGGCGTTTGGTTAGTGGTGGTACACAGCAGCGACCGGATGGAGTGGAGAGCGTCCGGGAGGACCTCCTGCCACCGGGAAACTGGGAGATCCCTGGACCGTAGGGCCAGTAGGACGGTCTTCCAGACCGTGCCGTTCTCCCTCTCTACTTGCCCGTTCCCCCGGGGGTTGTAGCTGGTCGTCCTGCTCGAGGCTATGCCCTTGCTGAGCAGGAACTGGCGCAGCTCGTCACTCATGAAGGAGGACCCCCTGTCGCTATGGATATATGCGGGGCAACCGAACAGTGTGAATATGGTGCCAAGGGCTTTAATGACTGTGGCCGCTGTCATGTCGGGGCAGGGGATGGCGAAGGGGAAACGGGAGTACTCGTCCACCACGTTCAGGAAGTATGTGTTGCGGCCGGTGGAGGGGAGGGGCCCTTTGAAATCCAGATTGAGGCGTTCAAAGGGGCGGGAAGCCTTGATCAGGTGCGCTCTATCTGGCCTGAAAAAGTGCGGTTTGCACTCCGCGCAGATGTGGCAGTTCCTGGTGACTGTACGGACCTCCTCCACAGAGTAGGGGTGGTTGCAGGACTTTATAAAATGGTAGAACCGAGTGACCCCCGGGTGGCAGAGGTCCTGGTGGAGGGTTTGGAGACGGTCTATTTGTGCGTTGGCACATGTGCCGCGGGATAGGGCATCGGACGGCTCGTTCAGCTTTCCGGGACGGTACAAGATCTCGTAGTTGAAGGTGGAGAGCTCGATCCTCCACCTTAAGATCTTGTCATTTTTAATTTTGCCCCGCTGTGCATTATCGAACATGAAGGCTACCGACCGTTGGTCTGTGAGGAGAGTGAATCTCCTGCCGGCCAGGTAATGCCTCCAATGTCGCACAGCTTCCACTATGGCTTGGGCTTCCTTTTCCACTGAGGAGTGGCGGATTTCTGAGGCGTGGAGGGTTCGGGAGAAAAAGGCCACGGGTCTGCCCGCTTGGTTAAGGGTGGCCGCCAGAGCTACGTCGGATGCGTCGCTCTCGACCTGGAAGGGGAGGGACTCGTCGATGGCGCGCATCGTGGCCTTTGCGATATCCGCTTTGATGCGGCTGAAGGCCTGGCGGGCCTCTGTCGACAGGGGGAAGGTAGTGGTCTGTATTAGCGGGCGGGCCTTGTCTGCATACTGGGGGACCCACTGGGCGTAATATGAAAAGAACCCCAAGCAACGTTTCAGGGCTTTGGAGCAGTGGGGGAGGGGAAATTCCATGAGGGGGCGCATGCGTTCGGGGTCGGGGCCTATTATCCCATTGCGCACTACGTATCCCAGGATGGCCAACCGGTTTGTGCTAAAGACGCACTTTTCCTCGTTGTATGTGAGGTTCAAGGCGTTAGCGGTCTGGAGGAATTTTTGGAGGTTGGCGTCGTGGTCCTGCTGATCGTGGCCGCAGATGGTTACGTTATCGAGATACGGGAACATGGCCTGCAACCCGTGCTGGTCAACCATTCGGTCCATCTCCCGTTGGAAGACCGAGACCCCGTTCGTGACACCAAATGGGACCCTTAGGAAGTGGTATAGACGCCCGTCTGCCTCGAAGGCTGTGTACTTGCGGTCACCTGGGCGGATGGGGAGCTGGTGGTAGGCGGACTTGAGGTCCACGGTGGAGAAAACCTTATACTGGGCAATCCGATATACCATGTCGGATATGCGGGGGAGAGGGTACGCATCTAGCTGTGTGTACCTGTCGATGGTCTGGCTATAGTCTATGACCATCCTTTGCTTCTCCCCGGTCTTTACTACTACCACCTGGGCTCTCCAGGGACTATTGCTGGCCTGGATTATGCCTTCCTTCAGCAGCTGCTGGACTTCAGACCGAATAAATATCCGGTCCTGGGCACTGTACCGTCTGCTCCTAGTGGTGACGGGTTTGCAATCCGGGGTGAGGTTTGCAAACAAGGACGGCAGTTCAACCTTGAGGGTTGCGAGGCCGCAGATAGTGAGTGGGGTATTGGGCCGCCGAATTGAAATGTTAGGCTCTGCAGGTTACGCTGGAAATCTAATCCCAGTAATGTGGGCGCGCAGAGTTGGGGAAGGACGGAGAGCCTGTAGTTTTTAAACTCCCTCCCTTGCACCGTTAGGTTCGCGATGCAGAACCCTTTGATCTCTACGGAGTGGGATCCTGCAGCTAGGGAAATCTTTTGCGTACTTGGATGGATGGTCAGAAAACAGCGTCTTACCGTGTCTGGGTGAATGAAACTTTCGGTGCTCCCGGAGTCGATCAGGCATGATGTCTTGTGTCCGTTGATCAGCACCGTTGTTGTCGTCGTCTGGAGCGTCCGGGGCCGTGATTGATCCAGCGTCACCGAAGCCAGTCGTGGTCGTAGTGTCTCGCCGTCTTCTTCGGACTCCGTGGAGCCGTCGATGCTGGGGTCCTTTGTTGTCATCCAAGATGGCGGCGTCCATGAATCGCACGCGGCCGGGGGTGGACAAAATGGCCGCCCCCATGGATCGCACGTGGTCGGGGGTGGACAAAATGGCCACCCCCATGAATCGCACGTGGCTGGGGAGTCACAAGATGGCGGCGCCCATCCCCCCCTCGTGGTGGCCGGGACCCAAAATGGCGGCGCCCGCGGGTCGCACATGGGGCGCTGGGGGGGGGGGTTGGGGAGCGTTTGGGATGCGCTGGGCTCGCTCTTCTCCGGGAATTGCGGCGACCCCCCGGGACCGGCACACAGCCGCGTAATGGCCCTTTTTGCCGCAGCTTTTGCAAATAGCTGCACGGGCCGGGCAGCGCTGCCGGGGGTGTTTCGCTTGCCCGCAGAAATAGCAGCGGGCCCCCCCGGGATGATCTGGCGCTTTAACCGCGCAAGCCTGTGAGGGAGGGGGGGGGGGGTTGTCGAGACGGGGGTCCATAGAGCCCAAGGGGCTGCCGCGCGGTCGGGGCCGTAGGCGCGGGCGTTTTGCGAGGCCACATCTAGGGAAGCTGCAATGGCCCGTGCCTCTGAGAGTCCTAGCGACTCTTTTTCTAAAAGTCTTTGGCGGATTTGGGGAGAGTTCATACCTGCCACAAACGCATCGCGAATTAGCATGTCCGTGTGTTCAATCGCGTTCACCGGCGGGCAGCTGCAGCCCCGTCCCAAAATTAGCAGCGCGGCATAGAATTCCTCTAACGATTCTCCGGGACTTTGCCGTCTCGTTGCGAGTTGGTAGCATGCGTAGACCTGGTTCACGGGGCGAACGTAAATGCTCTTCAGTGCTGCGAGCGCCGTCGGGAAATCCTCTGCATCTTCTATGAGAGGGTAAATTTCCGGGCTTATCCTCGAATGCAGGACCTGCATTTTCTGGTCTTCTGTGATCCGGCCGGGGGCCGTTCGGAAGTAGCCTTCGAAACAAGCTTGCCAGTGTTTAAAAACTGCTGCTGAGTTCGCTGCGTGGGGGCTGATCCGCAGGCATTCCGGGGCGATCCGGAGCTCCATAGTCCTTTAAGCTCGCTCAATAAATTGTAGCGCACAATGACTTACGAGAGAGACGAGTAGAGATGAAGTCGATGAGGCTTTATTGAGCGAGACTTGTCCCCAGCAGTTCAGCAACAGAATGGAGCGGCGGGGAGAAGCCCGGGTTCTTATACTCCGCCTTCAGGGCGGAGCCAGGAGTCAACAGCCAACCAGGACCCGGGATCTGTCAGCCAATAGCATCACGGCTTCACAGTCCCACATGACCCCTAATACATACTACCACATGGACCAGACAATGATGTCATCGACGTACACTCACACCCCCTCAATGCCCTCCATCATTTGCTCCATTATTTGGTGGAACACCTCCGAGGCGGAGATGATGTCAAAGGGCATCCGGTTGTAACAGTAACAACCAAATGGGGTGTTTAAAGTGCAGCGCTTTCGACTGGCTGCATGTGGCTGTATCTGCCAAAACCCCTTGGAGGCATCCAGCTTCGTAAATAACTTGGCGCAAGCCATTTCGCTTGTGAGCTCTTCTCGCTTAGGGATGGGGTAGTGTTTCCTCATGATATTACGATTCAAATCTTTGGGGTCGATGCAAATGCGAAGTTCCCCTGACGGTTTTTTGATACAAACCATGGAGCTAACCCAGTCCGTGGGTTCCGTAATCTTAGAAATGACGCCCTGGTCCTGGAGGTCTTGCAGCTGCTGCTTGAGGCGATCCTCAAGGTGGATGAGGGTAAAGCAGTTGATGTGGTGTATATGGATTTCAGTAAAGCGTTTGATAAGGTTCCCCATGGTAGGCTACTGCAGAAAATACGGAGGCATGGGATTCAGGGTGATTTAGCAGTTTGGATCAGAGATTGGCTAGCTGGAAGAAGACAAAGGGTGGTGGTTGATGGGAAATGTTCAGACTGGTGTACCACAAGGATCTGTTTTGGGGCCACTGCTGTTTGTCATTTTTATAAATGACCTGGAGGAGGGCGTAGAAGGATGGGTGAGTAAATTTGCAGATGACACTAAAGTCGGTGGAGTTGTGGACAGTGCGGAAGGATGTTACAAGTTACAGAGGGACATAGATAAGCTGCAGCGCTGGGCTGAGAGGTGGCAAATGGAGTTTAATGCAGAAAAGTGTGAGGTGATTCATTTTGGAAGGAATAACAGGAAGACTGAGTACTGGGCTAATGGTAAGATTCTTGGCAGTGTGGATGAGCAGAGAGATCTCGGTGTCCATGTACATAGATCCCTGAAAGTTGCCATCCAGGGTGAGAGGGTTGTTAAGAAGGTGTATGGTGTGTTAGCTTTTATTGGTAGAGAGATTGAGTTTCAGAGCTATGAGGTCATGTTGCAGCTGTACACCACTCTGGTGCGGCCGCATTTGGAGTATTGCGTGCAATTCTGGTCGCCGCATTATAGGAAGGATGTGGAAGCATTGGAAAGGGTGCAGAGGAGATTTACCAGAATGTTGCCTGGTATCGAGGGAAGATCTTATGAGGAAAGGCTGAGGGACTTGAGGCTGTTTTCGTTAGAGAGCAGAAGGTTAAGAGGTGACTTCATTGAGGCATACAAGATGATCAGAGGATTGGATAGGGTGGACAGTGAGAGCCTTTTTCCTCGGATGGTGATGTCTAGCACAAGGGGACATAGCTTTAAATTGAGGGGAGATAGATATAAGACAGACGGCAGAGGTAGGTTCTTTACTCAGAGAGTAGTAAGGGCGTGGAATGCCCTGCCTGCAACAGTAGTGGACTCGCCAACACTAAGGGCATTCAAATGGTCATTGGATAGACATATGGACGATAAGGGAATAGTGTAGATGGGCTTTAGAGTGATTTCACAGGTCGGCGCAACATCGAGGGCCGAAGGGCCTGTACTGCGCTGTAATGTTCTATGTTCTATGTTAAGGGGTGCCGGCACCCGACGCGGTGTATGAACCACGGGTGTGGCATTCGGTTTCAGAAGTATCTTGTATGTGTAGGGGAGTGTGCCCAGACCCTCGAAGACACTGTGGTATCGTGCTATGATGTCATCCAATTGGGTTTGAAAGTTGGCATCTGGCGAGGCTGATGCCTCAGCGGGCGACATGGAGTGAACCCGCTGCACAAGATTCAGGATTTTGCAGGCCTGAGCACCGAGCAAGGAAGCTTTGTTGGGCGGTACTATTTCGAAACGCAGGGTGGCTCTTGAGGAACGATGAGAAACCACAAGCTGGCATGGGCCACTGGCAGCAATGGCATTGCCATTGTAGTTGATGAGCTGGCAGGCCGATGGAAGAATGCTCGGCTTGACGTGGATGGTATCCAGGTCAGACTTCGAAATGAGGTTCGCTGAAGTGCTGGTGTCCAGCCTGAAGCGTATGAGAGATTCCTTGACCGTAAGGGTGACACACCACTCGTCGTCCGGATCAATGCTCAGCACTGGGAGTGGATTAGCCTTTTTTTTGGAAAGCATCGTATGCTTGGTGATGATGCCCACCCGGAATGGGGATGTGAGATCCTCGGTGTCGGGATCTGGAACCATGTCGAAGTCGGAGTCTGAAACGGGTTGCTGTACTGACCGGATGTTCCTGCGCCGCAGCTGGGATCACTGTGTGGTGGGCAGTTGAGCAGATCTGCACAGGGCTGCGTAGTGGCCAAGCTTGCCACACTGGAGACAGCATCGAGATTTCACGGGACATTGCTGCTTTAAGTGGGCGGAGCCACAGTTGTTGCACTTCATGACGCCGACGTCAGGACGTTCTGTGCGCCACCGCGCATGCGCAGTGCGGTCTAAAGATGTGTGCACATGCGCAGTTCGATCCTCGGCCTCGCCGTCCCCTCGGTCGTTGTGCGCATGCGCAGGAGCCCGGCAAAAGCACACAAAATGGCTGCCCTCATCCAGACTCAGGCCCTGGAGCTGTTTTACGGCCTGCACCCGCTCTGCATTGTGGGGGCCTTGCCGCGCCGTCGCTGCTGCCTTGATATGGGAGTACCGGTCATTAGCGTGCTCATGTAGGACGCAGGTTTCGATGGCGATGGTGAGGGTAAGCTGCTTAACTTTGAGGAGTTGCTGGCGAAGGGGATCGGAATGGACCCCGAAAACGATCTGGTCGCGGATCATGGAGCCGGAAGTGGAGCCGTAGTTGCAGGATTGCACGAGGATACGGAGATGGGTTAAGAAGAACTGAAAAGGTTCACCCTTACCCTGAAGCCTCTGCTGGAACACAGCGTTCAAAGCTCTCGTTGACTTCGATGTCACAGTGGCTGTCGAACTTCAGCAGGACTGTTTTGAACTTTGTCTTGTCCTCACCTTCAGCAAAGGTGAGGGAGTTAAAAATGTGGATAGCCTGGTCCCCGGCTGTAGAGAGGAAGAGGGCAATCTTTCTACTATCCGATGCGGCCTCGAGGTCGGTGGGGTCAAGATACAGCTGAAACTTCTGCTTAAAAATCTTCCAGTTCGCACCGAGGTTGCCAGCGATGCGGAGCGGCGGGGGAGGGCGGACGCTGTCCATGTTACCGGATGGCTGATCGCTGGTCAAAGGTAGACTATCTCAAGGTGGGTCCGTCAATCTCAAACATAACTCACTGGGACCATGATGTGTTGGGTAAGCTGGGTCTGCGAGGACTGCGTTTACTGTAGCAGAGAGAGAGACAGGCTTCCAACACTTGAAGAAATGCAACTCTATTTTATTAAACTCTTAACTATTAAACATGCTTGAACTGTGGGTTGACACTCTGCTGAGTTGACTGGAGACCTGAGGCTAACCTGACCAGACTATCTTACTACCACATGGTGGATGTTCTAGTTGTTGCTCACAGTTCTGACTGTCTCAGAGGCTGCATCCCAAGAGCCCGGGAAAACTAGTGCCCCCTGGTTATATAGGGGCCGTGTCCTGTCTGGTGAACGGCTGCTGTGTTCTGTATGTTCATTGGTCATCCTTTGTGTCACTCACTGTCTGTCTGTGCACCATCATATACTTGTGTGTATATTATGACATAGTCTTCCTCCAAGATATGCGCCTGAAGGAGAAGGATCGACTGTGGATAAGGAAGGGCTGGGTGGGACAGACCTACCATTCCTGCTATGGGACGAGGGCCAGGGGGGTAACCATATTAATTAATAAGAGGACAATGTTTACGGCGACAATGACGGTTACGGGCTCAGAGGGACGGTACGTCATGGTCAGCGGTGCCCTAGACTGGGCACAGGTAGTCCTCGTTAACGTGTATGCTCCCAACTCGGACGACACGGAATTTATAAAAAAGACCATGGCTGAAATCCCCGACGTAGATACGCACCGAATGATCATGGGGGGGAACTTTAACTGTGTACAGGACCCACGGACAGACAGATTGAACCCCAAGACGGGAAGGACCTCCAGCATGGCAAAGGAACTCGGTCGCTTTATGGAGCAGATGGGGGCAGTAGACCCATGGTGATTCACCCAGGGGAGAGGGAGTTCTCCCCAGTGCATAATGTATACTCAATGATCGGCTTCTTTGTAGTGGGGAAATCGGTGCTTCCGGGGCTGGTCAGGGCAGAATACTCTGAAATCATAACCTGCGACCAGTTATATGGATGTGAGGTTGGAGACAGGCAGTGCCCAACGCCCCACATGGAGGTTGGACATGGCCTTACTGGCTGATAAGGCCTTCGGCGAGAAAATATCACGGGCCACAGACGAATATATAAAGAACAACCAGAATGGGGAGGTCTCACCCTCCACGCTCTGGGAGGTGCTAAAGGCTGTGACCAAGGGAGAAATTATCGCCTTTAAAGCATGAAGAGACAGGGAGGAGAAGGCGGCTAGGCAACAGCTAGTAGATTCCATACTGGCGGTGGACCGGCGATACCCCAAGGCCCCGACCATAGAGCTCCTGGAGGAGAGGAAAATGCTACAGATGGACCACGAGGATAGTGGTGCACCAATTCCGTCAGGCACGGGGGATCCTGTATGAATACGGGGACAAAGCCAGCCGCCTGCTGGCCCACCAGCTGAGGAAGCAGGCAGCCACAAGGGAAATCGCACCAATTAGAGACAACAGAGTCACATTAGAAAAAGACCCAGACAAGGTCAACAAAACCCTCGAGGCCTTCTACCGGGGTCTGTACACCTCGGAGCCCCCAGCAGGGGACTCGAGGATGAAGCAGTTCTTCGATGGACTGCACATGCCAGCTGTGGGGGAGGCAGGAAACGGGGCCTGGAAGCATCGCTAGAACTCAGAGACGTCATGAAGACTATTAACTCCATGCAGGCGGGGAAGGTGTCAGGACCGGATGGCTTCCCGGTGGTCTTCTACAAAAGATTTGCGACAGCACTGGCCCCGCACCTGCAGGAGATGTTCGCAGACTCGCTGGTGAGGGGCACACTGCCACCTACGCTAGCACAAGCCTCAATCTCTCTAATACCTAAAAAAGACAAAGACCCAACAGAGTGCGGTTCTTACAGACCCATCTCGCTTGGCCAAAATATTGGCCAAGGTCCTAGCCAAGAGGCTAAAGAACTGCATACCAAAGATGGTTGCAGAACATCAAACGGGCTTTGTCAAAGGTAGACAGCTAACATCGAACATCAGGCGCCTGTTGAACGTGATCATGGCCCCATCTGTGAGAGAACACCTGGGGTGATTGTCTCCCTAGATGCAGAAAAGGCCTTTGACAGAGTTGATTGGAAGTACCTCATAGAGATACTAGAGCAGTTCGGGCTTGGAACAGGATTCACCGCCTGGGTGACACTCCTGTATAATGCCCCCAAGGCGAGCATATGGATTAACACCACCCAGCTCTAAATACTTCCAGCTGCATAGGGGGTTGAGGCAGAGATGCCCGTTGTCCCCGCTGCTGTTCGCCCTAGCGATCAAACCCCTAGCGATCGCGCTCAGAACAGCAAAGAACTGGAAGGGGATCCGAAGAGGAGGCAGACAGCATAGAGTCTCGCTCTACGCGGATGATCCATTCCTCTACATCGTGGACTCACAAAGCAGCAGAGAAGGAAGCATCGTGCTCCTGAAAGAGTTCGCAGCCTTCTTGGGCTAAAAACGTAACATGAGCAAAAGGGAAATCTTCCCGGTGAATCCGTAAGGAGGAGGTGCAGAGCCGGTGGGGCTGCCGCTTAAACAGGCCCAGCACAAATTCTGCTACCTGGGGATCCAAATTGCTCAGGACTGGGTGGGGGTTCACAAGTAGAACCTCACCAGTCTGATGGAGGAAGTTAAAAAGGACCTGCAGAGATGGAACACACTGCCACTCTCCGTGGTGGGGAGAGTCCAGACGATCAAAATGAACGTGCTGCTCAGGTACCTCTTCCTACTTAGATCCATCCCAATCTACATCCCCAAGGCCTTTTCCAACTCACTGGACAAATTGATCATAGCGTTTTGAGGGGAAAATACAAGGATCCCAAAGAAGGTCCTACAGAAAACAAAATCCAGCGGGGAACTTGCCCTCCCAAATCTGCAGTACTACCACTGGGCAGCGACAACAGTTGAATAATGGGAAGAATAAAGGTGCTAGAAGCCAAGTGGGTGCTCGCGGAGGAGGACTCCTGCAAGTGGACTTCCCTCCGGGCCTTAGCCACGGCGGCACTCCCATCCCCACCCAAAAAGTACTCAAACAGCCCAGTGGTGGTGGCAACACTCCAGTCGTGGAACCAGCTGCGACAACATTTCGGCCTAAGCAAAATGTCCGATCAGGCCCCCATTTGCAACAACCACAGGTTCGCGCTGGCGCTCACAGGTACCTCCTTTAAAAGGTGGAGGCAGGACGGGAGGGACCACTGACAGTTAGAGATCTGGACACGGATGGTAGGGTCACAACACTGGACAAACTGATGGAAAGATTTCTTTTTTTTTAAATAATCTTTATTAAAGGTTTCACAAAATATCAACAACAAAATGTAAAAGGAACCCAATAGAATTAAATACAAAACAAAACAACCCAGTGCCCCCTCCCCCCCATACATAAATAATACATTAACACCCGCCAAAACACATAGCAAACATATACACCCCCTCATATCCCCCAGTATAGACAAACAAAAATAAAATAGAACCCCCCCCCCCGGGTTGCTGCTGCTGCTGACCATTGTCTACCGTTCTGCCAGGAAGTCCAAGAATGGTTGCCACCGCCTGAAGAACCTTGCACCGATCCCCTTAAGGCAAATTTCACCCTCTCCAATTTAATAAACCTCGCCATATCGTTGATGCAGGATTCCATGCTTGGGGGCCTCGCATCCTTCCGCTGAAGAAGAATCCTTCGCCGGACTACCAGGGACGCAAAGGCCAGAATACCGGCCTCTTTCTCCTCCTGCTCCTCTGCAACCCCAAATATTGCGAGCCCCCAGCCCGGTTTGACCCTGGGTCCTACCACCCTCGACACCGTCCTCGCTACGCCCTTCCAAAATTCCTCCAGCGCTGGGCATGCCCAGAATATATGGGTGTGATTTGCTGGGCTCCCTGAGCACCTAACACACCAGTCCTCACCCCCAAAAAACCGGCTCATCCTTGTCCCGGTCATGTGTGCCCTGTGCAGCACCTTAAACTGTATGAGGCTGAGCCTCATGCACGAAGAGGAAGAGTTCACCCTCCCTAGGGCATCTGCCCGCGTCCCCTCCTCGATCTCCTCCCCCAACTCCTCCTCCCACTTACCTTTCAGCACCTCCATCGAGGCCTCCTCCTCCTCCTGCATCACCTGGTATGTTGCCAAGATCTTCCCCTCTCCAACCCACGCCCCTGAGAGCATCCTGTCCTGTACCGTGCGTGGCGGCAGCAGCGGAAATTCCACTACTTGTCGCCTGGCAAACGCCCTTACCTGTAGACACCTAAAGGCGTTTCCCGGGGGGGGAGCCCATACTTCTCCTCCAGCTCACCCAGGCTCGCGAATTCCCCATCCATAAACAGGTCCCCCAACCTTCTTATTCCTGCCCTGTACCACCCCGAAAACCCTCCATCTATTCTCCCTGGGACAAACCGGTGGTTCCCCCGTATTGGGCTCCACACCCAGGCCCCTACTTTCCCCCTGTGCCGCCTCCATTGCCCCCAGATTTTGAGGGCAGCCGCCACCACCGGGCTCATGGTATGCCTCATTGGAGGGAGCGGCAGCGGCACCATTGCCAGCGCCTCCAGACTGGTACCCTCACAAGACGCCATCTCCATTCTCTTCCATGCCGCCCCCTCCCACTCCATCACCCACTTGCGCACCATCGCCGCATTGGCAGCCCAGTAGTATCCACAGAGGTTGGGCAGCGCCAGCCGCCCCCATCCCTACTCCACTCCAGGAACACCCTTCTCACCCTCGGAGTCCCTCGCGCCCACACAAACCCTGTTATGCACCAGTTGACCCGCCTAAAGAAGGCCTTCGGGATAAGAATGGGGAGGCACTGGAACAGGAACAAAAACCTTGGGAGCACCGTCATCTTAACTGACTGCACCCTACCCGCGTCCCACCTCTTAAACTCCTCCTCCATTTGTTCCACCAGCCTCGTGAAATTAAGTCTATGCAGGGCCCCCCAGCTCTTGGCCACCTGGACCCCCAAATACCTGAAGCTCCTCTCCGCCCTTTTTAGTGGGAGCTCGCCAATCTCCCTCTCCTGGTCCCCTGGGTGAACCACAAACAACTCGCTCTTCCCCATGTTGAGCTTGTACCCTGAGAAATTCCCGAACTCCCTGAGGATCCTCATTACCTACGGCATTCCCCCCACCGGGTCTGCCACATACAGCAGAAAGTCGTCTGCATAGAGCGACACCCTATGCTCCTCTCCACCCAGCACCAACCCCCTCCAGTTCCTCGACTCCCTCAGTGCCAGAGCCAGGGGTTCAATCGCCAGCGCGAAGAGCAAGGGGGATAAGGGACACCGCTGCCTCGTCCCTCGATGCAACCGAAAGTACTCAGACCTCCTCTTGTTCGTGGCCACACTCGCCATCGGGACCTCGTACAACAACTTAACCCACCTGATGAACCCCTCCCCAAACCCGAACCTCTTCAGCACCGCCCGCAAGTACCCCCACTCTACTCTATCGAAGGCCTTCTCAGCGTCCATCTACGCCACTATCTCCTCCCCCCCCTTCTCGCATCATAATAACGTTGAGGAGCCTCCGCACATTTGCGTTCAACTGCCTCCCCTTCACGAACCCCGTCTGGTCTTCGTGGATGACCTGTGGCACACAATCCTCAATTCTCGTGGCTAAGACCTTCGCCAGCACCTTGGCATCTACATTTAACAATGAAATCGGCCTGTAAGACCCACACTGCAGGGGATCCTTGTCCCGCTTCAGGATCAAGGAGATCAGTGTCCGGGACATCATCGGGGGCAACGCCCCCCGCTCCCTTGCCTCATTGAAGGTCCTAACCAGCAACGGGCCCAACAGGTCCACATATTTTTTGTAAAATTTGACCGGGAAATTGTCCAGCCCCGGTGCCTTCCCCACCTGCATGCTCCCTATCCCTTTGGCCAGCTCCTCCAACCCAATCGGGGCCCCTAATCCCGCCACCAGTCCCTCTTCTGCCTTCGGGCACTTCAGTTGGTCCAGGAAACGGCCCATCCCTCCCTCTTCCAGTGGGGGCTCGGACCGATACAGTTCCTCATAAAAGTCCCTGAAGACCCCATTGATGCCAACCCCACTCCGCTCCACACTCCCCCCCCTATTCTTAATTCCCCCAATCTCCCTAGCTGCATCCTGCTTCCGAAGCTGATGGGCCAGCATCCGACTTGCCTTTTCCCCATAATCATAAATCACCCCCTGGGCCTTCCTCCACTGCGCCTCCGCCTTCCTGGTGGTCAACAGGTCGAATTCGACCTGGAGGCTACGCCTCTCCCTCAACAGTCCCTCCTCAGGCACCTCCGCATACCTCCTGTCTACCCTCACCATCTCCCCCACCAGCCTCGCCCTCTCCCTCTGCTCTCTCCTCTCCTTGTGGGCCCCAATGGAGATCAGCTCTCCCCTAACCACCGCCTTCAGCGCCTCCCAGACCATCCCCACTCGGACCTCCCCGTTATCATTGGCCTCCAGGTATCCCTCTATGCTTCTTGGGACCCGCTCGCTCACCTCCTCGTCCGCCAACAGCCCCACCTCCAAGCGTCACAACAGGCGCTGGTCTCTCTCCTCCCCCAGCTCCAAGTCTATCCAATGCGGGGCGTGATCCGAAATGGCTATCGTCGAGTACTCGGTATCCTCTACTTTCGCAATCAGCGCCCTGCTCATAACAAAAAAGTCGATCCGGGAATAGGCCTTATGAACGTGCGAGAAGAATGAAAGTTCCTTAGCCCTCCTGCCTTGACAATCTCCAAGGGTCCACCCCTCCCATCTGGTCCATAAACCCCCTCAGCACTTTAGCCGCCACCGGCCTCCTACCCATCCTAGACCTGGAGCGATCCAGTGCCGGATCCAGCACCGTGTTAAAGTCTCCCCCCATTATCAGGCCCCCCACTTCCAAGTCCGGGATCCGACCCAACATGCGGCGCATAAAATCCGCATTGTCCCAGTTCGGGGCATACACGTTGACCAGCACCACCCTCTCCCCTTGCAGCTTACCACTTACCATTGCGTACCTGCCGCCATTGTCTGTCACAATGCTCGACGCCTCGAACGACACCCTCTTTCCCACCAAGATCGCCACCCCCCCGATTTTTGGCATCGAGCCCTGAATGAAACACCTGGCCTACCCACCCCTTCCTCAATCTTACCTGGTCTGCCACCTTCAGGAGTGTCTCCTGGAGCATGACCACATCTGCCTTCAGCCCCTTCAGGTGTGCGAACACCCGGGCCCGCTTAACCAGCCCGTTCAGCCCCATTACGTTCCAGGTTATCAGCCGGATCAGGGGGCTACCCGCCCCCCTCCCCCGCCGACTAGCCATAACCCCTCCTCGGCCAGCCACGCACCCGCGCCCCGCGCCCGGCCCGTTCCCCACGGCGGCAGACCCCCATCCCAACACCCTCTACTCGCTCCAGCTCCCCCTTGACCATACCAGCAGCAACCCGGTTCTCCGCTCCCCCCCCCCCCCCAGCTAGGACCCCTCCTAGCTGCATTGTTCCCCCCATTGCACTCCCGCAAGTCAGCTGACTCCTGCTGACCCCGGCCGCTCCCACCCCTCCTTTGACTCCTCCCATTGTGGGACTTCCCCTCCCCCTCCATTACCCACCAGCAAGTTCTCCGCCTCCCCCTTCCATCCCAAGCGCGGGAAAAAACCCACGCTTCCCCGCCACGGCCCCACCCCCTCTAGCCTTCAGCGCGGGAAAAAGCCCGCGCTTTCCACCTGCCCGGCCCCGCCTCCTCTGCCGCAGCTCCTTTTATAGGCCCAGTCCCCTCACCCCCGACTCGGGCTTCACCCTCCCCCGCGGGGCCCATCCCCCCTACCGGCCATCCACCCCCTACTCCGTTTACTTGCCCCCCTCCAAGAGCCCACTCGACAGACCCAACCAAAACAGTGCCCAACCCACCCTAACCACCCATACCGAACCAAAACTGAACAAGAACAAAGAACCCCCCCCTCAAAATGTAACACAACACCAGCAATCCCCGACCATCCCTGTCGTGTTGGGTGCTCTGCTGCACAGATGAACCAACACGGTTGCGGATGGTACAACTCAGTTTTATTACTAACAATATTTACAATGGTAAACTGGTTACTGTGGTTCGTTCATTACCCTTGAATCTGTGGACCTATCCCTAACACTATGTGGCACTCAGCACATGGTGGATGTCTGAGTGGCTTGCTGTGAGCTCTGTGCCCTGAGCTGTCTCCTGCTGGAATGAGCAGGAAGTGTCATGTTCCCCGTTTTATAGTGTGTATGCTCTTGCCTGTGATTGGCTGTGGTGTTGTGTGTGTATTGATTGGTCCGTTGATCTGTCCATCAGTATGTATGTATGTTTGCACCATGATGTTTACCTGAATATCATAACATCCCCCCTTTTTTTACAAGAACATGTGCCTATGTGGTTATAAATAGAGATGTGTACTGAGTGCAGCTGAATGTGTGTGTGTGTGCAATATTTACAGCATGTACATGAGGCTAAACTATATACATGGGGCGATGTCAGGTGCGACATAGCAACGAGGTTGTACCATAAACAAAACACGTGGAAATGTTAAACGTCAAAACGAACTCCTGTAATGACAAGGAAAAAGAGAAACATATTAACACAGTGTTATGATACATCAGTGAGTTCAATGTTCAAACAGGCTCATAAGTCCAGCCTAGTAGGTGGGCGACGAATTCGGGTTTACCGCCTCAAAGGTGGGTCAGGATTCACCGGCTGAAGAATGGGCCTGGCCACGGGCGACGACGGAATGGGCATGGTGGCAGGAAGCTCCACGAAGTCGACATCAGGAACAACAGGAGGGCGTGGCACCGGTGTATGTTCCCGTAGCGAGCGTGGAAGGAGGCGAAGAGCCCGGCGATTGCGCCTACGAATGGGTCCATCAGGCATCCAACCAGGAACGAGCGGGGAGCCACGCGTCGGAGAACTTCGGCAGGTGCTGACCAGCCACCTTCTGGTAGGTGGATGCGGACGTCGTCCCCAGGCACCAGGGCAGGAAGATCAGTTGCCCATGTGTCATGTGCCACCTTCTGGCGAACTCGCTGCTGTCGCATCCTGTGCAGTACTTGAGCATGGTTGGTTGTGGGGACCGGAACGGATGGCACAGTGGTCCTGAGGGCGCGACCAATCAACAGCTGGGCTGGTGAGAGGCCAGTGGCTAGTGGGGCCAAGCGATAGGCTAGCAGGGCTAAGCAGAAATCCAATCCGGCAGCAGCAGCCTTGCAGAGGAGCCGCTTGATGGTGTGAATGTCCTTCTCCGCCTTTCCATTGGACTGGGGATGCAGAGGGCTGGACGTCACGTGTGTGAAGCCATACGAAGCAGCAAAGGAAGACCATTCCTGGCTGGCAAAACAGGGCCCATTGTCCGACATGACAGTAATCGGAATGCCGTGGCGTGCGAAGGTGTCTTTGCAGGCCCTTATGACAGCGGACGATGTCAAATCGTGCAGGCGTATGACCTCTGGATAGTTTGAAAAGTTATCTATGATGAGTACATAGTCCCTGCCGAGCGCGTGAAAAAGGTCCACACCCACCTTCGCCCAGGGGGACGTCACCAGCTCATGGGGCTGAAGCGTCTCAGGAGGTTGCACCGGCAGAAACCTTTGGCAGGTGGGGCAGTTGAGCATCATATTGGCAATGTCATCACTGATGCCCGGCCAGTATACCGCCTCTCGGGCCCTCCGTCTGCACTTCTCAACCCCCAGATGGCCTTTGTGTAGTTGGTCGAGGACCAGCTTGTGCATGCTGTGTGGAATCACAATCCGTTCCAGCTTTAGGAGGACACCATCAATAACGGCCAAGTCGTCCCGGACATTGTAGAACTACGGGCACTGTCCTTTGTGCCACCCTCCCGTCATGTGGCGCATCACACGTTGTAGAAGGGGGTCAGCCGCAGTCTCCCGGCGAATACGGGCCAGACTGGAGTCATCGGCTGGCAGATTTGCCGATGTGAAGGCCACCTGCGCTTCGACCTGACAGACGAACCCCTCCGAGTCGGGCGGTGTGCTCACTGCTCTAGATAGGGCATTCGCAATGATAAGGTCCTTTCCCGAGGTGTAGACCAGTTGGAAGTCGTACCTCCTGAGTTTGAGTAGGATGCGCTGGACGCGAGGGGTCATCTCGTTCAGGTCCTTATGTATGATGCTGACCAGGGGGCGATGGTCAGTCTCAACGGTAAACTGGGGGAGACCATACACGTAGTCATGGAACTTGTCTATTCCGGTTAGCAAACCCAGGCACTCCTTTTCAATCTGCGCGTAGCGCTGTTCTATGGGGGTCATGGCCCGCAAGGCATAGGCGGCCGGGGCCCATGACGCAGTGTCATCCCGCTGTAGGAGTAGCGCTCCAATGCCGGACTGGCTAGCATCAGTAGAAATTTTAGTGTCACGAGATGTGTCGAGAAACGCCAATACCGGGGCTGTGGTGAGTTTAATTGTGAGCTCCTCCCATTCCTTCTGGTGTGCGGGCAGCCACTGGAACTCCGTGGACTTCTTGACTAGGTGGCGAAGAGCCGTTGTGTGGGAGGCAAGGTTGGGAATGAACTTCCCCAGGAAGTTGAAATGAAATGAAAATGAAAATCGCTTATTGTCACAAGTAGGCTTCAAATGAAGTTACTGTGAAAACCACGAGTCGCCACATTCCGGCGCCTGTTCGGGGAGGCTGTTACGGGAACGTGACCATGCCTAGGAAGCATAGCAGTGCTTTCTTGTCTGCCGGCTGCGGCGTGGCTGTAATGGCGCTCACCTTGTCTGCATCCGGACGGATCCCTGACCGGGATATGTGGTCCCCCAGAAACCTCAGCTCGGTTTGGCCGAAAGAACACTTGGCTCGGTTAAGGCGCAGGCCGTTTTCCCGTATTCGCGCAAAGACGCGCTGGAGACGATTGATTTGCTCCTGTGGTGTGGTGGACCAGATGATGACGTCGTCAACGTAGACGCGCACCCCTTCGATGCCCTCCATCATCTGTTCCATGATCCTGTGAAAGACCTCGGATGCCGAGATGATGCCAAACGGCATTCTGTTATAGCAGAACCTGCCGAAAGGGTTGTTGAAGGTGCACAGCTTCCTGCTGGAGTGGTCCAGTTGGATCTGCCAAAAACCCTTCAAGGCATCCAGCTTTGTAAAGATTTTAGCCCGGGCCATTTCGCTCGTGATCTCTTCCCGTTTGGGTATGGTGTAGTGTTCCCTCATTATGTTGTTGTTCAGGTCTTTCGGGTCAATGCAGATCCGGAGTTCGCCAGAGGGCTTCTTAACACACACCATGGAGCTGACCCATGGCGTTGGCTCCGTGACCCGGGATAGCACCCCTTGGTCCTGGAGATCCTGCAGCTGCTGCTTGAGGCGGTCTTTGAGTGGCGCTGGGACCCTGCGAGGTGCGTGAATGACCGGGGTGGCGTCCGGTTTGAGTCGTATTGTGAAGGTATAGGGCAGTGTGCCCATGCCCTCGAATGCCTCCTGGTTGTGGGCGAGGAGCGATTGAAGCTGTGCCCTAAATTCTGCATCCGGGAAGTCTGATGTGCCTTCTGGAGACAGAGCGTGGACCCGCTGCACGAGGTGGAGAACCTTGCATGCCTGTGCGCCTAGCAGGGAGTCCTTTGTTGATCCGATATTTCGAAGGACAGTGTGGCCTTATACGCATTGTGCGTCACCTGGAGCTGGCAGGATCCCATGGCCGGGATAACGTTTCCATTGTAATCGACCGCCTTGCAACGGGATGGCCGAATTGGTGGTCTGACCTTCAAGGCGTAGAAGGCTGACCATGCTATTAGGTTGGCGGAGGCACCAGTGTCCAGACGGAATGTTATTGGTGATCGGTTGACCGTTAAGGTGGCACACCATTCATCACCCGGATTGACACTGTTCACTGGCATCGGCTGGTGGGTCCTGCCTGGAGACATCCAGTTCCTATCAATGACCGCAACACGGAAGGCGTCCCGGTCCTCTGTGTCACTGGTCTGGATATCGTCTGGGCACGACTCATAGTACGGAGGCTGAATGGTCCGCACGTCCCTGCGAGGTTCTCAGAATTGGGGAGCATTGGCAGGTTGAGCTGCTCGACAGCAGGTAGCGTAGTGGCCCATCTTGCCACAGCGGAGGCAGTGTCGGTTTTTTGCCGGACATCGCCGCTTTAAATATGCAGCTCCGCAGTTGCCGCACGTCGTGACGTCATGGCGTTCGTTGCACCACCGCGCATGCGCAGTTTGGTCTTTCGTCGAATGCGCCTGCGCATCACGTCCCTCTGCATCGACGTCTTTTTTGGTGCGCACAAACGCGGGAGGCCGCGGAAAGCGCACAAAATGGTCGCCCTCGTCCGGGCCGCGGGCCGGGAGGAACTCGATCGCCTGGACCCGTTTGGCCTTGTAGGACGCCTGCCTCGCCGATCCGGCTGCGTAGGACGCCTGCCTCGCCGATCCGGCTGCGTAGGACGCCTGCCGCGCCGATTCGGCCGCTTGAAATTGGGAGTAGCGGCTAGTCGCGTTTTCATGCAGGACACAGGCTTCGATTGCGGAGGCTAGGGTGAGGCCTTTAATTTTGAGGAGCTGCTGGCGTATGGCGCCCGAGGTGACCCCAAAAACAATCTGGTCCCGAATCATTGAATCGGAGGTGGTGTCGTAACCGCAGGCCTGCGCGAGGATACGGAGGTGTGCAAGGAAAGATTGAAAGGGCTCATCCTTACCCTGCAGGCGCTGCTGGAAGAGATACCTCTCAAAACTCTCATTTACCTCGACGCTGAAGTGTTGCTCGAGTTTGAGAAGGACCGTCTTGTACTTGGTCTTGTCCTCACCTTCCGCGAACACCAGGGAGTTGTAGACATGGATGGCGTTTTGCAATGCCGTGGAGAGGAGGAGGGCGATCTTTCTGGTGTCCAAAGCGCTCTCCCTTTCGGTGGCTTCCAGGAAGAACTGGAAGCACTGTTTGAACAGCTTCTAATTGACGCCGAGATTTCCAGCGATTTGTAACGGCTGCGGCGTCACCCAGGGGGTCACACGTTTTTACCATTTCATCAAGGCCCACAACCTGACCTCCTCCATCGAGGAAGTCACGGCGATCACCAGAGACTGCCAGGTCTGCGCGGAGTGTAAACCGCACTTCTACCGGCCAGACCGTGCGCACCTGGTGAAGGCCTCCCGCCCCTTTAAATGCCTCAGCGTGGACTTCAAAGGGCCCCTCCCCTCCACCGACCGCAACACGTACTTTCTTAATGTGGTCGATGAATATTCCCGATTCCCCTTTGACGTCCCATGCCCCAACATGACGTCATCAAAGCCCTCAACACCATCTTCGCTCTGTTCGGTTTCCCCATCTACGTCCACAGCGACTGGGGATCCTCATTCATGAGCGATGAGCTGCGCCAGTACCTGCTCAACAGGGGCATTGCCTCGAGCAGGACGACCAGCTACAACCTGAGGGAAAACGGCCAGGTGGAGAGGGAGAATGGGACGGTCTGGAGGGCCGTCCAGCTGGCCCTACGGTCCCGAAATCCCCCGGCCTCCCGCTGGCAGGAGGTCCTCCCCGACGCACTTCACTCCATTCGGTCTCTCCTGTGCACCGCGACTAATGAAACCCCCCAGGAACGTCTCTTTGCCTTCCCTAGGAAGTCCACCTCCGGGGTTTCACTCCCAACATGGCTGGCAGCCCCAGGACCCGTTCTCCTCCGTAGACACGTCCGACTCCACAAGACGGGCCCATTGGTTGAGGGGGTACAGCTACTTCATGCCAACCCGCAGTACGCCTACGTAGCGTACCCCGACGGCCGCCAAGACACAGTTTCCCTCAGGGACCTGGCACCAGCTGGTTCCACACACACACACTCCCCCCATCCCAGCGCCACCCTCCCTCCGCCCGGCGCACCCCACCACAGCCCCCGCTCCGGGACAATCCGTCCTCCCCTTGCTCGCACCCGGAGATGAAGAGGATTTTGACACGCTCCCGGAGTCACCGAAGACCAAGCCGCCGTCTGAGTCGCCACCAGCACTGCGGCGCTCTCAACGACAGATCAAGGCACCGGACCGGCTGAATTTGTAATATTATCTGTACTTTTAAAACACAACTTTCTGTATATAGTTCTCCACTACCCCCGCCGGACTCATTTGTTTAACAGGGGGTGAATACACCACTGATGTATATATTGTATATATTGGATGTTGATACAGGTGCTTTACGGTAAGGCCCTTGTACTACAGGTTCGGGGGCGGGGGGCGATCGCTGCCTGCTGACTCCGCCCAGTAGGCAGAGTATAAATATGTGTGCTCCCAGTACAGCAGCCATTTTGTCAGCTGCTGTAGGAGGCCACACATCTCAGTGTAATAAAGCCTCGATTACATTCTACTCTCGTCTTTGTGTAATTGATCGTGCATCAGGAACTGCTATGTGTAACATATTACAAGGACACACTGGAATCAAATGGCGCGCACGAAGCCAGTTTTAAACAGGCTCCGGCCAACCTACCTGGTATCCACCAGCATCGTGGGATCCGTCGGCCTCCCCAGCGAGGCCGCAGCCGGGCGCAGTCCAGCACTGGTACACACAGATGTGGACCAAGTGGAACAGCATCTGAGGTGTCTCCCGGCTCACGGGAGACCTTGGGTGGTCAGGGATAGTTCAGGGTTAGTTCAGGTTCACCTTGGCACTGGCACTGCCAAGGTGCCCAAATGGCACTGCCAAGCTGGCAGGAGCACCACCTGGGTGCCAGTGTAAGGGTGCCCAAGTTCCAGGATGGCACTGCCAAGGGTCAGGGGCTGAGGGGAGAGGGCCATGCCCATGAAAAGAGGGTGGAGGAACGGTTTGGTGGGGGGGTGCAGGGCAGGTAAGCAGGTGCCTCTGGGAGGTTGGGGGCTGACTGGTGGTGGTCCTGGAAGGGAGGGGGTGCTGTAAAGGGGCTTGGGTATCCAGAAGAGGGGGGCCCCAAGGGTCCCCATAGTGGGGTGTCCTCACTTGGGGGGGGGGGGGAGTAGTGCCCATGTGTGTGGGGTGGCATTGCCCATGGGTGGCGCGTTTGGCGGACCCACAAGCTCACTTAGAGATCAGAGCACCAGTTTTTACACTAAGCTAGTCCCAAATGCCCGCATTTGGCCCATCTCCCTCTATACCCACCTTACCCATATAACTGTCTAAATGCTTTTTAAAAGACAAAATTGTACCTACTTCTACTACTGCGTCTGGCAGCTCGTTCCAGACACTCACCACCCACTGTGTGAAAAAATTGCCCTTCTGGACCCTTTTGTATCTCTCCCCTCTCACCTTAAACCCATGCCCTAGTTTTAGACTCCACTACCTTTGGGAAAAGATGTTGATCATAGTTATCATAGAATTTACAGTGCAGAAGGAGGCCATTCGGCCCATCGAGTCTGCACCGGCTCTTGGAAAGAGCACCCTACCCAAGGTCAACACCTCCACCCTATCCCCATAACCCAGTAACCCCACCCAACACTAAGGGCAATTTTGGACACTAAGGGCAATTGATCATGGCCAATCCACCTAACGTGCACATCTTTGGACTGTCGGAGGAAACCGGAGCACCCGGAGGAAACCCACGCACACCCGGGGAGACCGTGCAGACTCCGTACAGACAGTGACCCAAGCCGGAATCGAACCTGGGACCCTGGAGCTGTGAAGCAATTGTGCTATCCACAATGCTACCGCGCTGCTCTAAAGCATCATCTATGCTTTTAAAAAGTTTTTACTGCTGCAATGTTCAAGTGAAGCCCAGCGCAAACTGGAGGAACAGCGCCTCATCTTCCGATTAGGCACGTTACAGCCTTCCGGACTTAACATTGAGCTCAACAACTTCAGACTGTGAAACTCTCTCGTCCACCTTCACCCCATTTTTATTTCCATCAATTTATTTTCATTTCTTCCGTCGACCCGTTTTTCCCTCACCATTGCCCCCACTACCCCACCCCACTTGGGTCATCTGTTCCCTGCTTCAAGTTGTCCTTTGACATATCGCTTACCTCTCTTATTTTTTTTCTCTTAGTCAGATTCCTCCCTTTTTTCGCACACCTGCAATGTTGATTTTTTTTTTCCACATTTATTTTCCACTGACAACACTCACCATCTGGTGCCTCACCCAAGAGATGTGTGAGTGCTGGGTTCTGCATCAGCAGCTTGATTAGCAGAGGCCTGACACTCCTGCTGGAATTGGAATCCCAGTGGATTACCCCTCCCAAGGGCAAGTGGATCACACCTACTGCGACACCTAAAGCCCACCAGCGAGGAAAAAAAGACTTGCATCACTGCTATCCAGGTTTCAGGGTGCACCAAATCAATTTAACTGTCAGTGATGTACTTTTGAAGTGTTGTCACTCTTATCATGTACGTAGGTACCGCGGCAGTCAATTTATGCACAGCAAGACCCCACAAATCGCAATGAAATATTCAGAAGGACACTGGGGCGAGGTCATCTGCTTTTGTTAGAACCAGCACCTGAAAAAGTGGACAGGGTCTCAAGTGCAATGTCACATGTGAAAGGCAGCACTTTGGGCAGTAATTTCCCACATGGGGCTTACGGGGTGGGAATGCTTGTGCTACGCCCCACCCCCACCCCCCCGCCCCCCCACCAGGGGCAGGGTACCTTAATTACCCAGAGCATATAAGGTCGGCCATTAAGGCAGACCGAACAGGAACTCGGTCGGGGTCTAGCGGGAAGTGTATATATTGTCTGTAAATAAAACTTTGTCCTCATTTTTATTTGGTGTGGATTCCCCTTGTCCTTAGTGAACCGGCAGTGCAGCAAACCTTCAGCACTCTGCAACATCTGCCCAGGTTTGATGCTCCAGTCCCTGGCGTGGGACTCAAACCCACAACCTTCCAACTCAGAGATTGCTGCTACTGAGCCATGCTTGACAGTGAATTGAACCTAGATCTTCCTCGTTTATATTGCTCAGTTATAAACATCCTGACCCTTTGTTGAGAGGGTGGAGATTCAATTTATAGCCCCATTTATTAGATGATACACTACCATAGAAATGGCAGGGGTACAGGGAGGGGCAGGATTTTGTGGGGTAGGTGTGAACTCAGTCCAAAATGCTCCCTGATCATTGCATGGGTCCAACGAAGTGGCAATTGAGAGGTGGAAATCTGGTGCAGCTGCGGGATTCAAACCCTGCTGCTGCTTAAAGGGGCATTGACAATATGTGACAAGTGGTTAGCGCTGCTGCCTCACAGCACCAGAGACCCGGGTTCAATTCCGGCCTTGGGTGACTGCGTGGAGTTTACACATTCTCCCTATGTCTGTGTGGGTTTCCTCCGGGTGCTCCGTTTATGGGGTTATGGGAATATGCAGGGGAGTGGGCTTAGTTAGAGTGCTCTTTCAGAGGCTCGGTGCAGGCTCAATGGGCCGAATGGCTTCCTTCTGCATGGTAGGGATTCTAGGGCAGCACGGTAGCACAAGTGATTAGCACTGTGACTTCACAGTGCCAGGGTCCCAGGTTCGATTCCCTGCTGGGTCACTGTCTGTGCGGAGTCTGCACGTTCTCCCCATGTCTGCATGGGTTTCCTCCGGGTGCTCCAGTTTCCTCCCACAGTCCAAAGATGTGCGGGTTAGGTGGATTGGCCATGATAAATTGCCCTTAGTGACCAAAAAAAGTTAGATGGGGTTATTGGGTTACGGGGATAGGGTGGAAGTGAGGACTTAAGTGGGTCGCTGCAGACTTGATGGGCCGAATGGCATCCTTCTGCACTGTATGTTCTATATGTGACTTCAATCAGAGCAAGTGAGCACCAGAACACTGCTCAGTCAGGCAGAGAGAGGGTAAAAAGATTCCAGCATGTCTGGCATTGATATTCAGCTGGCAGAATTCGAATGTTTACAAATCAAATACCTTCTAAAATAAAAAAAAGTGGTGGAGCAGAGAGGGGCTACCCAGAAGGATAAAGAGTGGTGTGGGGAACATTGAGTGAACAGCACAAATTCATTTCAATTAGAGGGGTGAAAGGGGGGAGTCTGTGAAAGAAACAGTATCGCATCTAGTACCAATCAGAGTAGGATGCCATCAACAAGTAGATAAGGGCACAGATGCCAGGAAGAAACATGGGACAGAAACAGGCAGGGTAGGGCGACCAGACATTCTGGTTTGGCCGGTGTCATGATATGCAGACATGCAGATAATGATATACAGACAGGCACAGACAGGCAGCTAATGAACACAGAGAACAGGACATGACCAATGAGCAGGCAGGACACTCAGGAGTGGTATCTCACTATAAAAGGCACGAGGCACTCACACTCCACCTCTTTCCACTGATGAGCATCTACAGAGTGAGTCAGGGTGTATGAACAGTATCACACCTCCAGCACGTGGCTAAGAGCTAGTCTGGTTCAGTCAGACAGAGTAACCACATTTAGGTTAGCAGAGAGTCGAACTCATAGAGAACTGTGCTAACTGTGCTACTGGTTCAATAAATCAAATTGAACTAACTTCAAGGTCTGGAGTATCTTTTGGTTAAAGCTGCAGCCTGTGTTATCCCAGAGTACATATAACATCAGCCGGGGCAGCCCAGGTTTTCACTAAGTATCCCGTGACTGTTGATTGCTCAAATGTTTGGGTTTTCTCGGCCTCTTGGCTATGATTAAACGTCAAATCAAACCCAAAATTAAGTGCAATGCCTTTTCTTGTCAGCTTGGATCTTGTATGTTTCATAGAAGATTCATAGAATTTACAGTGCAGAAGAAGGCCATTCGGCCCATCGAGTCTGCACCGGCTCTTGGAAAGAGCACCCTACCCAAGGTCCGCTCCTCCACCCTATCCTCATAACCCAGCAACCCCACCCAACACTATGGGCAATTTTGGACACTAAGGGCAATTTAGCATGGTCAATCCACCTAACCTGCACATCTTTGGACTGTGGGAGGAAACCGGAGCACCCGGAGGAAACCCACGCACACACGGGGAGGATGTGCACACTCCGCACAGACAGTGACCCAAGCCGGAATCGAACCTGGGACCCTGGAGCTGTGAAGCAATTGTGCTATCCACAATGCTACCGTGCTGCCCTATGTCTTTCCCTTGTGGAGATCATGAATTGGATTCAATTTGAATTGGATTGATTTTTAGCAAACAATGAGATGGATTAAGGGTTTTGCCCTGTCCACTCTGCGCTTTGGTATTGTAATTTTAAGAACGGGATAAAAATTTAAAAGTGAAGGGTCTGGGCTTTCAACTCTGCTGAGGCCCCTCCCCTTTAACCCGCTCCTTGCATTCCATCTACTGTTGGCAAAACCCAAAAAGAACACTGCACCCTGGGGATCAAAATTATAGGGAAATGAAGGCGAGCGAGCTCTTGCTTCGCCATGTGGTTACAGGAGCATGGGTGGGCAGCACTGTGGTGCAGTGGTTAGCACTGCTGCCTCACGGCGTTGTGGACCCGGTTTCGATCCAGGCCCCGGGTCACCATCCATGTGGAGTTTGCACATTCTCCCCGAGTTTGCGTGGGTCACACCCCCATAACCCAAAAGCGGTGCAACATAGGTGGATTGACCACACTTATTTGCCCCTTAATTGGGGGGGTGGGCGGAGGAGGCCGCAGCCCAGCAGTGGCTTCAGGGGGGTGGTCCCTGTCCAATGCAACCCAACTAAAAACACATCACAGCCAAGGCTGCAACCCCTGGGGATATGATTCCTCCGCTTAAATTGCTTAGTATCACCACACTCGTTTAACTTTTAATCTCAATATTTCTGCATCTGCTTGGTGTTCCATGCAATAGGTGTGCCACTTGGCAAACCTCTCCACAGTCGCAGCCTGTTATTGGGCTTGGTACTTCACTTGAAAAGCAATCTTTCTCTTAAAATGAGACTGAGATGAGAGACAGTCTGGCCTACCCTCAGGCTGACTGTGATTATTTATGCACGGTTGATATTTAGGGCCGGAGGTGCCATGAGGCCACCGCTCCCCCCCCCTTCCTACGTTTGAGAAACTGGACATCCGCGGCATGCAATTGCTCCTTTGGCCACACTTGGAATAAAGTACTGCCGGCAATTCGAGCCAAGGAAATACAAAAATGCAAAGAACCAATTGTGCATGGTGTTTGGTTACACATTCTCTAAATTCCACAGTGGGACCCGTGACACTACAAGGCCATTGGGGTTGGCCTCAGGTTTGAATATCACAAAAAGGCAACTAAATCTTAACAAAAGATCTTGTGGTTTTGCAAGTTTAACACCACCTCGCTGTGATATAGCAGTAATTTCTCTTGTCTAAAAGTATACTTGATCCATAAAATTTGTTGATAATAATAATAATAATAATCTTTATTGTCACAAGTAGGCTTACATTAACAAGGCAATGAAGTTACTGTGAAAATCCCCTAGTCACCACACTCCGACGCCTGCACTGGCACGCAGAGGGAGAATTCAGAATGTCCAATGTCCATAGCACGTCTTTCGGGACTTGTGGGAGGAAATCGGAGCACCCGGAGGAAACCCGTGTGGACACAGGGAGAACGCGCAGACTCAGCACACACAGTGACCTATGGCAAGACATTTCAATTGAAAATTACAGGAAGTGCATACAGTATGTTCCAATCCTGGTTACCTCAATAAATATTGTAATTCTCTTGATTATATGTCAGGTACATTTCATATCCGGCATGCAGTTTGGGCAAAACATTTTAAATTGAAATATTACATAAAATGCAGTAAAATTTAACTTTCCTTCATACAGCATGATCCTTTCTGAGGTGCCTCATTGCAACTTAGATATTCTTGATATTCATAAAGTATCGCAGAATCATAAAATCAGAGAAATCCCTACAGTGCAGAATGAGGCCATTTGGTCCATCGAGTTTGCATCGATCCTCTGAAAGAGCACCCGACCTAGCCCCACTCCCCCGCCCTATCTCCATTACCTAGCTTACACATGTTTGGACCCTAAGGGGCAATTTAATATGGCCAATCCACCTAATTTACACACCTTTCGACTGTGGGAGGAAACCAGAGCACCCGGGGGAAACCCACGCAGACACGGGGAGAACCTGCAAACTCCACACAGTCACACAAGGCTGAAATCAAACTTGGGTCCCTGGCCCTGTGAGGCAGCAGTGCTAACCACGGTGTCACTATGGCACCCAAAAGTACGTTGAATGTCAGGCATACAACCCGAAGGATGCTACAAATTTTCCAGCCCGCCACTACACTATGGTTGAAAGGCCGTACGCAGCAACCTTTCGCCATTGAGCCTCTAAGGCGGTGGCCCCAGGCTTCAGCATGTCCCTCAACGTGTAGTCTTAGTCTTTGGACTGTGCCAGTCTGCAGCATTCGGTTGAGAACAATTCTTTGCACTGGACCAAAGACCAGCAAACTTTGGGTTGACCAAAGAGCGTCTTTCACAGAGGTGATGATCCTCCAGCCACCGTTTATGTTTATCCCTGTGTGCATCCTTGTAGAGCACAGAGTCCTGTGTCACAGAGCGCTCAGGATGAACCTTGATTTAAACCACTGCATCTCTCTCCAGACCTTCTTTGCAAAGACACATTCCAGAAGGAGGACCTTCCCCACTACGGCCACCTCAAGGATAATGTGTAGAGGGGGTGAGACTCCGAGTATTGAGGATAGGCAATGGGGTGGGGTTGAAGTTGCAATCAGATCGGTCATTATCTTATTGAATGCTAGAGTGGGCTTGAGGGGTCGAGTGGCCTACTCTTGCTCTTAATTTGTATGTTTGTACGTACGTTCGGGCATTTAGGAAGGATCTTATGGGGTGGGGGCAGGGTCTTTCTCACTACCAGCAAAGCAACATCTTTGGTGCTTGTTTGAAAGTTCTGGCATTGAGGCAATCTGCCAAATGACTTTGACAGTGTGGTCAGGAAATCATTTATAGGATCTAACATCTCCTTTCCCCGCAGGGCCTCCAGACATTAATTACAGACACTGCCTGAAGAACATGGGGTCAAAATTGCTTGTCTGCACCTGAGTGTGGAATGGGCCAGTTCTGCACCACATCCAGCAACAGTGAAAGCACCTCACACCCGATGGTCATCCACAACGGAAAGGGAGCGTCGCTCCCACATGCCCAGTTGTTGTTCAACCAGAGCTCCTTCCAGTTTCTACCATTTACCCTTGTCCCTCATACCAAAACTGGTGTTCAGTCTCAACCTCATTGATCATCTTTGGGTCTTCCACATTTAGATGGCTTTTACAGCTTCCCTAAGTGTTACTTGGAAAGCATCAGGTTGAAATTGCAAAGCTGATGCACGATCAATTGCACAGAGACGAGAGTTGAATACAACTGAGGCTTTATTACTCTAAGATGTGTGGCCTCCTACAGCAGCTGGCGAAATGGCTGCTGTAGAGGGAGCACACATATTTATACTCCGCCTACTGGGTGGAGCCAGCAGGCAGGGACTACCCCCGTACCTGTAGTACAGGGTCTTACCACACATCTTCTAATATGTACAACAGTGGTGATTACCACATTCACCCCTTGTTAAAATTAAGTCCAGCGGGGGTAGTGGAGAACTATACACAGAGCAAGTTTAATATACAGAAGCAAAAAAATATATATCTCTTTCTGAAGTCCAGTACAAGGTGGTTTGATAGTCCCGAACCAATTATAGATTTAGCCGGTCCGGGGCTTTGATGTGGCCTTGGGAGCGACGCAGCAGTGGCGGCGATTTCGGTGTTGGTCTGGTCCTCGGTGACTCCGGGAGCGTGCCGAAATCCTCTTCATCAGAGGACGGATGGTCCTGGGGGGGTTGCTGCTGGGTGCGCTGGGGAGGGGGGGGGGGGTGGAGCCGGGCCAGAGGTGTGTGTATACAAAATTATGAGGGGCATAGACAGAGTGGATAGTCAGAGGCTTTTCCCCAGGGTAGAGGGGTCAATTACTAGGGGGCATAGGTTTAAGGTGAGAGGGGCAAGGTTTAGAGTAGATGTACGAGGCAAGTTTTTTACGCAGAGGGTAGTGGGTGCCTGGAACTCGCTACCGGAGGAGGTAGTGGAAGCAGGGACGATAGGGACATTTAAGGGGCATCTTGACAAATATATGAATAGGATGGGAATAGAAGGATACGGACCCAGGAAGTGTAGAAGATTGTAGTTTAGTCGGGCAGTATGGTCGGCGCGGGCTTGGAGGGCCGAAGGGCCTGTTCTTGTGCTGTACATTTCTTTGTTCTTTGTTCTTTGTGTGTGGAACCTGCTGGTGCCAGGTCCCTGAGGGAGACAGTATCCTGGCGGCCGTCAGGGTACGCTACGTAGGCATACTGGGGGCTAGCATGGAGTAACTGCACCCTTTCAACCAACAGGTCCGCCTTGTGGAGTCGGACGTACCTACGGAGGAGTACGGGTCCTGGAGCTGAGAGCCAAGTCGGGAGCGACACCCCGGATGTGGACTTCCTGGGGAAGGCAAAGAGACGTTCATGGGGTGTGTCGTTAGTGGCGGTGCATAGTAGCGACCGAATGGAGTGCAGTGCATCGGGGAGGACCTCCTGCCAGAGGGAGGCCGGGAGATTTCTGGACCGTAGGGCCAGTTGGACGGCCCTCTAAACCGTACCGTTCTCCCTCTCTACCTGCCTGTTTCTCTGGGGGTTATAGCTGGTCATCCTGCTGGAGGCAATACCTCTGCTGAGCAGGAACTGACGCAGCTCATCACTCATTAATGAGGATCCCCGTCACTGTGGATGTAGGCGGGGAAGCCGAACAGAGCGAAGATTGTGTTGAGGGCTTTGATGACGGTGGCAGGCGTGATGTCAGGGCATGGGATGGCGAAGAGGAATCTGGAGTATTCATCGACCACACTGAGGAAATACATGTTATGGTCGGTGGAGGGGAGGGGCCCTTTGAAATCCATGCTGAGGCGTTCAAAGGGGCGGGGGTCCTTCACCAGGCGTGCGTGGTCCGGCTGGTAGAAGTGCAGTTTGGCCTCCGCACAGACCTGGCAGTCCCTGGTGATTGCCCTGACTTCCTCGACGGAGTAGGGCAGATTGCGGGCCTTTATGAAATGGTACAACCGGGTGACTCCCGGGTGACAAAGGTTGTCGTGCAGGGTCTGGAGTCGGTCTACATGTGCGCTGGCACATGTACCTCGGGATAGGGCATCTGGGAGCTCATTGAGCTTGCCGGGGCGATACAAAATCTCGTAGTTGTAGGTGGAGAGCTCAATCCTCCACCTCAAGATTTTATCATTTTTGATCTTTCCCCGCTGTGTGTTATTGAACATGAAGGCTACCGACCGTTGGTCAGTGAGGAGCGTGACTCTCCTGCCGGCCAGGTAATGCCTCCAATGCCGCACAGCTTCAACGATGGCTTGGGCCTCTTTTTCGACGGAGGAGTGCCGAATTTCGGAGGCATGAAGGGTGCGGGAAAAGAATGCCACGGGCCTGCCTGCATGATTGAGCGTGGCGGCCAGGGTGACGTCTGATGCGTCGCTCTCCACTTGAAACGGCAGCGTCTCGTCTACTGCGTGCATCACGGCCTTGGCGATATCGGCTCTAATACGGTTGAAGGCATGTTGAGCCTCGGCCGTCAGGGGGAAAAGGGTGGACTGGATGAGTGGGCGGGCCATGTTCGCATAGTTTGGGACCCACTGGGCATAGTATGACAAGAACCCCAGGCAGCTGAGGGCCTTGGGGCAGTGGGGCAGGGGGAGCTCCATGAGGGGGCGCATGCAGTCGGGATCGGGCCCCAGAACTCCGTTCTGGACCACATAGCTGAGGATGGCTAAGCGGTTCATGCTGAATATACACTTCTCCTTGTTATAGGTGAGGTTTAGGAGAGTGGTGGTGTGGAGAAATTTGGCATGGTTGGCATCGTAGTCCTGCTGATCGTGGCCGCAGATGGTGACATTGTCTAGGTACGGGAAGGTGGCCCGCAACCCGTACCGGTCGACCATTCGGTCCATCTCCCTTTGGAAGACCGAGACCCCATTGGTGACGCCGAAGGGAACCCTGAGAAAATGGTAGAGGCGGCCGTCTGCCTCGAAGGCAGTGTATGGGCGGTCTGCCTTATAGATGGGGAGCTGGTAGTCGACATATTTGAGGTCTACATTTGAGAAGACCCGGTACTGTGCAAACTGATTGACTATATCAGATATGCGTGGGAGGGGCTACGCGTCGAGCTGCGTGTACCGATTGATGGTCTGGCTGTAGTCCACGACTATTCTGTGTTTCTCCCCAGTTTTCACCACTACCACTTGGGCTCTCCAGGGGCTGTTGCTGGCCTTGATGATGCCTTCCCGAAGCAGCCGCTGGACTTCAGACCTGATGAAGGTCCTGTCCTGGGCACTGTACCGTCTGCTCCTGGTGGCGATGGGTTTGCAATCCGGGGTTAGGTTTGCGAATAGGGAAGGTGGGTCGACCTTTAGGGTCGCAAGGCCGCACACATTGAGGGGTGGTAGGGGCACACTGAATTTCAAGGTTAGGCTCTGGATGTTGCACTGGAGGTCCAGGCCGAGTAACAGGACAGCGCAGAGGTTGGGGAGGACGTAGAGGTGGAAGCCACTGAATTCTACGCCCCGGACCGTGAGTGTGACTTTACAGTATCCCCAGGGAGATTCTTTGATTGGCGGGGTGTACCGCAAGGGAGCAGCGCCTTACCGTATCTGGATGGATGAAGCTTTCGGTGTTCCAGAGTCCAGCAGGCAAGAGGTCTCGTGCCCATCGATCTTCACGCTTGTCGAGGCGGTGGCTAGATTGTGCGGGCGAGACTGGTCGATCGTGACTGAGGCGAGTCGTGGCTGGTCGTCGCTGGTGTCGAATGATGGGGTGCCCGGGGGCACGGGTCCCGGAACAATGGTGGTGCCCAAGTGCCGTGGGGAAGACAAGATGGCGGCGCCTGATGATCTTGGGCTGTACAAGATGGCGACGCCCACGGGCCGCATGTAGCGGGGGTTGAAAAAGACGGCGGCGCCCATGGGCCGCACGTGGTCCGAGAAGGGGAAGATGGCGGCGCCCACTGGCCGTGCGTGGTCCGGGGAGGTGAAGATGGCGGCGCCCATTGTCCGTACGCAACAGGGTTTGGGGCAATAGCGGCGACTGAGTGGGCCTGGCACACCGCAGCGAAGTGCCCCTTCTTGCCGCAGGCCTTGCAAAGGGCGGTTTGGGCTGGGCAGCGTTGGCGGGGGTGTTTCTGTTGCCCGCAGAAGTAACATCGGGGGCCCCTGGGGTTGGCTGGCTGGTGCGTGGCACAGGCGTATTGGCTGGGTGAGGACCCCGGTGGGGCAGCCGTCTGCCGGGTCCACGATGTGTAGGAGGGGTGGGGCGCGCGGCTGGGGGTGTAGGCCTGAATATTGCGCGAGGCGACCGTCATCGATAGCGCCAGTTTTTTTGTTGCTGCGAGATCGAGCGTGGCCCCTCTAAAAGTCGCTGGCGGATGAAGTCTGACCCTATCCCCGTAACTAAGGCGTCCCGCATGAGGAGGTTTGAATGTTCCGTGGCCGTGACGGCCTGACAGTCACAGTCTCTGACCAGGGGAATTAAAGTGCGCCAGAAATCGTCTACGGACTCACCAGGGAGCTGACTGCGAGTAGAGAGTACGTGTCTGGCGAAGAGCGTGTTCGTCTGCTGGTCGTAATTCTCTTGCAGTAGCGCCATGGCTTTGTCGTAGTTCGGCGCATCCTGGATCAGCGGAAAGACGTTGGAGCTCAGCCGCGAGTACAGTATCTGGATCTTCTGAGCTTCCAGGATTGGGTCTGGTGCAGACCTGATGTAAGCTTCGAAACAAGCTAACCAGTTATGAAAGTCCTTTTTGGCATCTCTTGATTGCGGATCCAGCTGCAGGCAATCCGGCTTGATGCGGAGGTCCCTCTTCTGAAAATCTTAGAGGAATAAATTGATGCACGATCAATTGCACAGAGACGAGAGTTGAATACAGCTGAGGCTTTATTACTCTAAGATGTGTGGCCTCCTACATCAGCTGGCGAAATGGCTGCTGTATAGGGAGCACACATATTTATACTCCGCCTATTGGGCGGAGCCAGCAGGCAGGGACTACCCCGTACCTGTAGTACAGGGTCTTACCACACATCTTCTAATATGTACAACAGTGGTGATTAACAGTGAAAGCACCTCACACCCGATGGTCATCCACAATGGAAAGGGAGCGTCGCTCCCACATGCCCAGTTGTTGTTCAACCAGAGCTACATGCTCCTTCCAGCTTCTAGCATTTACCCTTGTCCCTCATACCAAAACTGGTGTTCAGTCTCAACCTCATTGATCATCTTTGGGTCTTCCACATTTAGATGTTTTGGCTTTTACAGCTTCTCTAAGTCTTACGTGGAAAGCATCAGGTTGAAATTGCAAAGCATAGGTCACGCATGTGGGGCGATTTGCTCCACAGTGCCACAAAGTCATTCTACTGGTCGGTTTTGGTATTGCTTCCTTTGACCTAGAATGTCTAAACTAATTGAACTATGGAATTCTTTCCTTTGTCCCACAGTTTCCTTTTTCTCTTAAAATGGACCCATGCTGCATACGAAGTTCAGACTGCCTAACAATCTGGATTCAAATGTTAGATGTGGTATATTTGGATTTTCAGAAATTTAAGAAAGCTTCTGATAAAATCCCACATAAGTGCCGGGGTCCTCCGATCCTGCGGCCAAGTTCTGACGCCGGCGTCAAAAGTGGCACGAGCGACTCTGGCATCAAAGTGCCTCCAGACCCAGGCATTCACCCCTTCTTAGGGGGCTAGTACGGCACCGGCGTGGTGTCCGCTGCTCCGGCGCGCCACGGCCAGCACGGATCCGCGTATGCGCGTCATTGCCGCCGCAGGTCCGCGTATGCGCGTGGGTTGCCATCTCCGTGCCGGCCCACGGGCAGTATGGCGGAGCCCTACAGGGCCCGGCGTGGAGGAACATAGGCCCCCCCATAGAATTAGCCAGCCCATCGATCGGTAGGCCCTGATTGCGGGCCTGGCCACCGTGGAGTGCCCTCCCGGAGCCGAACCCCCCCCCCCCCCCCCCCAACCAGGATGGCCCCCGCTGCCAGAACTCCGAGATTCCGTTGGGTAGGACCATGCATAATTCACGCCGGCGGGACTCAGCTGAACTCGGCGGGCACTCAGCCTATCGAGGCGTGGAGAATTGCCGGGGAGGGGGGGGGCGCTTTCAACGGTCCCCGACGGCGCGACCGTGACCTTGCAGGCACAATTGGCGCCAATTCTCCAGCGACCGGAGAATCGGCGGCCAGGCATCGGAGCGGCGTGGCGCGATTTTCGTGCAGGATCGGAGAACCCCGGCCAAGATGTCAGCGTGCATTGTCATGTGAGAGTGCCTTTAAGAAATGGGTGTTTTTTATAGAATAACTGTAGTGGGTGTACCTTTAGGAAATGGGTGTTTATGACTGCTGTGATGTCAGAGTGTGGGTGGAGCTGGGCTGTCTGTTAGCTTTTAGTTTCACTTTGAGAAAAGCTTGGGTGTGTCTGTGTTTTTTTAGTTTCGTTTCAGTGTTGGAGCTGCAGTCAGCCACAGAATGTGTAATGTTGTTCTCTCTGCCATGTAAAGACTATATCTTGATCATTTGGTGAATTCAGAATTATAACTGTTCTCAGTAGTGAATTTAAACCTGATGTGCTTCTGTTAAAAGGTTTTTTTCAAGTCTTTTGGATGTTAAAAGGAAAGTAAGGATTACTTAGTGTTGTATTCTTTGGGGTTGTATTTGGATTAATAGTTGCTAAGATGTTCACTGTATGTTTTAAAAAGGTTAACTTGAGTTCATAGAATAAACATTGTTTTGCTTTAAAAAATACTTTTCGATTTCTGCTGTACCACACCTGTAGAGTGGGTCGTGTGCGCCCCATACCACAATCTAGTAAAAGTTGTGGGTCAGGTGAACTCCATGATACACTTTGGGGTTCTCTAAACCCTGGCCCATAACAGCATGGGATTGGGAGTAATATGCTGGCATGGATTTATAATTGGTTAGCAGACAGGAAACAAAGTAGGAATAAATGGGTCTGTTTCAGATTGGAAGGCAGTGACTAATTGGGTACCACAGGGATCAGTGCTTGGGCCCCACCTATTTGCAATATATATCAGTGATTTCAATGAGGGAATCAATTGTAATATTTCCAAATTTACTGACGACACAAAGCTAGGTGAAAGCTAGGTGGCGCAGTCGTTAGCACTGCTGCCTACGGCACTGAGGACCCAGGTTCGATCCCGGCCCCGTGTCACTGTCTGTGTGGAGTTTGCACATTCTCCCCGAGTCTGCGTGGGTTTCACCCCCGCAACCCAAAGATGTGAAGGTTAGGTGGATTGGCCATGTTAAATTGTCCCTTAATTGATAAAAAAAAAAATAATTGGGTATTCTAAACTTATTTTTAAAAACATACTGAATTCTGACATGGCCAGACAGACTGGAGGCAGGAATGTTGTTTCCTCTGGCTTGGCGGGGGGAGGGGGTTCCAGAATAAAGAGTCACAGTCTCAGGATGTTGCGATAGCGGATCAGGCAACATCACATTGAATAGTGGAGCAGGCTCGATGGGCCGAATGTTTCTATCTTCCTTTGCTTGGAGCATGTCTGAGAGTGTGTTGTACACTACTCCTACAACTCCTCCAGCCCTGATCAGTTCAGATTTCTGTCTCCACATTCACATCCTTCAGCCACCCTCTAAAGATCACTAATGAGTCGACAGATTCTCTTGTTTCAAAAATGTATTTTATTCCAAACATATTCATATAATATAAATAAGTCAAATAATATTCACCGTTCCGTTTGTACACGTTTTCCCCCCTTTTCACCCCCTCCCCCTGCCCCCCCCCCCCCTTACAATTCCTTGAGCATGGTCATGAACAGTCCCCACCGTGTCTCAAAGCGCTCAGCTGATCCCCTCAATTCGAACTTAATCTTTTCCAGCCGGAAAAAGTCGTACAAGTCCCCCAGCCAGGTCGCCATTCCCGGTGGCGTTGTTGGCTGCCATTCCAGCAGAATCCTTCGCCAGGCAACTAGAGAGGCGAAGGCCATAACATTTCCTTCCTCCCCTCCATCAACTCCGGCATTTCTGATACCCCAAAAATCGCCACCATCGGCTCCAGCCCGGCCTCTACCCCCACGACAGTGGATAACACCCCCTCCCAGATTACCTCCAACTTCTCACAGCCCCAGAACATATGCGCATGATTTGCTGGTCCTCGCCCACACTTCCCGCAGTTGTCCGTCACCCCCTGAAAGAACCCACACTCATCCCTCGCCCAAGTCATATGCACCACCTTAAATTGAATCAAACTCACCCTCGCACATGAGGTTGAATTTATCCTATGCATCGCTTCACTCCATACTCCCCAACCTATCTTGGTCCCCAGCTCCTCCTCCCATTTGTCCTTAATCCTCTCCGCCTATGCTCCCCCCACCACCCGTATATATATACCCAATCCTACCCTCCCCTTCCACATCCAGAAGCAGCAACCGCTCCAATAAGGTATACTCCGGCAGCTTGGGAGACCCTCTCCATTCCTTCAGCCCAAAGTCCCTCACTTGCATATATCTGAATTCACATCAGTTCAGAAACTCTACCTTCTTCCGCAGCTCTTCCAGACCTGCAAACCTCTCCTCCAGATATAAATCCCGCACCCTCACCAGCCCCACCTCTCTCCACCTCCTATACACGCGCCACCCGTCTCCCCCAGCTTAAACCCGTGGTTCCCACACAGCTATGTTAGCACCGAGCTCCCCTCCATCCTAAAGTGTCTCTTCAACTGGTTCCACACCCTAACCGTGGACTGTATCACCAGGCTCTCCATGTACCTCCTCAGTGCCAGCAGAACCACAGCCGTCACCATGGCCCTAAAGCATGGGCCCCCGACAGGACTCCTCCTCCATCCTAACCCATTCTAACCCCTCTCCTTCCCACCACCGCCTCACCTTCTCCGCATTCACAACCCAACAGTAGTGCAACAAATATGGTAACGCAAACCCCCCCCCCCCTTACTGGTTCCCCTCTATTGTTCCCTGTCTCCTCCCTCTTCCCCTCCTCCCCCCTCCTGCCCCCTCCACCCCCCCCCCCCCCCCTCCTGTGGTTCGCCTTTCTTTTCTCTTCGGTTTAGCTGCTATTCCCCCCCCCCCTTTACCCGGTCTGTCCCTCCCTCCCCTGCCTCAGCTACTTTCCCCTGATTCTTGGCTACCTGGCTGTTCTTCTGCTTGTTCGTTGGCCACAAACAGGTCCCAGAACAATTGGGTGAATGGCTGCCATGTTCTGTGGAATGGCAAATTTTATTTTCTCCATTTGGAGAGATTCCGAGAGGTCGGACAGCCAGTCTGCAGCTTTGGGTGGTGCTGCTGACCGCCAGCTGAACAGGGTTCTACGGCGGACGATCAGGGAGGCAAAGGCAAGGACGTCCGCCCTCCTCCCCAGGAATAGATCTGGCTGGTCTAAAACCCCGAAGACAGCCACTTTTGGGCATGGCTCCACCCTCACCCCCACCACTTAGGACATTGCCTCGAAGAAGGCTGTCCAGTACCCTGCAAGTCTGGGGCAAGACCAGTACACGTGGGCGTGGTTGGCCGGGCCTCCTTGGCACCGCTCACATCTATCCTCCACCTCCGGGAAGAACCTACTCATACGGGTTTTTGTTCTGTGGGCTCTATGTACCACTTTTAGTTGCGTCAGGCTGTGCCTTGCGCACATGGAGGTGGAGTTGACCCTATGCAGTGCTTCACTCCAGAGTCCCCACCCTATTTCAATCCCCAGGTCTTCCTCCCATTTCTTTCTTGTTGTGTCCAGTACGGTGTCGACCCTCTCTACCAGTCGGTCATACATGTCGCTACAGTTCCCTTTATATATGATGCTTGCGTCCAGTAACTCTTCCAGTAATGTCTGTCGTGGCGGTTGTGGCTACGTCCTTGTCTCCTTTCGTAGGAGGTTTTTGAGATGCAGGTACCTTAGCTCGTTCCCCTGGCTAGCTGGAATTTCTCTGTCAGTTTGTTTATTGTTGCGATCCTGCCGTCTGTGTATAGGTCCCTGACTGTCAGTGTCCCTCCGTCCTGTCCCCACTTTTTAAAGGTGGCGTCAGTCAGTGCTGGTGTGAACCTATCGTTGTTGCAGATGGGAGCTTTGTCCGACATTTTGGTCAGGCCAAATTGCTGCCGTAGTTGGTTCCAGGACTGGAGGGTGGCTATCACCACCGGGCTGCTGGAGTGTTTTTTGGGTGAGGATGGGAGTGCTGCCGTGGCGAGGGCCCGGAGGCAGGTCCCCCTGCAGGAGGCCTCCTCCGCGAGCACCCATTCAGCTTCTGGCTCCTTGATCCATCCCCTTATTCGCTCGGCCGTCACCGCCCATTGGTAGAATTGTAGGTTTGGGAGGGGTAGCCCCCCCCTGGATTTTGTTTTTTGTAGGGCAACCCTAAATGGCAACACCCCCAAATTGGCTCCCTGACACACCACATTCACCGGGAACTCTTCACTCTTTCCAACATTCAGCTTATAGCCCAAGAAGGCCCTGAACTAGTTTGCCCATAATTTTCCCCATCCTCTCCAATGGGTCCGATACGAATAGCAGCAGGTCGTCTGCATATAGCGACAACCAGTGTTCCCTACTCCACTCCCCCCCCCCCCCCACAATCCCCTGCCAGTCTATTGACCCCCTAAGGGCCATCGGCAAGAGCTCTATCGCCAGCACAAACAGCAGCCAATGCCCCCTTCCCCTACGCAACCCGAAGCTCCGTGAACTCATCTCATTTGTCTGTACACTCGCCACCGGGGCCACGTACAGCAGACACACCCACGCCACAAACCTCGGCCCGAACCCAAGTCCTCCCAAAACTTTAAGCAGGTACCACCACTCCACCCAGTCGAAAGCCTTCTCGCGTCCATAAAGACCACTACCTCCGGTACCCATTCCTTCGGCAGAGGCATGATAATATTTAATAATCATTTAATGTTACTGAAATGTTGCCTACCCTTCACGAAACCCGTTTGGTCCACTACAACCACCCCTGGAATGCATCCTTCTATCCTCCTCGCCACTAACGTAGCCAGCGCTTTCATGTATTTATCAGTGATATGGGCCTGCATGACCCACACTCCAACAGGTCGTTTCCCTTCTTTGTGATTAGCATGGTCGATGCCTGGGCCAGTGTCTCTGGCAGCTCCCCCTTTCTCCAGCACCTCGCTAAACAGATGTGGGGCTAGTTCCGTCGCAAACTCTTTAAAGAAATCCGCCGTGTTACGTCCAGCCCAGGGGCCTTCCCCAACTTCATCTCTTTTATGCTATCCATCACCTCTCTCAGCCCTCGCAGCTCCTCCAGCGCCAGAGGCTCCTCCAGCGCCTGCCTCTTCTCCTCATCCAGCCTTGGGAATTTTACCTCATCCAAAAACCATCAAACATCCCCTTCCTCACCCGGATCAACCCTATATAACTTCTCATGGTACTCCCTGAACCCCTTATTAATCTTCCCCGACTCCGACACTCTTCCCTGCCCGTACTCTCAAGATTTCCCTAGACGCATCCTGCATCCGTAGCTGATGGGCTGGCACACAGCTCACCTTCTCTCCATATTCCTACTGCATCCCCCTCGCACTCCATAGCTGCCCCACTGCCTTCCACGTCATCAACCCATCAAACTGCCCCTGTAACTTCTTTCTCTCCACCAACCCCTCCTTGGTGGGGACATGTGAATATTTGCTGTCCACCTCAACAATCTTGTCCAACAACCATCCATACTCCTCCCTCTTTCTCCTGTCTCTGTGCTCCTTGAATGAAATAACCTCCCCCCCGAACCAACGCCTTCAACGTTGTGGCCACGGTACCTCCCCATTCTGATTCAACGCCACATATTCTCTGATCACTGACCGCATCTTCTCACAGAACCCCTTATCCGCCAAAAGCCCTGAGTCTAACCTCCATCCCGGTTTCTGCTCCTGTCTCAAGCTACGTCCGACCTCCGGCCAGTGCGGCGCATGGTCAGGGATCACGATTCCCGCAGAGGCCGTCCCAACCAACAACGCTCGGCTTAGTACAAAAAAGTCAACTCTAGAGTAGACCTCGTACACATGCAATAAGAAGTACTCCCCCCCACCCCCCCACCCACCCCCCCCCCCCTCCCCCCCCCCCCCCCCCCCCCCCCCCCCGGGTTCCTAAACCTCCATGGATCCACCGTCCCCATCCTTTCCATAAATCCTCCCAGCCCCTTCAACATCCCCTTCACCATCCTCAACCTTCCCATTGACTTAGGGCTCGACATGTCTCCCCTTGGTTCCAGCACACAATTAAAATCACCCTCCATAATCAATTGATGCATTTCCAGGTCTGGAATCACTCCCAGCAGCCCCTTCACAAACCCCACATCATCCCAATTCAGTACATAAACGTTCATTAGCACCACCGGCGTCCCCTCCAATACCTCACTCACAATCATGTGTCTACTCCCCTGGGTACCGCACTTCGTTGGCACCTACAAAGTCCTTCCTTTTGTTCAGGAGGATGGCCATCCCCTGCGAATTTGAATAAAACCCCAAGTGAAATACCTGCTCCACCTGCTCCACCCGTACCTTTCTCAACCTAACCTGGTCCTTCACCCGGAGATGCCTCTCCTGCAGAAAGACCACCCCTGCCTTCAAGCTCCTCAAGTACGCAAAGACCTCTTCACCGACCTATTTAGTGCCCGTACATTCCATGTTGCGAACCTTACCGGAGGCTTAATTGTCGCCTTCCAACCCTTTAATTTCACCCTAAACTGGGCCCATCCGAGATGGCCCCCTTCTCCGTCCATGACCACACTACTCCAACACTGCCAGTCGCATCCCCCCCTCCCCCCCACGCCAAACCTACCTCCCCTCACCCACCCCCACTTGGGCAACCCCCACGGCCACCTCCCCCACCTCACTTCCGTTCACCAGCATTACCTGCCAGCATGGCAGCTCCTGCCCAAAGGCTCCTCTTAGCCACCCCTCCCCCTACCTTTCCCTCCTTGGTCTGTACAAACGGCTCCCTGTGGAGCCCATCCTCCACCACACCAACTAAGATAGATCCAAAACTACAGGTCACCCCTCAAAAAAGAAACACCACTAATGGAGGACGCAGTTGGCTGCTTACAACTGATTGCCCCTTAGCAAACAATCACAGTCACAAAATCACCCCATCCGAGACACAAAAATCACTCTTCGGCCCCACAATACCCGCATCTTCCGATCTCTGTTGTTCCAGCTCCTCCGTCTCCCATCTACATTCAGTTCTCTACAGTTTATGGTCTCTGATGACGTCATTGGCCTCCTCTGGGGTTTCAAAATGGTATTCCCGGCCTTCAAAGGTCACCCACAGTTTCACTGCCGTACCTCAAACCAGATCTGCCTTCGGTATAGAACCGCTTTGGCCTTGTTGAACCCAGCACGCCTTTTCACCAGCTCTGCTCCAATGTCCTAATAGATTCGGACCCTGTTCCCCTCCCATTCGCAGTTCCGCTTCTCCTTGGCCCACCTCCGGATCTTCTTCTCCACAAACTTATGGAGCCTCACAGTTACCGCTTGTGGTGGCTCCCCTGCTTTAGGGACCTTTGCACCCTATCCAATTCCGGGGCCTTGTCCAGCACCCCTCTCCGCCACCAGCCCCGCCAGCATCCTTGAGATATATCTCGTGCCTCTTGTGCCTTCCACACCCTCGGGCAAGCCAACAATATGCAGGTTCTGCCTTCTGGATCTGTTCTCCTGCTCCTTTGTCCTTAGCAACTTGCAAAGATCCCCCAGGAGCCCCATCTCCTCCTCCAATGCCACCACCCAATCACCATGGTCGGACATCACCTTCTCCATCTCCTGGATCTGCAGCCCCAGTGCCTCCAAGCACTTCCCTACTCTCTCCATCGATTCTTTCAAGGGTGCTACTGCACCCTCGATGGCCTTCGACCGATCTTCCTCCATCTCCTTTCTTTGTTGGCAGAACCCCTCTCTGATAAATGCTATCAGCTGCTCCATCTGGGGTTTACCAACTTGTGACAACCTTTCCCCCTCCGCCATCTTTCCAATTGCTGCTGCGCCACAGGTCTCCTCCAGTTCCTTGGCCAGGTCTTTAACCTTCTTCTGCCGGGTCTAATAACCAGCAGACATGCCACTCCCAGGAGGAACTTCTCCTCCACACCTTCAGCTACACTTTCCTGTCGAAATTCCCCCACTTTCAGGTAAAAAGAGCTCAAATCCATGCCTTCAAGCCGGAGCTGCCCTGTGTGCGACCATTCACTCCATGGCCGCCATGGGAAGCCGGAGTCGACAGACTCTCCTGGCTGCAAGACATGTTTATTAAATTTAATCCTTTTGAGGATTTTGTTACTTCTTAAGTTAACATAAACATTGAATGATTGCAGTACTTCTTCACTGCCTGTATGCGGGGTGGGGGGGGTGGGTGTGGTGAAGGCATGGATCCTTACTTTCTGATGGTTTTCGGCAGTACTTGGTTCAGATTGTTCAAGTGGGCAGTTGTCCAGAGTGCCTGGCTGTTAGTTAATAGTTAGTTGTTCTTATCAAGTCAGTGACACTGAAGGACGCACCCACACATCTGCTTTCCAGACTTCCAAGATCTATTTCAAAGCCTGTTTAATCAGCATCCTTTTTCATAGTCCTGGTATGACTGCCCAACTCAGTATAGGAACAGGACGATTTACATTGTTCAGCAGTTTTGAGGTAAACAAGCTATCTCCTATCAATCCTGTTGCTCTCAATGTTTGAAAGCATGGTAGACTAGATTAGTCAAGCTTAAGAAATTTATAAAAGCAATATACTGCGGACGTTGGAAATCTGAACAAGTCATGCGGACTCAAAACATCAACTTCATTTCTCTCTCCAGACGCTGCTGAGATTATCCAGTATTTTCATTTTTTGATATTGAGCAGTTTATATGTGCATAGTACACGCCATCATGGTTGGATAGCCTATGCAAGTCTCACCCTCAGCTACAGTTCTTCTTTCTGAATGTCCTATAAGGCCCTAAGCTCTGGAATGCCCTTCCTAAACTTCTACCTTCTATCCTTAAAATCTATTTGACCATGCATTTGTCACGTGTCCTAATATCTCCTTAATAAGGACAGAAAATGCTGGAAAATGCAGGACCAGCAGCAACTGGGGAGAAAGAAACAGATCAGAATTAGTTATCAGCAGTTTGATTTTATTTCAGATTTCTAGCATCCAGTGTGTTGTTTTTCTATTAATGTCTCTTTTTGTGGCTGTGTTAAATTTTGTTTTGACAAGGAGGGCGGAACATGACCGTCTAGTGAGCGAGATAGTGGAGGTGAACAGGGAATATTCGAGGGTGCCCATCGTGGAGGGATTGGCGAGGAGGAAAAAGGTGCAGGGGCAATTTGACAGGCTGACAACGGGGAGGGCGGTAGGGCAACTGCGTAGGGCAAGAGGGGTGCAATACGAGTATGGGGAGAAGGCGAGCCGTATGCTGGCGCACCAGCTGCTGAGGCAGGCTGCGTCCAGGGAAATATTGAAGATCCGGACTGGGGCTGGGGATGTGGTGTCAGAGCCAGGGAAGATAAATGATAAATGAGATAAATTTAGAGAGTATTACCAGGGACCTTATGAGGCAGACCCAGGAGGAGAGGAGGGGGACTTGGGGTGGTTTCTGGACGAGCTGGAATTTCCCCAGGTATAGGAAGCAAAGAGGCAGGCGTTGGAGGAGCCCCTGGGGCTGAGGGAGGTGCTGGATAGTATTAGGGGTATGAAGTCAGGGAAGGCCCCTGGGCTAGATGGGTACCCGGCAGAATTTTATAAGGAATTTGCGGCGGACCCGACACCACATCTGTTGGGGGCGTTTAATGAAGCACTGGAGAAGGGGGAGTTGCCGGAGATGATGAAGCAGGCAGTAATCACACTAATCCCAAAAAATGGGACGGATCTGGTGGAATGTGGGTCGTATACACCCATATCACTATTGAACACGGATGTGAAAGTATTGGCTAAGTTGTTGGCGGGGAAGATGGAGGATTGTGTCCCGGGGTTGGTTGCAGAAGATCAAACAGGCTTTGTGAAGCGCAGGCAGCTCGCGCGTAATGTAAGATGGCTGTTGAATGTGGTGATGAATCCGTCGAGAGCTCTGGTACTGGAGGTGGTGGTGTCCATGGACGCGGAGAAAGCATTTGATCAGGTGGAGTGGCAGTACTTGTTCGAAGGTTTGGGTTTGGGCCGAGATTTGTGGCATGTGTGTGGTTGCTGTACGTGGCGCCAAGAGCGAGGGTGAGGACGAATGATATGAGCTCACAAAGCTTTGACCTACACAGGGGTACGAGGCAGGGGTGCCCGCTGTCGCCGCTGCTGTTTGCGCTGGCCATAGAGCCATTGGCGATGGCTCTCAGGGGGTCGGCAGAGTGGCAGGGGATAATAATAATAATAATCGCTTATTGTTACAAGTAGGCTTCAATGAGGTTACTGTGAAAAGCCCCTAGTCGCCACATTCCGGCGCCTGTTCGGGGAGGCCGGTACGGGAATTGAACCCGCGCTGCTGGCATTGTTCTGCATTACAAGCCAGCTGTTTAGCCCACTGTGCTAAATCAGCCTCTGTGGGGATAATGAGGGGACAGAGGGAGCATCGGGTGTCGCTCTATGCTGATGACCTCTTGCTGTATGTTTCGGATCCGTTGGAGAGTATGGGAAGGATTATGGGCCTGTTGGGGAGGTTTGGAGGATTCTCGGGATACAAGCTGAATGTAGGGAAAAGCAAGGTATTCCCGGTGAATGAGCTGGCACAGCGGGCTAATTTAGGGGGGATACCATTTACAGTAGCGAGGGATAGGTTTAGGTACTTGGAGATTCAGGTAGCGAGGGAATGGACGGGGCTCCATAAGTGGAACTTAACGAAGCTGGTGGAGGAGGCCAGGGAGGATCTTAAGAGGTTGGATACACTGCACTTAACGTTGGCGGGGAGAGTCCAAGTGGTGAAAATGAATATTCTGCCGAGGTCCTTGTTTATCTTTCAGGCTCTCCCGATCTTTATACCAAAGGCCTTTTTTCGGAAAGTGGACACAATCATCTCTGACTTTGTATGGGCGGGGAAGGTGCCGAAGGTGGGGAGGACCCTTCTACAGAGGCAGAGGCAGCAGGGGGGGTTGGCGTTGCCAAACTTGCTTCATTATTATTGGGCGGCGAATGTGGACAAGGTGCGGCGGTGGTGGGAAGGAGAAGGGGTAGAGTGAGTTAGGATGGAGGAGGAATCTTGTAAGGGGTGTAGTTTGACGGCGATGGTGACGGCAGCATTGCCAATGGCTCTGAATAGGTATTCAGGGAGCCCAGGGGTGCAGTCCACGGTGAAGATATGGAATCAGCTGAGGAGGCATTTTAGGGTGGGTGGGATGTCGGTGCTAACGCCGCTGTGGGAGAACCATGGGTTTGAGCCGGGGGGGATGGATAGTGTATACAGGAGGTGGAGGGAAGTGGGGCTGGTCAAGGTGAGGGATTTGTATTTGGAGGAATGTTTTGCCAGTCTAGAGGAGCTAAGGAAGAGGCTAGAGCTGCCGAGGGGTAATGAGTTCAGGTATCTACAGGTTAGGGACTTTGCACGAAAGGTCTGGATGGAGTTCCCTAGATTGCCGGGATACACCATGCTGGAGCGACTGCTGCTTCCGGCTGTGGAAGGGGAGGGAAGAATTGAGGATATATATAAGTGGCTCGGGGAGCAGGGAGGCGAGCAGGTGGTGAAGATCAAGGGGAAATGGTAAGCGGAGTGGGGAATGGAGATCAATTGGGGAGTATGGAGTGAGGCACTGCGAAGGGCAAACATGACCTCCTCTTGTGCAAGGATGAGCCTGATACAGTTTAAGGTGGTGCACAGGCTGCATATGACTCGGGCGAGAATGAGTGGGTCCTTTCATGGGGTAGCAGATGAGTGTGAGAGGTGTGGGCAGGGGCCAGGAATCATGCGCACATGTTTTGGGGTTGTGAAAAATTGTGAAGGTTCTGGGCGGGGGTGTTCGCGGTCTTAGCCAGGGTAGTGGAGGAGGGAGTGGACCCGGACCCTTTGGTGGCGGTATTTGGGGTTTCAGAGAAGCCGGAGCTCATGGAGAGGAGGAAGGCCGATCATAGATTATCATAGAATTTACAGTGCAGAAGATGGCCATTCGGCCCATCGAGTCTGCACCGGCTCTTGGAAAGAGCACCCTACCCAAGGTCAACACCTCCACCCTATCCCCATAACCCAGTAACCCCACCCAACACTATGTCTTGTCCTTCGCCTCTCTGATTGCAAGGCGACGAATTTTGCTGGAGTGGTGGTCGGCATCGCCACCAGGGGGGGTAGCAGAATGGTTGGGTGACCTGTATGACTTCTTCCGGTTAGAGAAGATAATGTATGAGTTAAGGGGCTCAGCAGGGGAGTTTGAGAAAAGGTGGGGGATGTTTGTGACCGTGTTTGAGGAGCTGTTCGTCGTAGGGGGGGTGGGAGGGAGGGGGGGGTGATGGGGAGGGGGGGAGGGGGGGTGAAAAAGGAGAAAAATCTGTGCGAACTGTATAGTTGATTGTTGGGAAGAATGTTTCCTGGGGTGTTTATTTGCTGTAACCTACTTTGATACAAGTTTGAATAAAATGCGTTTAAAAAAAAAAAAATGTTGTTTTCACAATCGCTCATGCAAAGCCCTGGCACGTTAAAAGTAGATAGGTATTTAATCACAGCCCACAAAGGATCGTGAACATCCCCACCTGTTCTCCTTGATTTCTCTGCCTGAAGGGAGGTCTGACCCACAGTGAACCCCCACCACAGGTAGAGCATGTTTGAATACACACCAGACATAAAGGAAGTTGAACACCAAAGGGTCCAGGCAATTGCCCCCTCCATCCCCACCCAGATGTCAGAGTTGCTATGGCAACATACACTTTGACATGCATGTTGTAGTCCAAGCTATGAATTGTGATGATAGCTCCAATTTTCTTTCCACCACATGGCTGACCAGAAATCTTCCCCACTCTTACCAGCTGCTGTTGGCATTTGCTGAAACAATTTTGCAGATTGGTACTAAATCTGTTTGACCATGTTGAGAACACGCCTTGCTCGGCTATCAAATCCTGAAGTGGGACTTGTATATGGAGCTTCTGGCTCAAGGGTAGTTACATGATCCCCACCTCGCTGCACCTCATTCGCTCAATTAAATCGTTAAATTGTTTGAGAGGCACCATTTCACATTAAAATCCATAGAATCCCGACAGTGCAGACCTTTCAGCCCATCGAATCTGGACTGACCCGCTGAAGGAGCACCCTACCAGGGCCCACTCAATTTAACATGGCCAAATCCACCTCATCTGCAGACCTTTGGACCGTGAAAGGAAACCGGAACACCTGGAAGAATCCACGTGGACACATGGAGAACAGGCAAATTCCACAGTCACCCAAGGCCAGAATCGAACCCGATCCATAGCGCCACGGGGCAGCATTAAGAATGGGGCATGCGAAGAGGCAGGACTAAAGTCGGCCTCGGCCAGGATGGATATTGAACCCGTACTGTTCAGCACGGTAGCACAAGTGATTAGCACTGTGGCTTCACAGCGCCAGGGTCCCAGGTTCGATTCCCCGCTGGGTCACTGTCTGTGCGGAGTTTGCACGTTCTCCCCGTGTCCGCGTGGGTTTCCTCCGGGTGCTCCGGTTTCCTCCCACAGTCCAAAGACGTGCAGGTTAGGTGGATTGGCCATGCTAAATTACCCGTAGTGTCCATAAGGGTTGGGAGGGGTTATTGGGTTGCGGGGATAAGGTGGAAGTGAGGGATTAGTGTGGGTCGGTGCAGACTCGATGGGCCGGGTGGCCTCCTTCTGCACTGTATGTTCTATGTATGTTCTATGTTGGCAATGTTCTGATCCACAGGCTCGCCATCTATGTTCCCATTGAGCCAACCGGCCCACACATTAAAGTGTGCTGTACAAATGCATGTTGCTGTGGTACATCTCCACTGCAAGAAAAAATGCATTCAATTTTTTTTTTTTTAATTCAAAAAAATATACTTTATTCATAAAATTTATCATAAGCATTACAGAGCATTTTGAATTGTCTTGACTGTACATTTCCGTCAGAGCTACACATTGCGTTGACTTTCTACCATTCAATTTTGATATTATTATACACATATCAGTCTTTACATTACAATTCCTTCTTAAATATTTACATTGTCATGTTTGTTTTATACATTGGAGTGTTGGTGGCCCAGACCGAGGGGGCTTTACACTGTTACCCGCCCCTCGGTGTACATTTGCTGGAAAGACCTTACACAGTGGTCTTTCCCCATTGCGCCTTGGCGGCAGCTTCCCCAAGCTTGAGTGCATCCCTCAGCGCGTGGTCCTGGACCTTGGAATGTGCCAGTCTGCAACACTCGGTCGAGGACAATTCTTTGCACTGGAAGATCAGCAAGTTTCAGGCAGACCAAAGAGCGTCTTTTACCGAGTTGATGACCTTCCAGCAGCAGTTGATATTTGTCTCGGTGTGTGTCCCTGGAAACAGTCCGTAGAGCAGTCCTGTGTCACAGATCTGTTCGGGATAAACCTTGACAAATACCACTGCATCTCTCTCCAGACCTTCTTTGCAAAGGCACATTCCACAAGGTGTGTGACCGTCTCATTTCCCCCACAGCCACTCCGAGGGCAGCGTGCATTGGCGCAGAGCCTTCGGGTGTGCATGAAGAATCTGACAGGGAGGGCCCTTCTCACCACCAGCCAAACTAGGTCATGGTGCTTGTTTGAAAGTTCTGGTGATGAGGCGTTCTGCCAGATGACTCTGGCAGTCTGCTCAGGGAACCATCCAACGTCCTCCACGGTCTCCTTTTCCCTGAGGGCCTCGAGGACATTACGTGCTGACCACTGCTTCATTGCCTTGTGGTCAAAGGTGTTTTTCTTCAAAAACTTTTCCACGAAGGACAGGTGGTACAGTACGGTCCAACTACTTGGAGCGTTCCGCGGCAATGAGGCCAGGCCCATCCTTCGTAACACCGGGGACAGGTAGAACCTCAGTATGTAGTGACACTTGGTGTTTGCATACTGGGGGTCCACGCACAGCTTGATGCAGCTTGACACAAAGGTGGCCAACAAGATGAGGGAGGCGTTGGGTACGTTCCGCCCTCCCTTATCCAGAGGTTTGTACATGGTGTCCCTTCGGACACGGTCCATCTTGGATCTCCAGATGAATTTGAAGATGGCTCGGGTGACTGCTGCGGCGTAGGGTCGGGTTATGGGCCAGACCTTTGCCACGTGCAGTAGCACCGAGAGTACCTCACACCTGATGACCAGGGTTTTGCCCGCAATGGAGAGGGAGCGTTGCTCCCACCAGCCCAGTTTCTGCCTTGCCCGTGCTATGCGCTCCTCCCAGGTTTTGGTGCACACCCCAGCAGCTCCCGAACCATATCCCCAGCACCTTCAGGTAATCTGACCTGACAGTGAAGGGGAATGCATTCAATGGACACTTTGGTGTTAGTTTTTTTGCCTCCTGCCTACTGAGGAGTCACCTTCAAGTACTAAGTAGCTGTGGTGACAGGACCTTATTCAGGGTGGCCTTTTAAAAAAATTAGGTTCTATGCTGGACTGTGTGAGGTGCTGGGACAATGAGACTTTGCCTTCTGCCAAGACAATCATCTGTAATTATTCTGCATCACTGCTCTGCTTATTTTCCACAGAACTAGGAATTGCAGCATTCAAATCAGTCAGTTGCGAGGATGTTCCTTTCTCCAGAGAGGAGGCCATTCAAACCCTCTCTCCCCGCCCCTCACCAACCGACAAACCGAGCGCCTCCATCCTAATGCAAGATGGGGGGGACCCACGATACGGTAATACCAGCAGACGCTCAGCACATGCAGTGCCCTGCCTCTACGCATCGACAACTGATCAGTAACCCGAATTAAATTTCCAATGACAACGCCTGCGTTGCGCAACGAGCATCTGGGGGGAATCAAGTTTGAAAAGAAGCGTGCGCCGACCCCCCCGACAGCTGAAGAAATGGAAGATTCCCCACGACCAGCCGGATGATGCGCATGTTCGGGCAGCCGGGGGGGGAGTGGGACAGGGCGATTTTCGGTGACGTTTAACGCACTAGTCGGTGACGTAGTGTGCAGAATCCGTCGACGAAACGAACAGAAGCTGTGAAGAGCGCGTGTGGGGCGGCTGCTGGCGCCATTTTGTGCTGTATTTTCACCCTGAAAGGAAGCTGCTCGGTCGTTACCTGCTTTCCCTCTGTTCGAAACGCGCGCACCTCCCTCAACCGGGTTCAGTCCTTATATATTTTTTTTCTCCATAGTTTTGTGTAATCCCCCCAGCTTTTCACCGTGGCGATGGCAGAGTATATCCGTGTGGCGGAGGAAGAGTCGGAGGAGCCGATGGAGATTCCGTCCGAGGACGACGGCACCGTACTGCTCTCCACGGTGACGGCGCAGTTCCCGGGCGCCTGCGGCCTGCGCTACCGTAACCCCGACAACCAGTGCATGCGAGGTGTGCGCCTGGTGGAGGGCATCCTGCACGCTCCAGACAATGGCTGGGGGAACCTTGTCTATGTGGTCAACTACCCGAAAGGTGGGTGCGGCCTCTCCCCTCTTAACTCCCTCGCCGTCCCCGTCTAACTCTCCGCCGCTCTTGGAATGGCCGAGGTCGCGGCCTGCCGGGAGGGCACCGCTCCACTCATGACTTTTCATTTCAAATTCTGTTCCCCTCTTCATTTCTTCTCTTTTTCCCCCCCCCCTTCATTTCTTCTCTTCCCCCCCCCTTCATTTCTTCTCTTCCCCCCCTTTCATTCTTCTCTTTCCCCCCCCCCTTCATTTCTTCTCTTCCCCCCCCTTCATTTCTTCACTTCCCCCCCTTCATTTCTTCTCTTTCCCCCCCCTTCATTTCTTCTCTTTCCCCCCCTTCATTTCTTCTCTTCCCCCACCTTCATTCTTCTCTTCTCCCCCCCTTCATTTCTTCTCTTCTCCCCCCCTCATTTCCTCTCTTCCCCCCCCACTTCATTTCTTCTCTTCTCCCCCCCCTTCATTTCTTCTCTTACCCCCCCTTCATTTCTTCTCTTACCCCCCCCTTCATTTCTTCTCTTCCCCCCCTCTTCATTCTTCTCTCCTCCCCCCCTTCATTTCTTCTCTTCTCCCCCCCTTCATTTCTTCTCTCCCCCCCCCAATTTCTTCTCTCCCCCCCCCAATTTCTCTCACCCCCCCCCAATTCTTCTCTCCCCCCCCCAATTCTTCTCTCTCCCCCCCCAATCTTCTCCCCCCCCCCAATTCTTCTCCCCCCCCCCAATTCTTCTCCCCCCCCCCCAATTCTTCTCCCCCCCCCCAATTCTTCTCCCCCCCCCCCAATTTCTTCTCCCCCCCCCCAATTTCTTCTCCCCCCCCCCAAATTTCTTCTCCCCCCCCCCAATTCTTCTCCCCCCCCCCAATTTCTTCTCCCCCCCCAATTTCTTCTCCCCCCCCAATTTCTTCTCCCCCCCCCAATTTCTTCTCCCCCCCCAATTTCTTCTCCCCCCCCCAATTTCTTCTCCCCCCCCCAATTTCTTCTCCCCCCCCCAATTTCTTCTCCCCCCCCCAATTTCTTCTCCCCCCCCCCCAATTTCTTCTCCCCCCCCCCAATTTCTTCTCCCCCCCCCAATTTCTTCTCCCCCCCACCCCCCCCCCAATTTCTTCTCCCCCCCCCAATTTCTTCTCCCCCCCCAATTTCTTCTCTCCCCCCCCAATTTCTTCTCCCCCCCCCAATTTCTTCTCCCCCCCCCCCAATTTCTTCTCCCCCCCCCCAATTTCTTCTCCCCCCCCAATTTCTTCTCCCCCCCCCAATTTCTTCTCCCCCCCAATTTCTTCTCCCCCCCCCCCCAATTTCTTCTCCCCCCCCCCCAATTTCTTCTCCCCCCCCCAATTTCTTCTCCCCCCCCCCCCAATTTCTTCTCCCCCCCCCCAATTTCTTCTCCCCCCCCCCCAATTTCTTCTCCCCCCCCCCAATTTCTTCTCCCCCCCCAATTTCTTCTCCCCCCCCAATTTCTTCTCCCCCCCCCCAATTCTTCTCCCCCCCCCCAATTTCTTCTCCCCCCCAATTTCTTCTCCCCCCCCCCCAATTTCTTCTCCCCCCCCCCAATTTCTTCTCCCCCCCCCCAATTTCTTCTCCCCCCCCCCCAATTTCTTCTCCCCCCCCCAATTTCTTCTCCCCCCCCCAATTCTTCTCCCCCCCCCAATTTCTTCTCCCCCCCCCAATTTCTTCTCTCCCCTCCCCCCCCCAATTTCTTCTCTCCCCTCCCCCCCCCAATTTCTTCTCTCCCCTCCCCCCCCCCAATTTCTTCTCTCCCCCCCCCAATTTCTTCTCTCCCCCCCCCAATTTCTTCTCTCCCCCCCCCCCAATTTCTTCTCCTCCCCCCCCCCCCCCCCCCCCCAAGGTTTGGAAGGATATCGGCTGCTTTTACTTAACCGCCTGCACGCAGCTTCTGAGCCAAGCCATTGTGCTTTTTGGAAATCTGGACACCCACGCCATTGATGGCATTAAAGTGGCCCTCCCGAACCTCCCTCCCTCCAATGTATCTCTTGGGGGAAGAGCCCAATTTCTTCTCTTCCCCCCCCAATTTCTTCTCTCCCCCCCCCAATTTCTTCTCTCCCCCCCCAATTTCTTCTCTCCCCCCCAATTTCTTCTCTCCCCCCCCAATTTCTTCTCTCCCCCCCCAATTCTTCTCTCCCCCCCAATTTCTTCTCTACCCCCCCCCAATTTCTTCTCTCCCCCCCCCCAATTTCTTCTCTCCCCCCCCCCAATTCTTCTCTTCCCCCCCCAATTTCTTCTCTCCCCCCCCCCCAATTTCTTCTCTCCCCCCCCCAAATTCTTCTCCCCCCCCCCCAATTTCTTCTCCCCCCCCCAATTTCTTCTCCCCCCCCCCAATTCTTCTCCCCCCCCCCAATTTCTTCTCCCCCCCCAATTCTTCTCCCCCCCCAATTCTCTCCCCCCCCAATTTCTTCTCCCCCCCCCAATTCTTCTCCCCCCCCCCAATTCTTCACCCCCCCCCCAATTCTTCTCCCCCCCCCCCAATTTCTTCTCCCCCCCCCCAATTTCTTCTCCCCCCCCCCAATTTCTTCTCCCCCCCCCCAATTTCTTCTCCCCCCCCCAATTTCTTCTCCCCCCCCCAATTCATCTCCCCCCCAAATTCTTCTCCCCCCCCAATTTCACTCCCCCCCCAATTTCTTCACCCCCCCCCCCCCCAATTCTTCTCCCCCCCCCCCCCCAATTCATCTCCCCCCCCCCCAATTTCTTCTCCCCCCCCCCCAATTCTTCTCCCCCCCAATTACTTCTCCCCCCCCAATTCTTCTCCCCCCCCCAATTCTTCTCCCCCCCCCCAATTCACTCCCCCCCCCCCAATTCATCTCCCCCCCCCAATTCTACACTCCCCCCCCAATTTCTTCTCTCCCCCCCCCAATTTCTTCTCCCCCCCCCAATTCTTCTCCCCCCCCCAATTTCTTCTCCCCCCCCCCCCCCAATTTCTTCTCCCCCCCCCCCAATTTCTTCTCCCCCCCCCCCAATTTCTTCTCCCCCCCCAATTCATCACCCCCCCCCCAATTCTTCACCCCCCCCCAATTCTTCTCCCCCCCCAATTCTTCTCCCCCCCCAATTTCTCCCCCCCCCCAATTCTCCCCCCCCCCCCAATTCTTCTCCCCCCCAATTCATCACCCCCCCCAAATTCTCTCCCCCCCCCAATTTCTTCTCCCCCCCCAATTCTTCTCCCCCCCCCAATTTCTTCTCCCCCCCCAATTTCTTCTCCCCCCCCAATTTCTTCTCTTCTCCCCCCCAATTTCTTCTCTTCTCCCCCCCCCAATTTCTTCTCCCCCCCCCAATTTCTTCTCCCCCCCCCCAATTCTTCTCCCCCCCCCAATTCTTCTCACCCCACCCCCCCCCAATTCTTCTCTCCCCTCCCTCCCCAATTCTTCTCTCCCCTCCCCCAATTTCTTCCCCCCCCAATTTCTTCCCCCCCAACTTCTTCTCCCCCCCCCCCAATTTCTTCTCTCCCCCCCCAATTTCTTCTCTCCCCCCCCAATTTCTTCTCTCCCCCCAATTCTTCACTCCCCCCCCCCCCAATTTCTTCTCTCCCCCCCCCCAATTCTTCTCTCCCCCCCCCAATTTCTTCTCTCCCCCCCCAATTTCTTCTCTCCCCCCCCCCCAATTTCATCTCCCCCCCCAATTTCATCTCCCCCCCCAATTTCTTCTCCCCCCCCCCCCAATTTCTTCTCCCCCCCCCCCAATTTCTTCTCCCCCCCCCCCCAATTCTTCTCCCCCCCCAATTTCTTCTCCCCCCCCCCAATTTCTTCTCCCCCCCCCAATTTCTTCTCCCCCCCCCAATTCTTCTCCCCCCCCCAATTTCTTCTCCCCCCCCCAATTTCTTCTCCCCCCCCCCAATTTCTTCTCCCCCACCAATTTCTTCTCCCCCCCCAATTTCTTCTCCCCCCCCAATTTCTTCTCCCCCCCCAATTTCTTCTCCCCCCCCAATTTCTTCTCCCCCCCCAATTTCTTCTCCCCCCCAATTTCTTCTCCCCCCCAATTTCTTCTCCCCCCCAATTTCTTCTCCCCCCCAATTTCTTCTCCCCCCCAATTTCTTCTCCCCCCCCCCCAATTTCTTCTCCCCCCCCCCCAATTTCTTCTCCCCCCCCCCCAATTTCTTCTCCCCCCCCCAATTTCTTCTCCCCCCCCAATTTCTTCTCCCCCCCCAATTTCTTCTCTCCCCCCCCCAATTTCTTCTCTCCCCCCCCCAATTTCTTCTCTCCCCCCCCCAATTTCTTCTCCCCCCCCCCAATTTCTTCTCCCCCCCCCAATTTCTTCTCCCCCCCCCAATTTCTTCTCCCCCCCCCAATTTCTTCTCCCCCCCCCAATTTCTTCTCCCCCCCCCCAATTTCTTCTCCCCCCCCCAATTTCTTCTCCCCCCCCCCAATTTCTTCTCCCCCCCCCCCAATTTCTTCTCCCCCCCCCCCAATTTCTTCTCCCCCCCCCCAATTTCTTCTCCCCCCCCCCAATTTCTTCTCCCCCCCCAATTTCTTCTCCCCCCCCAATTTCTTCTCCCCCCCCCAATTTCTTCTCCCCCCCCAATTTCTTCTCCCCCCCCAATTTCTTCTCTTCTCCCCCCCCCAATTTCTTCTCCCCCCCCCCCCAATTTCTTCTCTCCCCTCCCCCCCCCAATTTCTTCTCTCCCCTCCCCCAATTTCTTCTCTCCCCCCCCCAATTTCTTCCCCCCCCAATTTCTTCCCCCCCAACTTCTTCTCTCCCCCCCCCCAATTTCTTCTCTCCCCCCCCAATTTCTTCTCTCCCCCCCCAATTTTCTTCTCTCCCCCCCCCAATTTCTTCTCTCCCCCCCCCAATTTCTTCTCTCCCCCCCCCCAATTTCATCTCCCCCCCCCAATTTCTTCTCCCCCCCCCCAATTTCTTCTCCCCCCCCCAATTTCTTCTCCCCCCCCCAATTTCTTCTCCCCCCCCCCCAATTTCTTCTCCCCCCCCCCAATTTCTTCTCCCCCCCCCCAATTTCTTCTCCCCCCCCCAATTTCTTCTCCCCCCCCCCAATTTCTTCTCCCCCCCCAATTTCTTCTCCCCCCCCCAATTTCTTCTCCCCCCCCCAATTTCTTCTCCCCCCCCCCAATTTCTTCTCCCCCCCCCCAATTTCTTCTCCCCCCCCCCAATTTCTTCTCCCCCCCCCCAATTTCTTCTCCCCCCCCCCAATTTCTTCTCCCCCCCCCCAATTTCTTCTCCCCCCCCAATTTCTTCTCCCCCCCCCAATTTCTTCTCCCCCCCCCAATTTCTTCTCCCCCCCCCAATTTCTTCTCCCCCCCCCCCCAATTTCTTCTCCCCCCCCCCCCCCCAATTTCTTCTCCCCCCCCAATTTCTTCTCTTCCCCCCCCCCCCCCAATTTCTTCTCCTCCCCTCCCCCCCCCCCCCCCAATTTCTTCTCCCCCCCCCCCCCCCCCCCCCCCCAAGGTTTGGAAGGATATCGGCTGCTTTTACTTAACCGCCTGCACGCAGCTTCTGAGCCAAGCCATTGTGCTTTTTGGAAATCTGGACACCCACGCCATTGATGGCATTAAAGTGGCCCTCCCGAACCTCCCTCCCTCCAATGTATCTCTTGGGGGAAGAGCCCAGTGACTAAAAGTTTTGAGCTAAACATTTTCAGGTTTTTTTGGGGGGAGGGGTGAAGCCGCTTCATTTTTTCCCGATTGTTTAAAAGCAATAACTAATGTATTGTGCATGCTGGACATTCTGGAGCCAAAGCAGAAA